>NC_133147.1:16044480-16651980 GCF_048418815.1 Hemitrygon akajei | reverse complement strand
CGAATGTTTTATTTAACTTTTTAAAAAAAAGTGATTTGGTGTCAGTAAAAATGGTAGCACATTTGTCACCTCTTCTTCATCATCATCACTATGTGCCATGTCATATTGACGTGGGCGATCATGGTCTTCCATTCCATGACTAGGATTGGTCTTGGCATTTTTTTTTCCTACAGAAGTGGTTTGCCATTGCTCTCTTCTGGGCAGTGTCTTTACAAGGCAGATGACCCCAGCCATTATCAATACTCTTCAGAGATTGTCTGCTTGACGTCAGTGGTCGCATAACCAGGACTTGTGATATGCACCGGCTGCTCATACAGTGGCATGCAAAAGTTTGGGCACTCCTGTCAAAACTTCTGTTACTGTGAATAGTTAAGTGAGTAGAAGATGAACTTATCTCCAAAAGCCATAAGGTTAAAGATGAAACATTCTTTTCAACATTTTAAGTGAGATTAGTGTATTAGTTTAGTTTTGTACATTTTGGAGTGAAAAAAAGGAAAGGAGCACCATGCAAAGGTTTGGGCATCCCAAGAGATTTGAGCTCCCAGATAACTTTTACCAAGGTCTTAGACCTTAATTAGCTTGTTAGGGCTATGGCTTGTTCACAGTCATCATTAGGAAAGGCCAGGTGATGCAATTTCAAAGCTTTATAAATACCCTGACTCCTCAAACCTTGTCCCAACAATCAGCAGCCATGGGCTCCTCTAAGCAGCTGCCTAGCACTCTGAAAATTAAAATAAATGATGCCCACATAGCAGGAGAAGGCTATAAGAAGATAGCAAAGTATTTTCAGGTAGCCGTTTCCTCAGTTTGTAATGTAATTAAGAAATGGCAGTTAACAGAAACGGTAGAGGTCAAGTTGAGGTCTGGAAGACCAGGAAAACTTTCCGAGAGAACTGCTCATAGGATTGCTAGAAAGGCAAATCAAAACCCCCGTTTGACTGCAAAAGACCTTCAGGAAGATTTAGCAGACTCTGGAGTGGTGGTGCACTGTTCTACTGTGCAGCGACACCTGCACAAATATGACCTTCATGGAAGAGTCATCAGAAGAAAACCTTTCCTGCGTCCTCACCGCAAAATTCAGTGTCAGAAGTTTGCAAGTGAACATTTGCATTTTGGAAACAAGTCCTGTGGACTGATGAAGTTAAAATAGAACTTTTTGGCCGCAATGAGCAAAGGTATGTTTGGAGAAAAAAGGGTGCAGAATTTCATGAAAAGAACACCTCTCCAACTGTTAAGCATGAGGCTGGATGGATCATGCTTTGGGCTTGTATTGCAGCCAGTGGCATGGGGAACATTTCACTGGTAGAGGGAAGAATGAATTCAATTAAATACCAGCAAATTCTGGAAGCAAACATCACACCATCTGTAAAAAAGCTGAAGATGAAAAGAGGATGGCTTCTACAACAGGATAATGATCCTAAACACACCTCAAAATCCACAATGGACTACCTCAAGAGGTGCAAGCAAGATGGCCCAACAATCTCACAGAACTAGAAGCCTTTTGCAAGGAAGAATGGGTGAAAAACCCCCCAAACAAGAATTGAAAGACTCTTAGCTGGCTACAGAAAGCATTTATAAGCTGTGATGCTTGCCAAAGGGGGTGGTACTAAGTACTGACCATGCAGGGTGCCCAAACCTTTGCTTCAGGCCCTTTTCCTTTTTTGTTATTTTGAAACTGTAAAAGATGGAAATAAAAAAGTAATCTTGCTCAAAATATTAAAGGAAGGTGTCATCTTTAACTTCATGACTTTTGGAAATCAGATCAGCTTTTACTCGCTTAGCTCTTCACAGTAACAGAAAATTTGACCAGGGGGTGCCCAAACTTTTGCATGCCACTGTACATCCATCCGACTACTACTCCTATGGCTTCATGTGACCCTGATCGGGGGGCTAAACAGGTGCCACACCTTGCCCAAGGGTGACCTGCAGGCTCGCGGAGGGAAGGAGCACCTTACACCTCCTTTGGCGAAGACATATCTCTCCACTCCTCTGCCCACACTTCATTACTTTGATTTAATGACACCATAGAATCGCCTTAATTCGTGTACTAAGTTATCACTATACAACGAGGAGTGTTTTTTTTTTAAAAAATAACATCTCAATATTTTGCATTTGTTAAGAAAATCTCCTCTTGACTGCAGGGAGACTGGGGGGAGCTCTGCCTCAGACATGGAACGAAGCTTCCCGACACACCAACTTCCTGTCCGCCCGGACTGATTTATGTGTGGCGCAGCCGGCACCAAGAGCCAGATCAGTGTTTGAGGGACACAAGAAAAGGGAGGGATAATCAATAAAATTAAGAGTTAAAGCGAGAAAGGGAGAGAAGCCGCTTCAGAAACCAGGGGGATATCCAGGGCCGTCTGCATAGAAGCCGGCCCCCTTGATTTTCAGGAGCCGTGCGCGGAGTTAATTCATTCAGCAGAGTAGTAGTGGACGAGATTGCCCGGGACCATGTTCGAGGCCGTGTCAGAATTAACCACCGAGAACCAAATCTTTTACTCGGTGTTGCTCTTCTCCTGGGCCGTGTACCTCTGGGAGGCCTACCTGGCCCAGCGGCAGGTGAGTGAGGGCCAGGCCCGGGCCCCCAGTGAGGGCGGAGAGGGGTTTGGGCTGTGACCGCGCCTTTTTATTTAGAACATAGAACAGTACAGCATGTGATTAGGCCATTCGGTCCACAGCGTTGTACCAAGCCGGCTAAAAAGTAAATCAAAAAAACCCAAATACTAATTCCTCTTACCTACACCATGTCAAGATCCCTCCATCTTCTTTACATCCATGTGCCGATCCAAACGTCTCTTAAAAGCCTCTAATGTATTTGCCTCTGCCACCGTAACATGCAGTGCATTCTAGGCATCTATCACTCTCTAAGTAAAAACTTACCCTTCACATCTCTCTCCCCTACCCCTTCACCTTCAACACATGCCCTCTGGTATTTAAGGAAGCCCCCATCATTGCAACAGTTTATCAGGCATTTGGAGATAAAGCAACAGTGTTTAAACTATAAATTAACAATTCCACCCATTATCACGAGCACCGTGCAGATTTTAGATGAGTGAAAGAGGGACCTTTGCAATCTTTATCCATTGGAGCTCAAGGTAGACATTGAATTTAACTGAATCATATGTTGGTTATTTTGTATTTTAAAGTTAGGATAAAGTGATATAGTCTTACTAGTTCTCACAGTGGCCTAGGGTCACTTGTGAGTTTTGAAGTCTCTTTAAGAATATGGTTCATTTTAATGTGCAATGTTCAAAGTAAAATTTAAAGTAAATTTATTATCAAAGTATGTATATGTCACCATATAGTAGCCTGAGATTCACTTTCTTGCCAGCATTCACAGTGGGTACAACGAAACACAATAGAATCAGCGAGAAACTACACACAAGGATGGACAAACGACCAATGTGCAAAAGACAAAACTGTGCACATACCAAAAAAAAAATTGGGAACATGAGTTGTAGAGAGAGACAGTCCATAGGTTGTGGAATCAGTTCAGAGTTGAGGTGAGTGAAGTTATCCATGCTGGTTCAGGCTCCTGATGGTTGTAGGGGAATAACTGTTCCTGAACCTGGTGGTGTGGGACCTATGGCTCCTTTTAGCTGCTTCTCGATGGCAGTAGTGAGCATGGCCTGGACGGTGGGCATCTGATGATGGGTGCTGCTTTCCTGCGTTTGCTTATGATGCAATTATATTGATTCCTTTGTCTAACGTTTTTTGTAAATTAGAGCAGTTATATTGGGTGTTAAATTAAAGTGTTAGAATGATGATGTAACATCTGGAACAGATCCTCTGGAGGAATAAGTGGAATCTCTGGAAAAGTGGGATTTGGGATGGTGGGAGATTGCTTTGACTAACTGGGATGATGTGCAATCTGACATGGGATACTAACTGTCGTTCAGGTCGAAAGCACTTGGGTCATTTCACAACTGCCATAACTGTGTTGGGCAGTTATGTTTTGTCAGAGATCCAGTGGAGAAAGCCATCTATATTTCGGACCATTTCCTCCGTTTCAGTTTTTCAGTTTCCGAAGACTTTGTCCCTGGGATGATGACTTGTGAAGATCATAATACATAGAGCAGAATTGGACCACTTGGCCCATCAAGTCTGATCTGCCATTCCAACATGGCTGATTTATTAACTCTCTCAACCCCATTCTCCTGCCTTCTCCCCATAATCTTTGATGCCCTGACTAATCAAGAACCTATCAACCTCCGCTTTAAATGTATTCAATAACAAGACCTCCACAACCATCTGTAGCAATAAATTCCATGGATTCACTACTCTCTGGCTAAAGAAGGTCCTCTTCATCTCTGTTTTAAATGGATGACCCTCTATTCTGAAGCTAAACTCCCCCCACCATAGGAAATGTTATTTCCACATCCAGTAGGCCATTTCAATATTTGATAGGTTTCAGTGAGATTTCCTCACATTCTTCTAAACTCCAGCAAGTACAGGCCCCCAGCCATCAAGCATTCGTCATATGTTAACCTTTCATTCCCAGAATCATTCTCACAAACCTCCCCTGGACCCTCACCAATGCCAGCACATCTTTTCTCAAATAAATTGCTCACCATATTCTGGGTGAAGTCTGACCAATGCTTTATAAAGACTCAGCATTACAGTCTTGTTCTTGTATTCTAGTTCTCTCGAAATGAATGTTAACATTGCATTTGCCTTCCTTACCACTGACTCAGCCTGCAGGTTATCCTTTATGGAATCCTGTACGAGGACTTGCAAGTCCATTTGCACCTCAGATTTCTTAAGTTTCTTCCTGTTTAGAAAATGGTCTTCTTCCTTCTTCCAAAGGGTATGACCACGCCACTTTCATCTGCCACTTCTTTGCCCATTCTTCCGATCTGTCTGTCCTTCTGCAGACTCCCTGATTCCTTAATACTACCTGACCCTCCACTCCTTTGTATTGGACACAAAGCCATCAATTCCATCATCCAAATCGTTGACATATAGCATGAAAAGAAGCAGCCCCAATACTGGATTCTGTGGAGCACCACTTGTCACTGGCAGCCAACCAGAATAAGCCCCCTCTATTCGCAATCTTTGCCTCCTGTCAGTCAGCCAATCTTCTATCCATGCTAGTATCTTTCCTGTAATACCATGGGTTCTTATCATGTTAAGCAGCCTCATGTGTAGCTCCTTGACAAAGGCCTTCTGAAAATCCAAGTAAACAACTTCTACTGACTCTCCTTTGTCTATCCTGCCTGTTATTTCCTCAAAGAATTCCAGCACATTTGTCAAGCAAGATTTCCCCTTGAGGAAACAGTGCTGACTATGGCCCATTTTATCATGTACCTCCAAGTACCCTGAAAACTCGTATTTAATAATGGACTCCAACACCTTCTCAATCACTGAAGTCACTCTAACCAGCCTGTAATTTCCTTTCTTTTGCTTCCCTCCCTTCTTAAAGATTTGAGTGACATTTGCAATTTTCCAGTACCCTGGAACCATTCCAGAATCTAATGATTCTTGAAAGTCGAATACCAATACCTCCATAATTTCTTTAGCGTCCTCTTTCAGAGCACTGGGGTGTAGTCCATCTAGTTAAGATGACATCTACCTTCAGGCCTTCTAGTTTCCCAAACACCACCTGCTTAATAATAGAATTAAACACACTTTTGCCCCCTGACACTTGAATTTTTGGCATACTACTAGTGTCTTCCATTGTGAAGACTGATGCAATATACTTAAGGTCCTCCACCTTTTCTTTGTCCCTCATTATTACCTCTTCATTGTAATTTTCCAGTGGTCCAATATTTACTCTCACCTCTTACTCTTCATGTACCTTAAAAAAATTAGTATCCTCCTGTATATTACTGGTTAGCTTGGCTTCCTATTTCATCTTTTCTCTCCTTATGCCTTTTTTTTAGTTGCTTTCTGTTGGTTTTTAAAAGCTTCCAATCTTCTAATTTCCCACTAATTTTTGGGGTATTATATGCCCTCTCTTTCCCTTTTGTGCTGTATTTGACTTCCCTTGTTAGCTATGGTTGCCTCCTGTCTTCAGAATACTACTACTTTCAGAGGTATCTATCCTGCCCCTTCTGAATTGCCTCAAGAAACTACACCCTTTGCTGTTTTGCTGTCATCCCTGTCCAGGCAGCTCCTCTCCCATGCCTCTGTAATTCTGTTTTCTCTACTGATACATCTGATTTTATCTCCTCCCCCTCAAATTGCACAGTGAATTCTATCAAATTATGATCACTGCCTCCTAAGAGTTCCTGTATCTTAAGTTCACTAATCAAATCTGGTTCATTAGACAACATCCTGTCCAGAATAGCTGATCCCTTAGCGAGCTCAAGCACAAGCTGCTCTAAAAAGCTATCTTGTAGACAGACTACCAACTCTCTCTCTTGGGATCCAGCACCAGTCTGATTTTTCCAGTCTACCTGCATATTGAAATATCCTCAATGATTTTTGCAACATTGCCCTTTTTACGTGCCTTTTCTATCTCCAGCTGTAATTTACATCCTGCACCCTGGCTACTGTTCGGAGGCTTCTATATAACGTTCATTTACCTTGCGGTTTCTTAACTCTACCCACAAGGATTCCACATCTTCCAGTCCTTTGTCAACTCTCTAAGGAGTTGATTTCATTTTTTTTTTACCAACAGAGCTACCTCACCTCGCCTGCCTACCTGCCTGCCCTTTTGATTTCAATATGTATCCTTGGATGCTAAGCTCCCAGCTATGATCTTCTTTCAGCCACTGCTCAGAGATGCCCACAACATCATACCTGTCGATCTCTAACTACATTACATGACCGTCTACCTTCTTCCGTTTGCTGCATGCATTCAAATATAACACCATCAGTGGTGTATTCATCACCCTTTTCGATTTTTTTTAACCCCCATCTTGCATTTAAACTCATCCCACAGGCTGCAATTTTGTCCCATCATCTGTCTGTCCTTTCTCGCCGTCTCACTACACACTGCATCTAGTTGTATATCAACTGCCCCTCCTCGGCTCTATTACCCTGGTTCCCATCCCCCCCCCCCCCGCCAAATTAGTTTAAACCCTCCCCAACAGCTCTAGCAAACCTGCCAGCAAGAATATTGGTCTCTTTCAGGATCCGGTATAACCCACCCTTCTTGTACAGGACACACCTTTCCCAGAAGAGATCCCAATGATGTGGAAATCTGAAACCCTGCTTCCTGCACCAGTTCCTCAGTCACTCATTCATCTGTACTATCATCCTGTTCTAGCATGTGGTACTGGGAGTAATCTTACCTTGCAGATCCAGCTCTTCGGCCTCTTTGATAACTCCCTGTACTCTCTGCATAGGACCTCATCCCCTTTTTAATCTACTGTGTCAATGTACACCACAACCTCTGGCTGCTCACCCTCCCGTTTGAGCATATTCTGCATCCGCTCTGAAACGCTCGTGACCTTAGCACGAGTCATTGCACAGTTGAAAGTTTTTGGGAATTGAGAAAGCTGGGGTAGAGGGGAATTGGCTAGAAATGTCAGTGGCTTTGTAGATGCTGCAAAGCACGATTTAAACCCTGAAATATCAGCAGGTCTATGGACCTGGGATAAGGGAGTCGTCATACCTGGTATGGGTTGAATTGACAGGTCTCAGTTGACGTGCAGTGTTACAGGAACGATAATGACACATGAGGGGAAAGCTATCTCCTGAAGATCCAGCCCATTTCAGCTGCTAAGGAACATGCTGTAACAATTTCTCCTTGGTCCATTCTGTGTCCAACTTTCCCTAAGACAGCAGATTTGGGCCATTCAGCCCATTCAATTATGGCTGATTTATTTTCCCCTCAACCCCATTCTCCTGCCTTCACCACATAACCTTTGACGCTCTTACTCACCATGAATCTTACCAACCTCAGCTTTAACTTCCCAATGACTTGGCTACCATAGCTGCCTGTGGCAATGAATTCCTCAGATTCACCACAAAATTCCTCCTCGCTGTTCTAAAGCAGCAGTTCCCAGCCTTTTTTTTTTAAAGCAGTGGACCAATACCATTAAGCGAGGAGTCCACGGGAACCCCTGTTCTAATATCCTTGAGCTGTGCCCGGTGGTGAAAGGCTTTCCCACTATTGGAAGCATCTCCACATCCACTCTATCCAGGCATTTCAATGTTTGGTAGGTTTCAATGAGATCCCCCTTCATTCTTCTAAACTCCAGTGACTATAGGCTTAGAGCCAACAAACACTCCTCATGCATTAACCCTTTCATCCCTGCGATCACTTTTGAAAACCTCTAGGCGCTGTCAGTGAGATCCCTTTCATCCTTCTGAACTCCATGACTGAAGGCTCAGATCCAGCACACGCTCCACATACGTTAAAGCCTTTCGTTCCCAGGGAATGTTTCACCTTCACTGCTGTGGTATTTTACTGAATTTGCATGCATTAATTACTTCAACAGCCTCAACCAAATGATTATCTCAAGTTGTTTGTGGCGCCACGTTAGGATAGTGGTTAGTGCAACACTTGGGGCATTCGATTCCAATGCCGTTTGTAAGGAGTTTGTACGTTCTCCCTGTGAACCGCGTGGATGCTCCAGTTTCCTCCCACAGTTGAAAGACAGATTGGTTAGTAGGTTAATTATTCATTGCAAGTTGTTCTACGATGAGGCTAGGATTAAATAGGTGGGTTCCTTGATGATGTGGCCAAAAGGGTCTTTTCCACATTGTATCTCTAAGTAAAAAATGAAATGCTGGGGGGGTGGGGGGTGGAATCAGCAACAAGGCACTAAGCATTGCAGACTCCTACAGATAGTTGTGGAGGTGAACTGGTCATTGTCAAGCATTGGGCTATGCTTCTGTGCCACGCTAATGGAAGTATTACTGTAGTTTTATAGGACTTTACACCAGCTTGAGTATTGTGTACACTTTTGTTCTCTGTACCTGAATAACATGGACTTGGACTTAGCGTGCAGTGAAGATTGATGCTGGTGATGGGAGGAGACTAAGTCCATTTCCTCTTGAATTTATGTAAATGGAAGAAGAGCTAATGAAATCTTCCAAAAAGGCTCAACAGGCTGGATACAAAGAGGATGCAGAGTAGACTAGAACCTGGGTGGGGTTCCAGTCTCAGAAAAACAGACTTGAAGGAATGGAGAAATGCCTTTATGCTGAGTGTGAAAGATATTCATTTCTACCATCCTTCTATTTTATTTCTATTTCTTCTCATTGCTGCCATCAGGAAAGGGGTACTGGAGCCTGAAGGCACACACTCGACTATTCAGGAACAGCTTCTTCCCCTCTGCCATCTGATATCCGAATGGACATTGAACCCATGAACACTACCTCACTACTTTTTTTCTCTCTTTTTGCACTAGTTTAATTTAACCTTTTTATAAAATATATACTCACTTTAGTTTTAGTTTCTATGTATTGCATTGTACTGCTGCCTCATAACAACAAATTTCACGCCATGTGCAGGTGATATCAAACCTGATTCTGATTTGGAATTATTCATCTCAACAAGATGTAGATCTGTGGAGTTCATTGCCATAGGCGACTGTGGAGACTAAGTCACAAGCAGAGGTTGATTAGTCAGGGCGTCAAAGGTTACGTGAAAAAGGCAGGAGAATGGGGTTGAGAGGGAAAATAAATCGGCCATGATCAAATGGCAGTGAAGACTCGAAGGGCCAAATGCCAACATACTGCTCCCATGTCTTATGGTCTACCTTTGAATTCATTGCAGACTGATAGATTTCTGAATATTTGAAGGGCCAAGGGGAACAGTACAGGAAAATCTTCAATAGTGAAGCAGGCTTTGAATGCTTGCTGGCCTACTTCTCTCTTCCCTTATGTTTTTAATCTACGTAGTACCAATCAACATCATGGCCTATCCTGGGTCTCATGTTCACAACCATGTTTGTTTTCTTCTTGCATACCTGCCCCCCCCCCCCACCGTGGTGCCTGACTCTATTGAGAGGGGTATTTATTTCACAGTTTGCCAGCACCGAGTGAGTGGGTGCCTTTACCGGATGTGGTCTTGACAGCAAGATTCCAGATTCATGAGTCTGTGCTGAATCAGTTGATGTGATTGAGGCACTGCAGTTGAATTGTGAGAGGCCTGCTGAGGGGGTGGTGCAGTCAATTGGGTTTCTCTGTTTAGCTATTATCAGGTAATGTTTTAAAAATCTGGATGAGGTCACTCTGTTCTGGCTGTAACAGAGAATCCATTCTCTGGACATAAAGTTGCTCCCTCTAATAACAGTTCTACTGTGGAACATTACATAAGCATAAGTGGCCAGGGAGGGGATTAGGGCTAGAGGACTTTCCTCACACTAATATGCTTTCCCAATGTTTAGCGCAAGACGTATAGACACACCACGCTGGTCCCTGAGGAACTGGGGATGTTCATGGACTCCGAAACATTTGAGAAATCTCGTCTCTACCAGCTGGATAAAAGTAACTTTGGATTCTGGTCTGGGCTTTACTCGGAAATCGAGGGAACGGTGAGTAGTGCTTAAAACCATTTCAGCTGACTGTATGTAGAAATGTACTGATTGACCAATAAGATTCTTCCCTCCCCCACCCACCTGCCCTCTCACCTGGCTTCAGCTGTCACCTGCCAGCTTATACTCCTTTCCCCTCCCCTCACCTTATTTTGGCACCTTCTGCCTTCCATTCCAGTCCTAATAAAGGGTCCCGCGCCAAAATATTGACTGTTTATTCCCCTCCAAAGGTGGTGCCGGACCTGCGGAGCTCCTCCAACACTTTGTGTTGTTCTAGACTCCCAGCATCTGCAGAATTTCTGTGTGTTGGAAGTTGTTTTTCAAAGCCCAGTTACTTTCATTCGCTGTGTCCCCACTCTATAAATAGCCATTAAGATCTTGCTGCTGTCACTCTCTTTGATGATGACAGAGGACGTTTTCAAAATTCTGAGATTTCCGTGATTATTAGTGTGGACTGTAGTTTATTTTGGCCTCCTTCAGTTTTCTATGTTTTCTCTCTTGTTGCCATTTTCAGGGTGGGTGATATGTTTTTGTGCGAGGGAATTGGGGTTTGGTGTTTTCAGTATGGGCAATTTGTTAGTTTTTTGTGTGAGAGGGGAGAGGTTGGGGGATTGGATGTTATGCTGCTGTTTGCTTTTCTTTGCGTGGGATGGGCTTTGGGGTTAGGGGTTTGATGATCTAGCTGCCGTTTTCCAGGTGGGCAATCTCTTAGTTTTTGTGCAAGGGAGGGGTTGGGGGAATTTGGAGTTTGCAAGTTTTGTGTTTTTTTTCGTGTGGGGGCACGAAACATTAGGGACATTTAATTGACTCTTAGCATATGGATGGCTACACAGGAAGGAAATGTAAAATTGACTTTGGAGTAGGTTAAGAGGTAGGCACAACATTGTGGGCCAAAGGCCCTGTATTGTGCTGTACTATTCTATGTTCCAGAACATGTGGAAGATCTTTGTGCTTGTAACCATTGTCCACGTGCCTCAAGTCTGGGCTGAGTACCTGGAGTAAAATTACCATCATAAGATATAGGATCAGAATTGGGCTATTTGGCCCATCAAGTCTACTCTGCCATCTCATCATGGCTGATCCATTTTCCCCCCAGCCTCAATCTCCTGTCTTCTCCTGTATACCTTCATACCCTGACCAATCAAGAATCCATCAATCTCTGTCTTAAATATATGTAAAGACATAGCTGCCTGTGGCAAAGAATTCCACAGATTCACCACTCTCTGGCTAAAGATCTCCGTACTAAAAGGATGCCTCTCTATTCTGAGGATCTGTCCTCTGGTCCTGGATTCTCCCACCACAGGAAATAACCTCTCCACATCCACTCTATGAAGGCCTTTCAACATTCAATAGGTTTCAATGAGGTCACCCCTCATTCTTCTGAATTCCAGTGAGTAGAGACCCAGAGCCATTGAACACTCTTCATATAATAAACTACTCAATCCTGAATCATTTTTGTGAATATATTTATAGGTTCTGCTTTTAACTCTGCTGCTCTCTTTACAGCTTATCCTGTTGTTGGGCGGAATTCCCTTTCTCTGGAAAGTGTCGGGAAACATCATGGGGCGTTTTGGGCTGGGACCCGAGTATGAGGTAAGTGCTGTCTGACAGATCAACAGTTTGCAATGCTGAGTGATAAATCAAGCTCCAAACATGAATTAAATTGAATATGTTGTGTGCCTGGTTTGTCACAAGTTGAATACTGATTTCAATTTCTAAACTGAACATTGTTATTTGCAATAACATTTTTGTGTTTTTTTTTAAGGTGTATACTTAGTAGCCACTTTATTAGGTATGGGAGTGGAACCCTGTGTGGTCTGCCACTGTTGCTGTAGCCTATCCGCTTCAAGGTTTGATGTGTTGTGCATTCAGAGATGCTCTTCTGCAACACCACTGTTGTAATGCGTTGTTATTTGAGTTAGTCTCCCTTCCGTCAACCTGAACCGGTCTGGCTATTCCCCTCTGATCCCTCTCATTAACAAAGCATTTTGTCCACAGAACTGCTGCTCACTGGATGTTTTATTTTGGTTTCTCACACCATTCCCTGTAAACTCAAGAGATTGTTGTGTGTGAAAATCCCAGGAGATCAGCAGTTTCTAAGATGCTCAAATCACCCCATCTGGCACCAATGATCAAAGTCACTTAGAAACATAGAAAACCTACAGCACAATACAGGCCCTTTGGCCCACAAAACTTTGCTGAACATGTCCTTAGAATTTACCTAGGGTTACCCATAGCCCTCTCTTTTTCTGAGCTCCACCTACTTGTCCAGGAGTCTCTTAAAAAACCCTATCGTATCTGCCTCCACCACTCTTGCCGGCAGCCCATTCCACGCACATTTAGATCACTTTTTTTTTTGCCCCTTTCTGATGTTTGGTCTGAACCTCTTGACCATGTCTGCATGCTTCTCTGCCTTGAGTTGCTGCCACATGATTGGCTGATTAGATATTTGCATTTTCGAGCAGGTGTACTTAATAAAGTGGCCACTGAGTGTAACATCAAGGTTCCTAACTGATTAAGCAGGCTTGTTTTTAAACATTTTGTGTGTCTCTATCTCAAATGGATAGTTTAAGAGTTGCAACAGCGCTTTAGTTTAGTGTATGGCCTTTGAGTTAGAGACATCAACAGGTGCGGAGCAGATCTAGGTTCGCCTTAGTGCTGGGCTTTATTCAAAATAAACCCTTTGTGCTGTTGCCGTACAGGTGTTCTCTCTCTAAGACCTTCATGTGTCCTGCTTTCTGACAACCGTTTACTTGTGCAGCTGCTGTGCATTGTATTATTGGGCTGGAGCTTACAGAAAAGTGAAAGCATTAACAATACGCTACTCAAATCAAATTCAGTGCAGTGTGAATCTACAGAACCTAATGCCTGACCTCCGCCTAGCTACTGTTTGCTTTGTACAGGTGGCAAGCTTGGTTTTCATCTCTTTGTCCCTTACTTTTAAGAACTTGCTGGTTTTTAATATTCTAGTTGCAGAAAGTTAGGAATCTGGTTGCATTATTTATAAAAGTTACTTATGCTTTAAGTTAAATCTATTAACATCTGAGTTAGAAAATGAGATATTTATCACATTCCCACTTGTAATAAGTATTTAGACATCTTGGGCAATGATCATTTTTACTATTCATTTGTCCTTGGTCTCCTTTACCTCCAATCTTTAGTTGCTTTAAAGGAGTTGACTGCCTTTCTGGTGCATCAAAGTTCACCAAGCGAGTTATCAAAGTATGTACATGTCACCGTGTACAACCCTGAGATTTGCTTTCTTGTGGGCATACTCAGTAAATCCAAGAACCATAACAGAATCAATGAAAGACTGCACCCAACAGAACGGACAAACAACCAATGTGCAAAAGACAACAAGCTTTGCAAATACAAAATTTAAAAAAAATTAATAATAAACAGGCAATAAATATCGAGAACATGAGATGAAGAGTCCTGAAAAGTGAGTCCATTAGGTTGTGGGAAGAATTCAATGTTGGGCAAGTGAAGTTATCCCCACTGGTTCAAGAGCCTGATGGTTGAGGGGTAATAACTTTTCCTGAACCTGCCGGTGAGTCCTGGGGCTCCTGTACCACCTTCCTCGTGGTAGCAGTGAGAAGAGAGCGAGTCCTGGGTAGGTTCCTGACGATGGATGCTGCTTTACTGCGACAGCGCTCCATGTAGATCTGCTCAATGATGGGGCAGGGTTTAACCGTGATGGACTTGGCCATATCCACTACATTTTGTAAGATTTTTTGTTCCAGGGCATTGGTGTTTCCATACCAGGCTGTGATGCAACCAGTCAATATACTTAACTACACTTCTGTAGAATTTTGTCAAATCATTAGATGTCATGCTGAATATTTGCAAACTTCTAAGGAAGTAGAAGTCCTGCCATGCGTTCTTCATAATTACACTTGCGTGCTGAGCCAGGATAGGTCCTCTGAGATAGTAACACCGAGGAATTTAAAGTTGCTGACCCTCTCCACCTCTGATGCCCCAATGAGGCCTGGCTCAAGGACTTTGGTTTCCTCCTGAAGCCAATAATCTGCTGCTTGGTCTTGCTGACATTGAGTGAGAGGCGGTTGTTGTGACACCACCAGTCAGATTTTCAATCTCCCTCCTATATGGCAGCAGGGTGGAGATAACGTCTCTGCCAAAAGAGGTGTAAGGTGCTCCTTCCCTCTGCTAGCCTGCAGGTCACCCTTGGGCAAGGCGTAGCATCCACTTAGTCCCCGGTCAGGGTTACGTGAAGCCATGGGAGCAGGTGGTGGATGATCGTATGAGCAGCTGGTGCACGTCACAAGTCCTGGTTATGTTACTGCTGACAATAGGGAATCCCTGTGAAGAGAAAATTCAACAATCTGGGGTGCGAAAGGACTTGGGAGTCCTCGTGCAGGATTCCCTAAAGGTTGATTTGCGAGCTGAGTCGGTGGTGTGGAAGGTAAATGCAATGGTGGCATTCATTTTTGAGATGACTAGAATATAAAAGCAAGGATGTAATGTTGAGGCTTTATATAAACACTCACTCGGAGTATTGTGAGCAGTTTTGGGCCCCTTATCTAAGGGGGGGATATGCAGGCATTGGAGAGAGTCCAAACAAGGTTCATAAGAATGATTCTGGGATTGATTGTGTACAGTTCTGGTCACCAAATTATAGGAAAGATATCAATAAATTAGAGAGAGTGCAGAGACGATTTACTAGGATGTTACCTGGGTTTCAGCACTTAAGTTACAGAGAAAGGTTGAACAAGTTAGGTCTCTATTCATTGGAGCGTAGAAGGTTGAGGGGGGATTTGATCGAGGTATTTAAAATGTTGAGAGGGATAGATAGAGTTGACGTGAATAGGCTGTTTCCATTGAGAGTAGGGGAGATTCAAACGAGAGGACATGATTTGAGAGTTAGGGGGCAAAAGTTTAAGGGAAACAAGAGGGGGTATTTCTTTACTCAGAGAGTGATAGCTGTGTGGAATGAGCTTCCTGTAGAAGTAGTAGAGGCCAGTTCAGTTGTGTCATTTAAGGTAAAATTGGATAGGTATATGGACAGGAAAGGAGTGGAGGGTTATGGGCTGAGTGCGGGTAGGTGGGACTAGGTGAGATTAAGAGTTCGGCACGGACTAGGAGGGCCGGAATGGCCTGTTTCCGTGCTGTGATTGTTATATGGTTATATATGGTTATATGGAAAGGCTTATCATTATGAGGAGCATTTGATGCTTTGGGCCTCTACTCCCTGGAATTTAGAAGAATGAGTGGGTATCTCATTTATACCTATCAAATGTTGAAAGGCCTTGATGGAGTGGATGTGGAGAGGTTGTTTCCTGTGGTGGGGGAGTTGAGCATCAGAGGACACAGCCTCAGAATAGAAGGACGTCCCATTTAAAATGGAGAGAAGGGATTTCTTTTGTGAGAGTGGTGATTCTGTGGAATTCTTTGCCACAGGCGACTGTGGAGGCCAAGTCGTTGGCTATATTTAAGGCAGAGGTTGATAGATTATTTATTAGCCAGAGCATGAAGGGTTATGGGGAGAAGGCAGGAGATTGTGGCTGGGATCAGCCATGATGAAATGGTGAAGCAGACTTGATAGGTCAAATTCTGCTCCTTTATCTTGTGGTCTTATAACTATGACTAAATGTGAGGGGAAAGATTTAAAAAGGATCTTGGGAGCACCCTTTTCCATTCAGAGGGTGGTGGGCATATGGAATGAGCTGTCAGTAGAAGTAGTAGAGGCAGATACAGTTATGACACTTAAGACATTTGGACAGGGGAGATTTAGAGGATATGGGCCAAATGCTGGCAAATCAATTTAACTCAATACGGCAATTTGAGATGGGCCAAAGAGCCTGTCTTCTGTGCTATGTCAATATATTGTATAATAGTATAGAAAGTCGCTTTTACCAGTGAGCGGTCTCCATTTCTTTCTCCTTACTCGACCATTGCATTAAAAAAAAATACTTCAATAAGTATTTCAATTGATTTCTTTCTACTTGCAGCGTATTCAGTGACTAGTTTTTTTTCTCCCAAAGTTATGCATAGATGATTAAGGGCTTACTTAAAATTGGGATTTTTTTTTAAAGTAACCAAGTTCTGAAGAATGTTGGCAAAACTGTGGGAAAAGTAATATTGAATTTTATTCATTGTGGTTATTTGCAAAAGTTAATCAGCATATTCAGTTTGTGGGTGCAGTAAGCAGGAATGTTAGAAAGCTGGTTGAGTTGCTTGATGTACACTTTGATAATAGAATTTACTTTAAACTTTGTTTTTTGAAAAATAAGGTTGGAGTCATTCCATTAAATAATGCCTGTGGCATGTTTTTCCTCAGTGGCTTTTATTTTTTCTATCCTGTGCACAATTCTTGATGTCCTTGGTTTGGGATGTGGGTCATGCTGCCGAAACAAGTAAGTATAAGGTCTGGGGTTGTGTGAGGAAGCAGCCTTGATCTGACCCAGAGAGAGAGGTTAGGAATCCCAAGAGGTAAAGGGCAGTGGCTGTGGATATAGCTGGAGCAGTGCTGGAACTTGTGGTTTCTGTAGTTTCCATATCACACTTACAGAATCATAGAGCATTATGGCACAGAAACAGGCCCTTCGGCCCAGCTAGTCCATGCTAAACTGTTCTGCCTAGTTTTTATTTTCTGCATCTTGTAGATTGTAGAACGTTTCTTACCTGAAGTACTTCCATCTCTTGAGGATCATTGCAATAGCAACTTGTTTGTCTTGTGCAACAAAAAAACCCTGTTTCTTTTCTTGCTGTTAACAGATAAGCCAATCTTTGACCTTCTTATTTCTGGCAACCTTGTTCAGTGCAACCACAGGACTCCCCTGGAGCATCTACAACACCTTCGTCATTGAGGAAAAACACGGTTTCAATCAACAGGTCTGTCCTGAATATGTTTGGATTGTAGTGCCGTAATCATTTATGAAATATTTAATATGATCTGTTATTATGGAGTGGACAAACTTTCTAACCTTTTGTATGGGGTCTAAGTAATTACCTTAAAATATTTAATAATAAATCATATATTAGGTTAAATTTTTGTTTATCAACATTTTATTCGGATGTGATGTTGTTGGTCACTTCTGCAAGAACTCTCTCTACAAGGAATTCTTCAAGTTCATAGCTCCTTGAATGTGGGTACATAGGTCGATAGGATGGCTAAGAAGGCTTGCCTTTGTTCATTGAAGCGTTGAGTTCAGAAGTCAGGAGGTTACGTTGCAACTTTATAAAACTCTGGTTTGGCCACATCTAGAGAACTGCATACAGTTCCGGTCACCCCACTGTAGGAAGGATGTTGAGGCTTTGGAGAGGGTTCGGATGAGGTTCACCAGAATGCTGCCCGGTTTAGAGGGCATGAGAGGCTGGATAAACTTAATTTGTTTTCTTTGGAGTTGGGGAGGCTGAGGGGAGATCTGATGGAG
Organism: Hemitrygon akajei; assembly: GCF_048418815.1. NCBI lineage: Eukaryota > Metazoa > Chordata > Chondrichthyes > Myliobatiformes > Dasyatidae > Hemitrygon > Hemitrygon akajei. Next base: position 16,634,153 of record NC_133147.1, on the reverse strand, counting down.
GTTTATAAGATTGAGAGGCATAGGTAGAATAGACAGGGAGTATCTGATTCCCAGGGTAGCAAAGTCTAATACCAGAGGGCATGCTCTGAAGGAGAGAGGGGATAGCTTCAAAGAGGAGGTGAGGGGTAAATTTTTACTTGGAGTGGTGGATGCCTGGTATTGTGGTAGAAGCAAATACATCAGAGGCTTTTAAGAGACGTTTAGCTAGACACAGATATGAGGAAGACGGAGGGATTGGTTTTTGGGTTTTTTAATTTACATTTTAGCTGGTTCAGCACAACTTTGTGGGCTGAAGAGCCTATTCCTGTGCTGTACTGTTCTGTGTCCTAAACCGGTGTGATCATTTGGTGGTAGGGTACATGTTCCCAGGGTTTAAACCAGCAAACCTAGGCACAGTGTAATACATTCTCTCATTAACTGCCTCACCTTCAGTAAGTGAAAGAACATACTCTCAGACCACAGCTTAGACTGTAACCTACAGGAAAATTAATTGAAGAGCAAACCAGTTAATGAGTAGTTATTAATGTGTATTATACACTTATTCCAAACTTCAGTAGCTAGCTACAACAGACTGAACTGTGGACATGACTTACCTGGGATGTAGCAATCATTTGTTCTCTGCTTATCATTACATATGTGTTTTCTGATTACAAACGTGGTCTGGCAGTTCCACACTACTCCAGTTTCTGTATTGTTATCCCCAGGAACTTAATGCCCAGCCGTGAAGAAGGGTCTCATCTTGAAAGGTTGAATATCTATTCATTTCCATAGATGCTGCCTGACCTGCTGAATTCCTCCAGCATTTTGTGTGCGTGTGTTGCTTTGGATTTCCAGCAGCTACCAATTTTCTTATGTCTATTAGTTCTGAATAATTTTGAAGATTTCCTTGAAGGTCGAATATCAATGCTGTTTTAGGTAGTTAGTTGATCAGATTCAGCACATCTTTTATTCAAGTCAGCTGCCAAGGAAATGAATAGCCCCAGAGAAAGCTTGTAATTGAATAGGATGGCTTCACTTCTCCCTGGAAGACTGATTTCTTTAAAAGACCTGAGTTAGAGAAGCAATTGGATATTGATTAATCCTTGTTGTCAAGGCGATAGTTGCTTATCAGTGCATTTGCCATGTTTGGCTGTAATTGGAGAAGCAGCAACTTTTAACCCTGGCTTTGTTGTGGGGAGTAACAAATCTAATAACACACCAGTAACAAAGGTTCCTGTTTTATTGTGGAATATCCCCGATAATTCACAAGTGGATTGTCAAGCAAATTTGACTGTAAAGCCACCTAAGCAGTTTCATAGAGCTGACAAGCGTGTCATGGCAAAGAAGTATTTCCAAGGCATTTCTTAAAGAACACAAGAAACTGCATTTAGGTATACAGATGTAGAGCAGGGGTTCCCAACCTGGGGTCCACGGACCCCTTGGTTAACAGTAGGGGTCCATGGCATAAAAAAAAAGTATGGAACCCCGATGTAGAGGGAGGGATTTATAGTACTGGGATGAAGGGTTTATTGCACCACAGAATGCATTGTCATTAACGTAAGAACTGTAATGCACACCAAATGCTGGGGGAGCTCAGCAGGTCAGGCAGCATCTATGGAAATGAATAAACAGTTGACGTTTCAGGCTAAGGTCAAGGGTCCGCAATGACAACTTTTTATTCTTTTCCATAGAAAAGCATTTTGTGTCTGTTAATTCTGCTGTTGTTTAGCATGAAATGCAGCAGATAATAGATTTTATGTTGTACTTAAATAATTTAATTTATTTTCAATTGTGATACAGAACTCAGCAATCCCCCGATTTAATCCTAGCCTGAGCAGGGAACAATTCACAATGACCAATTAACCTACTAACCGGTATGTCTTTGGACTGTGGGAGGAAACACGTGTCATTGGGAGAATGTGCTAACTCCTAATGGGCAGTGGCAGGAAATAAACCCGCATCGCTGGTACCGTAAAGCGTTGTGCTGTCTTTTACAAAAGATATGTGAAAGGTATTTATTCCCATCCCTGATTGCCTTTGAGGAAGTAGTACCGAGCTGCTGCCCTGCAGTATTATTGGCTGGGGCATTTCAGGATTTGGACCCTGGTGCAAAGAAGCAATGATACATTTCCAAGTTGGGGCGACTGGGGGCTTGAGAGGAATCCACAGGTCGTGGTTGGTGTGAATGATTTTTGTGTGAGTTTATTGAAGTCCAGGTTCACTGTTTCACAGACGGACTGGGACTGGTCAATCTGGCAAAAGTCAGGGCTGTTTAGAGCCTTTCAGATACTATGTTTACTACTTGAAGGCACTTTGAGCAAATTACTATTGTTCTGTATAATGGAGAAATGGACCAATCTGTCTGGCATTTTGACAGCTCCTGACTATAATGATAGAAAGCAACTCTCAATTCAAATACTGTAACTTATGACTAAACAATTAACTTTAAGCTTTGTTCCAGCTGCAGTGATTTCCCCCCCCCCCCCCCCCCCCAGGATAAGTTTAAAAAAAATGCTTGGCCTGATTACCATTCATCAAAAGATGAGTTGAACTATTTGTACCCCTAAATGCTGGAATAAATGGCAGGTGACCCTATTATAACTGTGACCAAAGTCACCAGAGAGATGGCGCTGGTAGGTATAAAAGTCGTGTGTCTTTATTTGGGGCACCCACAAGCTGGCAGTCTTTAGAGTCAAGAAAGAGAGAGAAAAACAGACGTCACTGACCCAACATTACAGCACACTTTCATGTTAGAGAAGAAATATAACAGACCAATTTCTGTAGTCACAATGCCCTCATACCACTTTTAATTTTTAAAAATACTGTGGTCTTCCCACCCAAAGTGAGTGTTAATTACTGTGGTCTCTGAGTTGTATTCGTGCTTTGGGGTGTTGATTGCATTCATGCATGTGCAGACATCTCAGGTCAGTTGGGTATCTTCTGTTCCAAGCTGCATTTTCGATGTAACTTAAACAACAACCCGTATTCAGATCTGAAGGTTGGTTGCTGTTGAGATTAATATTTGCTATATACCCTAACTTCAGAATACACCCTAACAACCCCAGCCATAAAGTTCACAAAAGTGATTTTGGGATTGAAAGAGTTGTCCAATGAGGAATGTTTAATGGCTCTGGGCCTCTACTCACTGGAATTCAGTGACCTCATTGAAGCCTATCGAATGTTGAAAGCCCTCAATAGAGTGGATGTGGAGAGGATGTTTCCTATGGTGGGGGAGTCTAAGACCACAGGACACAGCCTCAGAGTAGAGAGGCATCCATTGAGAATGGAGATGAGGAGGAATTCCTTTAGCCAGAGAGTGGTAAATCCAAGGACACTTGGATAGGATGTTGCAAGACTTTGGCGCAGTGATAGTGAAGGTCTGGTGATATATCTGCATGTCAGGATTGTAGCATCGGAGCAAGTGGGTGTTTATCTTGGACACAGCCCAAGTGTTCTATCTTTGTCACTGTGTGCTGTTGGTTATGTCAGAGTGAAATTTCAGTCCTTAATTTCAAAAATAGAACCCCACAGGTTTTAAGGAAGTGAATTTCTACTTTTGTATTTTAAGTAGTCAAAGAAATTTGCAGCAGAGAAGGAGGACCTTTGGCCCATCCAGTCCATGTTGAACCATTTAAACAGCCTAGTCTCAATAACCTGCACCCGGGCCATAGCCCTTCATACCCCTCCCATCCATGTACCTTCCAAACTTCCTTTAAACGTGGAAATCAAACTTGCATCTACCACTTGCACGGGCAGTTCCACACTCACCACCCTCTGAGTGAAGAGGTTCCCCTTAAACATTTCCCTTTCACCCTTAACCCATGACCTCTGGTTGTAGTCCCAGCCAACCTCAGTGGGGAAAAGGTCTGCTTGCATTTATCCTATGTATACTCCTGTAATTTTGTATAGCTCTTTCAAAACTCTCCTCAATTTTCTATGTTCCAGAGAATAAAGCTGTAAGCTATTCAATCTTGTAGCTCATCTCCTCAAATTCTGCTAACATTCTTGTAAATTTTCTCTGTATTCTTTCAACTTTATTTACCTCTTTCCTGTAGGTAGGTGCCCAAAACTGCACAGAATACTCCAAATTAGGCCTCACCAACATTTTGTACAACTTCAACATAACATCCCAACTTCTGTGCTCAATACTTTGATCTATGACGGCCAATGTGCCCGAAGCTTTCTTTACGATCCTATCTACCTGCGACGCCACTTTCACTGTTGCTGCAGAAATCTTAGACACGCAGCTTCCGAAATCATGGTGTCAATTTGCTCGACTCACAAAATCCTGAAGAAGCTCACTGGGCCGGGCGGCATCTATGAGGGGAAGTGGACAGTTAATATTTGAGGTTGAGACCCTTCAGGATTCAATATGTTCAGATCTGCTGGAACGAAGATTTGCTTTTATGGCTGTTCAGTGTTCTGGATGCCTGGGCTGGGTTGTAACCTGTTGTCTTTAATTTCTGCAGACTTTGGGGTTCTTTTTTAAAGACGCCTTGAAGAAATTTGCAGTAACTCAATGCATTTTGCTGCCTGTGACCTCGCTGCTGTTGTATATTATTAAAATCGGTGGAGATTATTTTTTCATCTATGCTTGGCTCTTCACTTTAATTGTTTCTCTGGTGAGTACCCAGTAATGCTTATTCTTATTTCTGCCTGAAAACATCCAGCTTCCTTTCTAAGCTTTCCTGAGGATTTAAATGATGGAATATAATTCAATGGGGAAAAGAAAAATCTTGCCATCTTTATTCAAGTGGCAGCTTGTGTAAATCTGTACAATATTTATCCAGCTGCTGGACATAAATCTGGCTCAGTCTTAAACTGGTTTACATCTCCAGCTGCATCTACTAAAGTACAGTTGGTGGGATTCCTTTTCTCCCTTCTTGTAATTGTGTCGAATCTGATCATGACCTAGTAACACTTCTAAAGTGCTCGTGTCCAATAAATTTCAAAATGCTTTTGTCCAGGACACCTTCAAGGATTGATGCCTCAAAAAGGTGGCATCACCAAGGACATGTCCTGTTCACATTGCTACCATCAGGAGGGAGGTACAGAAGCCTGAAGGCACGCACTCCATGATTCAGCAACAGCTTCTTCCCCTCTGCCTTCTGATTTCTGAATGGACATTGAACCTATGAACACTACCTCACTACTTTTTTAATTTTTACGCTACTATTTAATATATACTGTATACTTTAATTCACACTTTTTCTCTTTTGTGTTTTACATTGTTCTGCTGCCGCAAAGACAACAAATTTCAAAATACATGCCAATGATACTAATTCTGATTCTGATTATAATGTAGACAAATGCAGCACATTAGCAATACATGGCATGGTTTAGGAAACTAAGATATATTTTGTTAATTTTAAAAGGAGGAAGCAATAACTTGGTTGATTTAGTTTATGGATAAATGGAAAATGCTGCTGTTAGCTTGTGCTTCAAACCCTAAAATCCCCAGAGATAGTTTGTTCATCCATTCTGAATATTTCCCCTCTATCACCTAGTTGCATTTCATTTTCATTTGGCCAAATATCCAAGAAACAGCTGCATTTCAAGCTCTAATATTAATTCCTTTGCTGTTTTCTTGAAGATTTGAATAAACTTTTTAAGATCAAATGCTGTAGCGATGTTGGCTTGTAGTGTGAACTTTTCTTATTGAGGTTGAAATTAAAATGTTATTCCATTGAGATGGCAATATTCTGGGGAATGGGTCATTAATAAGTCAATCTGCAGCAGAAGCTGTATTAAAGAATATTAATGGTTGTAAATGCTTTTGGGTAGACAAATGTAATAATTAAAATTAATTGTGAAGCATTTGTCATAATTCTTTGTTTTTTTTTCTTCCCCCCCCCCCCCCCCTTTTCAGGTGTTGGTAACTATCTACGCTGATTATATTGCACCACTGTTTGATAAATTTACTCCGCTTCCCGAGGGAGAGTTGAAGTTGGACATTGAAGAGATGGCCAGGGGTATCAGTTTTCCTCTAACTAAGGTTTATGTTGTCGAGGGTAAGCACATCAGGGTATCTCTTTGATTTTTTTAAATATCCAGCTGACTTTTAAATGCTTTGTGTTGCTTCTGAAAGTAGTTCCTTGGTTAAAGAAAATCTACTTTCCACTGTGTGCAATAACTGTGTTATTGATTACCTGACTGGCAGACCACAGTACGTGCGCTTGCAACACTGTGTGTCAGACAGAGTGGTCAGCAGCACTGGGGCTCCACAAGGGACTGTCCTGTCTCCCTTTCTCTTCACCATCTACACCTCGGACTTCAACTACAACACAGAGTCTTGCCAACTTCAGAAGTTTTCTGATGACTATGCCATAGTTGGATGCATCAGCAAGGGAGATGAGGCTGAGTACAGGGCTATGGTGGGAAACTTTGTCACATGGTGCGAGCAGAGTCATCTGCAGCTTAATGTGAAAAAGACTAAGGAGCTGGTGGTGGACCTGAGGAGGGCTAAGGCACCGGTGACCCCTGTTTCCATCCAAGGGGTCAGTGTGGACATGGTGGATTACAGCTACCTGGGGATACGAATGGACAATAAACTGGACTGGTCAAAGAATACTGAGGCTGTCTACAAGAAGGGTCAGAGCAGTCTCTATTTCCTGAGGAGACTAAGGTCCTTTAACATCTGCTGGACGATGCTGAAGATGTTCTACGAGTCTGTGGTGGCCAGTGCTATCATGTTTGTTGTTGTGTGCTGGGGCAGCAGGCTGAGGGTAGCAGACACCAACAGAATCAACAAACTTATTCATAAGGCCAGTGATGTTGTGGGGGTGGAACTGGACTCTCTGACGGTGGTGTCTGAAAAGAGGATGCTGTCCAAGTTGCATGCCATCTTGGACAATGACTCCCATCCACTCCATAATGTACTAGTTAGGCACAGGAGTACATTCAGCCAGAGACTCATTCCACCGAGATGTAACACTGAGCGTCATAGGAAGTCATTCCTACCTGTGGCCATCAAACTTTACAACTCCTCCCTCGGAGTGTCAGACACCCTGAGCCAATAGGCTGGTCCTGGATTTATTCCACTTGGCATTATTAACTTATTATTATTTAATTATTTATGGTTTTATATTGCTATATTTCTTCACGATTCTTGGTTGGTGCAGCTGTAACAAAACCCAATTTCCCTCGGGATCAATAAAGTCTGTCTGTCTGTCTGTGCAGAAAAGTATGAATGTTTTTACAGGTCTATGAATCATTACACTCATTGGCCACGTTATTAGGTGCACCCCATTAATGCAAATATCTAATCAGCCAATCATGTTGCAGCAACCCAATGCGTACATACTCAAGAGGTTCAGTTGTTTAGGACCGACATCAGAATGGGGAACAAATGTGATCTAAGTGACTTTGACCATGGAATGATTGTTGGTCTCGTACAAGTTTGTTTGAGTATCTCAGACACTGCTGATCTCCTGGGATTTTCATGCACAACAGTCTCTTGAGTTTACAGAGAATGGAGCAAAAAAACAAAAATAAAACTGAGCGGCAGTTCTGTGGATGAAAATGCCTTGTTAATGAGAGAGGTCAGAGAAGAATGGCCTGACCGGTTCAAGCTGACAGGAAGGCGACAGTAACTCAAATAGCCACGCGTAACAACAGTGGTGTGCAGAAGAGCATCCCTGAACGCAAGCACATCGAACCTTGAAGTGGATGGGCTACAGCAGCAGAAGACCATGGACCTGACTCAGTGCCCACTTTATTAGTTACAGCAGGTACCCTATAATGTTGCCAGTGAGTGTATATAAGAATTCGGTTAGGTTGCACTTGGAGTATCATGTGCTATTCTGGCACTTCCTTACAGAAGGGAATGTGGGAGCTTTGGAAAGATGCAGAGAGATTTACCAGGATTCCACCTGGATTAGAGTGGACTATAAGGAGAGATTGGACTGATTATTTTCTCTGGAGCTGAAAGGAAATGTGATTGAACAGCACACACAGAATGCTGGAGGATCTCAGCAGGTCAGGCAGCATTAATGGAAATGAATGGTAGGTTAAATATGATGGCAGAGTATAGTGTTAATGGTAAGACTCTTGGTAGTGTGGAGGATCAGAGGGATCTTAGGGTCCGAGTCCATAGGACACTCAAAGCAGCTGCGCAGGTTGACTCTGTGGTTAAGAAGGCATATGGTGTATTGTCCTTCATCGATCGTGGAATTGAATTTGGGAGCCGAGAGGTATTGTTGCAACTATATAGGACCCTGGTCAGACCCCACTTGGAATACTGTGCTCAGTTCTAGTCCCCTCACTACAGGAAGGATGTGGAAGCCATAGAAAGGGTGCAGAGGAGATTTACAAGGATGTTGCCGGGATTGGGGAGCATGCCTTATGAGGATAGGTTGAGTGAACTCGGCCTTTTCTCCTTGGAGCGACGGAGGATGAGAGGTGACCTGATAGAGGTGTACAAGATGATGAGAGGCATTGATCGTGTGGATAGTCAGAGGCTTTTTCCCAGGGCTGAAATGGTTGCCACAAGAGGACACAGGTTTAAGGTGCTGGGGAGTAGGTACAGAGGAGATGTCAGGGGTGTTTTTTACTCAGAGAGTGGTGAGTGTGTGGAATGGGCTGCCGGCAACAGCGGTGGTTGAGGCAGATACAATAGGGTCTGTTAAGAGGCTTTTAGATAGGTACATGGAGCTTAGTAAAATAGAGGGCTGTAGGTAAGCCTAGTAATTTCTAAGGTAGGGACGGTTTGGCAGAACATTGTGAGCCAAAGGGCTTGTATTGTGTTGTAGGTTTTCTATGTTTCTATGAATAAACAGTCGATGTTTTGGGCTGGCACACTTCATCTGGACTGGAAAGGAAGGGGGAGGACACTAGAATAAATAGGTGGGGGAGGGGAAGGAGGATAGCTAAAGATGATAGGTGAAGGAAAGATCAAGGGCTGGAGAAGGAGGAATCTGATGAGAGAGGAGAGTGGACTGTAGGAGAAAGGGAAGGGGGAGGCGAGAGAGGCAAGAGGCCCAGATGGGAAATAGAAGGAGAGTAAAGGGGAGGAGATTTTTTTAATCCCGAGGCAGAAATCGATGTTCGTGCTATAAGGTGACAAAAAGTTTATATAAAAAAATTAGTTATTGGTAATGTTGACAATCTTTATCCCAGGATAGAAATGGTACTACAGGACGTGTATTTAAGGTAAGGGGGAGAAAGTTTAAAGGAGATGTACAGGGCAAGTTTTTTTAAAAAAGCTACTGATGAGGTGCAGCCAGGGGTGTTGTTGGAAACTGATAGGGGCGACTTGGTAGCGTTATTACAGCGCCAGCAGCTTGTGTTCAATTCCGCCCGCTGTCTGTAAGGAGTGGGCGTGTACTTCCCATGACCTCTCGGTGCACTAGTTTCCTCCCACTGTCCAAAGCCATGTTATTAGGTTAATTGGTCACATGAGCACTGGCTCGTTGGAACCAAAGGGCCTGTTACTGTACTGTTTCTCTAATTAACTAACCCAGGGGTTCCCAACTTGTGAACAATGGCCGCCTTCGTTAGTGGTATCGGTCCATGTCGCAAAAAAGGTTGGAAGCCCCTGAACTGAACTAAGATGTGCAGTGGTGGTTCAGAGGCTCTTAGGTACATGAATATGCAGGGAATGGAGGAATATATATCCGGTAGTATGCAGTACGTTTTCAAGGAGTCGTGCCTCAGAAAGGCAGTGTCCATCCTTGAGGACCCTCATCTGACCTCGGTGATGCCCTGTTCTCATTGCTACCATCAGGGAGGAGGTGCAGGAGCCTGAAGGCACACACTCAACAATTCAGGAACAGCTTCTTCCATTCTGCCATCTAATTTCTGAATGGACATTGAACCCATGAATACTACCTCACTACTTTTCTATTTTTTTGCACTACTTATTTAATTTAACTAAGATGTATACTGTATATCCTATTATATATACTTGCTGCAATTCAGTGCATTTTCCATACGCAATGTCACGTATGGCATTGTACTGCTGCCGCTAAGTTAACCTGATTCTGAATTTGCATCAGGTGCAGGCAGAGAAGATTTAGTTTAAATTGACATTGTGTTTGGTGCAGCCATTGTGGGTGGAAGAGTCGTACTTTTCTATTGGAAGTGCTTATCGGACAAGGCAGCATATCCTGTATGTGGAGTGAGAAGTGGAATTAAAAGTTGTGCCGGAAGCTTTTTAATGAGCATTTTAAATGGAGCATCCAAAGGTGACAAAACTTAGTTCAGGACATTCCTTTTCCCTGCGGATACAAATGACTGACAGTTTCTGCTTGTCCTAGACCCTTGAGTGAAATTCTGTAACCTGGTTTAATCTGTCTCTTGATGGCAAAGAAAATGCTGATGAGACGGTAGTGACTGCAAGTGACATCACTTGTGTAGAGATTACCTTGCGCCTATGGGAGTTTACATTGTCTTACCTTGGAGCTGCTGTTCCAATAAGATTTTTAAAATAAATTCACCACAATCCAAAGTGTATACTTAAAAATCATAATAAAAATAATTCCCCATCTATTTTTATCTAAAAGTAATTTCCCATGTGACCTATGCATTTGACGATCAGTCGGTTTGCTTTACCTACAAAGGAAAATCAGATGATGGAAGTGTGACATCAGAGCAAAAACTGTTTATATATTTTTTAAAAAGTTCAGCAGGATCTGTGAGCCAGAATCCTTCATTGGATGTGTTCATACCGAAGTATTGGCAGACCATACAAGCCTGGTTTTGCAGTTTGGGGAATGTGATGTAACCAAAGGCTTCAGGTTTGTTCATTGAAGTGAAAAAGGAAGTCTTTCCCAAACTTCCCTTAAATTCTACCACGTTTCAGTGAGTTAATGCTTTGACAAAAACACAGTAAAATCCACGGCGAATCACAGATTCAGTGAAAGTAACAATAACTTCACTGACTTTGGCCTTATTCATTCCATGCCTTAATTAAATGTGTTCAGTGTCAGTGGTTACTCTCTGCTTGAACACGTAATGCTAATCCATCTGTTTTTGGTGACGTGATGCCTTTCATTCCAGATTGGCTGTTAAAACCCCACAAGGCTGCACTCCAGAGTTCATCACGTTTCAGGTGGTGAACCTCAAGGTTGTATAAAGGATGACTGACAATGTGCTTTGCACTTGGAACAAAGTTTTAAAGTTTCTCTGGTATACATTCAGTGGCCATTTTGTTAGGTGTATCTGTTGGGTACACCAGCATCTGTTGTTGTAATCCGTCCACTCCAAGGTTTGACATGTTGAGGAGGAATTTCTTTAGCCAGAGAGTGGTGAATCTGTGGAATTTGTTGCCGCAGGCAGCTGTGGAGGCTAAATCCTTGTGTATGTTTAAGGCAGAGGTTGATAGATTCTTGATTGGTCAAGGCATGAAGGGATATGGAGAAATGGCAGGAAATTGGGGGCTGTGGGGTGGGTAAAAAAGGATCAGCCATGATGAAATGGTGGAGCAGACTGAATGGGCCAAATGGCCTAATTCTGCTCCTATGTCATATGGTCTTACGTTGTGTGTTCAGAGATGCTCTTCTGCACACCACAGTTGTAAGGTGTTATTTGAGTTACTGTTGCCTTGCTGTCAGTATTAACCAGTCTGGCTATTCTTTACTGACCTCTTATTAGCAAGGTTTTCGCTCACAGAATTGTGTTTACTGGATTTTTTTCCCCACCATTCTCTGTAAACTCTGGAGACTGTTGTGCTTGAAAATCCCAGCAGATCAGCAGTTTGAGTCGCGTAAACCACCCTGTCTGACACCAACAATCATTCTGTGGTCAAAGTAACTTAGATCATGTTTGATCCCCATTCTGATGTTGGTCTAAACAACTGAACCTCTTGACCATGTCTACATGCTTTTATGCCTTGAGTTGCTGCCACATGATTGGCTGTTTAGATATTTACATTAATGACCAGGATTACCCAATAGATGTCCACTGAGTGTACAATTTCATCTCTAATTCTAGCTTGCAATTTAAGCTTCAACTCCAGCAAAAATACCTGAAATTGCTGACATTTTGTGGTGTTGCATTCAATAATTGTGATTATAAAGCATTGTTCATCCTGTTGTAATATGAACAAAGTCAACAGCTGAAGTTTGTGGATATGGAAGTGTTTATTCAACAAAAAGCAACAGGCATCATATTTGAAACACACTTTGAAGAAGAGGTCTCCTTGGCCCAATATTACACTACATTTTTATATGCTAAAGATCAAAAGGAATGGACAGGAGGAGGAGTATAGGAAACTGATACAGGACTTTGTGATATGGTGCGACTCAAACTACCTGCGTCTCAATATCACCAAGACCAAGGAGATGGTGGTGGACTATAGGAGATCTAGGCCTCATATGGAGCCAGTGATCATTAATGGAGAATGTGTGGAGCAGGTTAAGACCTACAAGTATCTGGGAGTACAGTTAGACGAGAAGCTAGACTGGACTGCCAACACAGATGCCTTGTGCAGGAAGGCACAGAGTCGACTGTACTTCCTTAGAAGGTTGGCGTCATTCAATGTCTGTAGTGAGATGCTGAAGATGTTCTATAGGTCAGTTGTGGAGAGCGCCCTCTTCTTTGTGGTGGCGTGTTGGGGAGGCAGCATTAAGAAGAGGGACGCCTCACGTCTTAATAAGCTGGTAAGGAAGGCGGGCTCTGTCGTGGGCAAACTACTGGAGAGTATAACATCGGTAGCTGAGCGAAGGGCGCTGAGTAGGCTACGGTCAATTATGGAAAACTCTGAACATCCTCTACATAGCACCATCCAGAGACAGAGAAGCAGTTTCAGCGACAGGTTACTATCGATGCAATGCTCCTCAGACAGGATGAAGAGGTCAATACTCCCCAATGCCATTAGGCTTTACAATTCAACTGCCAGGACTTAAGAACTTTTTAAAAGCTATTATAAATGCTTTTTGAGATATTGATTTTGATGCATATCATATTGTATGTAATTAGTTTTGCTACAACAAGTGTATGGGACATTGGGAAAAAAAGTTGAATTTCCCCATGGGGATGAATAAAGTATCTATCTATCTATCTATCTAAAAGGTAACACCAGGACAATTCTATAGTTACAATGCTTCCTTTGAATTGCATATAGTTTTTGCACACCATTTCTTTGTACTTAAGACACGTGAAATGAATGTTAATCTGCATTCATGCATTTGCAGGTGTCTGGGGTCTAGTTGTTCTGAGCTGTGTTTTAAATCCAATCTGCAATCCACATTCAAATCTGATGATTGCTGTTGAAATTTAATATTTGCGCTATGCCCTAACTCCAGAATATCCCCTAACAATCCTAAATAAGCTTAAGTTATTCTGAAAACTGCTGTGATTGAGTGAAGGAAATATGGAGGTAGAAAAGTTTCTTGTTATAAACTGAGCCCATGTTAAATTTTATCCCTTAAAAGCTTATATATTTTTTTCCAATGTGCAGTATGACCCATATCTCTTGATAATCTTTGTTTTAAGTTTGAGTAGTACAGGCTGCCTCTTCGTGATCGGTGCATTAAAAATACTGATCTAAATTTTGATGAGGTTGGTGAAACTTGGCCATAACGTTGGCCCTAAATCTTAAAGTCGAAATCAAATGCTTCTGTAGTAAACGGTGTTGATGTTCACTGTTTCGAATAGGATCAAAGAGATCATCACACAGCAATGCGTATTTCTATGGGTTTTTTAAGAACAAGCGTATTGTTCTGTTTGATACGCTACTCGAAGATCATTCCCCGTTAAATAAAATGGCTGCCAACGACAACATCGACACGCAGACGGCTGCTGGAGACAGCAATGAAAACGAAACTGCTGAGTCCAAGCTCAGATCAAAAGTAAGTCTACTGACTTCATTCCTCATAATGCCAGTTAAACCTGTACCTTGTTGCTTATTCTTTGGATGAGAGTACCACTGATGAGAGTTATTGATCATTATGTTTGTTTTAAAATGGTTGAGAGCCAGTGCAGTCCTTGTGATAGCGCACATGTGCTAGTATGAGCTGGTGAATTATAGCATGTGGCGTCTGTGTCAGGGAAAGGTATATACTACGATGGGGATATTGAACGTTAAACAGCCCATAATGCAATACCGACCCTGTAAGATCAATCTAACCCTTCCCTCCCATATAGCTCTCCATTTTTCTATCATCCACCTGCCTATCTAAGTCTCTCAATTGTCCAGGATATATCTGCTACAACCATCACTCTAACAGTGAGTTCCACGCACCCACCACTCTGTTATTTTAAAACGACAAGCGACCTCTGACATTGCCACTGTAAGGAGGCTGTACGTTCTCCCTGTGACAGCATGGGCAGGCCCCAGTACATCCATGGTCCGTGTTGGTCATTGATGCTCTTGCCCAGTTAGATTGTGGGACCCACTTTGACCAGTGCCCAGCTTGGTATGGCAATATTACTTTTGAAATGATTTGCTTTCTTTCTCCCCACAGAATAAGAGACAAGGTTGCAGTAACCAAGAAGTTTTGGCTGTTCTCGGTCACGAGCTCGGGCACTGGAAGCTTGGCCATACCGTGAAGAACATCGTCATTAGTCAGGTGATGCATACCGCTTGATATCTAGAATGAAAGTGTGTTGTTCAGTGATTGATGGGCTGTCAGCCAAGTGGAAACTCAGAAGGAAGTGATTTCTCAATGTCGGGTTTGCCAGCCGTGGTTCAGTGGCTCTCACCCTCACTTCTGAGGCAGGAAGTTGCAGATTTACATCCCACTCTGACACAGCTCTGGGCAGATGCTCCAGTGTAGAAAGAGTACATATCGAAAGAGAAAATACTTAACAAGGATGTTGCTGGGACTTGAGGACCTGAGTTATGGGGAAAGGTTGAATAGGTTAGGGCTTTATTCCCTGGAGCGTAGGAGAATGAGAAGTGTACACAATTGAGGGCTATAGATGGTGGAAAAAGCCTGCGTTCATTTTCCCTAGGGTTGGGTGAGAATAGAGCTAGAGGTCATAGGTTAAGAATGAAAAGTGAAATATTTAAGGGGAGCATGAGGGAGAATTTTACTCAGGAAGGTGGTGCAAGTGTGGAATGAGTTCTCAGGAAGTCGTGGATGCTGGTTTGATTAGTTTGGATGAATGCATGGATGGGAGGGGAATGGAGGGCTATTGTTCAGGTGCAGGGTTGTTGGGATCAGGCAGAATAAAAGTTTAATGCTGGATAGGTCTAAGGGTTTTTCATCCAGCCTTTCAGATGAAATACCAAGCTGGGGTTTAATCTGCTCTGCAAATTGGGTGGGGGCGGGCAGAATTAGAATCAGGTTTCATCTCCCTGGCATATGTTGTGGAATTTAACTTTGTGGCAGTAGTACAATGATAATAGAAAAGAAAACTGTATTGTAAGAGTGTATATCTGTATGTATATGTATGTGTGTGTATATATATTAAATAGTTAAACTAAACAAGTTGTGCAAAAAGTAGGAAATAAAAATATTTCAAGAAGTAGTGAGGTAGAGTTCATGGGTTCAGTGTCCATTCAGAAATCGGATGGCAGAGGGGAAGAAGCTGTTCCTGAATCGTTGACTGTGTGCCTTCAGGCTTCTGTACCTCCATCCTGATGGTAGCAATGAGAACAAGGCATGACCTGGGAGATGGGGTCCTTAATGATGCCACCTTTTTGTGGCATCATTCCTTGAAGATGTCCTGGATACTACAGAGGCTAGTGCCCATGATAGAGCTGACTAAGTTTACAAGTCTCTGCAACTAATTTTGATCCTGTGCTGCAGCCACCCCCCCCCCACCCCCATACCAGATGGTGATGCAGCTAGTTAGAACGCTCTCCATGGTATTCCTGCAGAAGTTTTTGAAATCCCAAAGTGTTATCTTTGACATCCTGGGCTAATATTTATTCCAGTATTATCAATTATATAACCATTTGTAGGAACATCTGTCCCATGAATTAACTAAAACAAAATGCATTTTCCCCATACATCTGTGCAGATTAAAATGGTGTTTGCTTTCCTCCTGATACCACTATTGCCGTTGCAGTCAGCTGTTTGGAAATGCTTTCTGCCCATTAGTTTCTGAGTTTGTTCTGCAGTAACGCTGATGTTTTTCATTCTAGGTGAACTCTTTCTTCTGCTTTTTCCTGTTTGCTGTTCTCATGCACAAAAAGGAGCTTTTCTCCGCCTTTGGGTTCTATGACACTCAGCCAACTCTGATTGGGCTGATGATCATATTCCAGTTCATTTTCTCCCCCTACAACGAGGTAAGAACCACTACAATGCCTTGGGGTCTTATGGATTGTGATAATTTTCATTGATACCTGCACTACCCTCACTGAGGTGTTGTAACATTGACTAGACAGTCAGCCAGACGCCATTCAAAAATGGCATGAGAATCAGGGAACACACACAAAATGCTGGTGGAACGCAGCAGGCCAGGCAGCATCTATAGAGAGAAGCACTTTCGAAGTTTCGGGCCGAGACCCTTCATCAGGACTGACTGAAAGGAAAGATAGTAATAGATTTGAAAGTAGGAGGGGGAGGGGGAAATGCTAAATGATAGGAGAAGATCGGAGGGGGTGTGGTGAAGCTGAGAGCCAGAAAGGTGATTGGCAAAAGGGATACAGAGCTGGAGAAGAGAAAGGATCTTGGGACGGGAGGCCTGGGGAGAAAGAAAGGGGGAGGGGAGCACCAGAGGGAGATGGAGAACAGGCAGAGTGATGGGCAGAGAGACAGGAAAAAAAGGGAGGGGGAGAAAAAACTAAATGTATCAGGGATGGGGTAAGAAGGGGAGGAGGGGCATTAACGGAAGTTAGAGAAGTCAATGTTCATGCCATCAGGTTGGAGGCTACCCAGCCGGTATATAAGGTGTTGTTCCTCCAACCTGAATGTGGCTTCATCGTGACAGTAGAGGAGGCCATGGATAGACATATCAGAATGGGAATGGGACGTGGAATTAAAATGTGTGGCCACTGGGAGATCCTGCTTTCTCTGGCGGACAGAGTGTAGGTGTTCAGCGAAACAGTCTCTCAGTCTGCGTCGGGTCTCACCAATATATAAAAGGCCACACTGGGAGCACCAGACGCAGTATACCACACCAGCTGACTCACAGGTGAAGTGTCGCCTCACCTGGAAGGACTGTCTGGGGCCCTGAATGGTGGTGAGGGAGGAAGTGTAAGGGCAGGTGTAGCACTTGTTCCACTGCATCCTGTATTCATCAATGACAGGATGCAGTTCATTTGGTTGATTGTGGGTAGTAAAAGGGTTATTTATGTATTACTATAGTGGATTCCAGTTAACTGGGACACTCTAGGACCAGTACATTTTGGCCCATTTTAGCTGCTGCCCCAATTAGTGGAAATTTCATGGAAATAGTTAAAAAGATGGGGGGGGGGGTGGTGTGTGTATATGTATATATAATATATATTTATATTTAAATTTAACTGGGTAACAAATTGTGCATTTTAATGAAATACAGAACAAATTGGAACACTGTCAATACAATAGTTGTCCGTTGTGTCTAACATTGACAGGAAATGTGTGTGGGACAGTTATTAAAATGGAAGTGTTCCACTGGGGCAGTTTCACTCTCTTGACCTAGGAAGTCCGTATCAAGTGGTATGAGTAGACGTCACAGCTGGAGTCTTCCTTGGTTGTAGTGGATGACCATGATGACATCTGTGCCTCGTCATGCCCTGTGCTCTCCGTACTGCGTTCCTGTCTGTTGGATCTCACTGTAGATCTTATCTGCCCAGTCTGCTGGAGCTGACCTTGCGTGCTAGGACAGACCTATCTCACCGGGGTATGAGGCCCGCCAGTTACCTTTGCCTTGTTTAGTTCCCCTGTTGAAGCAACGTACCGGGGGTGCGGTTGCTGTCACATGCAAACGGTGTCTTGGAGCCATAGAAGGGAGCTTTGGTCCAATGGGGACCAGACGTAACATTCAAGACAATTGTCGACACCTTCACGGTTCCTAACTTGAAGTAGTGAGATCATTTTGTTTTCACTGCCGGCCGTTTCTGGCATTTCCAAGCCTGAATGCTTGAAACTGCAGTGAGCAAAATGGTTCTGAATTGCCTTACGGCTTATTTCTCATTACCTATCAGTGAGAAAAATCACTGCTTTGTGAACACAAACACACGCAAGTGACACTATATAAAATCTGTTCACTCTAAACACAGTGTCGTGTCTAGTTGGAAACTATTCAGCAAAAGTCTCCTGCCCTAGTTAAGTGGCATGTGTTCCAAGTAAAAGGAGTCCTGACTTTTTTTTAAAAAAACAACTAGTTTTGTTCTTTAAGAGTTGTCCCAAATAAGCGTCTGGCCAGATTAACCAATGGCCCTATTAACCAGAATCCACGGATTATACTTTTTGTATTTGCACAGACTGTCTCCTTTTGCACATTGGTTGTTTGTCAGTCTTTTTGTAGTTTTTCATTGATTCTATTGTATTTCTACGGCAAGAAAACTAATATCAAGGTAGTATATAATGAAATATACAGTACTCTAATAATTTACTTTTTTAACTTTGTAGCCAATATATGCAGTGTTATACAAAAGTAGTAGCTATAGAAAACTGGGGTGGGGGGGGGTGGGGAAGAGGTGTAAGGCATCCATTCCCTCCCCTCTGCTGGCCTGCAGGTCACCCTTGGGCAAGATGTAGCATCTGCTTAGCCCCCCCGATCAGGGTCACGTGAAGCCATGGAAGCAGGTGGTGGATGGTCGTACAAGCAGCCGGTGCACATCACAAGTCCTGGTTATGCAACTACCAACACCAGGCAATCTCTGAAGAGTATTAAATATGGCTGGGGTCATCCCTCTTGTAAAGACACTGCCCAGAAGAAGGCAATGGCAAACCACTTCTGTAGGGAAAATTTACCAAAAACGGTCATGGAAAGACCGTGATCGCTACATCTTAAGACATGGCAGGTAGCAAATGACGAAAGAATAGAAAATGGGAACCTCTGACTTTCTCAGGAAATGGCTTATGGACAGTTCTCCAGAACGGAACCCACAACCAATGGGCTACCGGTAAATATGGATCTTGAAACAAACCGGATAAAGGCAAAGATGTAGTCTCTGTCAGCTTAGAGGGGTGCAGAGGTTAGAATTGGGTCTTACCCAAGTCAGTGATTTCTATTTGGAAGACTGAAGGAGCAGGGAGAGAGCAGCAGCATCAGTGTGGTACATTTTATCTAACCTGGAGAAAAGAAATTGCATTCACTTCAATAATGTAGTAACGTTTTTGAGGTTGCTTCAGGGGAGCATTCATGGGATCTAGCAGAATTTAACAGCCAGTTCATCTAGGACACACGTGCAAAGCATGGAAGTTAAAACTGTTTTTAAGGTGTCTCTGTGGAGGAGAAGGATATTGTGATGGAAGCCAGAGTTTGGGCTGAAAGTGTGACCACTAATGGGGTGATGACAATGGTGAATGTGTGGGAAGATTTGCCTTGTAGAAGCACAAATCTGTGAGGGTTGGGATGGAACGTCGTTGTCAAAATAGAATTCCTAGTCATGTGCACAGGAACAACGAAAAGCTTGCAGCATCACATAGTGTTCACAAAGGAAAAATGAACATAAATTACACAAAGCAACACACACAAACTGCTGCAGCTACTCAGCAGATCAGGCAACATCTATGGAAAAGAAGGGTCTCGGCCCAAAACAGCGACTGTTCATTCATTTCCATAGATGTTGCGTGACCTGCTGAGTTCCTGCAGCATTTTGTGTGTGTTGCTCTGGATTTCCAGCATCTGCAGTCTTTCTCGTGTTTATAAATTGTACTCTTTTTACAAAAAGGAACACAGTTAGAACAAAAAAAAAACACAAAATTCTGCAGATGCCGGAAATCTTGAGCAATAGTGCTGAAGGAACTCAGCAAGTGAGGCAGCGTCTTTGGAGGGGAATAAATTGAAGGGTCTCGACTTGACACATTGACTGTTAATTCGCAATGCTGCTGCCTGACTCTGATTTCCTGCACCTTTCTGTGTGTGTAGTACAAAAACAAGTTAACTTTAGTGCAAAGTGGTCACAGTGTTGCTGAACTATAGTGATTTAGGGCTTTGCTGGTCAGTTTAAGATGGAGGGGTGATGTCCATGTAGGCAAGAACAGACTGACCATGTCATTCCCAAGAAATATTCTTGCCGATTAAGATTATGCACTGACATATGGGTGAATTTGTGTTTTTATAGGTCCTCTCCTTCAGCCTGACTGTACTGAGCAGGAGATTTGAATTCCAGGCGGATGCATTTGCAAAGGAACTGGGAAAAGCCTCTGACCTGTACTCGGCACTAATAAAACTGAACAAGGATAATCTGGGTTTCCCGGTGGCGGACTGGCTGTACTCAATGTGGCATTATTCCCACCCTCCTCTCCTAGAGAGACTACGAGCCTTAAAGGACAAAAGGGACTGATGGTAGATGTGAGAAAGAAGTAGAACTTTCTGAAGAAAAAGAAGTTTTTTATTTTAAATTGTTCATTCCATGGACAGTGCAGCTTTGCACTGGTTGCTTGTATGTTGAGAACTGACTAATGGTCCGAGTGCATTTAGATTGTGTATTGGTTGACCATGCTAAAGGTGTAAAAACAATCTGACATAGTTAATTTGTTTAAAATACATTGGGACTTGAATTTATTTTTAATTTGAAGCAATGCAGTATCCAATGGTACAAGTAAGATGATACAAGCCACACTAGCACAAGTATCCAGTAATGTATGTTATGATTAACTGTGCATCATATCAGAACTCTTATCCAAAGTGCTCTTGGGAATCGCTTTGTCTATTTAACCTTTAAAGTTTCATTTCCATAATTCTGTTTTCTCTGCTCATTTTCCAGCAAATCTCTTTTAGACCAGCAAATTATGAATTATCATTTAGATCATTTTAACAATAAATGTTTTAAGAGACATCGCTGCGTCCAGATTGATCCCACTGGACAACATTGTCCAAAATGCAGTTTCGAGTCTTGAAGCTGTAAATGTGTCTAGTCACTATAAGTAGGACCGTTCAACTCCAAAGAAGAACTATATTTAGGTTTATCTTTGGGGACATTTGTCAACCTTCAACAGTCATGCCTAGAAAACTGCAGGAAGGAGAGAAGGGTCGAGTTCAGGTTTAATGGGCTGACTCTCTCTTCGCAGGACCTATCGGTAATTCAGTCATAACTTTGGACAAGGGTGGTTTTCAGTTGGTTAGCATGACTCTATTTGGCCTTGCTTCCAAGAAAACCAACAATCTGTCCACATGTGGCCAATAAATTGAGGACAGGCAAAAGATCTGCTCTGTTGGCTTTGATGAAGAGTTGGCAATGGAAGTGCAGTGGATCTTTCCCATGCTCAACATTCAAGTCAATACATAGAAGGAAATGGATCTACTCGCTGAGAAAATTAGTTTATTAACCACATTGGCGTGAATTGGATTTATGCAGGTTAGCTCCTGTTCGATGTTAGTTTACAGGCCCAAGGTCAAACATGGAGGATGCAATTTTTAGTTACGTGGCTTCTTTTTAGCACACACAGCATACCAGTGCAACTGCTCTGCAATATCATATCTAGGTAACAGTGAGTCTTTGCTTGAATTTTCTGATAAGTAAGGTTGAGATTAGCTCAACCTGTGATTTTTTAACACTTTTCCCACAGTTAGTAAACATCCTTAAACACCCCTCATTTTCTGTTGCTTTAACATGACTTCACTTTTGCTTTCTTGACCGTGAGGTTGAAATTTTGTTTGGTTGTTAAGGGAGTAAGTTGAACTCTTAATTGGTATGTGGAAATGTTTTTTTTTTGTACCTGTCAGATTCTTTTAATCTTGTGCATTGCTGAGATTATTTCACTTCATTACGGTCGTGTTGATATGCAGGTTTAAATAAAAGTGAAGGCGCCGCTAATTGCATTCAGTTACTAATTGACCAGTTCAATGTATTGAAAATGTTCACAACACATCTTTACTGTGCACTGTGGGAGGGAAGAGGTTTGTGCACTCACTGTGGGAGTGAGATGTTGCTGCTGGTTTGTGTGGGCGTCATGTTGAATTGTGGAGTTTTATTGTTTGCCGTCATAGCTTTGGGAAGTGGCGTAGATGCGATTGAAATCGCCACTGCTCTTCCAACCATTTGAATCTGTTACCAGTTAAAGTGAATAAGCTTGTGGGTTTCCCCCATATTCTTTTCCTCTTGGCTACTCCAAGTTGTCTTTCCCCGAGTCCTGGTTGACTGCTACCATTTTGTGTTCCATGTTGTCTGTGTGCTGGAAGTTGTACCCGTTTTCTTCTGAAGGCGCATTGGTGAAAGTGCAGCAGTCCCATCGGGTGCTGCTGCCTATCCCATTCCAGCCCTTTTGCTTTCGAAGTTTCCCCTGGTAACCTGAGGTGCAGTGGCCAGTTTTAGCGAACTGTGGGCAGACAACTGACCCGTGGTGTCATGAAAACACACTGGGTGGTGGTTATCCACGCTAGAGGGAGATGCAAGGGTAGCTCTTTTACTCCCTGTTTCAGGGTCTCATGGAAAACAGTGGGATGTGAAAGGGAGCTAGGCTGTCTTTATCAACGTGAGATTTAGATGTGAAGTTTAATTTCTAGAAATCTTGAGCAGCATACGCACAGAATGCCGGAGGAACTCGGCAAGTCTGGCATCATCTATGGAGGGGAATAAGTAGTTGACATTTTGGGCTAAGATCTTCCATCAGGACCTCCATAGATGCCGCCTGCCTTACTGAATCTCCCACCAGTCTTTGTGTGTGTGTGGATGTTTAGTTCTTTGAATGGGCTCAGCCCTGACAGGTACGTTCAAATGAAACGTAGAATGTTTATTCCCCTCCATAGATGCTGCCTGGCTTGCTGAGTTCCTCCCAACATTTTGTGTGTGTTGCTCAAGATTTCCAGCATCTGTAGAGTCTCTCGTGTCTAAGGTTTATTCAGAGAGCTGGATTAGCCTGCAAACTATGCAAAGTAAGTTTGATTTGTCAGTCAGAACCAGACAGTGATGCAAAATTAATGGAAGCAAGTGTATTGAAAATCTGTCAATTGTGCACGTGGAGTTAGCATTTTGTCCTTTTTAATGTTGATGAGTCATCCTGTTTAAAATGTTATCACCGCTCCCCTTCTATTTATTGATTGGATGGGCCTATTTCTGCTGTCTTTTTTCAAATTGTGCTATGTGATTAAACAGATGTCGGAGTTGGAAAATTGAAACGGAATTAACAGTAAAATTTTGGAATAAAAAAAGCGCATCAGGAGGCGTCTGTGGAAGGCAGAACAGTAATGTTTCAGTTCATTAAATCTCATCTGTTCACTCTTCTGAGTTAACCTGCCAAGTCCTGGCAGAATCTCCTCTTTCAGATTCCCAGGACCTGCAGAAGGTGGCTTTTCATTAACATGAGGAAGGTGAGCACCAAGGGAGAAGAAAATGCTATTTTTTTCTACAAGAGAAAATAGGAAGGATTAAGCAGAGATTTCATGAATCAGGGATTTGTGCAGGAAGCTGGTGGTAGTATCTCTCAATCTGTTCAGTTGGTTGAAACGTTGTAATTTTGCCTCTTGGGGGATGAAGGGAGGGAGTCCTTAATTGTGTTGTGATCTAAATTTAAGGAAGATTAAATCATTAAATAATTAGCATGTATGGGAATTGTGAAAACAACCTGATTCTATAAATAAGTGAAATTGCATTCCTTTGTGACAGTAATTTTCAATAAATGGAAGAAACATGAGTCTGTGGTCAGAGTGACTTTCTCATTGCTTTTCTATAAAAATGTATCAACTGATTTGTTGTTCCATTCTGCGCCTTGCAGCACATTGGGAAGTATCTTTGTTGCTTCTTTAGCATTTGTCCGTGTTTTATGAGGCCGAGCTGCTAGCTCGACGCTCAACCCAGAATAGATGGGAAGTGTGCAAGGAGCTGGCCGGATTCGAACCTGAGACCGCTCTCCTCAAAGTCCGGTGCGAGTGCCACTACGTCACCGGCCGGCTGTCAACTGATTTACCTCCCCAAAGTTTTGAAACTTGTTCATGGTTGAAGCATAGGTGCCCAGATCACATCTCATGACGATGCAGCTTTGTGTTTTTACAATGTCAGCTTAAATGGTAGTATCTCCCTGTGGAATGTTTTAAAATTATTTTTATTGCATTCTGCCCAATTACATCAATGTGACCAATTGGCCTACTGACCCACGCATCTCTTGGAGCTCCCAGAGGAAACCTATGTAGTCACAAGGAGAAAGAATTATGTTTTAAAGTTCAAAGTAAATTTTATTATCAGAGTACATGTGTCACCACATACAACCCTGAGATTCTTTTTCCTGCAGGTATATTTAGCAAATCTATAGAACAGTAACTGTAAACAGGATCAATGAACAACAAACTGTGCCAATGCAAATATAAATAAAGAGCAATAAATAATGGGAGCATGAAATAACAAGTACTTAAAGTAAGATCATCGGTTGTGGAAACATCTAAAATAGATGAGTGTAGTTACCCTCTTTGGTTCAAGAGCCTGATGGTTGAGGGGTAGTAACTGTTCCTGAACCTGGTGGTGCGAGTCCAGAGGCTCTTGTACCTTCTACCTGACGGCAGCAGTGAGAAAAGAGCATGACCTAAGTGGTGGGGGGCGGGGGGAGATATTTGGACATTGCTTTCCTACAACAGCATTTCATGTAGATGTGCAAAATAGTTGGGAGGGCTTTGCCTGTCATGTACAGGGCCGAATCGACCACCTTTTTGTAGGATTTTCCTTCCAAAGGGCATTGGTGTAACCATACCAGGCTGTGATGCAGCCAGTCATTACACTCTCCACTACACACCTATAGAAGTTTGTCAAAGGTTTTTGATGTCCTCCTGAACCTCCGTAGACCCCCTAAGGAAGTAGACGCGCTGTCGTGGTTTTCTTGCAATTGTATTTATACCTTTTTAAACCTCTCACTTAAATTTGACAATGTTGCCGATAATCCTCCATTGAGAATGGAGAAGAGAACCAATCCCAAAGCTGTTTGAATGTGTTCATTATTGATAGGGGTGGCTTTTAAGACTAGTCTTCTCTACTCCTAAGCCCTTCATGCTAGATTTTCTTACTGATATCCCACCGTGTAATGATACAACTAAGAAAAGGCCTTTTATGTCTTAGTATTCAACCCCAAATTCTTTATTCCAGGTGGTGTGTAATGTATGTGTGTGTAAATATGGCAGCACAGTGGTGTAACAATTAGCGTAACGTTATTACAACGCCAGTGAGCCGGGTTCATTTCCTACCACTGTCTGTAAGGATTTTGTATTTTCTCCCTGTGACCCCGTGGGCTTCCTGAGTGCTCAGTTTTTCCTCCCACATTCTAAAAACTCCCTGGGTTAGTAGGTTAATTGGTCACAAGGGTGTAATTGGGCAGCAGAGGCTTCCAAATAGTATCTCTAAAATTAATATATTTTAAAAAAAAGTTTCTTGCCGATTTCTCCATTCTGTCAGGTTAATGTCCATTAACTTTCTCTGCAGATTCTTTATCTGTTCTAGTTGAAGACTAGAAATGGATGCCAGAACTTTGAGAAGTGCACCACTGCAGTATAATCTCAGGAAATGCAAGAGGTTTTGGGTTTATGATACTAAGGGATGTGGAATTTATCTATTTAATGAGATACAGCGCAGAATAGGCCTTTCCAGCCCTTAGTGGCACTGTCCAGCAACCCCCCATTTAACCTGAACCTAATCACAGAGCAATTCACAATGACCAACTGACCTACTAACCAGTATGTGGGTGCAAGCCCAGGTGGTCACGGAGAACGTAGAAGCTCTTTATAGACAGCGGCAGGAGCTAATGTCTGCAGGTTGCCCCTTCAAATTGATAATTCTAAAAATGAATAAAAATCAGAATTTCTCATTCAGGTTCATTAGATCTCTCTCTCAATCACTCACTCTCTCAACACTCTCTCAATCTGGTGTACTTGCGACATGTTTTTGTTATACTAAACACTTTGTTTATCACGCTGATTTTTTTTTTGTCCCACCCTTTCCTGAATTCTAATGACTACTTACAGAGACAGGGTTCCTTGCTCTGATCTGAAGCCTCTTCGTTTTTAATCTCTGGCTTTTGCCTCCGATTTGTAATTGACAAGCCAGCTGAAATATTTGACAATTTAATTGTGTAACTGAACAACCCTCCTACCATCCCAAGAGAACAAGAGCTTTTGGTTGGTAGGGTTCCAATCAATATGGAGCAAGCGAAGTTTGGGATGGATCCAAACTCATCCTGACCACAGTACTTGGATGAAGTTGAGTGGGAGTGAAGCTGAGCCTATTATTCCAAATGATTCTGGGAATGAAAGGCTTATTGTATGAGGAGCAGTTGATGGCTCCGGGCCTGTACTTGTTGGAATTTAGAAGAACGGGGGTGGGGGAGATCTCATTGTAACCCATCGAATGTTGAAAGGCTTAAATGGAGAGGATGTTTCCTATAGTGGGGGAGTCTAGGGACAAGAGGGCACAACCTCAGAATAGAAGACATCCATTTAGAATGGGGATGAAGAATTTCTTCAGTTAGGGGGTGGTGAATCTATGGAATTCATTGTCTTGGGCGGCTGTGGAGGCCAGGTCATTGGGTGCATATAAGGCAGCTGTTGACAGATTCTTGATAAGTGAAGGTGGGAAAAGGCAGGAGATTGGGTTTGAGAGGGAAATGGATCAGCCGTGATCAAATGGCAGAGCAGACTCAATGGGCCAAATGGCCGAATTCTGCTCCTGCATTTTGCAGTCTGATTACCTCATTTGTGAAAAACAGGACAGTAATGTAGTGGTTAGCGTTACACTATCACAGCATCAGTAACCTGGGTTCAATTCCCACTGCTGCCTGTAAGGAGTTTGTACGTTCTCCCCATGACCATGTGGGTTTCCTCCGGGTGCTCTGGTTTCCTCCCACAAACCAAAGACAAGGAATTGTGTTGCCAGGGCTTGTTGGGCCGGAAGGGCCGCTTACCGTGTTGTATGTTTAAGTAAAAGACTGATAGCAATAAGAATTTCAAAAGTTAAGAAACTGGAACACTTTTCACTCCCACCACCCCTCAAGAGTATATATGCTGGGCAGGTGGGCTCAACTGAAAATCTCTTGAGGGTTCTAAGTGAAACATGCATCAGTAGATAGAGGTGGG
The DNA here is from genome assembly GCF_048418815.1 of Hemitrygon akajei. Lineage (NCBI taxonomy): Eukaryota > Metazoa > Chordata > Chondrichthyes > Myliobatiformes > Dasyatidae > Hemitrygon > Hemitrygon akajei. Next base: position 16,607,141 of record NC_133147.1, on the reverse strand, counting down.
ATCCTGATAGGCCATCTTCTTAAGGTGAAGTCTGGAAAAACCTTTTCCACAATACTGTATAAGATGAGGAAACAACCCAATGATTTTTGTAAACAGGACAAAGTCTGCAGATGCTGGAAGTCGAAAGCAATATGCAGAAAATGCTGGAGGAACTCTGCAGGGCGGGCGGCAACTGCGGAAATGAAACGGTTGCTGTTTCAGGCTGAGGCCCTTCATCAGAACGGGAGAGGAAGGGGGATAGATGCCAGAATGAAAAGGTGGGAGGGGAAGGAGGATAGCTAGAAGTTGAAACCAGGTGGGTGGGAAAGGTAAAGGGCCGGAGAGCAAGAAATCTGATAGGAGAGGAGAGTGGACCATGGGAGAAAGGGGAGGAGGAGGGGGACCCAGGGCAGGTGAGGAGAAGTAAGAGGCCAGAGTGGAGAATAGAAGAAGAGGGGGAGGGATTTTTTTTAACTGGAAGGAAAGATCCATATTCATTGGAGATTACCCAGGCAGAATATAAAGTGTTGCTCTTCCACCCTGAGGGTGGCCTGTCCTTGCCACAAGAGGAGGCCATGGACCGACACATCAGAACAGGAATGGGAATCAGAATTAAAACGTTTGACCACCGGGAAGTTCCACTTTGGGCAGGTGAAGCCGAGGTGCTCAACAGGGCGATCCCTCAGTCTACAGCGGGTCTCACCAGCGTAGAGGAGGCCGCGTCGGGAGCACCGGACACGATAAGACGACCCCAGCAGCTTCACAGGTGAAGTGTTGCCTCCTGAACGGAGGTGAGGGAGGAGGCGAATGGGCCAGTGTAGCACCTTGGCCGCTTGCAGGGATGAGTGCTGGGAGGGAAACTTGTGAGGAGGAATAAATGAACAAGGGAACGATGGGGAGCGATCCCTGTGGAAAGTGAGGGTGGGGGTGGGTAGGTGAGGATATTTTTGGTGGTGGGAGCTCTGACTCTCTTCTATGCAACAATGCATCAGTAAACAGCGTGGATAAACTAGAATCTGAAGATTATTTTAATGATTATTAGATATTTGTAATTAATTACTTAACAGCATTTTATCTGCCTGATCCAGCCACACCATCGTCAGTTCCACCGCCGCCAGAACTTAGATTGTTACAGTGGGAACAGCAGCAAGAGATGATCTTGTGATGGCAATAGTTAACTTTCCTCTTCTTCTTCAGGGAACTCAGGATTGCTCGGAGCAAGCCGATCTTTAACTCGACCAGCTGCATCTTTTTCAGAATGACCTTCTGAATGGTGATCCCATAGTACAACCTCCTTATCTCATCCGGTGTCAGAGGATTAAGTTTATAGAACTTTCCCTGAATCAAAGAGAGCACAGTGGTCAACCGAACTGGTTTGCCAAGAACAACTTGTAAGAGGGAAGTGTGAGACTGCTCTTCGAGCAGGTTAAAAGGTTTGTGTGGGCGTTGTTTTGAACTATGAAGTTCCATGGTTTGTCATCGTCGCTTTGGGAAGTGGTGTAGATGCGTTTGAAATCACCCACTACCCTCCCAACCATTTGAATCTGTTACCAGTTAAGGTGAGTAAACTTGTGGGTCTACAACTTGTGAGAGGGAGGTATTGGATTGCTCTTGGAGCAGGTTAAAAGGCTGGCACAATGTCGTTGGCAGAAGGGTCTGTTTTGTGTTGTACTGTTCTATGTTAACTTGTGGTAGGAAATTATAAACCCACCCCCCTTCTCACAGTTGTGGTCTTGTGCTAATTTTGGATCGTAGTGTACAGGGGCCGTGTGAGACCCTGGGTCGTAGCGTATGGGGGCCGTGTGTGACCCTGGGTCGTAGCGTACGGGGGCCGTGTGTGACCCTGGGTCGTAGCGTACGGGGGCCGTGTGTGACCCTGGGTCGTAGCGTACATGGGCCGTGTGTGACCCTGGGTCGTAGTGTACGGGGGCCATGTGGGGGTCGTAGAGTACGGGGGCCGTGTGTAACCCTGGGTCGTAACGTACAGGGGCCGTGTGTCACCCTGGGTCGTAGCGTACGGGGGCCGTGTGAGACCCTGGGTCGTAGCGTACGGGGGCCATGTGTGACCCTGGGTCATAGCGTACAGGGGCCGTGTGTCACCTTGGGTCGTAGCGTACGGGGGCCGTGTGTCACCTTGGGTCGTAGCGTACGGGGGCCGTGTGTGACCCTGGGTCATAGCGTACTGGGGCTGTGTGTCACCCTGGGTCGTTACATACGGGGGCCGTGTGTCACCTTGGGTCTAAGCGTACAGGGGCCGTGTGTCACCTTGGGTCGTAGCATACGGGGGCCGTGTGTCACCCTGGGTCTAAGCGTACAGGGGCCGTGTGTCACCCTGGGTCATAGCGTACTGGGGCCGTGTGTCACCCTGGGTCGTTACATACGGGGGCCGTGTGTCACCTTGGGTCTAAGCGTACAGGGGCCCTGTGTCACCTTGGGTCGTAGCATACGGGGGCCGTGTGTCACCCTGGGTCATAACGTACAGGGGCCGTGTGTCACCCTGGGTCTTAGCGTTTAGGGGCTGTGCCATGTAAAAATCCCCCTCATCTCCATTCTAAAAGGACACCCCTCTATTCAGAGGCTGTGTCCTCTGGTCTTGGACTCCCCCCACCACAGGAAACATCCTCTCCACATCGACTCCATCAAGGCCTTTCAACATTCGATAGGTTTCAATGAGGTCAATAGACAATAGGTGCAGAAGTAGACCATTCGGCCCTTCGAGCCTGCACCGCCATTTTGAAATCATGGCTGATCAATTCCTTATCAATATCCGGTTCCTGCCTTGTCCCCATATCCCTTGATTCCCCTATCCATAAGATACCTATCTAGCTCCTTCTTGAAAGCATCCAGAGAATTGGCCTCCACTACCTTCCGAGGCAGTGCATTCCAGACCCCCACAACTCTCTGGGAGAAGAAGTTTTTCCTTAACTCTGTCCTAAATGACCTATCCCTTATTCTCAAACCATGCCCTCTGGTACTGGACTCTCCCAGCATCTGGAACATATTTCCTGCCTCTATCTTGTTCAATCCCTTAATAATCTTACATGTTTCAATCAGATCCCCTCTCAATCTCAATTCCAGCATGTACAAGCCCAGTCTCTCTAACCTCTCTGCGTAAGACAGTCCAGACATCCCAGGAATTAACCTCGTGAATCTACGCTGCACTTCCTCTACAGCCAGGATGTCCTTCCTTAACCCTGGAGACCAAAACTGTACACAATACTCCAGGTGTGGTCTCACCAGGGCTCTGTACAAATGCAAGAGGATTCAATCCCTCATTCTTCTGAATTCCAGTGAGTAGAGACCCAGAGTCATCAAACGTTCCTCATATAACAAGCCTTTCAATTCCAGAATCATTTCCATGAAGTTTCTTTGAACCCTCTCCAGTGTAATCCTGGTATGCTATCAAAGCAGGTAGGGATTGGAGCAGTGTGTCTAGAAGCCCCTATTGAGTGTCAGTAATAACAGGTCAACCTCTCTTGACTGCCTGTATTTTCCATTTACCTCTACTGACTTTATTTAGAACTACAACATGGAACAGGCCTTCCAGCTCAACAAACCATGCCGCTTGACAATCTGCCTAGTTTAACACTAGCCTAATCACAGAACATTTCACAGAGCAACTAATCTAAGTGGTATGTCTTTGAGTCTTTGGAATGTGTGAGGAAACCCACACGGTCATGAGGAGAATGTACAAACTCCTCACAGATGGCACCGGAATTGAACTCTTCACGCCCTGAGCTGTCCGAGAGGGCCACGGCCTTTTCGTGGTTCGGAGGCTTGCGTGCTTCCGTGACCCTGAGAGATTTGCCGACTGGAGTCGGCAGGGCTTTACGCTTTGGCTCTCGGTAGGGTCACCCATGCCAACACAGGGCAAAGGGTAGACTAAAAATGGTCCACTGGTCCTCCAGGTCCTGGGGGTCAGCTCAGGGCTAACAACCCTGACTGATAAAACAGAATTGTTATGGAAACAGCAATGAAGGATCCTTCTGCATCTGTGTGCGGCCAAGAACAGCCAGATGGGGGACCTTCACCGCTGCCCTAAACGCCAGTGGTAAGTGAGTAAGCAAGCCCGAGCTGTAATAGCAGTGTAATCACCGTTACCATAGCAACCTATCTCCTCACCTCCGCCAAGTAGGGTAAATGTGTCAAACCTGCTCCCAGAAGGGTGGCATGGTAGCATAATGGTTAGCAGAAGCCTTCACAGTGCCAGCGATCCGAAAATCAATTCCTGCCGCTGTCTGTAAGGAGTTTGTACGTTCCCCCCTCATCTGCGTGTTTCCTAAGGGTGCTCCCATTTCCTCCCATGTTCCAGATGAGGTGCAGGTTAGGGTTAGTAAGTTGTGAGCATGCTGTGTTTTACTTCACGTAGAGATAGAGTGTAGAATAGGTCCTTCAAGCAACCCCCAACAACATAAAGTACACTGCAGATGCTGGGGTCAAAGCAACACGTACAAACACGCTGGAGGAACTCAGCAGGTCGGGCAGCATCCGTGGATACGAGCAGTCAACGTTTCGGGCCGAGACCCTTCGTCAGGACTGCAGAGGGAGGGGGCAGGGGCCCCATAAAGAAGGTGGGGGGAGGGTGGGAAGGAGAAGGCTGGTAGGTGCCAAGTGAAGGGGAAAGATCAAGGGGATAGGCCGGAGAGGTGAAGAAGGAATGTAAGGGGAAAGCACAATGGGTAGTAGAAAGAGGCGGAACCATGAGGGAGGTGATAGGCAGCTGGAGGAGGAGGCAGAGGGTAACTGGGATGGGGGAGAGAATTACCAGAAGTTGGAGAACTCAATGTTCATGCCGAGGGGCTGGCATCAACAACCCCCAACAACCGCTGATTACCCCTAACCTAATTTATGGCCCATGAACCTTGGACTCGGAGGAAACCAGAGTGGCTGGAGAAACCCACACATCCCAAAGGGAGGACGTGCAGACTCCTTACAGAGGATGCCAGGACTGAACTGAGTCCCGAACACCAATAACATCACCCTAAATGCTATACTGCCACGGTTGCTGTTTCTGGGCGATTTTAGAATCGGGATGGCCTGCAGGTAAGGGACACTGAGCTGAACTGAAGTATCCCTTTTTGATTTAGTGTTTTATATTGTGTTTTAGGTTTTTTTTTTGGTTGCCATTTGCGCAATTTGATTTTTTTTTTGTTTTGCATGTGGGGGGGGGGTTGATTTTTATTTCTTTGAACAGGTTTCATAGTTCTTTATTTCATGGTTGTCTGTGAGGAAGGCAAATCTCAGGGTTGTGTGCTGTAGACATACTTTGATAATAAATATACTTCGAATCTTTTAAGTATAGGAGTCGGGAAGCCATCTTGCGGTTATAAAAGACATTGGGAAGGCCTCACTTGGACTATTCTGTAGAGTTAGAAACATAGAAAAACCTACAGCACAATACAGGCCCTTCGGCCCACAAAGCTGTGCTGAACATGTCCTTACCTCAGAAATTACCTAGGGTTACCCATAACCCTCTATTTTTCTAAGCTCCATGTACCTATCCAGGAGTGTCTTAAAAGACCCTATCGTATCCGCCTCCACCACCGTCGCCAGCAGCCCATTGCATGCACTCACCATTCTGCGTTTAAAAAGAACAACTTACCTCTGACATCTCCCTTGTACCTACTTCCAAGCACCTTAAGACTACGCCCTCTCATGCTGGCCATTTCAGCCCTGGGGAAAAGCCTCTGACTATCCACACGATCAGTGCCTCTCATCATCTCGTACACCTCTATCAAGTCAGCTCTCATCCTCCGTCACTCCAGGGAGAAAAGGCCGAGTTCACTCAACCTAAGTTGTGCTTACCCTGACGATGTTATTAAACTATACCAGGATGTTGCCTGCCTGGACTTGTGGTGGTGGGGTTGGGCTGAGTTATAAGGAGAGGTTGCGTATATTTGGTATTAATTCCTGGGGATGTAGAAAATTGAAGCGTGACCTGATAGAAAGAAGATCATGAGATGCACAGACAAGGTGGGAACACACGTAGTCTTCTCCCCAGGGAGGAAAGAGGGCAAAGTTTTAAGATTAGAGGAGAGAGATTTGAAAAGGCCATTGAGGGCAATTTCCTCAATTCAAGGGGTGGTGCATATTTGGAACCAGCTGCTAGAAATGATGGCTATTTATTTATTCTCTTTGAGATTTTTGAGATCTTTGAGATGCAGTGCTATCCAGCAATCCGCTGACTTAACCCTGGCCTAATCACAGGACAAGTTACAATGACTAATTCACCTGACTGGAACGTCTTTGGACTGTGGGAGGATGTGCAAACTCCTTACGGGGCAGCGGCAGGTATTGAACCCGGGTCGCCGGTACTGTAAAGCATTGCGCTAACCACTACGCTATCGTGCCGCCGTGAGGCAGGCATGTTTAACGGCAACATTTAAAAGGCTTCCAGATAAGCACATGGATAGGATGGGCTCAGAGGGCCACGGGTCAAATGCAGGTAGACAGGTCTCGTTCGTTTTGACAACATAGTTAGCACAGACCAGTTGGACCGAAGGGCTTGTTTCTCTGATGTACATGACAATAAAACCACTAACCTTTCTGGAATGACGTGACAAGTACTTAATGAAAAAGTCGATGACGTGAACGACGAAGACGGCGAGGCAGAGGAACAGGATGACGTCCACCACGATCTGGCCGAGGTACAAGTTTTCTCTGGACGGATTTTCCGTCGTCACCCACAGGTTGAAGTCCTCTGGGATCATCCCCGAATGAATTCCTGCTGTTCTGAGAGATGGAAATCCCCTGGAAGATGGAAGCAAGCCGGCATTGAGATTCGGGTGAGTGAAACGGAACAGCATCGTGGTCTGAAATATCTCCGCGGAGCGTCCACCCCTTGCTTTGCAGAAGTGGTCCGTGGCATGACCCCCTTCTGGAGGAAATTCTGGCCAATGTTTAATTTAACCCTGATGCAAGTGGGAAGGGCAGAAATATTGTTGATTGTGTAATTTACAATATTTTATTATTATGTATTGCAATGTACTGCTGTCACAAAGACATCAATTTTCACGATATATGTCAGTGATATTAAACCTGACTCTGAATCTAGGAGAATGAATGGGGGATGATCTCATAGAATTATGTGAGGCACAGGGAATGCGGATGGGATGGTAAGAGTCGAGAGAAAGTCTGCAGATGCTGGAAATCCGAGCAACACACACAAAATGCTGGAGGAACTCAGCAGGCCAGGCAGCATCTATGGAAGTGAATAAACAGTCAACGTTTTGGGCCGAGACCCTTCGGCAGGACCTTTGGCCAGAGGTGTCAACTGTACTTTTTCCCCCATAGATGCTGCCTGGCCTGCTGAGTTCCTCCAGCATCTTGTGTGGGATAGTGACAGTCCTTTCTCCAGCTAGGTGAGCCTAAAAGTAGGGGGCATTCATTTAGGGAAGGGGAAAAGATTTAAAAGGGAACCGCGGGGCAACTTTTCCACATGGTAGGTGGTGAGAATTTGGAACGAGCTGCCAGAGGAAGTGGTTGAGGTAGTTACAATCATTTAGGAAGCAGTTGGATAGGGACATGGACAGCCAGGGGTTAGAACAGGGGTTCCCAACCTTTTTCATGCCATGAAGCCATACTATTAAGCAAGGGGTCCATGAACCTCAGGTTGGGAACCCCTGCGTGGAGCAAATTCTGGCCAATGTTTAGTTTAGCCCTGATACCAGCGAGCAAGTGTGACGTGCAGAAATATTGTTGGTGAATTAAACTTGTCTACGTCATCCTCGCGGAGTCCGATGTGCCCCCGCGACCCGTGTAGATGTGAGCACTTAACCTGCAAGGATTATCTGGAGTCATGGGTCAAAGTCCTGGGGCTCGCCTGTCAGGCTCAGCTCACGGCTCCCTTGTGATCAGAGTTCTGAAGTACCGCGGCCAACGGATATCCCTAAAGCTCCATCCCGTTATAAAACTGGCAGGTGGAAGGGATTGTTTTGGGTGACCCGGTAGTCAATTCATGGCTCCGTTGGCAAAACAACCCTATCTGCAGAGATATTTTGAGTTAGTTCTTTACTTCTGGGAATTAATATCAGTAACCTTCTCTAACTGGAATCAGGTTTAAAATCACTGGCACGTGTCGTGAAATTTGTTGTCTTTGTGGCAGCAGTACAATGCAATGCATGATAGAGGAAGAAAACCAACTATTTTGTGTGTGTATATTCCTGTATATATAAATATAATAGTTAAATTTAAAAGGTATTTTAAAAAATAGATATAAAAAAAGTTGTGAGGTAGTGTTCATGGGTTCAATGTCCATTCAGAAATCAGACAGCTGAGGGGAAGAAGCTGTTCCTGAATCGCTGCGTGTGTGTCTTCAGGCTTCTGTACCTCCTCCCTGATGGAAGCAATGAGAAAAGGACATGTCCTGAGTGATGGGGGTCCTTAGTGATGGACGCTGCCTTTTTGAGGCGCCGCTCCTTGAAGATGTCCTGGGTGCTACGGAGGTTAGTGCCCGTGGTGGAGCTGACTAAGTTTACAATTCTCTGCAGTTTATTTCGATCCTGTGCTGCAGCCCTCCCCCACACTGGGCAGTGATGCGATCAGTTAAAATGCTCTCCACGGAGCAGCTGTAGAAATTTGGGAGTGTCTTCGGTGACAAAACTCCTAATGAAACGTATGGAAAGGCGAGTGAATGTGGGGGCTTCAGATTAGAAACTGTCACCAGCGAACAGCTCAGCCTCAGTTCTGCCCATAGCTTGCAGACTCTGTCTGGGTTCTGTCTAGACAAGGAAGGAGTGCTGGACGTAAACCCCCCTCTCCTTGTTTCTCCCATGTGTTTGCTGATGGATTTCAGGCCCAGCCTGACATCTGCTGGCATTCCATATGCTCTTTGCAACGGAGAATTCCTGGGACTGCAGACGCTGGAATTTGGAGCAAAAAGTAATCCGCAAGGGGAATGAGCAGCAGGTTGGGCAGCCTCTGTGGGGGGGGGGGGGGGGAAGCATTGCCAATGTTTTAGAACGTGACATGGAACAGTACAACACAGGAACAGGCCATTCAGCCCACAATGTTGTGCTGCACCAGCTAAAAAGCAAAGCAAAAACACCCAGATGTTAGTCCTAACTGCCTACACCATGTCCACATCCCTCCATCTTCCTTACATCTACTCCATAACTACTCTATGGATTTCCTACCTAATGTGTTCCGTGTTGCAATAAAACCACCTCCCATTCTCTTAAACCCCAGCCTGTCCATCCCCTGCAAACCATAAGACATAGGAGCAAAAATAAGGCCATTCAGCCCATTCAATTTGCTCTGTTATTCCATCATGGCTGATTTATTATCCCCCTCAAACCCATTCTCCTGCTTTCTCGCCAGAATCTTTGATGCACTTGGTATTCAAGAACCTATCAAACTCTGCTTTAAACTGAGTTGGTCTCCATAGTCTGTGGCAATGAATTCCACAGATTCACCTCCTCATCTCCTCCTCATCTCTGTTCTAAACGGATGTCTTTGTAGTCTGAAACTGTGCCCTCTGGTTCTAGACTCCCACCCCACCCCCCATTATAGGAAACATCCTCTTCACGTCCACACCTTTCAATATTCGCTAGGTTTCAATGAGATCCTCCCTCCATCTGAACTCCAGCGGGCACAGGCCCAGGACAATCAAACGCTCTTTATACATTAGCCCTTTCATTCCTGGGATCATTCTCGTAAACCGCCTCTGGACCCTCTTGAATGCCAGCCCTTCCTTTCTTCAATTAGGAGCCCAAAACTGCTCGCCATATTCCGAGTGTGGTCTGACCAATTGGCGCCTTTGGAATCAATCTGGTGAGTACTCCTGAAAATCGATATTTAACCGAAGTAGAATCATAGAGAAGTACAGCCCAGAAACAGGCCCTTTGGCCCATCTAATCCATGCTGAAACCATTTAAACTGCCTACTCCCATCGACCTGCACCCGGACCATAGCCCTCCATACCCCTACTATTCATGCACCTATCCAAACTTCTCTTAAAAAATATCTTTAAACATATATTTTTAAAAGGTTCAGGAGTTTTCTGCAACCACGCCAGTCTTTGCCTCCTGTACCCTCAGCACTTACAATCAGTCAGGCAGCCCATGTAAAGATGGTGAAAGTCTGTCACACTGTGGATGGCTTTGCTCAAAGGCTGGTGTTGTCCTGTGGGCTCCAACCCACAATCATTTCACATCAATATTTCAATTTTTATTCAGCGATAGAGTGTGGACCAGTCCCTTCCAGCCCGACAAGCCTAGCGACCTACCTATTTAACTCTCGTCTGATCACCGGACAATTTAACAATGGCCAGGTAAACTACTAACTGGTCCATCTTTGGACTGTGGGAGGATTGCTGGGAATGCTTGTGGAAAATCAAACAGACGACAAACTTGAAAGCGAGAGGAAGTGAGGACTGAAATTCCAACATTTGGGGGAGATAGGCCAATATGAAAATCGTATTGGGACTGTTCCAAAATTCCTTCTCAGTTATCACCCCCTAACAGCAAGTGGGACACCTGCCAACACCAAGAGCTGTTACACATTTAAGGGTTCCCAACCTGGGGTCCACAGTCCCCTCGGTTAATGGTAGAAGTCCAAGGGTTGGGAGCCCCTGGTTTAAACAGTCCACGGCTCGGTGCCACGTGTGAGTGAGCGGTCTGGACGACAGCTCAGAGCCACACACTCGCCTCAGCAGGATCACATTCACCTGCGCACCAGGGTTCTCATCACATTTAACTGGACAGTCAAAAATCTTTCGCCTTAAGCTCATGAGAGGCAAAGGCCAGAAGAACGAAGGCCAGAGGATGCTGTCTGACTAACTCAGTGCTGGAGGACCTCAGCAGGACGTGCAGCATCCATGGAGGGAAATGAATAACCGATGTTTCAGTCTGACACCCTTCCTCAGACCTGCTCACCCAGCTCTGGTGAGAGGTTCAAGTCGGAGACATCAGCTGTTCATTTGCCTGACCTGCTGGCTTAAGATGGTCCCACTTGCTGGTTTAAGTGACTACTTTCTGGTGGCCAGTGAAACAAAGAAAGCAACTAAATACCTTGTTATTCACTCCTTTTCTGGCAAATGATTGCTGCAAAGCGAGGCCTGCGGCCTCCCTGTTGGAACTGAGCTGGTTCACCGGTACGATCGGGCATCTTTGCGGTGTGGTTGGAGTCTTGCTCGGGCAGGACCATCGAGTTGCTGGAGTGGACTTGGAGGCATTTCAATGAGTTGGAGCTGATGCGAGGAAAGTCCAAGGTTTGATCCGAGGCTTAGGAGTCCAGCCGAACTGGAAAGGTCAGGTAATTCGATGCGGTGGAGGCGAGCCGAGGAAGGATCAGGGGGCTTTGATCGATTTGAGAGCTGAGCCGAATGTCAGAGGTCGGGTACTGGTCCTATTGAGGCGGCAGCGCCCGAGCCTGTGGGTGAGGAACACCCCGCGGTTTGGACACTAGGCCAGACTGAAATGGGGTTTCCCTGTCCCTGTGCTGGAGTGAGGCTGTGGCCTGTAGCTAGCGGACGTCAACTCAGCTGCAGTGACGCCTGGCGTTGTGAACTTTGCTGTTTGCTTGGTTTTATCGTTTGCAGGATTTGTGCTTTCTCTCCCCCTCACTCTCCCCCCTGCCCCTTCTCTCCCTCTCCTCCCTCCCTCTCCCCCTCCCTCCCTCCTCTCTACCCCTCCCCTTCTGCCCCTCCTCCTCTCACATCCCCTCTCCCTCTCCCCCTCCCCTCCCCTTCTGTTCCCTCCTCCCTTCTCTCCCCTTCCCCCTCTCCCCCTCCCGTTCTGCTCCCTCTCCTCTCACACCCCCTCTCTCTCTCCCCCCTCCCTCCCCACTGGGTTGGGACTGACTTTTGTTTTTAGTGGGTTCTATTGGGTTTCTTTGTTTCACAGCTGCCCGTAAGGAGACAAATCTCAAGGTTGTACAACGTATACGTACCTTGATAATAAAATGTACATTGAATTTTGAACTGTGTGTGTCTATCCAGCTTTCCAGCATCTGCTGCCTGAGCTATAGGGAGAGGTAGGCCCGGCTAGGTGAGCACCAGCCTCACGGGTATCTTCAAGGAGCGATTATCTTAGGATCCATTCATCCATCATTGAGGACCCCCACCGCCCAGGTCGCGCCTTGTTCTCATTGCTACCACCGGGGGGGAGGTACAGGAGCCCGAAGGCACACACTCAACGTTTTCAGTAACAGCTTTATCATTGAATTCCTGATTGGGCATTGAACCCATGGACTCTACCTACTTTTTTAATCCAATTTTTGCACTAACTTAATTTGTCTTTTTAAAATATATACTTGCTGTAACTTACAGTATTTTATTATTAAGTATTGCAAAGTACTGCTGCTTCATAACAACAAATTTCATGACGTATGTCAGTGATTCTGAATCTAGGAGAATGAATGAGGGGTTGATCTTGTAGAATGATGAGTGGCACAGGGAAGGCGGATGGGAAAGTTAAGTCTTTTCTCCAGGTAGGCAAGTCCAAAAGTAGGGGGCATTGATTTAGGGAAGGGGAAAAGATTTAAAAGGGACCTGCGGGGTAACTTTTTCACGTGGTAGGTGGTGAGAATCTGGAACGAGCTGTCAGAGGAAGTGGCTGAGGCAGCTACAATCACTCGGGTAGGTAGATGGAGAGCCAGGGGTTCCCGATCTTTTTGATGCCATGGACCAATACCATTTAGCAAGGGGTCCATGGACCCCAGGTTGGAAACCCCTGGCTTGGGCATATAGAAACACTTATTACTGAGTGTGTGCAACACGCTGGAGGAACTCAGCAGGTCGGGCAGCATCTGTGGAAACAAGCAGTCAACGTTTCCGGCCGAGACCCTTTGTCTGGACTGAAGAGGGAGGGGGCAGGGGCCCGATAAAGAAGGTGGGGGGAGGGTGGAAGGGGCCAGGTGAAAAACCAATCAGAAGAATGATCAAGGGGTGGGGGAGGGGAAGCAGGGAGGGGATAGGCAGGAGAGGTGAAGAAGGAACGTAAGGGGAAAGCACTATGGGTAGTAGAAGAAGGCGGAATCATGAGGGAGGTGATAGGCAGCTGGAGGAGGAGGCAGAGTGAAAGTGGGATGGGGGAAGGGAGAGGGAGGGAATTACTGGAAGTTGGAGAATTCGATGTTCATACCAAGGGGCTGGAGACTACCCGGACGGTTTTGAGGTGTTGCTCCTCCAACCTGAGTTTGGCCTCATCATGGCAGTAGAGGAGGCCATGTATGGACATATCCGAATGGGAATGTGAAGCAGAGTTGAAGTGGGTGGCAACCGGGAGATCCTGTCTGTTGTGGCGGACGGAGCAGAGGTGCTCGACGAAGCGGTCCCCCAATCTGCGTCCGGTCTCGTCGATGTAGAGGAGTCTGCACCGGGAACACCGGATGCAATAGATGACCCCAACAGACTCACAGGTGATCTTTCCCACCTTGACCTTTCCCCTTACTGGTTTTTCACCTGGCACCTACCGGCCTTCTCCTTCCCTCCCTCCCCCCACCTTCTTTATGGGGCCCCTGCCCCCTCCCTCTTCAGTCCTGATGAAGGGTCTCGGCCTGAAACATTGACTGCTCATTGCCACGGATGCTGCCCGACCTGCGTGTTGTGCATGTTTCTTTGACCCCAGCATCTGCAGAGTGTTTTGTGTTTAGTACTGAGTGTGTACTGTGGTCATCAGAGTCTTGTCGGGCTGAAGAGTTTGTATGTTTGACTATAGAACATAAAACCGTACAGCACAGTACAGGCCCTTTGTGCTGACCTTTGTCTAAATTTTCCAAAATAGCCTTCCCGTTTTCTTTCATCCATTTCCGAAATGTCCCTAATGTATTTGCCTCTCCTACTAACCTTGTTATCACATACTATGCACTTACCACTGTGTTGCGAGAGAAAGAAATTACCTCTGACATCTCTTTTACTTTTCTCCAATCACCTTAAAATGATGTCCTCTCATATTAGCCATTTTGGCCCTGGGGAAAACAGGCTGCTGGCTGTTGCAGGGGTCGGTGCTGGGCCTGCAACTCTTCATGCTATACATTAACGATCTGGAAGAGTGGGGCCAAGTGTAGTGTATCTAATTTTGCTAATGACACTAAATTGAGTGGAAAAGCAAATTGTGCAGAGGATACGGAGAGTCTGCAGAGAGATATAGATAGGTTAAGCGAGTGGGCAAGGGTCTGGCAGATGGAGTACAATGTTGGTAAATGCGAGGTCATCCACTTTGGAAGGAAAAATGGAAGATCAGATTATTATTTAAATGGTAAAAGATTGCAGCACGCTGCTGTGCAGGGGGACTCGGGAGTGTTTGTGCATGAATCGCAAAAGGTTGGTTTGCAGGTGCAGCAGGCTATCGAGAAGGCAGATGAAATGCTGGCCTTCATTGCCAGAGGGATCGAATTCAAGAGCAGGGAGGTTATGTTGCAAATGTACAGGGTACTGGTAAGGCCGCACCTGGAGTACTGTGTGCAGTTCTGGTACTGTTCTTGAGTAAGCATATACTGGCTTAGGAGGCAGTGCAGAAGAGGTTCACCAGGTTGATTCCAGAGATGAGGGGGTTAGACCATGCGGAGAGATTGAGTCGCCTTGGACTGTACTCGCTGGAATTCAGAAGGATGAGAGGAGATCTTATGGAAACACGTAACATTATGAAAGAGATAGATAAGACAGAGGCAGGAAAGTTGTTTCCACTGGTAGGTGAGTCTAGAACTAGGGACATAGCCTCAAGATTCGGGGGAGTAGATTTAGGACAGGGATGAAGAGAAACTGCTTTCCCCAGAGAGTGGTGAATCTGTGAAATTCTCTGCCCAATGAAGCAGTGGAGGCTGCCTCAGTAAATATATTTAAGGCAAGGTTGGAAAGATTTTTGTACAGTAGGGGAATTTAGGGTTATGGGGAAGAGGGAGGTAGGTGGAGATGAGTCCATGGTCAGATCAGCCATGATCTTATTGAATGGTGGAGCAGGCTCGACGGGCCGGATGGGCGACTCCTACTCCTGTTTCTGATGTCCATTCTATGCCTCTTGCTATCTTTCAAGTCACCGCTCTTCCTTTACTCCAAAGTTTGCTCAAACTTCTCTCATAAGACATGCTCGCTGAATTCAGGCAGCCTCCCGGTAAAACACCTCTGCACTCTTTCTGATGCTTCCGTACACACTCGGTGACCACTTTAAGCAGGTACTCCACTCACTAATGCAAATACCGAATCAGCCAATCATGTGGCAGCAACTCAGAGCATGCAGGTGTACGCAAGGACAAGAAGGTTCAGTTGCTGGTCAGACCAAACATCAGAATGGGGAAGAAATGTGATCTAGGTGACTTTGACTGTGGAATGATTGTTGGTGCCAGATGGGGTGGTTTGAGTATCTCAGCAACTGCTGATCCTCTGGGATTTTCATGCACAGCACTCTCTGGATCTGGGGTTCCCAACCTGGGGTCCAGAGACCTCTTGGATAATTGTATTGGTCCATGGTACAAAAAAAGTTGGGAACCCCTGCTTGAGAATAGAGATGAGAAGGAATTTTGTGGTGAATTATTGCAGTCAATTACGTTTTAACTTTAGATTTATTGTCATGACCTTCAACTTCTTAAACTGAGGGAGGGGAGCGGAGGAACAAAGTATTCTTGGACACGCAAGACCTTGGACAGGGATGAGGCTGCTTGCATTCTGCGCTTGGCCCTCCTGAGCACAGTAGTGTGTAAAATGGGACGGCTGGTGGTGTACTGGCATCCACAGCTGATTTCTGCGGGAAGCGGTCCTGGGTTTGAATCCGGCCGTCTCCTTGCACGCTTTCTGTCCGTGCAGGGTTGAATGTCAAGCTAGCAACTTGGCCTTATTTAAAAAAAATAAAAATGCTACAGAAACGGCAAGTTTGCCACCTGATCCACCACAAGGCGCGGAAAGGAACAACAACAAACACTAGTTGGGCCGTTATTTCATGAAGCTCTCTTTCCAGTATGTAACTAGGAATGGTTCCACCCTTCACTTTGGTCCATGGGACCTCTCCGGCCAAGGTTAAGGAACTGATTCAGTGGAAAAATCTGGGAATTCTGTATTGTTTTGTTTGTTTATATGCAATCCAGTATGTGAACCGTATCCTGGATTCCGAAAACTATTTAAGAAAAAAATGACTGTGAGAAAATTCTTACCACTGTTTGCCCGAACAAGTGAACAGTGAAGAGCTCTTCTTGCTAGACTTTGTACTCCGAGTGCACTGGCGCGAGGGAGATTGTCACCCTAGTTGCATCACAATCGGCCTCTGATGTCACAAAACATTTCCTCTGCCAGCTCAACGGTCGAACTTCAAGACACAGTGGAGACATTGAATCCTGAGCTGAGCTGCTTTACAGGATACCCCTGGGTCCCCTCCTCCTTCCCTTTCTCCTTTGTCCACTGTACTCTCTTCCATAGAGTTCCTCCAGCGTTTTGTGTGTGTTGCTTTGGATTTCCAGCAACTTTCTTGTGTTCTGTTCCCCACTCTGGCCTCTTCTCACCTGCCCATTCCTCTCTCTCCCCCCACCCCAAGTCTTCTCCTCTTCCCCTTTCTCCCACGGTCCACTCTCCTATCAGATTCCTTCCTCTCCAGCCCTCTACCTTTCCCATCCACCAGGCTTCGCCTATCACCCTCCAGCCAGCCTCCTCCCCCTCCCCGCAGCTTTTTATTCTGGCGTCTTCACCCCTTCCTTTCCAGTCCCGAGGAAGGGTCTCGGCCTGAAACGTCGGCTGTTTATTCCTCTCCACAGATGCTGCCTGACCTGCTGAGTTCCCCAGCGTTTTGTGTGCGCAGCTTCACGACATGTTAAATTAAATGGCGTATTAGCCCCGGGAACTGGAAACAGTGGGTTGGAACCACTTGCATATCCCAATAGGGCATTAAATGAATGGTCAGGGCCACCTATATAAAAAAAAATCTGTCCCAAGGTCTCAGTAATTATGTACAACACAACAGGATTTTAAAAAGATGCAAGAGAAGGGATAGCAGTGCACTTGACTGTCAGTAGAACGAGGTAACATTTGCCTATCCTAGAATATCAGCAAGGTTTGTGTCCTTGAGTGGGATTCGACCCCTGGACCTTCTAAATTGAAGGTTAAACATTCCAGGCTGAGAATCTTCTTCAGGACTGGGAAGGAAGGGGGAAGATGGTTGAATAAGAAGGTGGAGGAGGGAAGGGAGATAACTAAAGGGTGACAGGTGAAGCCGGGAGGCTGAGGAAGGTCAAGGGCTGGAGAAGAAGGAATCAGACAGGAGAGGAGAGTGCACCGTGAGAGAAAGAGGAGGGGCATTAGGGGGAGGTGATGGGCAGGTGAGGAGAGGAGGTAAGAGGCCAGAGTGGCGAATAGAAGAAGAGGGAAGGGGAGAGAACAAAATTACTGGAAGATAAATCGATGTTTTTACTATCAGGTTGGAGGCTACCCAGCTGGAATAAGAGGCGTTGCTCCTCCACCCTGAGGGTGGCCTCATCTTGGAAAAGAAGCCATGGGCTGATACATCAGAACAGGAAACGGAGATGGGAATGAAAATGGTAGACCACTGGGAAATTGTGCTCGTGGTGGATGGAGCAGAGGTCCTCGACAAAGTTGTCCCCCCAATCCAGGTCTCATCAATGTTGAGGCGGCCACATCGGGAGCACTGGATGCATTAGTCAGCCCCAGGAGATTCGCAGGTGAGGTGTTGTGGAAGGTCTGTTTGAGGCCCTGAGGGAGGAGGAGAATGGGCAGCTATAGCATTTCTGTCACTTGCCGAGGTAAGTGCTGGGAGGGGGCGAATGGACATGAGAATCACTGAGAGTGTGGTCCCTGCAGAAAGCAGAGAGTGGGTGGAGGTAACGATGTGTTTGGTGGTAGGAATCCTGTTGAAGATGGCAGAAGTTGTGGAGAATGATGTGTTGCATGATGCAGAGCCTCATGAGGACAAGAGGAGGATAAGGCATCAGGAAAATGGGCTGTGCAAGGATGTCTGTCAAATGGAGGAGATGCGGGTGAGAGCAGCCTCAATAGTGGAGGAAAGAAAACCCTGTTCCTTGAAGGAGGACATCTCTGATGCTTTGGAAAGGAAAGACTCATCTCGGGAACAGGTGTGGTTTCCTTGGCTGCGCAAGTCCAGGGAATACATGCTCCCGTCCCGTCAAACCTGTGAGATTGAGACAGCTCTCCCACCTCAAACCCCTGCTACAGTTCGGTGCCAAGAAACTACAGACAGCGCACTGCATAGGATCAAAGGAATTATATTTACGGATCTTAACTAAAGGGTTAATAAAAATAAACCCAGAAGGGGCCCCATTATAGTTAAACAGTCAATTGTGCACAAGTTGGATCTCACCTCTTCCAGAAGTCACCGATCCTCCGTCGATCTTGGTACCTGGCTCCATTGAATCACGGTTCCCCACCGGGTCGAGTCCTACGACCGGTTCTCTCCAGAATCTTCTCTCCATCTCCCACCAAACCAAAAAATAAACCCCAAGCAACACACACAGGCCAGGCAGCATCTACAGGGAGAAGCACTGTCGAAGTTTCGGGCCGAGACCCTTAGTCAGGACCCCAAGACCAACTTTACTAACCTCTTAATTCCACCATCCCAACTGGATAACACACATTCCTCAGCAAACCTCATCTTCAACAATAAACCAACCCGGCTGAAAGCAGAGCAGGCAGCTCTTACAGAACTGTTAAAATGAAATACCTACAGCATAACAGTAAAAATGAGAACCAGGGTGTTACGTATAGAACAGAGAAACAGTACAGGCCTTTTGGCCTGTTATGTTATGCTGACCTTTTAATCTGCTCAAAGATTAACCTAACCTTTCCTCCTCCCTAGCCCTCCATTTTTCTATCATCCATGTGCCTAACTTAAGAGTTCCTTAACTTTCAGATGGTACTGAGAGGGCGCACGGTAGCAAGATATATCAGTTAGTTGAGTGGCGTGGCAGCAACAACCTTGCACTCAACATCACTTAGAACAAAAAGCTGACTGTGGACTTCAGAAAGGGTAAGACGAGGGAACACCCGCCAGTTCTCATAGAGGGTTCAGAAGTGGAAGGAGTGAGCAATTTCCTGGGTATCACTATCTCTGAGGATCAACTAATGCAAAGACGACAAATTTCACGACATATGCCAGTGACATTAAATCTGGAAACCTCATCTGTTCTTCTTCGAAATGGAGCCATGCTACTATTTTTACATCACTCCATTTAACCTGCTGACGATGTAGGACCCCGAGACTCTGGGTCGAAGCGCTGCGATGGAACTGGAACCCAAAGCCTTTCACTCGAGGGGCCCAGCAACCAGAGATGAATGTAGATCACAATACCGTAGTGTGAAAACTGGGATTAACACAGACATTTGCACTTTTTCCCCAAATGAAAATACACCACTCAAAGTTTGGAATCTGTTGTGGAAGCAGAATTAGGCCATTCAGCCCGCTGCAACGTGAACAAACCCACCAGGCAGACACCGAAGGCAGTGGATGAAGAAGTGTTTTATTCCACAAAACGAGATACTCTTGGAGAAAGAGGCCTGCTCAACCCAATCTTACATGACTTTTTACAGGCTAAAGATCAAAGGTAACAAGACAATACTGTAGTTACAATGGATCAACAATGCTAATGGGTTTTCACACACCTCCTTCTTTGCACCCATACTCCAGACACCCACAATTTGGAGTGTGGACAATCGGCATTGTCCACCTTGCAATTAACTCCAGTGGACAGCTCCAGGAAGACCATTGTTCAGAGCTTCATTTTAAATTCAATCTACAATCCACGTTCACGTCTGAAGATTGGTTGCTGGTGAAGAAAATATTTGCCACATACCCTAACTCCAGAATAGGCCCTAACACGGCCCATCAGGTTGGCCTGTCACTCAATCACGACTGAGTTTACTTCAACCCTTTTGCCTCCTTAAATACGCCCAATGACTCAGCCTCCACTACCCTCTGTGGTAACAAATGCCACAGATTCACCATCGCCCGGCTGAAGCAATTCCTTACTTGTTCCTCTGGTCCTAGACTCTTCTAATTCTGAAAACATTTGCACACCCAGGAAACCACAACATGCTAACTGACGGTAATAAAAGATAATACAGAGTTCCCAAATTTTCTGACTAGCACAACTTGTCAGAATAAACCTATGTTTAAACCTATGTTTTTGATTCAAATTAAATGGCTCTTTCAGGACTACAAAAAAATTTCCGTACAGCTCTCAGGGAAGAGGCATACAGATTTCTTAACACCTTAGATCAATCATTGATTTAATTAATAATAATTTATTCTGCCAATTGCTCTAGTGTTATAACTTGGGTTCTGTGTTCCTAAACACTGTGCTTTTAACTTGATGTCAGTTCCTAACTAGTTTTCAATTCTGCTCTTATCACAGGTCACCAAAGGCCTTACAAAGTCTTTTCGAAAGGTTTTCCTTAGGAGGGATAGGTTACACTTGGAGGAACTGCAATGGAGATTTACCTGAATGCCACCCATCTCAAAGTTCACAGTACACTTATTAATAAAGTACACATTCATCATACAACCTTGAGATCTGTCTCCTTACAGGCAGCCGCAAATCAAGAAACCCAGAAGAACCAATTTTTTAAAAACCCAATAAACTCCCAATGTGTAGAGTGAGGAAAAAAAAAACAAATTGTGAAAACAATAAAAGTAAGCAAATAGCATTTAGAACAAAGTCATCCAGAGCAGGCCGCAGCCTTAGCCTCAGTTCAGCACACAGCAGAGTTAACGTCACAGAGTCCACAGACACAAAGCCCGCAGTAGCCGGAGCAGACTGCAGCGAAGAGCAGATTAAATGTCGCAGAGCAGCGAGCAGAACTGGCCCAACCCTCGCCTCCAAGGGTTGCTTTACACAAACTGGGGTTCGCTGGAATGAGGGGCGGATGATAATTTGCTTCTGTAGTCATAGGTTGGCATGTTCAGGGCAACACAGCAGCGTAGCGCTTAGTGCAATATCATACAGCTCCAGCTGTAAGAATGAGATTTGAGGCAAAGTCGGGGCAAGGTCCGAGGCACATTCAAGTCAAAGTCTGGGTGGGCGGAACAGAGCAGAGGCAATTTCGAGGCCCGTCCACCTAAATCAAGAGTGAGGTTTGATCGATCCAAGTGCCAGGCCGATTTGGAAAGGTCCAAATGGCAGTATGGTCCAGGCCCATGTTGATGTTTGGACGATTTAAACGAGCTTCACTTTTCTCCTGAATGCTATTTGTTTACCTTTATTATTTACATGATTTGCCTTTTTTTTCTCTCTCTGCAAACATTGGATGTTTGACTGTTTTTTTAAAAAAACAGGTTCTTCTGGGTTTCTTTGTTTCGTGGCTGCCTGTAAGGAGATGAATCTCAAGGTTGTATATAGTATAGATACTTTGATAATAAACATACTTTGAACGTGACAAATAAAGCTAATCTCCCAGGACCGATTTTTAGTTTATTTTTTTTTTTAAAAAAGGCCTTTCAGGAATTAAATTACAAAATGCTTCAAAAAAAATTTAGAACTCTGTGCTGAAAGTGCCAACTCCATAATTCCATAACCTACAAGGTTTTGATAACTGGGGACACAGGATACTGCAGATGCTGGAAATAAGTGCAATTGGTATTTAAGAAATCGTCATGGAAACCCCGATGAATGTATTGACAATAAAGACTAGGGGGAAAATATCAATATGAATTTACTTCAACAGCTGATCAAACAGGTACAAGAACCGAAGGAAGTGGAATAATTCTTTACAATAAACTTTTACTGCCAAATCATCTAATATCCCAAAACGAAAGCAGATATGAAATGAATGTATAAATTATATGATCTGTGTTTAAACATAATTACTTACTTTAAAATGTATTAAATATATCACAGAATGGAAGAATCCGATCCCCTGTCAAACTTGATCAGTAAACTTAAGAGTTAAGTTATAGTAAGCACCCTCCGAAACACACCACCCCGCAACAACAGAACGATATGTCGTATTACTGGTCCTCTATCAGCTCACGCTGCCCCTGATACTTCACGTAGACTATGAACATGACCACAGAGGCAACAATGCACACGCTGCCGCAGACAAGATAAGCAATCCCCAGGAATGGGTTCCTTCCACCCATCCACGATATGGTGCTGAACGTTATGCGTTTCCGTCCATTGAAGCTGATCACCGGATAATCTGGGGAAAACGAGGAGTTAAGGAGAGGGCACCTTAGATTCTTGCTTCGCGCCGTTTAAAAAAAGAAACCACACGGATCAAGGTTTGTTCATCACAGAGCGCGCCGGTGCTCTCATTCCTCGTTGAGAAGGCGGAGAGGCACCTGTACCGGTCCAGGCCGTTACATTGATTCTTCCTTAAGTACAGTCGACCCTCCTCATCCGCGAGTTCCGCATGCGCGAATTCAACCAACCACGAATCGCGAAAACCCAGAAGTTCTCTCTCCAGCACTCGTTGTTTGAGCATGTACAGACTTTCTTTTCTTGTGATTGTTCCCTAAACAATGCAGTATAAGAACTATTTACATAGCATTTACATTGTATTAGGTACTATAAGTAATTATAAGTAATCTAGAGATGTTTTAAACTATATGGGAGGATATGTGTAGGTTATCGCGGATCGGGATCGGAAAAAAAACAGAAGTTTTCTTACTAAGTAAGTCAGAACAGGTACATCCGGTATTATTTAGTGTCAGTTAGTCAAACGTTTGTCTTAGTATATATTTTACCTTTCTATGCATATAAAACACTTAAGAAATGTATGTATTTCAATAATTAAATCACTGTGTTGCTTAGTAATAATTGTAGCTTTCATTGGGGCAGGGCCTTTCACATGCTCCATTATTCTCACTTTATCCTTTAAAATCGTTCCGATTATTGAGCGACCGTAGCCCAACGCTTTTCCAGTGACCGATGGCGTTTCCGATCGCTTTATTATTTCCACTTTATTTTCAATCGTGATCCATTTTCCGTCAACAGAACAGAAACACTGCGGATTCAGAGCTCCGCCGGGTCTTAATGTCTACAGCACTGAGACAGGTTAAATAAGGGACTTGAGCATCCGTGTTTTTTGGTATCCGTGAGGGGTCCCGGAACCAATCCCTCGCGGATAAGGAGGGTCGACTGTACTGAGTCATAGGACGTGGACCTTGGTGGTAACGGCAACATTTGCTTCTCACCTACAGCCATTGCTCTGCGACGTCCCTTTGGACGGAGGCAATTGGATGTGGCAGGACAGAGGTGAGGCAGCGAGGGCCCGTTGCCGAGAGGGAGGAAGACCCGAGGTTCGATCGAGTTAAGCGGCGGGCCAAATCGAAAAGATGGGTACAGGTTGAGTCGAGGCGATGGGGCCCAAGCCCCACAGCGCATCGGGCAACTGAACCCAATGACTGGACGACGACTTAGACGCTGGGACAGATTGAAAAGGTCGGAGTTTTGGGGCCCCAAGGCGAGGGACGTGCTGGTTCAGTCAGCTCGCTGCTCTGCGCTAAACTAAGGGTCCATGGATAGATTCTCTGTGTGGACTTCAGTTCAGAATGCCATTTGCTTACGTTTATTGTTTTTTCTCTCTTTCTCCCTCTCCCTCTCCCTCTCCCTCTCCCTCTCCCTCTCCTCTCTCTCTCTCTCTCTCCCTCTCTCCCTCTCTCCCTCTCTCCCTCTCTCCCTCTCTCCCTCTCTCCCTCTCCCTCTCTCCATTGAGTGTTTGACAGTCTTTTCTATTGTATTTTTCTTTCGGTTTCTTTGTTCCGTCACTGCCTGTAGGGGACAAATCTCAAGGGTGTGCAATGTATACATACCCTTTAATGATAAAAGTACTCTGATCTCCACAGTATATCCAGCCCCTCCACCTATCTCTATCGCCTACAAACTTCCCACAAAGCCATCAAATCATTTGACATATAACATGAAAAGAAGCGGATCCCATATCAAACCTTGCAGAACAACATTTCCCACTGGCATCCAACCAGAATAAACCCCTTTTATTCCAATTCTTTGCCTCCTGCCATTCAGTCAATCTTCCATCCATGCTAGTACCTCTCCTGTAATACCATGGGCTCTTATCTTGTTAAACAGCCTCATTCCGGCCTCATGAAAACTAAAGTAACCAACATCCACTGACTCTTCTTTGTCTATTTCCTAAAGGAATTCCAACAGATTTGTCAGGCAAGATTTCCCCTTAAGGAAACCATGCTGACCTTGGCCTACTTTATCATGCACCTCCATCTAACCCAAAATCTTAACCTTAATCATGGACTCCAACATCCTTCCAACCACCAAAGTGGCCTATAATTTCCTTCCTTCTGCCTCCCTCGCTTCTTAAAAATGGAGTGGCATTTGCAATTTCCCAGTCCTCTGGAACGATTCCAGGTTCTATTGATCCTGGAAATATTATTACTAATGCCTCCACAATTTCTTTGGCTACCTCCTTCAGAACCCTGCAGTTTAACCCGACTTATCTACCTTCAGACCTTTCAGCTTCCCAAGCACCTTCTCCTTAGTAACAGCAACCACACTGACTCCTGCCCCGACACTCTCGCAATGTTAGTACCTTCCACAGTGAAGACAGGTGTAAAGTACTTATTATGTTTGTCCGCCAGTTCCGTGTTCCCTACTATCAGCTCTCCAGCATCATTTACCAGTGGTCCAATATCTAGTCTCGCCAATATTTTACTCTTTATACAGCATATCCAAAAAAAAAACCTTTGGTATCCACTTCTATAGTATTGGCTGGCTTACTATCCCATTTCATCTTTTCTGTCCTTATGGATTTTTAGTTGCCTTCTACTGGTTTTTAAAAGCTTCCCAATTCTCTACCTTCCCACTAATTTTTGCTATAATGCCCTCTCTTTTGCTTTTGTGCTCTCTTTGTCTTGTCAGCCATGGTTGCCTCAACCTGCCTTTAGAATACTTCTTCATCCTTGGGAGGTATCTATCAGGCACCTTCCGAATTGCCCCCAGAAACCCCACCCATTGCTGTTCTATCCTCATCCCTACTAGTGTCCCCTTCCAATCAACTTTTATCTACACTGTAATGATCTTCAACTTTATTGTTTACCTGTAGTTGAGTTTCTCTGTGGCATTTAAACTCTATTCCGCATTGCTATTGTTCGACCTCAATGCACTGTGTAATGATTTGGTCTGTACGAACAGTATGCAAGATGTCACTGTACCTTGGCACATGTGACAATCATATACCAATTCTGGGGAGGGTGAGGGAGACAGATCTCCCCAGGTTCCCTATTCACAGGGCAAGGATACTGTAACTTATCTCCACAGAATAGTTTCCTGGCTCCAGTCCTCCGTCGACGCGGCGATAGAGCTTGCGGAACGTCGGCAAGGCTGCCGTCCTCATCCAGACGAGGAAGTCTTCGTTGATGAAGCCATTGTTTTCTGGGTTTGTGTCCAACTCGTAGGCAGGTCGGGGCCAGTTGATAGGCTTCACAGTGCCTGTGATTAAGCAAATTAATTTTGACAAGTAAAATTAAATGGCTCGTTAGCCAAAACTACATGCTATTAACACCAGAGACGTAAACATTTTTTTTTTGCGTGGTTGTATTTCACTGATGTCTGATATGTGCCTGGTATGTTCTATGTGCAATGACTAGGCCTCAAGCTGCAGTGCCATCAGGATCGAAGCCAGTGCATTCCACCAGGGGGCACTGTGGAGTGGCATCCAGAATTGAGATGGTGCTGCCCCCTACTGTTCGCTCGGCAGAAGACAAGTGGTGGACTGCAGATTTCTGTGGCATTCATGACTTGGGCCTGGACTTTATTGCATGGCTGTATCTTACCGATACCTTTATGTGCTTGCTATCTTGTTGTGTTACGTGTGCTTTGTGCTGTGTGTGACTGTTAGTACTGTGCTTTGCACCTTGTCCCTGGAGTAATGCTGTCCCGTTTGGCTATACTGATGGGTATTCATGTATGGTTGAATGACAATTAAACTTGAATTGAATTGAATTGGAGAGGATGTTTCCATAGGTGGGAGAGTCTAGGACCACGGGGCTACACTGGACCAGTAAAGGACAAGATGTTTTCATAGGTGGGAACTTTGAGGACCACAGGACAACACTGTATCATTGAAGAAGAGGTTTCCAAAAATGGGAACGTGAGGACCAGAGAGCGCAGCCACTGAATAGACCCCAACCTGGCATCCTTTCAGCTAACGGTAAGGCTCCATGGCATAAGAAAGGTTGGGAACTCCTGGAGTAGAAGGACATCCCTTCAGAATAGAGATAAGGAGGAATTTCTTTAGCCAGAGAGTGGTGAATCTGTGGAATTCCTTGCCACAGTCGGCTGTGGAGGCCACGTCATTGGATATATTTAAAACAGAAGTTCTTGATTAGTAAGGGTGTCAAAGGTTTCAGGGAGAAGGCAGGAGAATGGGGTTTAGCACAATAATAAATTGGCCATGATTGAATGGTGGAGCAGACTTGATGGGCTGAATAGCCTAATTATGCTCTTATGTCTAATGGAATTGACTGGTCTCTTCCTCGATCTAGATGCAAGAATCATTGCTAAATGCGGGGGGGGGGGGGGGGGGGATCTAGTGCACAGGATCGATAGAAGCTGCAGAAAGTAGAGAACTTAGTCAGGTCAATCACGGGCACCAGCATCCAGGACATCTTCAAGGAGCGATGCCTCAAAAGGGCAGTGTCCATCATTAAAACCCCCCATCATCCACAACATGCCCTCTTCTCATTGCTACCATCAGGATGGAGGTACAGAAGCCTGAAGGCACACATTCAATGATTCAGGAACAGCTTCTTCACCTCTGCCATCAGATTTCTGAATGGAATATTGAACCCCTAAACACCACCTCACTACTTCCAAGCACTACTTATTTAACTTTTATATACCATTGCAAAAAAAGTTTCTGAACCCTTTGCAATTATCTGGTTTTCTGCATTAATTACTCATAAAATGTTGTCCAATCTTCATGAGGGAGGGAGAGAGGGAGAGAGGGAGGGAGGGAGAGAGACTGTGTATACATATATGCACACACACAGCCTATAAAAAGTATTCACCCCCACCCCCTGAAAGTTTTTGTGTTTTACTGTTTTACAACATTGAATCACAGTGGATATGATTGATAAGGTGGATGTGTGTGCGTGTATGTATGTATGTATGTATATGTATGTGCGTGTGTGTGTATATATGTGTGTGTATGTGTACATATATCTATAGTGTGTATATATACATATATAATTCACTGTATATTCAGTATGCACATACATACACACCTGTAATTCATGATTTTTATTATTATATAGTGCATTGTACTGCTACAAAAACAACAAATTTCACAATATATGTGGATAATGTCAAACCTGATTCCCATTCTGATCACTGGCAGAGCAATCGGAGTGTTAGCGTAAAACATATCCTAACAGATACGTCCTGCATACCTCTAATTATTCTTACTCAGTTTATTAGACTCTCTAAACTATTTCCAAGCCGATAAGGTGTGCAAGTTGGAGAGGACCATGGAGTCAGTGTTGTGTCTATTACTTTTCAGTTAGTCCTGATGAAGGGTCTCGGCCCGAAACGTCGACAGTGCTTCTCCTTATAGATGCTGCCTGGCCTGCTGCGTTCCACCAGCATTTTGTGTGTGTTGTTTGTAACTAGACAGGGTCTCTGTTTCTTCTCACTCTTAGCCTTTGTGGAAGAAAAGTAAATTTTGAATTTAATGCTGTTGTCAAGGTTGACTAGCTAAGTATTGCTCAAGACTTGGATCTTGAGAGTGACTGGATAAGACAGACACTGCCCTGCTTGTGCAAGCTAACAAAAGCTAGACGTAGATCATGTCAGTGATGAGGCATTGTTAGCCTTTGTCCAAGACTGTCTAGCTAATAGAGGAACTGACTGTAGACGTGCAGTTCCAATTTTGTGTACCCTGTGGCTCATTTTAATCTGGATGATACCCAAACAAGTGCTTCTTGAAATCGCTGACCAAGTAAGTTTAGCTGTTGGCTATTGCCCAAAATTAAGCATCATTGGAGGAGTCATGAGGCAATGGCTCCCTGTGGTCACGTATTAAAGGGTTAACCTTATACCAATGTCCGTTTTTATTTCTGTTTGATAATGGGGTAAATTGGTCCCTTAGAGAATCAGGGTGGTCAGCTATGTCTGGAGCCGAGGGAGATGGGAGAGATTTTGAACGATTTCTTCTCTTCGGTATTCACTAAGGAGAAGGATATTGAATTGTGTAAGGTGTGGGAAACAAGTAAGGAAGTTATGGAACCTATGACAATTAAAGAGGTGGAAGTACTGGCGCTTTTAAGAAATTTAAAAGTGGATAAATCTCCGGGTCCTGACAGGATATTCCCCAGGACCTTGAGGGAAGTTTGTGTAGAGATAGCAGGAGCTCTGACGGAGATCTTTCAGATGTCATTAGAAACGGGGATTGTGCCGGAGGATTGGCGTATTGCTCATGTGGTTCCATTGTTTAAAAAGGGTTCTAGAAGTAAGCCTGGCAATTATAGACCTGTCAGTTTGACATCAGTGATGGGTAAATTAATGGAAAGTATTCTTAGAGATAGTATTTATAATTATCTGGATAGACAGGATCTGATTAGGAGTAGCCAGCATGGATTTGTGCATGGAAGGTCATGTTTGACAAACCTTATTGAATTTTTTGAAGAAGTTACGAGGAATGTTGACGAGAGTAAGGCAGTGGATGTAGTCTATATGGACTTCAGCAAGGCCTTTGACAAAGTTCCACATGGAAGGTTAGTTAAGAAGGTTCAGTCGTTAGGTATTAATGCTGAAGTAATAAAATGGATTCAACAGTGGCTAGATGGGAGATGCCAGAGAGTAATGGTGGATAATTGTTTATCGGGATGGAGGCCGGTGACTAGCGGGGTGCCTCAGGGATCTGTTTTGGGTCCAATGTTGTTTGTAATATACATAAATGATCTGGATGATGGGGTGGTAAATTGGATTAGTAAGTATGCTGATGATACTAAGGTAGGAGGTGTTGTGGATAATGAGGTGGGTTTTCAAAGCTTGCAGGGAGATTTATGCCGGTTAGAAGAATGGGCTGAACGTTGGCAGATGGAGTTTAATGCTGAGAAGTGTGAGGTTCTACATTTTGGCAGGAATAATCCAAATAGAACATACAGGGTAAATGGTAGGGCATTGAGGAATGCAGTGGAACAGAGAGATCTAGGAATAACAGTGCATAGTTCCCTGAAGGTGGAGTCTCATGTAGATAGGGTGGTGAAGAAGGCTTTTGGAACGCTGACCTTTATAAATCAGAGCATTGAGTACAGAAGTTGGGATGTAATGTTAAAATTGTACAAGGCATTGGTAAGGCCAAATTTGGAATATTGTGTACAGTTCTGGTCACCGAATTATAGGAAAGATATCAATAAATTAGAGAGAGTGCAGAGACGATTTACTAGGATGTTACCTGGGTTTCAGCACTTAAGTTACAGAGAAAGGTTGAACAAGTTAGGTCTCTATTCATTGGAGCGTAGAAGGTTGAGGGGGGATTTGATCGAGGTATTTAAAATTTTGAGAGGGATAGATAGAGTTGACGTGAATAGGCTGTTTCCATTGAGAGTAGGGGAGATTCAAACGAGAGGACATGATTTGAGAGTTGGTGGCAAAAGTTTAAGGGAAACACGAGGGGGTATTTCTTTACTCAGAGAGTGATAGCTGTGTGGAATGAGCTTCCTGTAGAAGTAGTAGAGGCCAGTTCAGTTGTGTCATCTAAGGTAAAATTGGATAGGTATATGGACAGGAAAGGAGTGGAGGGTTATGGGCTGAGTGTGGGTAGGTGGGACTAGGTGAGATTAAGAGTTCGGCACGGACTAGGAGGGCCGGAATGGCCTGTTTCCGTGCTGTGATTGTTATATGGTTATATGGTTAAATTCTCTTACAGTAAACTGGTACCAAAATTCTTTTACAGTAAAATATGATAAAACAGGGTAAATTCTTCGACAGTTAGATGATTGCTGGTGACCAAAGGTCACCATGGGGTCAATGTTGTGTCCATTTCTTTTCAGGTTGTACGTTTTTCACGTTTCATGATTTGGATGACAGAATTGCTGGCTTTACAAGTTTGCGGATGATAGGAAGACAGGTGGAGGGAAAGGTAGTGTTGAGAAAGATTGGGGGAATGGGCAAAGAACTGGCAGATGAAATACAGCGTAGGGAAGAGTACGGTCATGCACTTTGGCAGAAGGAATAAAAGCATAAACTATTTTCTAAATGGGGCTCGAATTCAGAAATCAAAGGTGCAGAGGGACTTGGGAGTCCTTGGACAGGATTCCCTAAAGGTTAACTTGCAGGTTGAGTTGGCTAGCACTTATTTCAAGAGGACTAGAATATTAAAGCAAGGATGTAATGCTGTGGCTTTATAAGGCCTTGGTTAGACCACATTTGGAGCATTGTGAGTAGTTTCAGAACAGTACAGCCCAGGAAAAGGCCATTCAGCCCACAATGTGGTGCTGATCCAACTAAAGAGCAAATCAAAAAGACCCAAACACTAATCAATCCTGCCTCCACACTGTAACCTATGGACCCCATATCTAAGAAAGGATTTGCTGGCATTGAAGAGCATCCAGAGGAGGTTTATAAGAATGATCCTGCAAATGGAAGGGTTAAAAGCATGATGGGCTTTTGATGGCTCTGGCCCTCTACTCACTGGAGCCTAGACGATTGTGGGGGATAATCACATATAAATCTATCAAACATTGAAAGGACTCGATAGAGCTGACATAGTGAAGAAGTTTACAATAGTGGTACAGTCTAGGACCATAGAGCACAGGGTGGAGAACCAGTGGAATTCATTACCACGTATGGAGGCCAAGTTATTAGACATACTCAAAACAGAGGTTACTAGGTTCTTAAGAAGGGTGTTAAAGGTTATGGGGAGAAGGCAGGAGAATGGGGTTGAGATGGGGGGAAAAAAATCAACCTTGATCTAACGGTAGAGGAGACCCAATGGAACAAATAGCTCAATTCTGCGTATTGTGATAGAGACAGAGAGAGAGAGAGAGAGAGAGAGAGATGAGAGAGAGAGAGAGAGAGAGAGAGAGAGAGAGAGAGGCAGAGGGAGAGAGAGAGAGAGGCAGAGGGAGAGAGAGAGAGAGACAGAGACAGAGAGAGAGAGACAGAGAGAGAGAGAGAGACAGAGACAGAGAGATAGAGATATGAATTACTGACCTGTTAGAGTGATTTTTGGGGTTAGGACACGTAGCAAGCAACTTTAACTGACTTCAGATTTAAATATGAATTGTGGATTAAATTTAAAATGGGTTCCTAAGAACTGTGAACTAAGTTAATTGGAAGAACAGACGCGCGGACTTAAATCTGTTACTTGTGTGTATTTTGGTGTCTATAATATCGGTGTGCACAAGGAAGTGTGGTGGTGGGAAGATCCGGGCATTTGAAACTGTTACACTAGTTCAAAGGAAGCATTGTAAATGTGGAATTGTCCTTTGAGCTTTAGCATGGAGACGAGACATAAAAAATGTTTTACTCCTCATGTACGTGAAGGATGTAAGAATTCAATCCATATAAAATAGTGTTGGCCCAGGTAGGCCTCTTGCTCTGAAAGTCTCTCTTTTTCTTTCTCATGACTCTAAAGGCTGTCAACTTATTTGTGATATTTTGTGGAATAAAGAGACTGCTTCATATCTACTCATGCTTCTCTCTGGTGGCTCCATTTGCGCAACAACAGATCTACTTAATAATTAATGGATTTCAACCAATTTGTACATCAAGTTTAGAGATCAATTAATCATTTGGAAAGCCAGAAAGTCAAGATGCTGGAAACCTTGAGCAACACACTCAAAATGCCGGAGGAACTCGGCAGGCCAGGCAGCCTCTATGCAGGGGAGAGTAAAAAGTCTACGTTTTGGGCTGACACCCATCATTTGGAAAGCCACAGGTGGTTCGAGTTGTAGAACTTGGCCGCAGCCCTATTTAAACTGGACGTCAGAGCTTGGACACGTACTGAGGAAAGAGAGGCTCGAGCATCTTTCAGTGATGGGAAGAAATGATGGAAGAAAGAGTCGCGGTCAACAGCGCACGAGTTACATCGAGGGATGGACAGGCTAAAGTTTTGAAGAGCTTATTCGAACTTTCTCAGATTAAAGACAGATGGAAAACCATGATTGCCCACGTCGTATGACAGGGCGCATAATGATGATAAAGATGATCAGAACATTCAACTGGATCTTCAGCAACTATTCTAGTCTTAATTTAGGAGGAAAACTGTCCCAAAAAGTAACATTCTAGCTACAAGCAATCAAACGCAAGGAAAGGTTATCAATTCCACCGATTCAGTGGCATGTTTATTGCAAACACATCATTACCTTCAAATGCCTTCTGTAGATCAGAGCCATTGTTCACCTTGGGGTTATGGAACTTGACATTGTAGTCCGTCCACCAGGAAATTCCTTTGGCATTTAAAGGGACCTTGGTTTGAGACCCAGTGCTATTCAGCTTATACACAGTAAAGGAATCTGAAAGAACAGAACAACACTGATTTATTTCCCCCAACTTAAACTGAGCTTTGACCTGTCACTGTGAAGTGTGGGTGAGGAGTGCGGCAATGCATTCAAAAAGTTCAAAGTAAATTTACTGTCAAAGTACATATATGTCACCATATACAACCCTGAGATTCATTTTCTTGAGGGGCATACTCAATAAATCCATAATAGAATAATAACCCTAATAGAATCAGTGAAAGACCACACCAACTTGAGTGTTCAACCAGTGTGCAAAAGACAACAAACTGTGCAAATACTAAAAAGAAAGAATTTTTAAGAATAAATAAATAAATAAATAAATAAATAAATAGATAGATAGATAGACAGATAAATAAATAAATAAGCAGTAAATATCGAGAACATGAGATGAAGAGTGTTTGAAACTGAGTTCATGGGTCGTGGGAACATTTCAGTGCTGGGGAGAGTGAAGTTGAGTGAAGTTATCCCCTTTGGTTCAAGAGCCTGATGGTTGAGGGGTAATAACTGTTCCTGAACCTGGCGGTGTGAGTCCTGAGGCTCCTGGACCTTCTTCCTGATGGCAGCAGTGAGAAGAGAGCGTGTCCCGGGTGGTGGGGGTCCCTGATGATGGATGCTGGTTCCCTGTGACAACACTGCGTGTAGACGTGCTCAAAAGTGGGGGGGACGTTCACTACCGGTGATGGAAGACGCATTGAATTGAGCAACTGAAACGGACCATTAGGTTCAGCGAGAGTACGATCATGATCAGTGAACACACGAGTCCCTTTCCTCTAGTTATTTCTCTGTCGCTCACCTTCCTTCCCGTGTGCAACAGCCACGTGACTCTACTGTCAGCCAGCTGTGTGAGGGGGGTAAGTTCTCTCTTCCCCGCTCCCTCTCCCATAGGGCAGAAGGTGCAAAAGGTCCTCAGTAAGGGCATTGCCTGCCTCCCTTCCTCACTGCCTCAGTGAGTTTGGCGCCCACCACAACGTCGAGCTAGCTCTTCTTCCATCATCTCCATCTCTGAGCCCACTTCTTTGACAAGGATTCTACACCCCACGCTGATGACTCCCTTCTCCCGTTCTTCAGTCCTCCTCCTGGCCACCCCGCTCTGGACCTTTTCATCTTGAATTGCTGATGAGACATCAACCGTCTCAACTTCAGCCCTCCTCTCTCCTCAAAGTGCGCCCCCTTCGAACGCACTGTCCTCCGCACCAATCCAACCTGCCCATCAAAGGGGGCACCATTGTGGTGTGGCGCTCGAATCTCTACCTTGTTGAGCAAGGCAGCAACTCTCACACACCTGCTCCTCCTTGAGGAGGACACCACTACACACCATCAGAAAACTGTCTCCGACACGCTATCATCCACTCTAGAGATACAGGGAGACCTATCATCACTGCACAGTCGGGCTCTCATCATCTAGATACCATCTCTCCCACCCAGAACCAACCCCTAACATCCTCACACCGCAAAGACCCATCCTGAAGCCTACAGCTGAACTGAAACTAAACCGAATACTACAGGACTCCTGGTCTGATGTTTAATATTCTACGTGTTGTCCACTTGCTTTTTGCTGTTTGCGCACACTCCCCCCCCCCCCCCCCCCTGCACTTTAGGTTTCTTTGTTTCGCGGCTGCCTATTGGAGGACGAATCTCAGAATTGTATTCTTTACACATAGAATAATTCCTCTCAGCGCTCTGTGGCGCATCAGGCGGAAACCTTGCCATCTCTTTAGCATCTGCCTGTTTTTTTTAAACAAGCCAGAGTTGTTCGCTCGACGCCCAGCCCAGCCCAGATGTGAAGTGTGTAAGGAGCCGGCTGGATTCGAACCCAGGAACACTCGCCTTAAAGTCCGGTGCTGATGCCACGCCACCACCAGCTGACTTCATTCTGTACACTGTACATCCTTTGATAATAAATACACTTTGAATTTCTAAATTAGAATTTTTTTTTGTAGTGGAACGCTCAAAGGTTCAATTTACTGTCAGAGAATGTATACAGTGTACAACCTGAAATTCTTGCTCTTCACAGACTTCCACGAAACAAGAAACCCCACAGAATGAATGACAGTAGCATCGGAGCCCCAAACCACCCCCCTAACCCTACCCTTCACACAAGCAGCAGCAAAAGCATCAACCTCCCCCTCCCCACTTGCACCAGAACCCCAACCCCACCCCCCACAACATGCAAAAAGCCCCCCCCCAAAGAGACCTTGATCCAAAGTCCATCAAACCTACAG
Organism: Hemitrygon akajei; assembly: GCF_048418815.1. Classification (NCBI taxonomy): domain Eukaryota; kingdom Metazoa; phylum Chordata; class Chondrichthyes; order Myliobatiformes; family Dasyatidae; genus Hemitrygon; species Hemitrygon akajei. Next base: position 16,572,550 of record NC_133147.1, on the reverse strand, counting down.
TCCATAACCCATTGATTAATGACAGGTTTAAATGGGATATGTGCATAAAGGTGAGGAGGGCAAGCAAATGGTATGGTTCTTCTGGAGAGCTAGCATGGCCACAATGGGTGGAATGGCCTCTTTGTTGCAAAATTCTTATTCCTATCGGTGTTGCTCTGCTAAAGGCAGGAAATGCTACCAAGCAGGCTGATGACTTACAACAGGGACCACGGACCCTCGGTTAACGGCAGGGGTCCACGGCGTATTAAAAAAGGCCGGGGACCCCTGATGGAGCACACGTTGCAGAGCCACCAGTCACCTGACGTACAGAAGGGACGGCCTACTCTCGGCACTGAGCTGCGGAAGAGAGGAACTCACCATTAAACATGCTGTTTGCGATCGCGCCACAGGGAGCAATGGGCCGGCCTTCACCATCCTGTTTAAATGGGAGGCAGTATTCCGAGGGTTTCTGCAAACGGATTAAGGTTGGAAGTGAGGGCGATGTCAGAAGAGCACAGAAGCAGGCCCGTCAGCCCAACTAATCCATGCTGACCAAGAGACCAGTGCAAACTCATCCCAGTTACCTGCTTTCAGCCAGTGTCCGTCTAGACTAGGGGTCCACCAACAACTTGCTTAATGGTATTGGTATGGCATAAAAAAGGCTGGGAACCCCTGCTCTAAACTTTTCCCGTGTTTACCTGTCCAGGTGTCTTTTAAATGTTAAACATACCTGCCTCAACCATTTTGTCTCATTTCAACGGACCATTCTCTGGGTGAAAAGGTTGGTCCTCAGGTTCATGTTAAACCATAAACCTGTGCCCTCTATCTCTTTATTTTCTGACCCCAGGAAAAAGGTATTCACCCTGCTGATGCTTGCCTCAAGCATTTCCTCTGGCAGCTCACTCCATGTAGGCACTGCCCTCTGAGCAAAGAGTGAAGAGGCTGCCCCCTCAAGTCCCTTTTAATTTTTCCACCCCTCATCTCAAATCTTTGCCCTCTGGTTTTTTAGTTTGCCCTCCCTGGAAAGAATGACTAGGTATGTTCACCCATCTGTACCCCTCACAACTTTACACTTCCAGCCAAGCTTCGAGGCTTCCAACAGAAGACCCTATGAACCAGCATGTTGAACTGGACACAAATCTGTGGGATCGAGGCCGAGGGGAGAGCTGTGGACAGGTGAGAACTAATGCTGACAATGACCGATAACCAGGGATACGGGCCAGAGGAGATCACTCAGCTATCACACAGGCAGGACCAGCAGCCAGTGCAACTGCCTATAAGAACGAGTCTAATATAGCCGCGAGCACTCGGCAGAAACAACGCTCAACTGTGCACCGATGATGTCACCTCAACTGGCCGACGAAGCGTTTGCAACCTACCCTCCAGGCTCGGCGAACAACCCTACAATCAAGCGGCCCGCCCGAGCTACCAACATCCTCTTTTACTTCAAGCCTTCTAGCTCGGCTGGCATCTGTCTCTTGGTACATTGTCACATCTGGAAACATCTCCGTCATAACCTCCTCACAGGAGTAATGACAATTCCCCAGGTGGAAGAAATTCTGACAGGTCTGTGCCGCTCCCACACCAGAGACAGCCCTCTCTCCTTTCCTATAACAACAAAATTCCATCACTACTGCTGAATCTAAAGCCTGCCACTCCCTAGTCTCCACTTTGAACTCTTCCTTCCACTTTCCAAAAAGCCACAACTGGTACAATTTGGTCTACAGTGTAAAAGAATTCTCCTATTTCTTGGAAATCTCGGACAGCAAGAGGGATTGCGGCTGTTCCAATTCGCCAAAGTTTCATGGAAATAATTTTAAAAGGTATATTATAAAAAAAGACAAACTACCTTTTAACTGAGTAACATTACATACTTAAAGTAAATACAAGACACTACCAAAGCTACAACAGTACTATAAAACTGAGTATTGGTTCCTAACAGTTATCAACAGAGGGATTCATCCAGTTTACACTGCTGTGCTCTTTTGATCGATTGTAAATGAACACTATCAGTGCAGACACCTAGTGCAGGTAATGGACAGTTCTGATGAAGGGTCTCTGCCTGAAACGTTGACTATTTATCCTTTTCCATAGCTGCCGCCCGACCTGCTGAGTTCCTCCAGCATTTTGTGCGTGTTGATTTGGGGTTCCGACATCAGCCGATTTTCTTGTGTTTGCCTCCATTGCCTTTTCTGCACGAAGTAGCGTCATAATCCCTCAATAAATTTCCTGGCATCCTGGGTGTCGTCACTAGCACAAGTTCAGATAGGCCATCTTCCTTACACTTCCTGCCTTCATATTCCCCGCCTTGGTGTTTTAATGCCATGCTTTTGGTAAGCCCATCCTCCAAACCTTTCATTTTCATTGTAACATTCAAGATGATTATCGACGCCTTCAAGTTCTTCATAGTTCCCAACTTGTTGAAGTACTGAAATTGTTTTATTTTCAACCCTAGCCATACCTGGCATCTTCAAGCCTGAATACTTGAAACCACACTGGACAAAACTGTTGTGAGTTGTCTTACTGCTTTCTTCTCGCCAGCTATCAGTGCCTATAAAAGTTTAACCCTTGCACTCACTTCCTGGGCTATGAAATACTGCTTTTTTAAACCGGCATCTGTCGGCGCAAATGGATAACAAAACACACGCATCTGACACTATTTAAAAATCCACTCGCTCGAGGCATGGCGCAGTGTCTAACGGCCGCACAAGTACACATGACTGATGCTGGTTGGTAACCGCTTGGCAGCAGACTCCTGTCCCAATTAAGTGGCAAGCTGTCCCAAATAAAAGACGGGAATCCCGGCTACTTTCTCAATTCGTTTTTGTCCTGCCAGAGTTGTCCCAATTACGAGGCTGTCCGATTAACCAATGGACCGGAATCCACTGTATTCGGGATCTGTGTTGGTGTGACATGCTGGCAAAAATCAACATCCAACATGCAGAACATCGATCATTACACACAGTGCAAGCCCTTCAGCTTGGGATGTTGTGCCAACCTTTGAACCCACTCTAAGATCAAGCTAACCCAGGGGTTCCCAGCCATGGACCCCTACCATTAACCGAGGGGTCTGTGGACCACAGGTTCAGAACTCCTAGTCTCACCCTTCCTTCCTACATAACCCTCCATTCTTTCTCACTATCATCCATGTTCTATCTAAGAGTTTCTTAAACATCCCTAACATGTACCTGCCTCATCCACCACATCTGGCTGTGAATTCCACGCATCCACCACTCTCAGTGTATAACAAATAACAGCATATAACACATTACGTAAAGTTTGAAATACAGATATGGAATAAAATGTGCACAAATACCAGCAAGCATTTTACTATGATGTTCTTATTGTAAATGTGTTTATAGCCATGGGGTGCTAATGGGACGAGCTCCCAATACCTACTAAATGCTCTCAATGGCGTGCATCTCAAATGGCCTCTGACAACCAAACCCTGGCGTTCACATCTGGCTTAGCTACCAAGTCCAGCAGAACTGTTTCTACTGACAGGAGAAGGAGCAAAGGAGGGCTACTGGCGCCTTAAAACCCATCGCTTCAGGCAGATGGAGTCATCAGCCGTGGTTGGTTGCTCATAGAACCATAGAACACTACAGCACAGTACAGGCCCTTCAGCCTTCCATGTTGTGCTGGACCCATATAATCCTTAAAAAAAAGTACTAAACCCACACTACCCCAAAACACCTCCATTTTTCTTTTGTCCATGTGCCTGTCCAAGAGGCTCTTAAATACCCCTAATGTTTTAGCCTCCACCACCATCCCTGGGCAAGTCATTCCAGGCACTCACAGCCCTCTGTGTAAAAAAAAAACTTACCCCTGATGTCTCCCCTAAACTTCCCTCCCTTAATTTTGTACATATGCCCTCTGGTGTTCGCTATTGGTGCCCTGGGAAACAGGTACTGACTATCCACCTTATCTATGGCTCTCATAATCTTGTAGACCTCTATCAAGTCCCCTCTCATTCTGCTACTCTCCAAAGAGAAAAGTCCCAGCTCTGCTAACCTTGCATTCATATGACTTGTTCTCCAAACCAGGCAACATCCTGGTAAATCTCCTCTGCACCCTCTCCATAGCTTCCACATCCTTCCTATAATGGGGTGAACAGAATTGAACACAAGTGGCGGTCTCACCAGAGATTTGTAGAGCTCCTCATCTACAAGGAAAACTCTGATCTCAAACCTCCGCTGCCTTGCGGCTGTACCCAGATCACGGGGAAGGCTTCAGGAGAAACCCCCGAGTGAAGATCCTAAAGCAGCCCTACGTTGAGTTCAACGCTGACTGTGTGACGCTAGCTGGTACCAAACAATATCGGTCTCTGCTGTTCCTTTGGGCTCATCAGTTGAGTGGAGAGGGGGAGCTTGCTACCTGGGCAACAGCTTGCTCTCCATATCGAACCACCCAGGCTTCCACATCTAGTCACCTAGGACACAATATCCACGGTCGACTCAGACCGATGAAGGTCTCACTCAGAGTGGTAACAATCAAAAGCATTAAACAATGACCAAAATTTACACTCTCCAACACGAGATGCTGCGCACAACCAAATTACCCTGAACTAGATTTCAACTAACAAACACTCTCATTGAGACTTTCTGAATTACCCTTTACAACTATCCACCCCCGCCCCCCCCCCGCCACCTTCAACATTAATGTCGGCTGATTTCCAAAATGCCCCTCAAAGTCCAAATCTACAACCCTGTCATGAGAGGTGGAAACGGGTAAGGCCGGACAACAGGGGCTCTGGTGAAGCTGTACAGGCCAATCCCCTGTACAGTGGATTGCAGAAGCATTGATGAACTCCAACCGTACCACCGACTTTGGACGATGGAGCCAGGAGGTCATCAATGGCCTCTACCCTTTGACCTGTTTGGCCTGGGTGACCCTACCAAGAGCCAAAGCATGAAGCCCTGACTCCAGCCAACATAGCTCTCTGGGTCACTGAGGCACACAAGCCCCCAAACCCAACAGCAAGGTTGTGATCCTCTGGAGGAAGGGCTCAAGTAAGTAAAGATTTCAAATGCATTTCTAATTTCCAGCACTCGCCATTTTCAGACCTGAATTACATACAGCAGAGTTAAATTAACATTCGACCTGCATTTAGTTGGTAAGCAGAATGCAGGACTTTTATGAAAGGACTGAAAATATTCACAATCAGAGCTACATTTGCTACACTTACCTTGAAATACGTCAAGTCCCCGTTCAGCTGATCGTCATCTCCCTGGAGACTCCATATTTCCGCTGATTTTGATAGAAGTTTGATAGTTCATAGTACATATAAATGGGGCCCTGTGAGGGGGGTGGGGGTGGGAGAGAGAACAATTCCTCTGTTATAGTGTCACAGCTTACAGACGACACAGTAGCATAGTGGTTAGCACAACGGTTAAAGGCGCCAGTGACCGGGTTCAATTCCTGCCACTGCTGTAAGGAGTTTGTACGTTCACCGCGTAGATTTCCTCCCCAGGCACTCCAGTTTCCTTCTATGTTGCACAAATGTACGGGTTAGTAGGTTAGTTGATCACATGGGTGCAATCGGGCAGCGCAGGGCTCATCGAACTGGAAGTCGATGCATGCAGTCTCTCTAAATCAGGGCTTCCCAACCTGGGGTCCACAGACCCCCTCTGTTAATAATAAAGGCTGATTACACTTGTGCATATCGGGCTATGCCACAACGCCGATTTTCACTTCTGGCTTCGCTCTACGCCGTAGCGAGCATGCGTTGGTATGCGCCAAAACGCTAGTTGGCGGTGGGGTTTCTGTGCTGTGCTGAGTTTCTTCGTTGACAGACATGGACGGGGAAATGCACTTCGAACATTTTCGCATGTCGGTTAGGTAGATTTGATGATTTAGTTCATCTATTTCGCATCGGTGTACGCACAGCCTATAGACGTGGCGGAGAAGAAGCAACCGGAAATGCGTAGGAGGAAATGCGATGCCACCAAGCACACCGGTCACAGTTGTTGCGGTCTGTGTTGCTGCAATGCGCGAGTAACTTTTCTGGAGAGGTGTATATCACCCTACAGCGTAGGGTACGCGTTACCTACGGCGTCAATGCGATGCACAAGTATAAATCAGCCTTAAGGATCCAATACACCAAAAAGGTTGGGATCCCCTGCTCCAAGTAAAAAACTTTTTTACAAGCCTTCAGTGATTACACTAAAAATCCCTAGCATTGTGTATTTTGGGATATTTCAACTATCTCTGATAAAAACACAATTTGAATCAATCTGATGTCACATTAATTAGCATCAATCTTAGTTGTATCTGAACGTTTGGATATACAAAACAGCTTTATAAAGCATTTCATTTCTAAAAACACATTCATGAGAACAGTTGGGTTTTCAATGTTTCAATGGTATTTGAGTAATCTTGTACATAGCCAGCCGGTTGGTGCAGTGGTATCAGCACCGGACTTCGAGGCGAGTGGTCGCGAGTTTGAATCCGGCCGGCTCCTTGCACACTTTCCATTCCGTGCTGTGTTGAGCGTCAAGCTAGCAAGATGGCTTTGTTAAAAAAAACCTGATAATTGCTAAAGAAATGGCAAGGTGGGCCACCCAATGCACCACAAGGCACGGAGAGGAATACAGGCCTCCGTTCGTCTCGAGAGACCATGGATTTGCGCCTTGGAAAGTTTTCCAGGACTTCAGGCCTTGGCAGGGTTTGTATGGAAGACCGGCAGTTGTCCAAGTCTCCCCTCTCCACGCCACCGATGTTTGTCCAAGGGAAGGGCAAGGGCCGATACAGCTTGGCACCGGTGTTGTCGCAGAGCAATGTGTGGTTAAGTGCCTTGCTCAAGGACACAACACGCTGCTTCAGTTGAGGCTCGAACTAGCGACCTTCAGATCACTAGACCGACACCTTAACCACTTGGCCATGCAGAACACACACACACACACACGCACACACCCCCACCCCCACCCCACTGATGCCTCTGGACACATCATCAGTGATGTTCCTGGAATTATCAGGTGTTTCGGGTCTTTCAACACCACACACCCTCCTCCAGGTGACCCAGCCGGGGCTGATCATATATATCGTTTGATTACGTATTCTTGTTTGTTTAGATAATTAGTTATGGGTTACATGTATAAATTTGTGAATTGCATACGTCGTCACGTGTTATGTGCACGGTGCACGCCCTGCTTAAAGTAAATTCAAAGTTAGACCCACATTCCTGGACTCTGTCTTCCTTTGAATTAGCTTAACATCTTGAAGTTAAAGAACACAACAAAAACTATCGTAAATATGTTGACAAACAAAATACATTACGATGTTGGAACTTGAAGGGTTAAAACCTTACTGAATGAGCAAGCAGCCCAGTAACGGCAAGGCTGCGTCAGATTCCATAGCTTCAGGACATCAGTCTTACTCCAGAGCAGTACCGAGCCTTCACTACACTCCTTGTTGCCACACTTGGAAATCAATCAGGACCCTAACTGCCTGCTCACCTGGAAATTAATAACACACCACCGTTTCCAGGAGACCTGGGACAATATTCCTCATGCAAATGCCAAAAGTAACAGATGCTCAGGGCTCACTGGGACTTGACGCAAAATCCCTCATGCAAATTATCACTCAGCGTGGCTAATTTAAAAGGCAGCTAAAACGCTTTGAGGCATCCTGAGCAACAGTGGAATATACTGGAGGTTTGTTCGCTTGTTACGTGCTGAGTGGTCTTTCACCATGCTTGCTCTTGGCAAAGTTTCCTACGGAAGTGATTTGCCACTGCCTTCTTCTGGGCAGTGTCTTTACAAGACGGGCGACCCCCGACATTGTCAATACTCTTCAGAGATTGTCTGCCTGGTGTCAGTGCGCATCACCAGGACTTGTCTTGTGCACCAGCTGCTCATACGACCAGCCACCACCTGCTCCAATGCTTTCACGTGACCCTGATCGGGGGCTAAGCAGGCGCTACACCTTGTCTCCACCACCGTCACTGGCAGCCCATTCCACACACTCACCACTCACTGCGTGAAAAACTTACCCCACATCTCCTCTGTACCTCCTTCCAAGCACCTTAAAACTGTGTCCTCTCGTGCTAGCCATTTCAGCCCTGGGGAAAAGCCTCTGACTATCCACACGATCAGTGCCTCTCATCATCTTGTACACCTCTATCAGGTCACCTCTCATCCTCCGTTGCTCCAAGGAGAAAAGGCCGTGTTCACTCAACCTCTCATGAGGCATGCTCCCCAATCCAGGCAACATCCTTGTAAATCTCCTCTGCACCCTTTCTATGGTTTCCACATCCTTCCTGTAGTGAGGTGACCAGAACTGAGCACAGTACTCCAAGTGGGGTCTGACCAGGGTCCTATATAGCTGCAACATTACCTCTCGGCTCTTAAACTCAATCCCACATAGATTTCTGTGTTTCTGTGTAACTCAGCAGTTCAGACAGCATGTATGAGGAGGAATAAGTAGTTGAATGTTTCAGACCGAGACCTTTTATTAGGGCTGGAAAGGTAGGGAGAGTGGGGGGGGGGGGGGGGAAGAATACAAGCTGGCAGGCAATAGGCCAAACCTGGTGAGGGGGAAAGTGAATGGATGGGGGGGGGGGAAATGAAGTGAGAAGCTGGGAGGAGACAGGATTTAGAAAACATTTTGGAGATTTCTGGAAGAGTTGGTGGCATTATGGGGTATCAGAGATTATTCTGGATTTAAGAAATTATATGGATAACAGGAAGTAACACCGGACAACAGATATTTTGCTTCCCGAATACTTTTGGGTGCATCTTATGAATTTCGGGCTGCTGACTGTGAAAATCCCCATGAAATTTCCCTATCACACACAACTTCTTTGAAATCACATTTGTTATCTCAATTCATAATTCAAGTCAGAATAACTGATGCCAAGGTTAAGGAAGGCATTTTTGTTGGTCCACAAATCAAACAGGTCAACGACAGGCAATTCTAGTGGGATCGGAGAAAATCACATGGAAGGCAATCAAGGATGTTGAAAATTTTTTGGACGACTACAGAGACCAAATTATGTGCAGCTGGTTGACAACAAGCTTCAAACATACAAAACCATGAACTGCAACATGTCACTAAAGATTCACATTCTGCATTCCCATTTAGACTTCTTCCCTGCAAATCTTGTCACTGTCAGTGACGAGCACGGTGAAAGGTTTCACCAGGACATTGCGGTCCAGGAGAAATGGTATCCGGGCAGCTGGAATCCATCAATGCTGGCTGATTATTGTTCGAAGCCCCAGACACAGAGTACAAACAAAAATCATCAAAATATTTTTAGAGCAAACACGAGGGAATCTGCAGATGCTGGAAATTCAAAGAACACACACAAAATGCTGGTGGAACACAGCAGGCCAGGCAGCATCTATAGGGAGAAGCACTGTCGACGTTTCGGGCCGAGACCCTTCGTCAGGACCTTTTTAGCTTCGTTGATCTATAGCAAACCACCAGCACCGTTATGCAATTAAACATATTGTACTCAATAAAAGTTAATTTCCTGTTTCTCCAAATTCCTACACAAGTAATCTGAAATTATATTTGTGTTCAGCTTTAAACAGTCGATCTTAAAAGAAAATTCTGAAGAAGCAACACTTAACAAAAAAAATTTGTTGTCCAGTGTAATTAGGAGAGTCTTTCAGAAATACCTGATCACAATGCAATTTCCACTGACCCTTTAAGGCCACTGAAGTCAATCATTCAGTATAGGACACCCCGATTCTGGACTGTGTAACTATGCAGGGGAGGACAGCAAGTGGGTGTTCATGTTAATTGGTGGTCATTGAAACTGTCATAATGAACCTCAGGAAGTAGAGGTGACTCCGGCCCTTCTTGTACACGGCCTCTGTGTTGGCACTCCACTCAAGTCTGTCATCCAGGTACAAGTTAATTGGTGCTTGTAAGTTGTCCCCTGAAAGTACCTGGAGACGGAGGCGGAGTTAAGATGGCGCTAAATGGCGACTCCTTTGCTTGCATCTTCGGAAACAGCTCTATTTCCATCTTTAATATCTTTATTTTTCCCTTTCAGGGTTCTTTTGAAGACCCTGACCTGGAGTTACACGCTGACTTCGGTTCTTTGCGAGAATGGGACCTGTTCTCGGGGTTTCAGGACTGGCCGTTACTCGGCACGCCAAGGGTTCGGGCCTGAGAGTCCGGCTCATATCTGGGGCTCTGGAGATGGGAGGATCGAGGGTCGGTGTCACAACAGGAGACCCGTGTGTCGTCGAGGGAGTCGGGATATCTGCTGTGGGCCCGAAGACCCGGGATCTTTGCGATCTTCAGGCAGAGAGCTCGGAAAAAAGCGATGTAACGGTCTTTTAACATCATAAACCAGCGAGTTGTTTGTTATGTCTCCCTGCTCGCTGGGAAAATGGAGACACCTCCCTCTCCCTCATTAGGGAGAGAGAGAAAACCTGTGGTATGTCGTATACAGGGTAAAATGCGAAGTCTTTGGGTTAACTACAAGTCTGTGTCTTTGCTGTTGCTTTGCTCGTGCTCGAGTGCTCGGTGGCGGGTGCCAATGCTTTTTTTTGCCGGTGGGGGGAGGGGGGGATCGTTGCTCGCTGCCACTTATGTGTGGGAGGGGGGACTTTGGGGTTCTCGCATTCCTCTGACAGTATAGGAGCAGTATAGGAGGAAGCTAGAACAAAAGCTGCAGAAAAAAAGCATGAAGGAGGTGTGGGATGGGATGAAGATCATCACCGGATGCGGTGCAAAGCGGGGGGCGAACATAAGTGGAGATGTGGAGAAAGCGAACCAGCTGAACAGCTTCTTCAACAGGTTCGACAGCTCAATCTCATCCTCACCGCAGAAATCCACACCAGGCTTACTTCCCTCACAGGAAAATAGCCACTCACAGGAGACCTTGCCCACGCCCAGGATTACGGCTGCACAGGTGGAAGGTCAACTGAGGAAGATCTGTACCAGCAAAGCGGCTGGACCGGATGGAGTTTCCCCACGATTACTGAGGGCCTGTGCGACTGAGCTGGGAGAACCACTACAGCGCATCTTCAACATGAGCCTGGAGCAGAGAAGAGTACCCAGACAGTGGAAAACATCCTGTATTGTCTCGGTACCGAAGAAACCACAACCAAAGGAGTTGAATGACTTCAGACCTGTTGCCTTGACGTCGCACGTGATGAAGACCATGGAGCGGCTGATAATACAGAATCTGAGGCCACAAACCAGGCACGCCCAGGATCCTCTTCAGTTTGCGTATAAGGAGAAGGTGGGAGTGGAGGATGCTATCACGTATTTGCTGCACAAATCACTCTCTCACCTAGATGGGGTCAGTTGTGCTGTGAGGATTACATTCCTTGACTTCTCTAGTGCCTTTAACACCATCCAGCCCAAGATCTTAAGGCACAAACTAACGGAGATGGGAGTAGACTCTCACATGGTGGATTGGATAGTGGACTACTTGACAGATAGACCTCAGTATGTGCGGTTGGGAGACTGTAGGTCTGACACGGTGGTCAGCAGCACAGGAGCACCGCAGGGAACCGTACTCTCTCCGGTCCTGTTCACCCTGTACACATCAGACTTCCAATATAACTTGGAGTCCTGCCATGTGCAGAAGTTCGCTGATGACTCAGCCATAGTGGGGTGTGTCAGGAATGGACAGGAGGAGGAGTATAGGAAACTGATACAGGACTTTGTGATATGGTGCAACTCAAACTACCTGTGTCTCAATATCACCAAGACCAAGGAGATGGTGGTGGACTTTAGGAGATCTAGGCCTCATATGGAGCCAGTGATCATTAATGGAGAATGTGTGGAGCAGGTTAAGACCTACAAGTATCTGGGAGTACAGTTAGACGAGAAGCTAGACTGGACTGCCAACACAGATGCCTTGTGCAGGAAGGCACAGAGTCGACTGTACTTCCTTAGAAGGTTGGCGTCATTCAATGTCTGTAGTGAGATGCTGAAGATGTTCTATAGGTCAGTTGTGGAGAGCGCCCTCTTCTTTGTGGTGGCGTGTTGGGGAGGAAGCATTAAGAAGAGGGACGCCTCACGTCTTAATAAGCTGGTAAGGAAGGCGGGCTCTGTCGTGGGCAAAGTACTGGAGAGTTTAACATCGGTAGCTGAGCGAAGGGCGCTGAGTAGGCTACGGTCAATTATGGAAAACTCTGAACATCCTCTACATAGCACCATCCAGAGACAGAGAAGCAGTTTCAGCGACAGGTTACTATCGATGCAATGCTCTTCAGACAGGATGAAGAGGTCAATACTCCCCAATGCCATTAGGCTTTACAATTCAACCGCCAGGACTTAAGAACTTTTTAAAAGCTATTATTAATGCTTTTTGAGATAGTGATTTAGATGCATATCATATTTTTTTACTGAGTTAAGTATTGTATGTAATTAGTTTTGCTACAACAAGTGTATGGGACATTGGAAAAAAAGTTGAATTTCCCCATGGGGATGAATAAAGTATCTATCTATCTATCTATCTTAAATTGGACCTTTGAACCTTTGAGTAGGCTCGGGTTTAATTGGGCGTTGCTGGGCGACGGGCTGGAAGGGCCTACTTCGCACTGTAACTCAAGAAATCAACAGTTCCCTTCCACCCATCGATCCTGCTCAACCTCTCTGGTCCACAGAGCTTGGAACTGAGAACCTAATTCAGGAGTCTGGTGTCAAAGACGTGACTTATTTGGCCTTCCCAGCGAGTATGACTGTGTGTGTGGTTGGCAGTGCCATGGGTGCTCTTTGTGTGGCAAGATGCTCCCTCTACTAGTCAAATCATCGGGCTTGACGCTCCATCCACAGAAGTCGTCCCTGGACAACAAAGTTCAAAGTATTATCAGAGTACATTCACGCCACCAGGATCCTTTTCCTGTGGGAATACTCAGCAAATCTATAGAACAGTAACTGTAAACAGGATCAATGAACAACAAACTGTGCCAATGCAAATATAAACAAACAGCAATAAATAACTAGAGCAAGAAATAATGTTAAAGGGTCCTTAAAGTGAGACCATCAGTGGTGAGAACACCAGGAACAGAATGAGTGGAGTTATTCCCCCTTTGTTCAAGAGCCTGATGGTTGAGGGGTACTAACTGTTCCTGAACCTGGTGGTGCGAGTCCTGAGGGCCTTGTACCTTCTACCTGATGACAGCAGCCAAAAGAGAGTATGGCTTGGGCGGTCAGCATCTTTGATGATGGATGCTGCTTTTCTATGGCAACGTTTCATGCAGATGTGCTCAGTGGTAGGGAGGGCTCTACCTGTGATGTACTGGGCTGAATCCGTCACCTTTTGTAGGATTTTCCGCTCAAAGGTGTCGGTGTTCCCATAGCTGTCCGTATTGCAGCAGCACACTTTTCATCCCACATCTGTAGAAGTTTACCAAGGATTTTGGTGACATGCCAAATATTCGTAGACTCCCGAGGAAGTAGGGGCACTGTCGTGCTTTCTTCACAGTTGTATTTATCGACGGTCCCCTGAGGTAATGACACCCAGGAATTTAACGTTACTGACCCTCTCCACCTCTGAGTACCGGCCCATGGACCTCTAGTTTCCCTCTCGTGAGGTCTGCAATCAGCTCCTTGGTATTACTGACACTGAGTGAGAGGTTGTTGTATTACTCCACTCAGTTAAATTTTCAATCTCCCTCCTGTATGCTGATGAAGCAAATGGGTCTCATGGCCACAAGTCAATTTGGTCCATTGTGGGAAAATACACAAGATCTTTTAACATGGTAACCATAGCTCCACAGAGCTGCTCATACTCATTCACGACAACCTGCTGCAGGAACTCCGAGGGTTAATCAATGTCTATGGGAGGAAGGGAACTTGCTGAGATAAAATGCAGAGTAGGCCCTTCCAGCCCTTCGAGATGCACCGCCTAGCAACCCCCAATTAAACCCCTAGTCTAATCATGGGACAATTCACAATGGCCAATTGGTACGTCTTTTGACTGTGGGAGGAAACCAGAGCACTTGGAGCAAACCCACGTGGTCACCGGGGAGAGCGTACAAACTCCTGAGAGTGGAGAGCAGGCGTGGTGAGTATAAAAGGGAAAAAGGAAAAGACACAGCAACAATTCCTTTCCTCCCACAGATGCTGCTCAACTCATCTGAGTTCCTCCAGCAGACTGTTGGATACTCCCGATTCCAGCATCTGCAGCATCTTGTCTCCACTGTAATGAATAACATTGAGTCAAGCAAATTAACATGAATGTTCATTATCTGCCCGTCCAATTACAATGATACAGGATCTAGTTGCCCCACGCTCAATGGCAGGTTTTCAGGGGCTTGAAGTACCAGTGGAAGATGCGTCATGCATCAGAGTACCGTTGAAGGATGTAACTTCCAGCATGGCAGGACAAGGAACAAGGTAGAGGAACCTTGGGACTCACACCGCCAGTTTCTTTGTATTTGTTGTGAATGCCTGCGAGAAAATGAATCTCAAGATAGAATATGATTTATATATATGCTGCCATCACAGGAAGAAGATACAGGAGCCTCAGGACTCACGTCACCAGATCCAGGGACAGTTACCTCCCCTCAACCATCAGGGCTCTTGAACCAAAGGGAATAACTTCACTCAAATGCCCCATCACTGAACCGTTCCCACAACCTATGGCCTCACTTTCAAGCACTCTTCATCTCAGGTTCTCAAGATTTATTGCTTAGTTATAATTATTTTTTTTTACATTCACACAGTTTGTTGTCTGTTGCACACTAGTTGAATGTCCAAGTTGGTGTGGTCTTTCATTGATTCTACTACGGATTTATTGAGTTTGCCTGCAACGAGAGAGAGACACACACACACACACACACACACACACACACACACACACACACACACACACACACACACACACACACACACACACACACAACCCCCCCCCCCCCCCCCCCCGCTTTGAATTTGGAACTTTGCACAAGTATCAACAGAAGAGATTGTTTGAAAATTACAAAGGAACTCACTTCAGTGGCTTCCCGCAGTGAAACTAGAAGCTTGTGCCCTTAAGAGACAATACAGCCTGATTACTGTAGGGAGGTTTTGTGTAAACAGATGTTTCTCTTTCCCCAAGTTGTCAATAAGTCTCCAAGCTCCTGTTCCTGCTCCCCGGTGATGGCAAGGAGAAGATGGCATGTGCCAGATGATGAGGGGACTTGTTGATGGATGCCACCTTCTCAAGGCAGAAGCTCTGGAAGATGAAGATGCTGGGGCTTCAGCTGTTGGTAGCCCATATCAATGATTTGGCTGTGGGTAGAACATACTGTTCCAACGCTGCACGGGTTGCAAGGGTGATGAGGAGAGCTTCAGGATGATTTAGACAGAGTAACTGAAAGGGTAAGGACATGGCAGAATACAGAAAAAGAGAGAGATCTATCCGCTTTGTAGGCTTAGATAGACTGAAAAGGTAGTATTGGGATCGAATTGGATTGATTTTATTAGTTACATCCTTCATATACATGAGGAGTAAAAATCTTTACGTTACTTCACCATCTAAATGTGCAATTTATAGTCATTTATAATATTATGTACAACAGGACAGTCAATATAACATAGAAATGCAGGCGTGTCAGTATGAATTAATCAGTCTGATGGCCTGGTGGAAGAAGCTGTCCCGGAGCCTGTTGGTCCTGGCTTTTATGCTGCGGTACCGTTTCCTGATGGTAGCAGCTGGAACAGCTTGTGGTTGGGGTGACTCGGGTCCCCAGTGATCCTTTGGGCCCTTTTTACACATCTGTCTGTAAATGTCCTGAATACTGTAAAGTTCGCATCTACAGATGCGCTGGGCTGTCCGCACCACTCTCTGCAGAGAGCTGATCTCGTTCTCTGTAATGGTCACTCCTCTCTCTTTATGGCACTGAGGCTATGAAGGCTCCCCTGACTTGTGCTCCATGCCCGCTAGTACGATGAACTGACACAGAGGCTTTGGGCCTACTTCGGGCTGCTCTAGGGTTCGAATCGGAGGATTCAATTTTGGTTGGGAATGTTGTTTTTTGCATGATTGTTTTTTTTCTCTTGCCCATCAGATGTTGGTTCTTTATTTTTATTTTTTATTCTTTGGGTTCTTTTAGGTTTCCTGCTTTGTGGCTACTGGTGAGCAAACAAATCGAGGTTGTATCATTCATACGTTCTTTGATAATAAATGTACTTCAAAGTAAAAATAGATTGGAGTATTTTCTTAAATAATGGGAGGCTGAAACATTGAAGAGGATCATCTATCCTTGCACTTGAATTAGTTATTCATTCAATGAATCTTACAGGTACATCAAGTGATTGGAAAGGTAAATGGTATGCTGACCGTAACTGCAAGAAGATATTAGCACTGAACAAGCTTGCTGTAAATATACAGGGTCCTGGTGTGTCTACAAACTGAATACTGAGGCCCAACTTACAACTGCAACAAAGGTTCACCAGATTGATTACTGGGACAGGGTTTTGTCCTTTTAGTTGATAACGTGCTATAATCTGTCTCTCCAGAGTCTTAAAGAATGAGATATGATCTCATTGAAACATACAAACTCAACTGTGCCACGTGGAAGAAATCTCGTCGCTGATTGGCTGTGTCATAGATTTGACCAGAAGGATTTTTCCTTTTTTTTAAAAATCGTATCCTCAAAATGGACTGCCCAGTCTCTTTTTTTTTGTTTTAGGTTAGTTTAGTGGGTTTTTTTCTCTCAATAACAGAAATTTTTGAGTCTTTCTTTTCTATGAATTGTTAAGAGGAGTTGTGGTTCTTTTTTTTTCTTTATATTAACTTAATACCATATATGATTTTGACAGTGTATATTCCTCAGTTTGTACTATTATTGAAATATGTATTTGAGATAACTTCTCTGACTTGTATTTATCCTTATTCTTTTAAATGAATAAAAAAAAAGATTGAAAATGAAAATGATTGGCTGTGTTGCAAACTTCATGAGTTGTGGTCTGGAATTTTGCCCGCATCAGCTAATAAATAGGATTGAGGACGACATGTTTGTTTACGGGATTGCTCGTTTCTGGGAATTCCCTTGCTTGTGAATTCCCTTCCACATCGCCTGTGCCATGACTTTCACTGACGCCCAGTTAAGTCCGTGCCCCCTCGATCTTCACGGGTAGAGACCAGGGAGAGTTGGTCGTGTCAGTTGATTCCATGGATCCTTGTGGATAGCTCTGGACATTATGACACACAAATTCCTTAACCCACATAAATGAATTATTAAATAAAATTTGTGCTATTGAGAGATAAATAACAATTAGGTAACGTTCCCCCATTCAACCCATAAAGTTCATCCTTTTCCTCAAGGCAGGCTTGGTTCCCACACCTCTTGTATCTCACCCAAGTTATTCTTATTCAGGAGTGGAAATCAGTGGAGGTGAGGGGAGCCTCTGAATAAGTGTTGACTTCACTTAACCAAGTCTCATTAAGAGGTGTAGATTCTTGAGTAAATTGTCTTAATCTTAAATGAACTGTGTGGCTCACAGTGCTAACACCATTTGAACTCATAAAACGACAAGAATCAAGAGTCCTAAATGAACCCCTCTTTATTATGAGAATATGGACCTTAAGACATATAGTACTGTGCCGAAGTATGTGCACACATACACAGCTAGGGTGCTCGAGGTCTTTACACAGACTGTATCTGTCAATGTGGAATGGAGAACGAGTTTGTAAATCTGGCGGGAGCAAAGAATGTTGGGAATGGCAAGGATGGAGCACCATGGGAGGGGTGTGGGACAGGTGGCAGAGAAGGAGTGCCAGGAGCCGGGGTGGGGGGGGTGGGGTGGTGCAAGTACTGATGCACCCCAGCCCTGAGACACCAGGCAAGGCCATTTGATTCCAAACAATTGGATTATTGATCGTATCAGAATGCCTCTCTGGTGCTTCCCACTCCCATCTCCTTTTCCCAAGCACAATTCCCCTCTCCCTGCCCCCTTCCTACTCTCAGTCCACAACAGAGACCCATATCGGAATCAGGTTTATCACTCGCGTGTCATGAAATTTGTTGTTTTTTGCCACAGCAGTACAGTGCAATACATAAAATTACTACAGTACTGTGCAAATGTCTTGGGCACCCTAGCTATATAAATGTGCTCAGTACTCTAAGAGCAGAATTAGACCATTCGGCCCATCAAGTCTGTTCCACCATCCCATCATGACTGATTTATTTCCCCTCTCAACCCCATTCTCCTGCCTTCTCCCTGTACCTTTGATGCCCTGACAAATCAAGAATCCATCAACCTCTGCTTTAAATATACCCGATAACTTGGCCTCCACAGCCGTCAGTGACGATGAATTCCACAGATTCACCGCTCACTGGTTAAAGGAATTTTTCCTCATCCATTTTTATCATTCAGTTTCTGTTAGACAGCATGGTATGCTCAAACTGGCCCCGGCTGGAAACGACAGAAATAATCTGTATTCTTGAATGGAATTATATCTTGATTTTCATCAAATGGATGATTTTTAAAAATTCCTTTTTCAAGCCTTGTTATTAATTGCCCATAACTCCGCTGACAGTTAGGGCACCAATGAAGGTCGTCCATCTTTATCTGTCCTTGGCCGTTAAGTTTTGTAACTTCAAAACATTAAACTAACTCAAAGGAAAACACTTTGCTTTAACCGAGGCGTGTGCATATCACGGGGCAGCGTGATGACAAATGCAATTCATGCATTTATACATATAACCCGATAAGGATGCTTAATCAAACAGTATATAAACAAACATGAGAAAGCCTGCAGATACAAGGAAATCTGCAGATGCTGGAAATTCAAGCAACACACACAAAATGCTGGTGGAACGCAGCAGGCCAGGCAGCATCTATAGGAAGAAGTACAGTCGACGTTTCGGGCCAAGACCCTTCGTCAGGACTAACTGAAAGAAAAGATAGTCTCCTACTATCTTTTCTTTCAGTTAGTCCTGACGAAGGGTCTTGGCCTGAAACGTCGACTGTACTTCCTCCTATAAAATCTGCAGATGCTGGAAATCCAAAGCAACACACACAAAATACTGGAGGAACTCAGCAGGCCAGGCAGCATCTCTGGAAAAGAGTAAACAGTCGACGTTTCATGCCGAGACCCTTCATCAGGACTGGAAAGGAAGGGGTGAAGTCAAAGTATGAAGGTGCGGGGGGGGGGGGGGGGAAGTAGTACAAGGTGGCAGGTAATGGGTGAAACCAGGGGAAAGGCAGGGTGTGAAAGAGCTGGGAAGTTGATTGGTGAAAGAGGTAAAGGGCTGGAGAAGGGGGAATCTGATAGAAGGCCATGGAAGAAAGGGGAAAGGGAGCGGGAAGAAGACCAGAGGGAGGTGATGCGCAGGTAAGGAGATAACGTGAGAGAGGGAAACAGGAATGGGAAATGGCGAAGGGGTGGGGGGCAGTAACTGGAAGTTCGAGAAATCGACGTTCATGCCATCAGGTTGGAGACCACCCAGACAGAATACAAGGCGTGGCTCCTCCAATCAGAGTGTGGCCTCATTGCGGCAGTAGAGGCAGACATGTTGGGTTGGGAATGGGGAGCAGAACTGAAGTGGGTGGCCACTAATAGATACCTACAAAATGACTCAAATGTTATTGAAATATTACATACACATTTGGCCACATAGGAGGAATCTTCATAGTTGTCCCCATAATATTTTTTTTGACTAGTCAGGATTGCTAGCACTGAGCTTCTGGGAGAGAGAGTTGAAGAGCTGAGCAGGGGCAGATGTCGAATTTTGCTCTTAAGTTCAATGCAATCAAGTTGTCAAGCCCAGTTTCACCTGAATTTGTTACGTCACTGTTCAGTCAATCTAATGAAGGACAGATTTAAAATGCACAAAGTACACACTTTCAATTTGAAGAGCCTATTGGCCAGAGCAGTCAATGTTCTTACCACCAGCACGGTGTCCACCTTGAATGTCACGGCGCATTTGCAGTTCTGGACTGTGGTGTTGGTGCAATGGGAGCACGAACTGTCCGGTTGGTCGCCAGTGTAGTCAAGCTGAGGAAGTGAAAACATTTCTGATGTAAAACACTCAAAGAGAAATGTCGATCGATCGAACGGCAAGTTTCTGAAGGTGAACCACATTTGCACGATCATAACCAAGTACCTTTAAGGCAGATGACTGAAAAATGCATGTTTAGAAAAATATTCATATTCTTGCAGTCAATAGGAATAAAAACTTAAATTTCTTTACACAGGAGACCACAAGGCATTGGAGCAGAATTAGGCCATTCAGCCCACCGAGTCTGTTCTGCCATTTCATCATGGCTGATCCATTGCCCTCTCAACCCCATTTTCCCCATAACCTTTCACACCCTGACTAATCAAGAACCTAACAACCTCTGCCTTAATTGCACCCAGTGACCTGGACTCCACAGATTAACGACCCTCTGGCTAAAGAAATTCCTCCCCATCTCCATTCTAAACAGACGTCTCTCTACTTCAAGGCTGTGCCATCTGGTCCTAGGAGGCATCCTCTCCACATCCTGCTGGAAATCCAGAATAACTAACATACACTAACACACTTCGCCGGCTGGTGGTGTAGTGGCATCAGCGCTGGACTTCGGAGCGAAGGCTCCTGAGTTCGAATCCAGCCCGCTCCCTTGCACACTTTCCATCCGTGCTGGGTTGAGCGTCGAGCTAGCAACTTGGCCTCATACGCTGTCACAATGGCGTCCCGGTGACTCCACTCGGGAGTTGGGAGCTCTCTGCTCCTTCACTAACACACTAGCACACACAAAATGGAGGAATTCAAGCAAGTCAGGCAACATCTATGGAAAGGAATAAACACTGACCGAGACCCTTCTTCAGGACAGGAAAGGAAGGGGGAAGGAGTCAGAATAAGGTGGGGGGAGGGAAAGGAGTACAAGCTAAAAGGAAATGGGTGGAAATTTCAAAGAGCTGGAGGAGGAGGAACTGATGGGAGAGGAGAGTGGACCATGGGAGACAGGGCACTGGTGGGGGGGGGGGTGATATGTTGAAATTGTTTAACTCATTGTATAGTAAATTACACAATGTGTGGCACAGGAACACTGTCACATTTGAGCTGCCTGCTTTTTTCCCTTTGCCTATTTTTTATTTAGAGATACACACAGTTATAGGCCTTTCCGGCCCAGTGAGCCCACGCTGGCCAATTACATCCATGTGACCAATTAACCTATTAACCCGAAAATCTTTGGGCTGCGGTTGGAAACCGGAGCCCCTGGAAGATACCCAAGTGGTCACAGGGAGAACGTACAAACTCCTTACAGATCGCAGTGGGAATTGAACCTGGTTGCTGGCGCTGTAATACCGTTATGCTAACCGCTACGCTACTGTGCCACCCCTTACTGAATAATTATTGTAATTCAAGTCAAGTCAACTTTTACTGTCATTTTGACCATAACTGCTGGTACAGTACATAGTAAAAATGAGACAACGTTTTTCAAGACCATGGTTTACATGACAGTACAAAAAACTAGACTGAACTACGTAATAAAAAAACAGAGAAAGTTATACTATACTAGACAACAGACCTACATAGGACTGCATAAAGTGCACAAAAACAGTGCAGGCATTACAATAAATAATAAACAGGACAGTAGGGCAAGGTGTCAGTCCAGGCTCTGGGTATTGAGGAGTCTGATAGCTTGGGGGAAGAAACTGTTACATAGTCTGGTCGTGAGAGCCCGAATGCTTTGGAGCCTTTTCCCAGACGGCAGGAGGGAGAAGAGTTTGTATGATGGGTGCATGGGGTCCTTCATAATGCTGTTTGCTTTGCAGATGCAGCGTGTAGTGTAAATGTCCGTGATGGCGGGAAGAGAGACCCTGATGATCTTCTCAGCTGACCTCACTATCCGCTGCAGGGTCTTGCGATCCGAGATGGTGCAATTCCCGAACCAGGCAGTGATGCAGCTGCTCAGGATGCTCTCAATACAACTCCTGTAGAATGTGATGAGAAAGGGGGGTGGGAGATGGACTTCCCTCAGCCTTCACAGAATGTAAAGACCCTGCTGGGCTTTCTTTGCTATGGAGCTGGTGTTGAGGGACCAGGTGAGATTCTCCGTCAGGTGAACACCAAGAAATTTGGTGCTCTTTACGATCTCTACCAAGGAGCCGTCAATGTTCAGTGGGGAGTGGTCGCTCCGTGCCCTCCTGAAGCCAACAACCATCTCTTTTGTTTTGTTCACATGGACTCTTACATGGTGGATTGGATAGTGGACTACTTGACAGATAGACCTCAGTATGTGCGGTTGGGAGACTGTAGGTCTGACACAGTGGTCAGCAGCACAGGAGCGCCACAGGGAACCGTACTCTCTCCGGTCCTGTTCACCCTGTACACATCTGACTTCCAATATAACTCGGAGTCCTGCCATGTGCAGAAGTTCGCTGATGACACGGCCATAGTGGGGTGTGTCAGGAATGGACAGGAGGAGGAGTATAGGAAACTGATACAGGACTTTGTGATATGGTGCAACTCAAACTACCTGCGTCTCAATGTCACCAAGACCAAGGAGATGGTGGTGGACTTTAGGAGATCTAGGACTCATATGGAGCCAGTGATCATTAATGGAGAATGTGTGGAGCAGGTTAAGACCTACAAGTATCTGGGAGTACAGTTGGACGAGAAGCTAGACTGGACTGCCAACACAGATGCCTTGTGCAGGAAGGCACAGAGTCGACTGTACTTCCTTAGAAGGTTGGCGTCATTCAATGTCTGCAGTGAGATGCTGAAGATGTTCTATAGGTCAGTTGTTGAGAGCGCCCTCTTCTTTGTGGTGGCGTGTTGGGGAGGAAGCATTAAGAAGAAGGACGCCTCACGTCTTAATAAGCTGATAAGGAAGGCGGGCTCTGTCGTGGGCAAAGTACTGGAGAGTTTAACATCGGTAGCTGAGCGAAGGGCGCTGAGTAGGCTACGGTCAATTATGGAAAACCCTGAACATCCTCTACATAGCACCATCCAGAGACAGAGAAGCAGTTTCAGCGACAGGTTACTGTCGATGCAATGCTCCTCAGACAGGATGAAGAGGTCAATACTCCCCAATGCCATTAGGCTTTACAATTCAACTGCCAGGACTTAAGAACTTTTTAAAGCTATTATTAATGCTTTTTGAGCTAGTGATTTAGATGCATATCATATTATTACTGAGTTAAGTATTGTATTGTATGTAATGAGTTTTTGCTACAACAAGTGTATGGGACATTGGAAAAAAATGTTGAATTTCCCCATGGGGATGAATAAAGTATCTATCTATCTATCTATCTATCTATTCAGAGACAGGTTGTTGGCTCTGCACCAGTCCGTTAGCCGCTGCACCTCCTCTCTGTAAGCTGACTCGTCGTTTTTGCTGATGAGACCCACCATGGTCGTGTCATCGGCGAACTTGATGATATGGTTCAAGCTGTGTGTTGCAGCACAGTCGTGGGTCAGCAGAGTGAACAGCAATGGACTGAGCACACAGCCCTGGGGGCCCCTGGGGGTGTGATGGTGTTGGAGATGCTGCTCCTGATCCGGACTGACTGGGGTCTCCCAGTCAGGAAGTCTAGTATTCAGTTGCAGAGGGAGGTGTTCAGGCACAATAGGCTCAGCTTTCCAATCAGTTTCTGAGGGATGATTGTGTTGAATGCTGAACTAAAGTCTATGAACAGCATCTGAACGTATGTGTCTTTTTTGTCCAGGTGGGTTAGGGCCAGGTGGAGGGTGATGACAATGGCGTCATCTGTTGAGTGGTTGGGATGGTACGCAAACTGCAGGGGGTCCAGTGAGGGGGGCAGCAGGGTCTTGATATACCTCATGACGAGCCTCTCGAAACACTTCATGATGATGGATGTGAGTGCAACGGGATGGTCGTCATTGAGGCAGGACACTGAAGACTTCTTCGGCACGGGGACGATGGTGGCGGCCTTGAAGCACGTTGGAATGGTGGCGCTGCTCAGGGAGATGTTGAAGATGTCAGTGAGAACATCTGCTAGCTGGTCTGCACATCCTCTGAGCACTCTACCAGGAATGTTGTCTGGTCCAGCAGCCTTCCGTGGGTTGACCCTGCACAGGGTTCTTCTCACATCGGCCACGGTGAGACACAGCACCTGGTCATTTGTAGGAGGGGTGGATTTCCTCACCGCCACGTCATTTTCTGCCTCAAACTGGGTGTAGAAGTTATTCAGCGCATTGATATCTGCATTCTGGAAATGTTATTCACTGTCTAACCCATTCTTTCTTATTCCTGTTTTTTGCGTGATTTGTTTTTTGTGCATGGGGGGGGGGGAAAATGTTGATGTTTGTCTTTGAACGGGTTCCTTGGTGTTTCTTTGTTCCGTGGCTGTCTGTGGGAAGGCGAAACTCAGGGTAGTAAACGGAATACCTGCTTTGACAATAAATGTACTTTGCATCCATTTTGTAAAAGTTCTTCAACCTACCATCACCAATTTCCACTTAACTGCCTTGCAGAGTCTTTGATCTGATTTAGGAGGGAAGATCTGATAGAGGTTTACAAGATTATGAGAGACATAGATAGGTTGAATAGGGAGAATCTTTTCCCCAGGGTTGAAACGTCTAATACCAGAGGACAAGCATTGACGGCGAGAGGGAGTAGGTTCAAGGGGGATGTGAGGACTAAGTTTTTTTACTCAGAGAGTGAAGGATGTCTGGAATGCGCTGCCTGGTATGGTTGTAGAGGCAAATACATTAGAGGCTTTTAAGAGACGATTGGATAGGGACAAGGACGCCAGGAAGATGGAGGGATATGGACATGGCACTGGCAGGAGGGACGAGTGTTTGTGTGTTCTTTGATTCGCTTTCTCGGCACAACCAACCAAACGGTCGATTCCCGTGCTGTACTCTTCTTTGTTCCACGTACAGGGTTTTGTCTCCGTCACTTCACTCCTGCTTTTAATAAGAACGTCAATCAGCTTTTCATCAAGCCCTTATCTGAACTATTGAGTCACTAATGATCTAGCTATAGGCAATTTGAGACGCAGCATAAAGTATCACCGGGGAGGAAAACTGAGACTTTGGCCTGTAGCAGTCAGTGCTGGTGCTGCCCCCGTTCTTGTTTTGTGCCCCGTATTCTAGCTCTGAGATCAATTGCTTTCACTGTATCATGTGACTGTCAACACGGTTCAAGGCAATCCGAGTGGACCTTGCTCTGACCTTTCCTCCAGCCACATCTCAGTTTTGTTTTGCTTCTGTGCTCTTCAGTCTCTACCAAACCTGCACCGTGACAGGTCGGGAAAGACGACCAAAATTAGAATGCAGCGTTTTCAGCCATTTGATTTCCCCCCCCCCCCACCCCCATTCATTTATCCGAGACACGGTAGCGTAGTGGTTAGCACAACGCTTTACAGTACCGACCACCCGGGTTCAATTCCCGCCGCTGCCTGTGAGGAGTTTGTACGTTCTCCCCCCCGTGACCGCGTGGGTTTCCTCCGGGTGCTCCGGTTTCCTCCCACAGTCCAAAGACCCACCGGTTGGGTAGATCAATTGATCAATGTAAATTGTCCCGTGATTAGACTCCGATTAAATCCAGGGATTGCTGAGCAGTGCAGCTCGAAGGGTTGCAAGAGCCTATTCCGCACTCTATCACAATAAATAAGCTACGGGAACGTATAGCGCATACGAAATATTGATTGATCACGCAACAGCCATGAATATTTTGATGAATCTTTGAGACACCTCATGTTTATTAAAACAGCCATATTGCCCCTCTTCCTTTAAGACCTCAGAGTCACGGAGTGCCACAGCACAGAAAAAGGCCCCTCGGCCCATCTAGTCTGTGCCAAACTGTTGCTCTGCCTACTCCCATCGACTTGTACCAGACCAGAGCCCTCCATACCCTAAAGGTTTGACCCTGACGTCATTTGAACATTAAGATCTAGAGTCTGTCACACTCACGTTGCACCCCGAGGTGCTGAACCCACCAAGCCTTTAGCCACCTACCTTAATATTTCCTCACAACTTGGAATCATCATGTTGATTCATAGCTTTAGGAAATAGTTTGCGGTATTTTTATGTTAAGAGCAGCAATAAAAACACTAACGATTTATACACCTGTGTGTGGGGTATCCAGGGAGAGGTAGCACCTCTGGGGAAGGGGCTTGTCGTGTCCGTTCTGGGGCAGCTCACTCACCTTCGGTCCCCACCGGACACTCGGCTCTCACCTGTGGCTCCAAGCAGCTGTTTGCAAGCGACAGCGGCCACGCCCCGGTACGCCGCTTCGACTGGCGGGCTAAACCGGGGGAGGGTAGCCAGTGGACCTCACACCCCGGTGAGACAGGGACACGCCTGTCCCAGCGTGCGAAGGCAGCTCCTGCAGACTGGGCGTGTGAGATCCAACAGCCAGGAAGGCAGTTCTGCAATATTCTATGGAGAGCGAAGGGCGTGACGAGGCACAGAAGACGTCACGGTCATCCACTGCGAGCAAGGAAGACCCCAGTTTGTGTGACACACGTTTGCACCACTGGACCTGCACTTCCGAGGGCAAGAGAGTGGAACTGCCCCGGTGCAACGGCTTTTCCACTTTAAAATCCCTCCCGCACAGGTTTCCTGTCATTTTCGGACTCGACAGACAGCCACCTTTTACTTATCGTGCACTTTATTATTTGTTAATCTATTTGTGGTAGTATTACCTAAAAAGGACAAACTGCGCAAATGATAAAGTGCAAGCTGACAAAACACAGAATATCAGACACGAAACCAGGATGCCAGTCGCTTTCAGTTTAGTTCAGTGTTTCAACGCCATGCCGCCGCGGGGCAAAGCATTCGTCACTGAAGCGCCAATCGGCCTCATTGTTGGCAAGGCCCAATTCAATTTGAAAACCCAGCTTTTTATAGCACATCTACAAATGGCAATCCTGGAGTAAAATCCCCTTGATGCAGTCACCACCTTCTCAAATTTTTTCCTCGGCCAGTCGAGCAGTAATCATAACTACGGGTGCAGACAAATGGGAGATTTTTATTTATTGAGACGGCGTGGAATAGGCCTTCCGGCCCTTCAAACCACGTCACCCAGAAACCCCAAAAATGTAGAGAACAAACAAGCCAGTCTGTGTACAGCAAGATCCCAAAAAAGCGCCAGTCTGTGTACAGCAAGATCCCAAAAAGCACCAGTCTGTATACAGCAAGATCCCAGAAAGAGCAGCCACATAATGACCAAATATACCAGTTCTTTTCTTTTATTTACATTGCTTGAGAAATAAATATTCATCAAGACACAATCTCATCAAAATAAAAATTGTGTGGGATCCTTCACATTCATTTCTGGGAGGCACTTAGTTTAGTTTTATTTATTTACAGAGGTACAGCGCAGAATAGGCCCTTTGAGCAATGCTGTCCAGCAATCTCCCGAATTAAGCCTAGCCTAATCATGGGACAATTTACAATGACCAACTAGTACTCCTTTGGGCTGCGGGAGGAAACCGGAGTCACGGGGAGCGTGTACACTCTCCTTACAGGAGGCAGCGGGAATCGAACCCAGGTCGCCTGTACTGCAAAGCGTTACGCTAACCACTATGCTACTGTTTCTGTACCACACAAATGGATTCAAGTACGAACAATAAAAACAGAATGCTGCAAAGACTGGGCAGGACAGGCAGCACCTCTTATAACAGCGTAGACGTTCAGGTCAAAGCTCTTCCATCACTAAATGACACAGGAACTGGCTCCTTCAGCCCGTGACGTTGTGCCATGATACCAAGCTAAATTAGCCCCATCCCTGCATGGTCCGTATGGGTTGAAAGGCTTATCGTAGGAAGTGGGAGGCAGGGTGGAGATGTGTTGCAACCTAAAGGAGGTGTAAGGTGCTCTTCCCTCTGCTGGCCTGCAGGTCACCCTTGGGCAAGGTGTAGATACTCACATATCGCAAGTCCCGGTTATGTGACCACTGACACTAGGCAGTCAATTTCTAAAGAGTATTCATAATGGCTGGGGGGGGGGGGGAATATCTCCCCTCTTAGACCATAGAGACTATGAGATACAAGAGCAGAATTAGGCCATTTGGCCCATCGAGTCTGTTCCACCATTTTGTCACGCTGATCCAGTTTTCCTCTCAGCCCCAATCTACTGCCCTCTCCCCGTATCCCTTCTTGCCCTGACCAATCATGAATCTATCAACCTCTGCCTTAAATATAAAGACTGGGCCTCCACAGCTGCCTGTGGCAAGGAATTCCACAGATTCACCACCCTCTGGCTAAAGAAATCCTCCACCTCGGTTCTATTCTGAGGCTGTGTCCTCTGGTCCTAGATTCTCCCACCACAGGGAACATCCTCTCCACATCCACTCTTTCACCATTTGATAGGTTCCAATGGGGCCACCCCCCATTCTTCTGAATTCTAGTGAATACAGACTCGGAGCCATCAAACACTCTTCATGTGACAAGCCTTCAAACCTGGAAGCATGAACCTACTATGAACCCTCTCCAGTTTCAGTACATCCTTTAGAAGATAAGGGACCCCAAACCTGTTCACGATACTCCAAGCAAGGGCTCACCAGTGCTTTATAAAGTCTCAACATTACGTCCGAGAGAAAATCTGAAGATGCTGGAAATCCAAGCAGCACACACAAACTGTCGGAGGAACTCACTACATCCTTGCTTTTATATTCTAGTCCTCTTGAAATGAATGCTAACCTCGCATTTGCCTTCCTCACCACAGATTCAAAAGCTGCACATTAACCTTTGGGGAATCCTGCACAAGGATTGCCAAGACCCTATGAACCTCACTGTTCTTTTTGTATTTTCTCTCCACATAGAAAATAGTCAACCACTAGAACACTGCAGCACAGTACAGGCCCTTCAGCCCTCCATGTTGTGCCGATCCGTGTGCTCCTTAAAAAACAGTACTAAACCCACACTACCCCATAACCCTCCATTTTTCTTTCATCCATATGCCTGCCCAAGAGGCTCTTAAATACCCCTAATGTCTTAGCCTCCACCACCATCCCTGGCAAGTCATTCCAGGCACCCACAACCCTCTGTGTAAAAAAATTTACCCCTGATGGCTTTACCCCTAAACTTCCCTCCCTTAATTTTGTACATATGCCCTCTGGTGTTTGCTATTGGTGCCCTGGGAAACAGGTACTCACTATCCAACCTATCTATGGCTCTCATAATCTTGTAGACCTCTATCAAGTCCCCTCTCATCCTTCTACATTCCAAAGAGAAAAGTCCCAGCTCTGCTAACTTTGCCTCATAAGACTTCCTCAATCCAGCCAACATCCTGGTAAATCTCCTCTGCAACCTCTCATAGCTTCCACATCCTTCCTATAATGAGGTGACCAGAATTGAACACAATACTCTGTGTGGTCTCACCAGAGATTTGTAGAGTTGCAACATGACCTCTCTACTCTTGAACTCATCCCCCTATTGATGAAGCCTAGCATCCCATAGGCCTTCTTAACTATCCTATCAACCTGTACAGCAACCTTGAGGGATGTATGGATTTGAACCCCAAGGTCTCTCTGTTCATCCACACTCTTAAGTAACCAACCATTAACCTTGTACTCAACCTTCTGGTTTGTCCTTCCAAAATGCGTCACCTCACACTTAGCCGGATTGAACTCCATCTGCCATTTTTCTGCCCAACTCTGCATCCTGTCTATATCCTCTTGTAACCTTCGACAACCTACAGTTCCATCCACAACTCCTCCAATCTTCGTGTTATCTGCAAACTTACCCCTCCTTCCACCTCTTCATCCAGGTCATTTATAAAAAACATCACAAATAGCAGGGGTCCCAGGACAGATCCCTGCGGCACTCCACTAGTCACCGACCTCCAGGCAGAACCCTTTCAGTTGTTCTACTAGAGTGCATGACCATACTCTTCCCGACACTGTAATCCATCTGCCACCTCTTTGCCCATTCTCCTAATCTAAGTCCTTCAGTAGCCTCTCTTCTTCTTCAAAACTACCTGCCCCATTCAACCATCTACAAACTTTGCAACAAAGCCATCAACTCCAGCATCCAAATCATTGACATAAAGAGGACATTCCCAACACAGAGCCCTGTGGAACACCAGTAGCCAACCAGAAAAGGCTCCCTTTATTCCCACTGGGCTGGAGAGGAAGGAATCTGATAGGACAGGCCAGAGTGGGGAATGGACGAAAGGGGGCGGGGGAAAGAGTAGGATAGATGACAGGAGAAAGAGAAAAGGAGGAGGGGACTCAGGGGGAGGTGAGAGTAGGTAAGAGCCCTGAGTGGGGAATAGATGGGGGGAGTGGGTAGAGTGGACCATGGGAGAAAGGGAAGGAATATGGGTATTGTATAGGAAGAAGCGATCAGTTTAGGTAGCTATTTAATTGCTAGTTTTGTTACATTAGCATGACATTGTAGATTAAAGCGTTTGGTTCTGAGTTGTACTGTCCACAGCACATAAGTTACAGAGAAAGGTTGAACAAGTAAGTCTTTGTTCTTTGGAGCGTAGAAGGTTGGGGGGGGGGACTTGATAGAGGTATTTAAAATTATGAGGGGGATAGATAGAGTTGACGTAGATAGGCTTTTTCCATTGAGAGTAAGGGAGATTCAAACAAGAGGACACGTTGAAAGTTAGGGGGCAAAGGTTTAGGGGTAACACGAGGGGGAACTTCTTTACTCAGAGAGTGGTAGCTGTGTGGAACAAGCTTCCATTAGAAGTGGTAGAGGCAGGTTCGATATTGTCATTTTAAAAAAAGGATAGATAAATGGACAGGAAAGGAAAGGTTATGGGCTGAGTGCGGGTGGGTGGGACTAGGAGAGAGTAAGCGTTCAGCACGGACTAGAAGGGCCGAGATGGCCTGTTTCTTGTGCTGTAATTGTGATATGGTCCCAATGTTCTCCTAAGTAAAGTGAAAGGTGCATGTTGTCTACTTTGGTTTTTTCCTGTATGGAGGTTTGTGAGCACTGGAGGTAGTGTCAGCGAAATGTTATTTCACCTGGAAAGTCGTTTGATCCCTGGATGGCAGGATGGGAGGAGGTTGAAGGTGGAGTAAAGCATCTCCTACGGTTGGCTTGGGAAGTGCTGGAGAATGACAGCGGTGGAAACAATAAACCAGGAAGTTATAGAAAACACAGTGCCCTCAGCATTTCGATAGGGAGGCGAGGAAGTACCCAGGTCAACATGGTGAAAACCTTACTGATTTAATTTTAGAAGTTATGTTTCAACTTTTTGAAACTAAAATGGTCAAACTGTTAAAGGAAAGACACACCAGACGTTTCCGACCGGCGGACGGGACTCACCTCGATCTCGGTAACGCTGTTGGAGGTGAAGTAGAGGCCGAGCCCGATCCCAATGAATATCACCCCCAGTATGAAGAAGGTGGGGAGGACGTACCCCGCCGACAGGAAGGGCTGCCAGGCCGGCAGTCTCTGCTGTTTGAACGCGGTGTTATCGGGCTTGTTCTTCAAGACGACCTCGCCTTCCTGTCGGCTCGATCCCGCCACCTGCGGCATTCCCGCCGCCGACTTTGCCAGAGCGGGACAGAGGGAAGAAGACGAGAAGTTTCGCCCTGGTCTCTTCCTGTCACCTGTGGGTGGGCAAGCGACCCAAAGAAACTGTCAAAGCGGGTGGGTGGGAGCAGCAGAGAGAACCAACGCCGGCCGCCTCGGCTTCGTGATCCCGGACCTTCACCTCCAATGTGGGCGAGGTTCCCCACCCTGCCGACTGCGTCACACAGTTCATCAATTACCTGCCATGCCTCCAACCAACCCCCGGCGGCTTCAGCGTTCGTCCAAAATGCAACTTGTTAAACTCGTTGCTGGCAGTTACTTATTCCCTTTTGAAAATGCAACTTTATTCATTTTAAATATACATGCAAAAACATGGGAGCAATACAGGATTAGTGTGAAAGATAGTGCGATGTCCAGCAGGGTCTCGAAAGGGCTTGTTTCTGTGTTGTACCCTATGACTATGACACCAGCCTTTTCTACAATGACTTAAAAGTAAATCTATTATCAAAGTACGTAAGTGTCACCACATACAACCTTGAGATTCATTTTCTTGCAGGCATACTCAATAAATCCATAATACAATAATAATCATAATAGAATTAGTGAAGGACCGCACTAACTCGGACTTTCAACTAGAGTGCAGGAGAGAACAAAATGTGCAAATAATAATAATATTTATTATTCATTATTATTAATATTTATTTATTTAATATTGGGGACTTGAGAAGAAAGTTAGTTAAAGTCTGTCTCGAGCCTGATAGGCTATAAGGCTGATGCTTATCAAGATGCTTATGCCAGTTTCTGGGGCGTGAAGCGACTGAGAGTACAGGACCCCCCCCCCCCCCCAGTCGTTAACCCCCAGCATTTTCAGCTGGGTGGAGCAATGTGTGATAGAGATTACGTGCGATTGCTCAAGAACACAACACACTCCCTCGGCCGGGGCTCGAACTCACGATCCGACCAGCGATCTGAAAGAAGGTCGTGAGTTCAAGTCCCAGCCGAGGCAGGCGTGTTGCGTCCTTGAGCAAGGCACTTAACCACGCATTGCTCCAGTCCACCCAGCTGAAAATGGGTACCGGGAAAATGCTGGGGGTTAACCTCGCGATGGACTGGCGTCCTATCCGGGGGGTTGGGAGTCTCGTACCCTCAGTCACTTCACGCACCAGCCTGATGAGCCTATACGGCTCGGGACAGACCTTAACTTCCTTCTGAAGTCAATAATCAGCTCCCTGGTCTTGCTGACATTGAGTGAAAGGTTTGCAATCTCCCTCCTAATGCTGATTCATTCCCACCTTTGATTTGGCCTACGGTCAGCAACCTTGAAC
The DNA here is from genome assembly GCF_048418815.1 of Hemitrygon akajei. NCBI lineage: Eukaryota > Metazoa > Chordata > Chondrichthyes > Myliobatiformes > Dasyatidae > Hemitrygon > Hemitrygon akajei. Next base: position 16,539,946 of record NC_133147.1, on the reverse strand, counting down.
GTGGCATTGGAGCTGTGCTTAGCCACACAGTCATAAGTGCAAAGTGAGTAGAACAGGGGGCTAAGCACACAGAGTTGTAGTGCATCTGTGCTGAAGCAGATTGTGGAGGAGATATTGTTGCCAATCCGAACTGATGGTGGTTTGCAAGTGAGGAAATCCAGGATCCAAGGAGGTACTGAAGCCAAGGTCTTGGAGCTTATTGATTAGTTTTGAGGGGATGGTGGTATTGAATGCTCGTCATCATCTGAAATTCTGCCTACAGTTGTGTCATTGGCAAATTTACAGAAGGATCTGGGCTGTGGGTGTAGAGAGAGTAGAGCAGTGGGCTAAGCACACGGCATTGAGGCGTTGATTGTCGGCCAGGAGGAGATGTCGTCTTTGACCCACCCTGAATGTAGGCTCCCAACTGGATTCACAAGGAAGTCAAGAATCCAGTTGGAGGGAGGTACAGAAGCCCAGGTTTTGAAGCTTGCTGGTTAGTACTGCAACTGCGTAGGATCGAGGGGTCAGAGAGAGAGTGGGATGCTGAATTATAACAGCAGAGAAACAGAAGTTCAGGATCACCTCTGTGGACTGGGCACATATATGGAATAATAACTCAAGTGCACCAGCCTCTTTACCTCCATTGGAATTTAAGGAGGTTTAGCAATTGCCAAACATTCTAACAAACCGCTGCAGATGCACAGTTGAAAGTATCTTGACTAGCTTGGTAGAGAAATTCAAACGTGCAGGAATGCCAGAAGTTGCAGAGGGTAGTGGAGATCAGGGGGCATATACATCTCCACCATCGGTAGTACCTACAGGAGGCGCTGCGCCAAGAAACCAACATCTATCATCAAAGATTCAAAGGATGTTTATTATCAAAGAATGTGTAAGTTATACAGCCTTGAGATTTGTCTGCTTACAGGCAGCCACAAAGCGAGGCACCGGAAGAACCCAATGAAGAAAAAGACCAAAACCAATTGACGGAAATAGAGAGAAAAAGACACAATCATGCAAACAATAGAAACAAGCGACAGTGTTCCGAAGCAGATTGAGTCCTGAGATTGGGTTTTAGGTTTATATAATTTGTCACCCTGATGGTTTAGACATATTGAATTGAATTGAATTGACTTTATTTCTCACATCCTTCACATACACGAGGAGTAAAAATCTTCATGTTACGTCTCTGACTAAATGTGCAATCATAGTAAGTTGGTGGCTGGTAAAAAGACTCTTACTAGGAAATGGTTATCACAGGAGAACCCAACTTTAAATACATGGATGGAAATTACAATGGACATTTACAAAATGGAGAAGATAACAGCATCTGTTAATCATAAGCTGGAATAATTTGATTCATACTGGGAAAAATGGTTTAACTACATAATGTCTCATAGGCCTGATTTTATTCTCACAAATCAATGAATATGTTCTAAAAAAAAAGATCACTCCCTACTTGTACATAGTTCTTTCCTTTTGCTTGTTTTTTCTTTCCACTCTTTTCTATAAGTGTATACCTCAGATAAATACTTTGTGGAGATTTTGTGATATATATGATTATATGATATATATGTACAATGTCTGAAATACATCTTATGGAAATGTTTGTTTGATGAACTTCAATAAAAAAATAAATTACCAAAAAAAAAGAACAGTCAATGTGATATAGAGTACACTCAGATCAGCGTGAGTTAATCAGTCTGATAGCCTGGTGGAAGAAGCTGTCCTGGAGCCTGTTGGTCCTGGCTTTTATGCTGCGGTACCGTTTCCCGGATGGTAGCAGCTGGAACAGTCTGTGGTTGGGGTGACTCAGGTCCCCAATGATCCTTCGGGCCCTTTTTACACACCCGTTTTTGTAAATGTCCTGAACCACGGGAAGTTCATAATTACAGATATGCCGGGCTGTCCACGCCACTCTCTGCAGAGTCCTGCGGCTGAGGGAAGTACAGTTCCCATATCAACCACTGATGCAGCCAGTCAGGATGCTCTCAATTGCACCCCTGTAGAAAGTTCTTAGGATTGAGGACCATATCAGGCCAAAGAGCCTGTTCTGTTGTTCCGTGTTCTATTTGATTTCTGAATACATAAAGAGCACAGAGGGTGGCAGGAAAATGGACTACCAGCCATTATTTTGTCAAATGAAGAGGCAGCCTTCTGCACCTACATTGCCTACTTGTGCTTCTTCTTTAGTGTGTCTGTGCAACTTTATTTAAATACTGTATATTCTCCGTGAATCCCAAGGAAATCTAACCTATTCAATCTTTCTGTATCACTCAACATCCTTGTAAATTTTCCCGGTGCTTTTTTTAACCTTGTTTGCATTTTTCCTGCAGGTTGGTGACCAAAACTGCACGCGATGCACCAAATTATGCCTCCTCAATGTCTTATTCAACTTGAGCATAACATCCCATCTCCTGTGTTGAATTTATTAAGGCCAATGTGTCAAAAGCTTTAAGAGCCGATGTACCTGTGATGCCACCTTCTTTTCTCAATTTTTAAAAAAATTAAGTTTCGAGTAGATAAGCTTAACAATGATAATGATACAAAGAGATCGGGATTGCATTAATAACGGTTACCATACACAGAAACAGACTCCGAGTAACATGTGTAATCTAAGCCTCCCAATCTCTTAGTAACTAAACATGAAAAAAGGACCCCAAACTAAAAAAAAATTCACTTTCAATGAATTATTGACCTGTATTCCCAAATCCCTTCGTTCTACCACACTCCTCAGTGCCCTCCTGTTCACTGTATAAGACCTACCCTGGCTGGTCCTACCAAAGTATAACACCTCGCACTTGTCCGCGTTCTTTGGGTAGGTTCATGGATGGTAGGCATATGAGTTTAAATGGTTTGGCAAGGACTAGATGGGCTGAAGGGCCGGCGTCACCTGGTGCAAACCCGGCCGCCGACCAAGGTGATGCGTGCACGCGCCTTACCTGTGCGTGCGCGACCGCGCGCTCCCTTCTCAATCTAACTCGCTGCCCCATCTGGCGTCCGTCCGTCTGATTGACACCCAGCGCCATCCAATGGCCGGCCCGAGTTCGGCGGTGGGGCCAATCGGGGAGCGGCAAAGTGGACTTCCGCACATCAAGATAGGTTGTTCCCACAGCGAGCCATCAATCGATTGTATTGTGTTTATTGAATTTGCCGGCTGGTTTGATTATTGATCACGGATCGATCGGTCGGGCGGCCGGCCCCCGGGGGCGCCCTGTCCTGAAGTGAAGGCCGCTGGTTGGCGTTCCGCGGGCCCACCGACGTCGTGATGATGCTGACGGGGAAGAAGAGCGAAGAGAGACAAAGCGCCGGGCCCGAGGGCCTGGAGGCGCAGGCGGACGGCGGCGGCCTGGGCCTGGCTGCGAGCTCCGCCGCCGCCGCCGAGCGCACCCCCAAGAAGAAGGAGCGGGCGTCCCCGCACAGCAGCAGCAGCAACGAGGGCACGATGGAGGGGGGCACGGCCGAGACGCCGGACGGCCGGAGGACCAGCAAACGCAAGCGGGCTAAGGTGAGGCTCCGGGGAACAACGGGGTGCCGGTGCGGGGTGGGGGGAGCGGATCGAAGCTCCAGGTGGGGGTGCGGGAGGGGAAGGGGAAGAATTGGAACACCCATTGGGAATGTGGGGGGTGGAGAATTGATTGGCCGGGTGGGGTGGGGATTGGAGACTGGGCTGTCGAGATGCCCCGTGGAGGTGGTGTGAGGTACGGGCAAAGGAGGGAGAGGATCGAGACACTCCTGGTTGAGGTTAGAGTGGTAAAGAGGATTGAGACGCCCAGGTGTGTGGGGTATGGGATAGGGGTAAGGATGGTTTCGCCCCTTGGGAGAGGATCGAGACATCTGGTTGAGGGGGTGGGGTGAGTTCAGGAGGAGGTGGAGGAAGGCAGTATTGTGAGGGAGAGGGTGAGGATGGGGGTCGTGAGATGCTGTAGGGAGGGGGCACAGGTTGGTGGGGGGGGGTTTGGGAGTTCCGCTGATTCGGGAAATGGATCTGGGTTCAGGAAAGCAGATGTGTTAAGCCAAGTCCTTTATGTGGGTTGCTGTATTGGGGGTGTTCGTGTGTGCGCGCATGTGGCGTGCATCTGATATGTGGTCGCTGATGTTCTGAAACCATTTTGTGTGTGAGGGGAGGAGGTGCTCTAATTGCCTGAGGATTCTATCATGTAGATTATTTTACAGTCTTTGGGAATTGCAGCCATTATCACATTTTGAATAAATCAAATACTAAGATAATAAAATTGTTATAATCCATTATTTGGCTCAACAGAAATATCAGTGGTTTTGGCATCTGGATGGACAGATGCTCTGTTTAAAGCCAATGCTCCCTTTAAGGTTGCTTCACTGGAATATTATAACACTATGTAATATCAGAGCGGTAATCTATGTGTGGAGCTGAAAGAGATGGGTGAGATCTTAAATAGAATTTTTGCATCTGATGTGTGGAAATGCTGTAGAGAAGTCCTGGATCCTATACAGAATAGAGAGGAGGTTTTTTTTTGGTCTTCAGGCAAATTAGGGTGGATAAATCATAGGACCTGACATGTTGTTCCCTTGTACACCAGTGGGACGCTAGTGCAGAAATTGCAGGGGCTCCAGCAGAGATATTTATAACATCCTTAGCCACAAGTGAGGTGCTGGGGGATTGCAGGGTAGGTAATATTGTTCCATTGTTTAAGAAAGGAACAATTCTGATTCTGATTCTGAGAGTGTGGGGTTCATTCTGTACCCGTCAGTCTCCGATACAGTGTGAGAGTGTGGAGTTCATTCTGTACCCGTCAGTCTCCGATACAGTGTGAGAGTGTGGGGTTCATTCTGTACCCGTCAGTCTCCGATACAGTGTGAGAGTGTGGGGTTGATTCTGTACCCGTCAGTCTCTGGTACAGTGTGGGAGTGTGGAATAAGCCAGGAAATCATAGGCTGGTGAGCCTTTCGTCCGTAGTGGGAAATTTATTGGAAGGTATTCTAAAGGACCTGATATATAATAATTTGGTTAGACAGGTACTGATTAAGGATGGTCAGCTCAGTTTTGTGTCTGGTAAGTCAGGTCTAGAGTTTTTTTTTGAGGAAGTTACCAGGAAAGTTGAAGGCAAGCAGTGGATGTTGTCTTTGATAAGGTCCTGCATGGGAGGTTGGTCAAGAGGGTTCAGACGTTTGGTATTCAAGATGAGGTAGTAAATTGGATTAAACATCGGCTTTGTGTGAGAAGCCAGAGGGTAGTAGCAGATGGTTGCCTCTCTGACTGGAGTCCTGTGACTAGTGGTGTGCCACAGGGGTCGGTGCTGGGTCATTGTTGTTGGTCATCTATATCAACAATCTAGAAGATAATGTAATTTGGATCAGCAAACTTGCAAATGACGGCAGGATAGTGATGGACAGCGAGGAAGCCTATCAAAGCTGGCAGTGGGATCTGGACCACCTTGAAAAATGGTAGTTGGAAATTAATGCAGACAAGTGTGAAGTAAGACCAGCCAGGGTAACGAGGCTTTGATTAGTGTGGTAGAACAAAGGGATCTGGGAATACAGATTCTTAATTCCTTGAAAGTGGCATCACAGGTAGATAAGGTCATAAAGAAAACTTTTGGCACATTGGCCTTCAGAAATCAATGTATTGAGTGACAAAATGCTGGTGGAACACAGCAGGCCAGGCAGCATCTCGGATCTCGAAGGGTCTCGGCCTGAAACATCGACAGTGCTTCTTCCTATAGATGTTGCCTGGCCTGCTGTGTTCCACCAGCATTTTGTGTGTGTTGCTTGAATTTCCAGCATCTGCAGATTTCCTCGTATTGAGTACATGAGATGGGATGTTATGTTGAATTTATATAAGGCATTGGTGAGGCCTAATTTGGAGAATTGTGTGCAGTTTTGGTCACCTACCTTCACGAAAGATGAGAATAAGATTGAAAGAATGCAAATGTTGCTAGGACTTGAGGACCTGAGTTATAAGGAAAGACTGAATAGATTGGGACTTTATTCTTTGGAACATAGAAAATTGATCGGGAGATTTGATAGAGGTATACAAAATTATGAGGGTATAGGTGGGGTAAATGCAGGCTTCTTCCACTGAGTTTGGGTGAGACTACAACCAGAGGTCATGGGTTAAGGGTGAAAGGGGAATGAGGGGAAATTTCTTCCTGTAGAGGGTGATGAGAGTGTGGAACGAGCTGCCAGCACAAGTGGTGGGTATGGGGTTAATTTCAACATTTAAGAGAAATTTGGGTAAGTACATGAATGGGAGTGGTATGGAAGCCTGTTGGCCTGGTTCAGGTCAATGGGACTAGGCAGATCAATGGTTCGGAATGGACTAGATGGGCCAAAGGACCTGTTTCTATGCTGTAGTGTTCTATAACTCTAAAATGAATGAATTCAAACTGTGTGGAAATATCAGTCCAAGCAACATTGATAGTCAGAAGACCAGCCACTCTAGCATCACCAGTCTTCCGTCAGTCCTGTTAAACATGCTTTCTGAACAATAGTGCAGTTGGCACCAAGTCACACGTTTGCTGGGACAGAATTGGCTGTTAAGATGTGGAATGCTCAGCCATCTGAATTGATGGAACAATGTCATTTCGGCACGGTCAAGGGGCCAGACAAGGGATGCATGAATGCCTCAGTATCTAGAATTGGAAATTATTCAAAGATACCCTAAAGCGATACTTTTTGACTGTACATGATGTGGAATGGGAGGCTGAATGTTCCCTGCTTTTTTGTATTCTGAATTCAACAAAGTGCAGAACAATACTTATATGATAGTTTTAATATTTTTTTAGAGTTTGTTCTAACAATATTTAAAATAGGCTATTGAGTAGAACTTCTGTACTGATATGATTAAAAGAACCTGGTTTCAGAGTGAATAATGGTTTTACTAATTGGAGTAACTGTATCCGCCTTTTACATATTATTGCAAGTATATAGGACCCTGGTCAGGTCCCACTTGGAGTACTGTGCTCAGTTCTGGTCCCCTCACTACAGGAAGGATGTGGAAGCCATAGAAGGGGTGCAGAGGAGATTTACAAGGATGTTGCCTGAATTGGGGAGCATGTCTTATGAGAATAGGTTGAGTGATCTCGGCCTTTTCTTCTTGGAGCGATGGAGGATGAGAGGTAATCTGATAGAGGTATATAAGATGATGAGAGGCATTGATCGTGTGGATAGTTAGAGGCTTTTTCCCAGGGCTGAAATGGTTGCTACAAGAGGATACAGGTTTAAGGTGCTGGGGAGTAGGTACAGAGGAGATATCAGGGGTCAGTTTTTTACTCAGAGAGTGGTGAGTGTGTGGAATGGGCTGCCGGCAATGGTGGTGGAGGTGGATACGATAGGGTCTTTTAAGAGTCTTTTGGATAGGTACATGGAGCTTAGAAAACTAGAGGGCTATGGATAAGCCTAGTAATTTCTAAGGTAGGGACATGTTCGGCAAAACTTTATGGGCCAAAGGGCCTGTATTGTGCTGTAGGTTTTCTACGTTTCTATTTTCTATGTTTTATACAATTGTGCATTTATTTGCACATTTTATAGTATTTCTGTGGGAACTAGTTTTGGTTTAAGGCATTTTCAGCTTTATCTAATTGTGTGCTTTGCTTAATGGGATCCTTTATTTGGAAATGCAATTTATGGTTTAATGGTTCAATTTAATATCAGAGAATGTGTGTAGTATATGACCTGAAATTCTTGCTCTTTACGGACATCAACATAAACAGAAGAAAACCCCAAATAACGAATTAGAGGAAAATGTTAGAACCCTAAAGCATCCCCCCCCACACAAACAGCAGCAAAACAACTGCCCAACCCCCACCCCCCCACCCACTTGCTTTACAATTATTAATTGTGTAGTAGATTTGGCAAAATGCCTTTCTCTGAAATTCGAAATTAGAACTGATTTACCAAGTTCTAACATTGTACATGGGGTCAGTCATGAATGTATGTTTCTCGTGAATGATCCCATGGCTGTTTATTTTACACAACGTATTACATATTCTAAACGCTGGAGGAACTCTACAGGCCAGGCAGCATCTATAGAAAAGAGTACAGTCGATGATTGTGATTGTATCACACATTCTCCTTGCAAAGCATGCTGGTGTTAACCAGTCATGTAATTGGAAGGCATAAATGACTACTGTATAAGTAAAGCTTTAATAACCCATTATGCTGGGGACTTTGTTGTTGAGCAAATAAATTTTCTGGACTTTTTGGAAGATACCTCAACATGCACTTGATTGATGTTAATAGTTATTTCACACTATTACAAGAGGCAGGGGTGGAGGGCCCGGTAGATGTAGGATGTTGAGGTTTTGCTGGTTGCTTGCTCTGCAGAACCTGCTCTTTCCTTGGCATGATGGGCTGCAAAGGGAAGAGACATCAGGACCATCACAAAGCGAGCCTCCAGATGGTCGTGGATCTAGAGGTGTGACCCGTGAACCGATGCTTCTGGGATACAAGCTGGGGCCTGATCAACCATGGTTGGGTCGGCTGGGCGGGAGAGTTTGACTTTGAAAGAACAGAAGCACCTGATGACCCCAGGTTACATCACTGATGTGTCCTAGGTTAATAAAATTTCCAATAAATGGGTTAACTTTAAAAGAAATAAAGGAACTGACAGCTCATTGAATTGTAATGGTGAGGCAGTTACTGATCCGCTGGGGTTTCTGAATTATAGGACAGTAATTATCGGTGTTTTCCAGTATTTAGATGTGCTTTGTACAATTGTAAAGTGGTGAGCATTCTGACAGGTGGCATCACCATCTGGTATGGGAGTGGAGGCAGAGGAGGGTGTCTATGGCACAGGATCGAAAGAAGCTACAGAAAGTTGTAAAATTAGTCAGCTTCATCATGGGTACTAGCCTCCGTAGTATCCAAGACACCTTCAAGGAGCAGTGCCTCCGAAAGACAGCATCCATCATTAAGGACCCCCTACTACCCAAGACATGCCCTCTTGTCATTGTTACCATCAGAAAGGAGGTACAGAAGCCTGAAGGCACACACTCAACAATTCAGGAACAAGCTCTTCCCCTCTACCATCTGATTACTAAATGGACATTGAACCTATGAACGCTACTTCACTTTTTTATTATTTCTGTTTTTGCTCTATTACTTTTAATTTAATTTACATATATATACTTACTGTAATTCATTTAAAAAAATTTTTTCTTCTATTTGTCAGGTATTATACTGCTGCCACTAAGCTAACAAATTTCACGATATGTCAGTGATATTAAACCTGTTTCTGATTCTGAATTGAAAATTAATTCTTACGTTTCAGTGCCCTTTTTTAAAAAAAAAGATTTGCTATTTATGTAGCATAGTGGTCGCCAACCCATCGATCTCGATCGACTGGTCAATCTTTGAGACTTTCCCAGTAGATCCTGAAAAAAATTAAAAATATATACACAAATACTGTTGAGAGATTGTTTCCGGATTGCGGGGTTTTAGTTCCGTTCTTTCTACCCAGTGCGCTTGTGTGTAGCTCCCCCACCACGCACTACGCAGTGTACTTCAGTGGTCCCCAACGAGGAAACGATATGATTTGTTGATATGAAACGATATGAGTCAGCTGCACCTTTCCTCATTCCGTCACACCCACTGTTGAACTTGAATGCACATGCGATCATTAAGCACACGAGGTAATCAGTTGCCTAACTGCAGTGATACCCTTATGCCAGGGATCACTGGTTCGCCTCGTGCGGCTGGCGGGAAGTGCCGTTGCTACTGGCCTGGAGAGCGGACAAATGGGCGCTGCCTCTAAACCTGTTTAGCACACGGAATGTTTGTGGGGAACCCGGTGATAAAATATTCGCAGACGACCTAATTCGGGCTCAGGGTTTCGAAAGCAGCAGAGCAGCTATCTCGCTGCGATCTACTGAAAGTCATCCCTCGAGCCAAACTCTGTCGGCCGTTAGATCCTACCTACCTACAAGGGGGGCGGGCACATGCCCTGTTGCACTCCTCCTCGCTCTCTCCGGAATGCGACTGCCGCGGCCCCGGCATGGGGACCTCTGGCCCTGACCTTGTCCTCTCACCCCACCCGCAACCAGCCGCACCTGGCCAAGGCGTCTGGCGGCAGGCGGGCGGGAGACTGGAGTTCAGGCCTGGAGGCTGTCTAATGAGGCAATGAAGCCCTCAAAATTGCTTCAGTACCCTGAGTCCAAGCACCCTGCACATAAAGACAAACCCACTGAGTTTTTTTCAGTGGAAAAAACGTGAGCAAGTGGGACAGAAGCTAAGTGCTGAGAGCCACAAAAACTAAATTGCGGAATAGACTGGACATAAGGAACCTGCTTCGAATATTGCTGTATTCCTCGTTGGCTGGTCTGCAAGAATATTGCCAATATTAAATCGGTCCGTGGTGCAAAAAAGGGTGGTGACCCCTGGTGTACACACATTATTTCTACTTCTGGGTTGTGGGGTTTTACTTCTGGTCTTTTCTGCCCGGTGCGCATGCGTGTGACTAACCGATTTGGGGTCGATCTTGCCTTTCACTAAGGCTGAGGTAGGGGATCTTGGGCTTAAAAAGGTTGGTGACCACTAATGTAGCACATTCCCGCCTTGCATAATGTAAGGCTGTGACTAGCAGAACTGAGAGCCATTGTCTAAGCTCCATACAGGAGCTTGGCCTACAAGGTTAGAGTATAGGGAATCAGGTACAGTAATTGGGTGTTATGAAAGCAGTGATTGATCCATTTCAACTGCTGTAAGTGAAGGGCAGAAGGAGGATGCTTTATGGTAGTAGAATCTTGTTGGAAAGGTGTAATGGGCTGGGTTGGTCAGACCCAGAAGACCCAAGTAATTCAAGAGTCTGGGAAATGTGGTGATAAGAGTAGAAGCACAACAAAGTAACATAAGCCTAATTTATTATTGTAACCCTCAAGTTCGTTGGTCACTTGAAGATGGTCTCTGGCCCGCCAAACTAGTGAAATCTCGTTTGTGTGGATGCTGCGTGATGTTTTCCCCTGTGTTACAAATTAGTACACGAAATAACAAACAGTACACCATAAGCAATTAAACAATTGAGCTTTATAATTCTTAAATTTGACTATAAGGTTAGTAAAGAAAACAAAAAAGTAAAGGGCCCATTTTAATGAAACAGTCGAATGTGCACGTTGGAGCTCACGATTCTCCCGTCCGTTCGTTCTCCTTCTATTTCCCCCAGGCATTGTCGACTCCTGACCCCATTTCAGGTCCACGCAGTCCTGCAGTCTACGACCTCTCTGTCCTGGCCTCTTCTCTCTCCATCTTCTGCTGAACAAAAACCTGCGAATTCCTCGCTCTCGGGCACACAAGAAAGAAAAACACTCCCCTCATTGGACACTGCATGTTCCAAAGCCCCTGTTATCTCTAGTTGTAATATAACACTGCTGCTACAGTGAAACCGTTACACTAGCAGTGAAATCTTTCCCAGGGTGTTACATTATCATAAAATAGAAAACACAAATAGGCCACATCAAATGTAGTAAGTTGCAAAGTTTTCCACAACGATTGCAGGGCTCACAATTCATAGTGTTCACATGATTGTTGCTGTTGTCAGAGGACTTTATTGTCGCTGTTGTTGGACGAATTCCAAATTCCGATTCGTGAAATCACCTTGGATGTGGTTTCTAGGCACCGACCGATCAAGATTCTTCAGTCTAGGTGAAGTCCCAAGAATCGAGTGAAAGGTACCCAAATAAATAAGGAACTACACTAGCATAGCAAGACACACAGCAATAGACTAACCCTTTGATCTTTTGCTCTCATGTCACTAACCCAGGATGGTTTCTTTCATTCAAACAGCATGTGTTCATTAACAGACATCCTCATGCTACTGGTGCCTTGAGGCTGGGAAAGACTCCAGCTGCTATCAGCAAACTTCAGACATTAACAAACCTGCAATGTTTAATTTGTACAGATGCTTTGACACTTTACATGCTGCGAGCTCACAAAGAATTAAAGTGCTACTTGGAGCTGCTCAGACTTTCATCTAATGTTTTACAACATATAATACACAACAAAAGGACGAAAATTGATTGTGGATGGAAGGTGATAAGCATGGGATCTTGCCTTGTCCAAGAGAGGGGCTGAGAGCAGGTGAAGCATATACCGTAGATAGAGTCAAAAGCTTTGTCTATTGGTAAAGGGGAAGCTCTGGTTCAGGAGGAAGGAAGATATTTCAGAGGCACCTGTGCAGAAGGTCTTTTTATCTGTGTAAATGTGGCTGAGATGGAGGAACTAGGAGAATAAAGTGGAGGAAGTATAGACGGATGTGGGAGTCTTCGTGTGTTTTTTTGTGTGGCTAATCTATCCCCTTAGATGGAGGCAGGGATCTGAAAAGGGAAGAGTCAGAGGATGATCAGTGTAAAGGTGAAAGTAGAATGGAAATTGGCAGCAAAAAGTAATGTAATTGTTGAGTTCTTGGAGTGTAGGAAATGGCTTTAACACAGTTGTTGGCTGTACCAGATAAAGATTTGAGGGAAGTGGACTCAGGTATCTCAGAACAAAAACAGGCGTAGCTTATGTGCATCTTTTGAAATGAAGACATTGAATGGAATGGAAGACAAGTTCACGGTGAGGACAAGTTCCACCAAGCGAATGAATGGGAGGATAGAAGGGAACCAATGGAGTAGAGGTGTTGTGAGGTTGCAAGTCTCTGAAGATGAACTGGTTGGACCCGGGAATTGGGAAAGATCAAGATGGCGGAAATCATTTGACGTGTTATAGACTTGAGTAGGAACATGGTGATCAAAGGGGAAAGCATGAAGTCAAGGTAGGGAAAAACAAGAACAGTGGGAGTGGGGGAGGGCAAGAACAGGCTGAAACAATGGCTTGGCTTGGGCAATTCTGCTTGTAGGTGTTGGGTGGTAGGTAGGAATGGGCTTTCCACGATCCTCAAAGAAGTTAGGTCTATGACTATATGCGAGTTGGGGTCTGGTTTTCCAGACCACAACTGCACCACCCTTGATGGCAATGTGATGACAATGTTAGATCAGAGTGAGTCAGCGATGGTTAATGTATCATCAGCAGTTAGCAGTAAGTAGATCTAGAGGAGGTAAGGGGCTAGTGGAGGAATCCACATGAAATGGGATCTCTGAACATGGAAGATTTGCCATCTTGAGTGAGGACTTCTGGTCAAAGAATTCAGCACAAAGGTGGAAGTGGTGGAATCAATAAGAAAGGATGGTGAAAATATGGCAGGTCTTAGAACTAGGGTTGGGTGCGGATCAGAGAAAAGTGAAGGGAAGAAATCTCGAGGGGTATTAGAACCCAGGAACTGTTGAAATCTGTTATTTTGACCAGTGGAATGTCATCTTTTGTGGCACCAAATACACGGAGAAAATCAAGTGGAGCTTTGTATGAGTTAATACTGCAGAGAGAGGTCAGGATGTGTGCTGACATATGGCATGAAGTAGAGGAGTGTAGACAGGATGGCTGATTAGAGTGGAAAATTGCTGATGAGTATGAGGTCAAATGAAAGGTTGTTTTGCTGTGATAGGAAGAGTAGAAAAATTGACTTTTTTTGGTAATGGACAACTACAAAATTGTCTTCAGAGAGCTACAAATGCCTTGTATGTCACAGAAAGTTAGATGTTTATCATGCAAGAAGTTGGGAAGGCCCATCATTCCCTCTCTTTCCTTGTCTACCTGTCATGTACTGACCCATCTCACCCCTTCCACGTTTTTAAACTGGCTCACTTCTAATCCCGACCTTCACAGAGGGTCTTGCCCCAAAACAGCAACATTTCCTCCCCTGCCTTCAGATGCTGCTTGACCCACTGAGTTTCTCCAGCAGATTGTGCTTTTAACTGTTTGAAACAAACACAATAAGAGTTGTCTGTCCTTTTGCTAACCTTCTATCCAAAGGCTGATGAAAGATCAGTGACTCTTCTTCGATTTCTCTCTCCCACTGAGTCAGCCTAATTTGCCATTTGCACAGGACAAAGCTACGTACTGAAACCCAAAACAAAAATATGGTGGTTGATATCAATGTGCCAAACACCATCTGTGAGGGCAGAAGGTATCTGTTGGCGTTTCAGGTTAAGATCCTGCATCGTGATGGACAAAATGCTCCACAAATACTGTCTGATCTATTGAGTACTTCCAGCATTCAGTTTTTTTTTCCACTATTGCTTACATTTTCTGGCTTTTGTTTCTGCTTTCTGGCATTTGAATATATTTTAAATTTTTTTATACTGTGCTGCCTTATCCTGTCAACTACCATTCAAATTTTGTAATTGTATCTGCCTCTACCACTACCTCTGGCAACTTATTTCAGATAACCACCACCCTCTGGAAAAAATACCCCTCAGAGCCCACGTTCTTTGGATAAGCTGCTAAAGACATGTTCTCACGTAGTGAGTAGTAAACCTTTTGACATTCTTTATCTTGAAGAGGTGTGCCTGCTGAGTCATACAAGTATTTTGAAGATTGATTAATAAATTATTGGATACAAAGGAGTCAAAATGGTCTTAACATACAGAAACTTGTTGAATGGTGTGTAGGTTCAAGTGCCATTTAGTGAACTCCTATTTCTCATGTTGGTCCCTTAAGGTTATAGCTGGGGAAGGCAGTGGGGATAAGTTCCCACCAACTATTAAATTCTCTCAATGGCGTGCATCTTAAATAACTGGACAGCCAAGTCCAGTTGCTGGCCTTCACGTGTGACTTAGCTACTAAGCCTGGCTGAACTGTTTTCGCTGACAGGAGGAGGAGCAAAAATGAGTTACTGGCACCTTTAAAACCAGTTGTTTCAGGCAGATAGGGTTCGCTGTCCATTGTGGACAGCTCTTCTAGGAGAAGGAAAATGATCTCAAACCTCCGCCTCCTTGCGGCTATACCCACCCATGGGGAAGGCTTCGGGAGTGACCCCAAGGGAAAAATCCAGAGCTGGAGTCCCTGAGGTAGTCTGTCTTTGAGTTCCTTTGATGCTGCTGGTGTCAAACTGCTGTTTCTTTGGACTCAGATCAGATCAGTGGGGGTGGGGGGGAGGGAGGAAGCCTGCTATAAGGGCAAAAGCTTGCTTTGCCTATCGCACTACCCTGCTTGTGTATCAGGTAGACAGCTGTGATGTAACATTGGATGGCCTAATTTCTTATGTTCTTGTGGTTACCCACTGGCTTATAGGAAATGGAACCCTAGTTTGTATAGCCTTTCTTAGTTATTTAACATTTGGTCTCCAGCTTCATTCTAGTGAATCTGCAGGGCATTCTCTCTAAATTGCGCTACCTGGAATTGTTCAACATGTGGTCTAAATAGGACTTTGCATACTTTAGCAAAATCTCATCTGGTCTAGTGATCTAGATTAAAAAGGCCTGCATTTTGTCTCTACCCATCCATGGGATTTTAGTAATCTGTTTATATAAACTATTGAGTCCCTTTGAATCTTCACTGTTTCTACCTTCAAACAATGCTCAGTATTGGCTAGTCTATGTAGTTTATTGTATATTCGCTCACTGAACCAGAAGATAATGGGGAGCAATATTTATATGGTGGTGTTCTTGGCCTGTCTTGTGCCTGTATCTTAGTCTATGGAATTGACCTACAGCTCAAGGTTGTGCATTTTCCATGCAATTTTCTTTGCAGGTTGAGTATAGAGAAATGGATGAGAGCTTAGCAAACCTGTCAGAAGATGAATATTATTCAGAAGAAGAACGCAATGCGAAGGCTGAAAAGGAGAAGAAGCAGGTGCCGCCACCTCAGCCTCCACCACCTGAGGAAGAGATTGAAAGTGATCCAGAAGAACCATCTGGTATGTGAATTTATTAAATTTGGTTTCTACGTAGTGGGACGGGAGAGTTGAAGAAACCCTCAAGCCACTGAAGAGGACTGTGTTGTGCATAGAATATCAGGTTTCCCCCAAACAGTTGCTTTAGACTTACAAGCTTGACTAAAACAATTCCCAATACTACCTAAATTCCTAAGGTTACAAATCATGAGTTTAATTATGCAATTTAATAACTGCACATTCCCATCCATGGGAATGCAGGAAACCAAATCTGCTAACTACAATGACCAGAAATGGCGGTTACGAGTTCAAGCCCCACTCCAGAGCCTAAAGCAAAGTAGTTTAGGCTGACACGCCTGCATCATCAGAGTTGCTGACTTCTGAAATGGATGCTATGTCGGATAGATATAAGAGATCCCAGTCCATTATAGGCATGGAGTTATACAATACAGAAACGGGACCTTTGACTAACGAGGATGCCCCATCTAAATTAGTCCCAATTGCCAGCATTTGGCCCACATCCTTCTAACCTTGCCAGTCCTTGTACATGTCCAACTGTCTTAAAAGTTGTTTTGAAATATAGGGTAATTCACCTCAGAGGCCAGGTTAATACTTATCTCTCAAACGTCAGCACAGATTATAAATAACTGCAATGACCTGCAAGGAGCTTTTAGTCTCAGACCTCTGCCTCTGAAAAATGGGGTTCATACGTAATTTGCCAGACTATGCCTTGTAAATTTCACCTGAAAACACTGGCTAACAACTATATGCATCCATTTCTTTTATGAAACTCCTTAAATCCCAAGGACTCAGTTGTTGTTCCTTTCCATACCTTGTGGTGCATTGGGTGGCAACGTTGCCATTTCTTCAGCATTTTTATCTGTTTTTGTACAAGGCTGAGTTGCTCACTTGACGCTCATCCCAGCACGGATGAAAAGCGTGCAAGGAGCCGGCCGGATTCGAGCCTGGGACAACTTGCCCCGAAGTCCAGTGCGGCTGCCACACCACTAGCTGGCAAGTGCTTGGTTATTTGCTTTAATTGAGTACAAAAGCTGACCAATCTTGAATTTTCCCCTTTTTAAAATACTGCGTGCATATATTCTCTCCTATCAATAGTGTCCTTGAGGGTTTCTGACTGTTTAAAGAGGGATAAAGCAACTCGTGGGTTCAATTATTCTCTGCAGTGATATTGTGGGTTGATAACTTGTATCAAGTCAAAATGGGACCTTGCTTTTATGGCAAGGCATAAAATTCTGGTATACATAGGAAGCAAAGCTTGTGGAAGTTTCTGCCTCCATTCACTTGAACTTCTGCAGGTTGGTTCTTTGGTACCTGATGGTCCTTCAGTAATATCACCCCCCCCTCCCCACTGAGTCATCCACCAGCCTCAGCAGTTACATAGAACAGCACAGGAACAGACCATTCGGCCCACAATGCTCTGCCGAACCAGCTAAGAAGCAAATCAAAAACACCCAAACATTAATCCCTCCTATCTACACCATGTCCCAGTCCCTCCATCTTACATCCATGCGCCTATCCAAACATCTCTTAAAGGCCTCCAATGTATTTGCCTCTACTGCCAGACCAGGCATCCGTGACTTACCCTTCACATTCCCTTTGAACCTACTTCCCTCTCGCCTTCAATGCCTGCCGTCTGGTATTAGACATTTCAACCCTGGGAAACGTCTTAATTCAGATTTGGACCGATAATTGGCGTGTCTCCTATCATACTGGATCCAGTCCTCAGAACTGTTATTCCACTAGATTATGTATAATTTAGTAATTTTCTTCAATACGAAACTTAGTGTAATTCTGGTGTGCAATATTTCATCACCTTACCAGATTTTTAAGATTTGTCAATTTAAAAAAAATCAAACAATATATAAAGACAGACCCGTCTTGCCATCTTATTGATGACCGATGTCCTCAATGAAGGGTTAAAGCTGTGATTGTCTTTTACTATGTTCACGCATTTGATTGGTGGTGACCAATATAATATGGAATCAAAGGGATAAAGGGAATTTTAAAACCTTCTAGGCACCACAAATGCTGGAAAGGCACATTGGCCCCATTTCCCTTTGTAGATGTGGCAGCACAGTAGTGTAGAGGTTAGCACAATGTTTTAAAGTACCAGTGATGCAGGTTCAATTCCCATCACTGCCTGCAAGGAGTTTGTATGTTCCCCCCCACCCCGCCGTGTGACCATGTGGGTTTCCTCTGGGTGCTATGGTTTCTTCGCTCAGTCCACAGTGGGTAGGTTAATTGGTTGTTGTAAATTGTCCCTTAATTTTAGTAGGATTAAATCGAAGGTTGTTGGATGGCATGACTCAGAGGACCGGAAGGGTCTGTTTCGTGCCGATCTCTATACGGTACAATAGATGTGGCCAGACCTGCTGAATTCCTCCAGCATTTTAGTGTATATGTCGCAAAGGGAATTTGAGGTTCACTTGGTCATGGTAATCTTGCTCAAGCTTTGCTACCGTTGATTTGGTTACTGTCTCGCATTTCCACGTTGTTGGATTCTGATGCTTTCAATCAAAGGTTCTTTCAGAAGTCAAGAAAGAGGCACAAAATTTGTTGCTTCACAATTGTTTTATTAAGCATTAATTGAACAACAAAAGTTGAAAAATGGACAATAATAGAACTCTCGTAAGTGAAGGGAGGGAGAAATAAAAAGATGGCAAAGCCTCAAGTTCAGCTTCTAACATTGCATAGATAAGAAACATTCCATTCAAATTCGCAGATAAGAGTTGGCCAGATGGGTCCCATTCAAAGAATGCAACACCAGAGAAACTTCCAGAACTTTTCAGAATGCAAAGAAATGTAAGCACGAGGGAGCACGCTGAGCAGTTGCATATACATACTGTGACCACTAGGAAGCATATTAAGCAGTTACATGTATATAAGTAGTTACAAAAAATACTAGCAAGTAATTTGTTAAGCCGCAAAGAATTAAACAGTAAGATAATGACAATTAAACAGTCTAATCCAAAAGTGTTATGCGTATGCATGATTTTATTTGTGGAGAAAAGGACTGGAAAGGGGTAAAAAGCTTTGAGAATATGGGAGTAAAAGATGCTAATGATTTGTAATCGAGGGTATAATGGGATTGTGAACATTCGAGAGGAAGCTGATCAGAAGAACAATAATTTTACTAAAATTAGATATATTTTTTGAAAGTAAGAAGTATTTGGTTGCATGTGTGTTGCAAACCTATAGGGAATGTGAGCAGACTTTGGGTCATCTCTCCCAGATATGGAGTGAATATTTAAATATCACATGGTCTTGGGCTTGTATGAGAGCAGTAAAAGTGATTGAGAAAAGCAGTGTATAGAAAAGGGTTTTTCTACTTGCCTCCACAGAAATGGGGATTGTATTTACAATGTGGGAAGATGATAGGAAGTCTATGTTTTTAATAGTTGTGATGGAGAGAGCTTTTAAACTACCAGTTGTGTATTTGTGCTAGTTCATCTGGATGTTGTGTTCTTATCCAACAATACAATGTATGACTCTTAAAAGACTTTAGAATTATGCGTGATCAAAGATACTGAAATATTCTTAATCAAATTTTGTTTTCATGTGGTTTTATTTCTCCCTCCACCCATCTCTTTCCCTGTTTCCTGTTGCCATGGTATAGGCATACAAGTATTGGCAGCCCAGTTGCTGTCTGCATTATGAGATGGTGATCAGCAAGTTCTTTGAATGTAGAGTTACTTGAATATAATTCGTTTTTAACAGCTTGCCATCAGTTGACAATACAGAAACTGTGTGTGAGGACTCCTAGAATAATTATGGTTACTGTAGTTTGTTCTTTCTTTCTACTGCTTCCCTTCTTCCCTCAGGACTGCCAAGGTCAATTCTTATACAGCTTTTGCTACTTAAGTTGACGTCATCCTGAGCAGGGCATGCAGTCTTGGTATTGCCTAATGGTTCATGGACTGCACCATAAAGTGGATATTGAGATTCTGCTTTTTCTTTCTATTCTGAAGGTTTTTAAATATCCGTTTTTGAAATTATTGTCTAATAGGTTGTGGCTTCTGTCTATTATTTTTTATATCTTTGAAGTTTTAATGTAAATTTCAGGAAGTATTAATTTGCATTTAGTAATCCCAAAGATTGTGCAAAAGATTTAAGTGTACTTCTGCACGACTTTTGCAGGCTACCCGGCACTTTACTTGCTGATTTGATTTTACAGTGAAACGGCACATTTTCACTGTATGTTTTGATGTACATGTGACAAATAAAGTGAACCTATTAAAAAAAAGAGACTTACAAACGCCAGAGGAAGTTTCTGTATATTCAATCTTCTTGCTGGTGCTATTGGAAAGGAGATACAGGTCACACAACACCAGGTTCAAGGACAGTTATTACCTTGATCCTGATTCAAGGATCCTGAACCAGTGTGGGTAGTTTCACTCACCTCATCGCTAAACACAATCTATGAATTAAGGACTCTGAAGCTCATGTTCTCAGTTTTATTTGTTTGCTTGTGTATTTATTGGTTGCTTGTCAGTCTTTGTAGTTTTTCATTGATTCTGTTGGATTTCTTTGTCCTACTGTGAATGCCTGCAAGAAAATGAATCTCAGGGTAGTATATGGTGACATATACGTACTTTGATAATAAACTTACTTTGAGCTTTGAACTTTGTCAAAATAATAACATTTAGAGTTACTAACCATTCAGTCAATTCTAAATTGGATTGACTGACATGTATTGATTTTTAGTTATTAAATCATTTGTATTTTTGTCAGGCAGCAGAGGCACATATTGAGAGGTGTAGGAGGGTCATGCTTAAATAATTCAATAATTGGCAATATAATTAATTAAATGAAAGGGTTTAAGAGCAGGTGTCATGGAATGAACCTATCAAAATGAGATTCAATATTGCCAAGCCTTCATGATTTATGGACACTATCCTGGCAACCCTTTCAACGATTCTCAATCTTGTAATTACCTGCCAGACATTAAATTTCTATTTAAAAAAACTTATATAAGTGTTACATTAAAGTTGTTTTAATATAAAAACCGCGGAAATTAGGGAAACGAGTAGTGTGCGCATGCGTGTGAATGTTTTTACGTTCGTTCCCGCAGTGCATTGGAGCAACATCAATCTGGCAGGGTCGATCGCAGGTATGTATTTTTAAATTACTTTTATTTATTTTTAATTCTCTGCGCTTTTTAATTTGTGTTCCGTTTACTTTTATGTCGCAGGCAGTGTTTATGAGGAAGGAAGGTGTTGAGGACTATTGGGTTTTTTGGGGTCCACAATATCTTCACCTGATGTTCGATCTGCGCTTGGGAACCTGGCGATCATGGTTTGATCATGGGGTCTTGTTTAGAACAGATTTCAGAAAGCGCATGGAGAGCTTCCTGGACTAGTCTTGTTAAGGCTAGCAGTTATCAATCCTTACATGGTGTTACCTATCAGATTTTATTTTTAATTGAAGCCTAAGGTTTTTGTCATATTTCTTCATGGTCCAAGGTTAAAAGCTTTATTGCACTAATTCTGCAAGTTCATTCTTATCAGGTGTTGAGGGTGCTGCTTTCCAAAGTCGTCTACCTCACGATCGCATGACATCACAGGAAGCAGCCTGTTTCCCAGACATTATCAGTGGTCCTGCGCAGACCCAGAAGGTATTTCTGTACATCAGAAACCGCACAGTAAGTTCTAATATCAATCCATAATTTCTTTATTGCTGAATATGAGTTATTGAATAACGGGTGTTGAGTTTAATCTTCAGAACTCCCATTTGTGGCTGGTGCATGCTTTTATTGTTTTGGATAACTTAATAAAGATTATTTTTATATAGAGCATTCATTGCATAATTAAAAATGATACATTCGGACACATTCCAGGCCATGGGAGTACATGCCGGGGATGCTCGGTGCAGTCAAGGCAAAGGTGTGGAGAGACTGCAGTTTAGGTTCCTACTAATACTAGACATTGAGGGGCCAAGTCAGACCCAGAAGTTTGTGTCAACTCAGAGGGCCACCACAAGAATCAGAATCAGATTTAATATCAGCAGCATATGTCTCGAAGTTTGTAGCAGCATTACAATGCAATACATGATAATAGAGAGAAAAAGAAAACTGAATTATAGTGAGTTTAAAATAGTTAAATAAGTAGTGCAAAAATAGAAAAAAAAGTAGTGAGGTAGTGTTCATGGGTTCGATGCCCATTCAGAAATCGGATGGCAGAGGGGAAGAAGCTGTTCCTAAATTGTTCTTTATCTGTAGAGCATGTAAGTTCTCTAGCATCTTAAAGGAATAGAGCACAATTAAAAGTAGAGAATTACACCATTTTGAAGTCCTCTTTGTTGCAAATATTTGCAAAGTTTCTTTATAAGCCAAGCAACACACACAAAATGCTGGAGGAACTCAGCAGGCCAGGCTGCGTCTATGGAAGAGTATTCAGTCAACGTTTTGGGCTAAGACTCTTCATCAGGACTGGAGAGAAAAGATGAAAAGACCCTCCCTGACCTCTCATCTTTTTTTCTTCAGTTGTGATGAAGGGTCTCGGCATGAAACATCAACTGTTTACTCTTTTCCATAGACGCTGCCTGACCTGCTGAGTTCCTCTAGCATGTTGCTTGGATTTCCAGGATCTGCAGATTTTCTCTTGTTTGTTCTATATAAGCCACACAGTTTCACCCACTTGGGTAAAACTTAGGATGCACGTGGTTCACTGCTCTTTTTCATATTCTGCGTGTGTTTCAAGCTTTATGTATAAAACCATAAGACAGAGTAGCAGAATTAGGCCATTCAGCCCATCAAGTATGCTCTGCTATTCCATCATGGCTGATCCCAGATCCCACTCAACTCCATACACCTGCTTTCTTGCCATATCCTTTGATGACCTGACCAATCAGGAAACTTGTCAACTTCCGCCTTAAATATACCCACTGTCTTTGCCTCCGCTGCGGTCTGACAGAGCATTCCATAGATTCACTACACTCTGGCTAAAAAAATTCCTCCTTACCTATGTTCTAAAAGGCAATTTTGAGGCTCTGCCCTCCAGTTTTGGATACCGCCACCATCTTCTCCACGTCCATCTTATCTAGTCCTTCCAATATTCGGTAGGCTTTAATGAGATCCTCTACATCCTTCTAAATTCCAGTGAGTACAGGCCTAAAGCTGCCAAGTGTGGGTTAAGTTTAACATTGCTTTTTGCAAGCATAGGCTCAGTGAACAAAATGGCTGCTTTCTGTATCATAACTTACTATGATTGTAAAAAATCAGTTGGTTTATGATGTGCTTTAGCCTCCCACAACAGCTGCCTCTTTGCTGGGAAAGTCTTTCCATGAATTGACACTGTATATTGAAGTTGTACAAGACACTGGTGAGGCCTTATTTGGAGTATTGTGAGCAGTTTTGGTCACCTACCTAAAGGAAAGATGTAAATAAGGTTGAAAGAGCACAGAGAAAATTTACAAGGATTTTGCTGGGACTGGAGGACCGGAGTTATAAGGAAAGATTAAATAGGTTAGTTCTTTATTCCTTGGAGCATAGAAGATTGAGGGGTTTACAAGATTATGAGGGGTATAGATAGGATAAATGCAAACAGGCTTTTTCCACTGAGGTTGGGTGGGAATACAACCAGAGGTCATGGTTAAGGGTGAAAGGTGAAATGTTGTAGGGGAATGTGAAGGAAACTTCTTCACTCAGAGGGTGGTGAGGGTGTGAAATGAGCTGCCAGCACAAGTGGTGCATGTAAGCTCGATCTCAACGTTAAAGAGAAGTTTGGATAGGTACATGGATGGTAGGGGTATGGAGGGCTATGTGCAGGTCGATGTGAGAAGGACACATAAGGACCATAATCGCCCACATCAGACAACACGGCATATAATTAACAAGAAGTATGGATTAAGTGAGACTTTTTTCTTTTCATTCCACGCCTTTAAGCATCCATTGGCAATCTTTTTATTTTCAGATCTGGTGTATCTTTTATATCTGACTTCAAGACTCCTGACTGAGCAGAATCCTTCTCAAACCCATCAGAAATGCCTTTCTTTGAAAAGTTAGCATGTTGGCAAGATCAGCGATTACTTGTCACACTTAATTGCCTTTGGGAAAGTAATGATGAGGTGCCTTATTGAATCTTCGTAGTCTGTCTGACTGAGGTGCTTTCATAGTTCTATTAGAATGGAGTTCCAGCATATATACCAGTGATGATAAAGGACTGGGAATGTATTTCCAGGTCTCGATGGTGTGGAAATGCAGGTGGTGGTGTTCCTTGTCCTTGGTAGCTGTTTCAGTTTAACATCAAATCAAATCAAGTTTAATTATCATTCAAACCATATGTGGATACAGCTGAACGAGTAAGTGTTTCTCTGGGTCCAAGGTGCAAAAACATGCATGCGCATTCAAAATAAAGAGGAAGAGAGAGACACACACAAAAGAAAAACAGTCGTGCAAGAAAACACATTTCTGGTCCAAGACTCTGAGCGGCAAGTCCTGCAAATTGATGGTTCCCAGTTATCTACCTTGTAATTCTACCAATCCAACACTGGAGGGCAGCACTGACAGGAGAGGCCACCCCCAGCTGAGCATAAGTGCCATGCTACGCTGCCTCTGGCGTCTCCTCCTCACTGCAGTAAAGTGCGTTTTTGTAATTGCCCAGGCTAGAAGCATGGTCTGTACACACTGCAGACACAGTGGTGGACTATTTAGGTGTACAAGTCAAACATATTTCTTTGATGTAGGTGGATTTGAGATTTTATTACTGAAGCTGCACTCTTCCAGGAGAATGGAGACACGTGATCACTTTTCTTTTGTGAATCTTCAGTGCGGTATCTAATTGACCTTCTCAGAAGTTGGTTCTCAGTTGCTAATTATGGTCAAGGTTGATTAAAACACTTGGAATAAAGAAAGTGCTTGTTATTCAGCAGTTAATAAGAATATTTCCAATTAATGTGTTATGACAGTTAAGATAATTCAGGAAACATCATCATCATCATCATCATCAATTTTCTGTTACAGTGCTGGTGTTTAAGGCAGCAGTAAAGGTCCTCCATCTCTGTCTGTCCTTGGGCAACATAGAGAAGATGGCCCAGTTATAGTTCTCCTGAAGGCTTTTGGTCTTGGCAGTGTTCAGGGTTTCCTTCTTCATGCCAAGAGCTTCCTCTTGGTTTTCACTACCGTCAGTCATGTAAATCCCAGGTGGAGACTCAGGAATACTATCACATACAGATGTAGAAGCATTCTTCATTGCTGTTTCTGGAACAAATTTTTTTGACCAATTAGGGTTGTTAGCCCTGAGCTGAGCCCCGGAATCTGCAGGACCAGTGGACTACTCTTAGTCTGGCCTCTACCCTTGACCTGTTTACTAAGAATCAAAACACAAGGCCCTGACTTCAGAAAATAGTCCATAGAGTATTATTGTGTTGATATATCAAAAGGTTCTGTCTAGTTTCACTAAGGAAACTTCTTAGTGGATGGTTGTTGTGCAATACACTTGCATTGCATTTAAGGAATAAGCACTTGTAATAGATAAATTTGTTGCAATTCCCAGTACCTTTTACACTAATGCTTTTCTGGTATTGGTTCTTGCATATGTCACATAGCAGCCATTTTCATTAATTCAATTGCAGCTGCCGGTGACCCCCACAGATTGTTTTCCTTGTATGTCACGTCCTCCAGTTGTTCCAGTGATAATGTTCCAAAAGTCAAAGAACTGTATTTGATCCTTTAATAGCAACTGGCAAAGCATACAATCTTGAAGCAATGAAACTTCAGCGTAACTAAGCTAAATAAAGTGGTCAGTGAAAGATATGACATCCGCTGGTCCCGAGCTACAAACTACCTCAAAATAAGCAAGAATACGTAACTTATTCCCTTCGCTTTTGCCATGCCCTGACTCAAATGACTAGTTACCATAATAAACGGGCAACACGAATACAAATCAGATAGAGAACAGATACATGGCTCCTCCACTAGATATTTTATTTCTTTTCCAGTTAATCAAATGTCTGCTCTTGTAAATATATAAACCCATTGGTCAGATGCATGAGTTGTTTGCCAAATGGAGCTTTCTGAAATAAGCAATTAGTTTTTGATGCTGAAGGTAATGTGTAAATCCTCTTCCCCAATCCTCTAATATGCCAGAAATACTTCATTTGAACGGGATAGTGCATTCTAATTTTGACCTTGGGGATTAATAGGTGTGAGGTGAAGGTGGCTCAGTTTTGTTTGATGGATTGTTGTCTATAGGTTAGGTGTTCATTGTGATCAGCCAGTCACTGCAGATGAAAGTTTAAAAAACAACTGATGTTGGAAATCTGCAATAAAACCTCAATATGCTAGCAACACTGAGCAGGTCAGGCCTCATTTGTGGAAGGAGAAACAAAAACTGACTTATATTTTCTCTTAAAAACACAAATTGCTGGCAGAACTCAGCAGGCCAGACAGCATCTATGGGAAGAGGTAGTGACGACGTTTCGGCCCGAAACCCTTCATCAGGTTTCGGCCCGAAACGTCGTCGCCACCTCCTCCCATAGATGCTGTCTGGCCTGCTGAGTTCTGCCAGCATTTTGTGTTTTTATTTATTTCCAGCATCTGCAGATTCACTCGTGTATATTTTCTCTTTGCCGGTTCTGAAGAAGGATCTTCATCCTGAAAGGTTCATTGTGTTTCTCTCTCTACAGTGTGGACTGTACTTTTGAGTGTTTGCACATTTTCTGCTTTTAGATCACTCTAGGATCACAGCTACTTGCACGTAAACACTCACACAAGGTAATAAAAAGTAATTAACCTTGCCCTTTTGCTTCCTACATCTTTTCCTTCCTATGTCTTTTTCTAATCATCTTCATTGAAGATAGTAGGTCATGGTCTGTCACAGAATACAGCCAGTTGTGGAGCCCAGTATCAAAGAAATCTGATATATTCCTTTTTCTGTCTGTGTTACTAAGTTTTAAACTTCACATGTTTCACATCCAAAATGCTTTGAATCTGCCCTTCTGGTCCCAAAAGAGTATGTGTATTTTATTTTATTTATTTATTAAGATGCCGCATGGAGTTGGCCTTTCCAGTCCTTCGATCCATGGCACTCCGATTTAACCCTAGCCTAATTGTGGGGCAATTTTCAATCATCAATGAACCTACCAATCAGTATGTCTTTGGACAGCCTGCTGCTGTGCTGTACTGTCCCCTTCTTCCCTTTCTCCTATGAACCACTCTCCTCTCCTATCAGATTCTTTCCTCTCCAGCCCTTCAGCTTTCCAAACCTACCTGGCTTCACCTATCACTTTCTAGCTATCCTCCTTCCCCTCCCCTCAGATTTTTGTTCAGGCATCTTCCCCCTTTCTCTCCAGTCCTTAAGGGTCTCGACCCAAAACAACAACTGTATATTCATACCCATAGAATGCTGCCTGACCTGCTGAGTTCCACCAGCATTTTATGTGTGTTGCAGTCTACTGCCTTGATGAAAGGTGAATCGTGTTATGCTATATAAAAAGATGGCATCTTGGCCATAATATTTCTCAAAGCACTTTGCTGGAATGTAATTACTCTGAAGGACATCTTGCAGGTATTTTGTAGTACCATCTCAAAACCAGAATTGGTATGAACATTTATTTCTCCTTGGCCAGTATTTAGATCCTTTGGTTCTTGGAGTGGGAAGTATTGGCTAAGGAACCAAGGGAGGATTTTGCTGCTAGTGGGTTATTTCTGAGGAAGCTCTAACATTTTACCAAAGTAGTCAATTTCTTGTTATATTACAAAAGATGGTTAAAATAGTTAGGCCAGCCATTGGAAATCTTGAAGCTAGATAACTTTTGCTTTTTTTTCCCTAATGGACCAAATTACTTTGTGAGATTATCCAATTTTCTTACTCTCTCAATATTGAAATTTGAGCACTTTCTTTCTGGTGGATGTAAACTATTGAAATTAATAGCAGCATATGTGTACCACTTACACTGAATGGATCAGAACTTGGGCTAGTTGTGTACCATGCACATATCACAATGAGGAACTTCTTGCTAGTCTGGCATTGTCAGTTTCTCCACACAACTCACCCCAGGTACAAAGTCATAGATTGCCCTGGGGGAACCAGAGCAAGCCATATCCATGAGGTAGCTGATGAAACTTTATCAATCACAATGCTGGAGCCAATTTGTCAAAAATATTAGTGGTTTTTGACTTTGAAATTGAATAAGTTTCAAATAAAAGATTTTAATTATTTCAGCATAAAAAGCAATTCACTTTACCGTAGTAGGCAATTAAAAATCATATTCAGGGCAGAATAATGGAAAACTTGAGTTTCAGCTTATCAAAATTGGGTTTAATATCACCGGCATATATCATGAAAATTGTTGTCTTTGTGGTAGCAATTCAATGCAATACATGATAATAGAGAAAGAAGACTGAATTAGAGTGATATTTATATAAATTAACAATGCAAAAATAAAAATGTAGTGAGGTAGTGTTCAAGGGTTCAATGTCCATTCAGAAATCTGGAACATTGATTGTGCCTCTTTCCTGATGGTAGCAATGAGATCAGGCCATGTCCTGGGTGGTGGGGGTCCTTGATGATGTGCACTGCCTTTTTGGAGGCATCACTCCAAAAGATGTCCTGGTACGACTGAAGCTAGTGCCCATAATGGAGCTGACTAAGTTCACAACTTTCTGCAGTTTATTCCGATCCTGTGCAGTAGCCAACCCCCCCACCCCCACCCCAACCACCACCATACCAGACGGTGATGTAGCCAGTTAGAATGCTCTTCATGGTACATTGTGTCTTTGATGACATACCAAACCTGCTCAAACACAAAATGAAATATAGCTGCTGTTATTCCTTTTTTGTAACTGCATCAATATGTTGGGCCCAGGATGTTAACACCCCGGAACCTGAAATTGCTCACTCTTCCCACCTCTGATCCCCCTATGAGGACTGGTGTATGTTCCCTCATCTAACCCTTTCTGAAGTCCACAATCAGTTCTTTGGAGCATGGACCTGCCTAGTTACATGTAAACATCCAGAAAGTACTGTTTGGGCTACAACAATATGTGTGGCACTGAAATAAATATAAG
The DNA here is from genome assembly GCF_048418815.1 of Hemitrygon akajei. Lineage (NCBI taxonomy): Eukaryota > Metazoa > Chordata > Chondrichthyes > Myliobatiformes > Dasyatidae > Hemitrygon > Hemitrygon akajei. The sequence goes on along the minus strand of NC_133147.1, from coordinate 16,511,258 downwards.
GAAGTGAGCATGTGGTATTTAGCTACTTAACATGGTGGCTAAAGGTTGGAGTATTCGATGGAGAATGAAAGTTTAACAGCAGATTAGTCACGTGCTGAAAATTTAATTTTACCAGTGCGCTGTGTCATGTTTCAGAATTAAATGTGACGATTTAAAACAGCCTTTTAACTGTCTGTCCCTGCTGTTATTTGAATCTTTGTTTTGCTGTCTGGAGGGCATTGATATTCAAATTCCTGGTTTAGACGTGGCTATGAATGTTACTCAGTCTAGTTGAAGAACCTTTTTAGTCGCCGGTGTGCCGATCGATTCACTAGCTCTCCTGTGGAGGACAACATGCTGGATCAGAAGCCCAGTGACGGCATCTGCTTAAAAGCTGGCAAGATCTCCTGTGGACTGCAGTTGGCAAAGTGAACTCAATGCAGCATTTACTGAATGCGGAATCTGGCACTTTGTATAGCACGCAGGATGTGTTCCCAGCATTGAATCAACTCTGACAGTGACCATCTGTGTACCTGGGACGTGCCGCTGCCCTCTTTGCCCTCTGTGGTAATGAACTCAGTGGTTGTCGCTGGCCATTCAGTAATTCAATTGTTCAATTTCATATCAGATGGTACAATATACAACCTGAAATCCTTACTCTATTTACGAAACAGAAGAAAAATCCCAAAGGATGAATAACAGAGAAATGTTAAAATCCCAAAGCCTCTTTATTTGCTGATCTTACCAGGGCCCAGCAAATAAAGATGGGGGAAGAAACATCTTTTATAACATGCAGCAGGTAATGATGAGAGACCGCGGGATCTGGGCTCTCTATTGGGAGGCGGGGTGGAGATGCGTCTCCACCGAAGGAGGTAGAAGGTGCTCCTTCCTTCTGCTAGCCTGCAGGTCACCCTTGGGCAAGGTGTAGCACCGACTTAGCCCCGCCCCAGATCAGGGTCAAGTGAAGTTATGGAAGCAGGTGGCGAATGGCCGTACGAGCACCTAGTACGTATCATTATATTATGTGACCACTGACGCCAGACAGACAATCTCTGAGGAGTATTGATAATGGCTGGGGTCACCTGACTTGTAAAGACACTGCCCAGAAGAGGGCAATGGCAAACCACTTCTGTAGAAAAATTTGCTGAGAATAATCATGGTCATGGATAGAGAAAGGAATGGGAACAGTAGTGTGAAGGGTGTATTCCCCTCGCAGATTAGGGAAGGATGGAAGACCATGATCACCTATGTCATACGCCGTGGTATGTGATGATGATGATCAGTTTCCAGCGCCCAGCAATGGCCTGCAACAGGCTGGATAGGATGTTGTCTTGAACCCCCATCTTGGTGCTGAATGACCCTGCTGTGTGCCCGCGCAGGCTGCCTTGCCATGCCAAGCAGTGGGCAATCTGTTACTGTGGGTAAAAGCACCAATGTGAGCCGGGTTCCTCACTGCCACCCTGGCACAACAGCAATTGCCACACAGCCCGAGCAGATGTTTTGACTGATGGACGAGACAGTCTTGTGTGAAGTGATAGCGTACACAGTAAACAGGAGATGGAGGAGGCCATTTGGACCTCGTGGCTGGTCTCCACCTCAGTGTACTCTTTGCTGATGTACTTGATGCCTTAAAGTATAACACTTCCTTGTATTCAGAGACTTATCCTTGCCTGCTTTCTGTGCTGGAGAATTCAGAGATTGTTCACCTCTGTGTAAAGGGAAATGTCCTCTCAGTACTGAATGTCTTTCTCCATTATACTGAAATTGTAACCCTCTTCTAAGTGGCTCCCCACATTATGTCTGTTTAGCCCTGTCACAATTTTGTCAATGAGGTCCCCTCTTATTCTTCTGAACTCTAATGAATACAGGTGACTCAATCTCTGCTCATACTTTATTATTTTTTAATTTATTTGAGCCACACTGCCCAGCAACCTCCAATTTAACATTATCCTAATTGTAGGAGAATTTACAGTGACCAGTTAACTTTGAATGTCTTTGGACTGTGGAAGGCAACCAGAGCACCCGGAGGAAACCCATGCAATCTACAAACTCCTTACAAGCAGCAATGGGATTTGAACCTGGGTCACTGGTATTGTAAAGCACTGTGCTAACCACTACGCTACCATGTGCCCCTTGCAACCATCCTACCATCCTACCATCCTTACCATCTTACACTGCCCAGAAGAAGGCAACAGCAAACCATGTCTGTAGGAAAAAAATTGCCAAGAACAATCATGGTCATGGAAAGACCATGATTACCTTCTTCACACCACGCAACACGTAGCGAATGAACCATCTGAGGCATTAGTGTGTGGATTCTTCAGTGAACTGAAACAAGCTCACTATGATCTTGTATAAACTGTACTAAGAGATCCTTGTCCCTATTCTTAAAACTTCTTGCAATGAAAACTAGCACAACATTTGCTGCCTCCTTGTTTGCTTTAGTATCTGGTTTACCAGGCCCTTTTGTAAGTTAAATATTTCCCAATTATTTGGCATTTAAATGATACTCATTTTCCTATGGGGAGGTTGACTTCATATTTATCCAGTTTGTACTGTACTTGCTGTTCGTTAGGTTGTTGACATTTAGAGCAGCAACGAAGGTCCTCCATCTCTGTGGATTGTGCTGACTCATTTCTGCAGTTATTTGTGCCAGCTTGCCAGTGCATACATGGTTTGTACGTTCCAAAAAACAGTTTTTGTCTTGGTCTTGATGATGTTCAGGGATTCCTTCATCGTTCCAGCAGCTTCCTCTCAGTTTTCACTACAGTCAGTCATGCAAGTCTGGAGCGGAGATTCAGGAATGCCATCGTACGCAGATATAGAAGGATTTCTCATTGCTGTTCCCATAACAATTTTTATTAGGCCATTCGGGGTTGTTAGCCCTGAGATGAACCCCCAAACCTGGAGGACTGGTGATCCATTCTTAGTCTGGCCTCTGCTGTTTGACTTGTTTGGCATGGGTGACCTGATGAAGAGCCAAAGTATAAAGCTTCAACTCCACCCAGCATAACTCTCTGGGCAAACCTCCAAACCCTATAACAAGATTATTGTCCTCTTGGAGGAACTTTTATTGTAGCTACTATAAAATTTCCCACTTGCTCAATTTATCCAAATTGTGGCACCAGAGTATGTTGTAAATGTACAACAGGCTATTTGGGAATAGTATTAAATATCAATTGATAAATGTGCTGATCCGTTTTGGTCTATGCTTAGGATATGTTGCACTGAATACAGTAGGAGTGGTAGCTGGAATCAAGTTAAGGGTAGTTCAGTTGTGTCCACTACCCCTTGATGGAGAGTGTAAATTTTGGCCATTGTTTTATGCCCTTGATTGTTGCCACTTCAGGAATGCCATCAGGATCGACCATGGATATTGCATCCTAGCTGTTTAGATACGTAAGCCTGGGTAGTACAATCTGGAGAGCAAGCTGTTGCCTGTGTAGCAAGCTCCCCCTTTCCACACATCTGATGAACCTAAAGGTACAGCAGAGACCAATACAGTTTGGCACCAGCAGCGTTGCAGAAGTTTGAGATCAGAGTTTTCCTTCTAGTGAGCTGCTAACTACAGTTGATAAGCCCTATCCGTCCAAAGCGACTGGTTTTAAGGCGCTAGTAACCTGCCTTTGCCCCTTATCTATTGTCAGTAGAAATGGTTCCACCGGGCTTAATAGCTAAGCGACATGTAAAGACAAAGCACTAGACTTGATTGTCAGAAGCTATTTGAGGGGGTTTAAATATTCCCTTAGATTGAATAACTTTTTGAAACTTGCTTCAGACATAAATATCATGGGACTGGATGATGGAGAGAACTGGAGCATGAAGGAAAACTATCTTGTATGTTGGTTATTTGTCCTCTTTATGACAAGACTCACGTCTGTTAAATATAATGTTCATTTTCTGTATTTCCTTCTTTTAACCAGTTGCAGCTCTGGCTGGACAACCCAAAGGTACAGTTGACCTTTGAGGTAACTCACCAGCAACTGGAGTCTCCTTACAACAGTAAGTTGGAGTGATTTTAACTGAACTTGCAAGGCTGTATACAAAACCTTACTTGACACGAAATTCTGAAAAGCTTCGATTGTAGAAAGTTAGCACAATTAATGTAAGCACTGAAGGAAAGCAGTTTAATCTCCAGATTCTATTCATGACTGTCAAAGCGGCAATTTAATTTGGTAATTTTTCAGAGGAAATTGTTGGATATGAAACTGCACTAGCAATTTTCCTGGCCACTTTTAAAGTATGCATGTAAACGTGTGTATTACATTTTGATAACCTGATTTGTCTGATCCCTCATTGTCATTTCCTCTTTGTCTTAGGTGATGCAGTACTGGTTCACAGGATACACGGCTACTTGGAGCGTCACGGGCTAATTAATTTTGGTATCTACAAACGGGTGAAACCACTTCCAAGTAAGTGATTGTCCAAAACTGCAAGTTGTTTTTTTTTTTGGCATAAGTTCATTATAAAAAGAAACTCATGAGATTTGATTATATCGATAATATTGCTTCAAATTTGTTTGCCACTGTCACACTTTTAACATGTCATCCCATCACAACTATTCAAATAGACTTGTTTACTCACTTCGACAATAGTGGCAGCTGCTTCCATTGATCTAGCAACTTTATTTAAGAGTTTTGAAGAGTGGGAGGGGTGGTGGGGGGGTGTGTTCTCACTGAAACATACCAAATAATGAAAGGCCTCGACAGAGTGGACGTGCAGAGGATATTTTCCATCATGGGAGAGTCTGGGACCAGAGGGCACAGAGTTCACAGAGTAGAAGGACAGTTGATGAATCTGTTCTAGAAAGCTGTGGAGACCAAGTCATCAGGTACATTTAAAGCAGAGTTTGATAGGTCCTTGATTAATAGGGTGACAAAGGTTATGGGGTGAAGGCAGGAGAGTAGAGTTAAGAGGGGAGAAAAGAACAGCCGTGATCAAGTAGCAGAGCACACTTGATGGGCCAAATGGCCTAATTCTTCTCCTATGTTTTATATTCTTAAACATCCCATGATTTGACACAACTTTATATTAGGTTAATAGATCGAAAAAATATTAGTATAGGGTTCCAGAATTTGGGAACTGAACAATAGAAGGCATGGTTTGCAGTAATGACCAGAGGAATTTGTTGATGTGCAGATGGGCATAATAAGAGGAAACTACTGTACTTTCTCAGAAGAGCTTTTTGGAATGAAAATAATTTGAAGAGAAGGATGTGAATTTTGTATCTAATACATTGACGCACCTGGAGTCAGAACAGGTCAATGGACATAAGGGAGAAAATTTAAAAATAAAGTGTGCCAAAGGGATTCTGCTGTACTTGGAGTTGAGCCAGGTTGCAAACTAGCCATGTTATGGTGATTTAAAAACAAGTGCTTTCAATTGGAAGGGGGATTAGAAAGTCAGAAAATCAGTCTGGAATCAAAAGGTTTGTTATGGTTGCAAACTTGTCTTATTCAGTTCTAGAGAATGGATTGGGTGCAATCAGTGCAAAAGTCAATGGATTTTTTTGAAGGGAGAGGCTGTGAATGGTAATTAACAATTACTTGGTTAGGGCATGTTGTTAATCTATACTGTATGTCAGCCTTTAATATTGATTGATCCGTATTTTCTTTGTTTCGTAACTGGAATAATATCTGATTTATAGCAAAGAAGACCGGGAAGGTGATAATCATAGGTGCTGGCGTTTCAGGTCTGGCAGCTGCTCGCCAGTTACAGAGCTTTGGAATGGATGTCACTGTTCTGGAGGCAAGGGTAAGGCCATTTCTTTGCTTCCCAATAAACCTAACACGGGAAGTTTGATTCAAAATGCGTTTATTATCAAAGTATGTATACAGAATACAATTCTGAGATTTATCCTCCCAAAGACAGCCATGAAACACGGAAACATCATGGAACCCATTCCAAGAAAGTAAATTCCCAAGAAAAAAAATGAATAAATAGTGCAAAGTGGCAAAAACCGAGTGAACAACACATAGAATATCAAACATCAAACCAGTAGTATTCAGTTTAGTTCAGTTCAGTGCTAAGCTGCTGCTAGCCAAGGCAGGCTCTTTACTGGGCCACTCTGTACCGAAGCACTCCAGTGTGCATCGATTGCCCCGATTAAACTGTTTAAAAAAAAAACAGCAAAATAAAAGTAACCTGAATCCAGGAACACATGCAACCTCTAAGACTCCTGCACTTTCCTCTGACAGCAGCTATACAAGATATTAAGAGGAATAGATAGAGTGGACAGCCAGCTCCTCTTCCCCAGGGCACCACTGCTCAATACAAGAGGACGTGGCTTTAAGGTACAGGGTGGAAAGTTCAAGGGGGATATTAGAGGAAGGTTTTTTACTGAGAGAGTGGTTGGTGCGTGGAATGCACTGCCTGAGTCAGTGGTGGAGGCAGATATACTAGTGAAATTTAAGAGACTACTAGACAGGTATATGGAGGAATTTAAGGTGAGTGTTATATGGGAAGCAGGGTTTAAGGGTCGGCACAACATTGTGGGCTGAAGGGCCTGTACTGTGCTGTATTGTTCTATGTTCTGTGTAGCAGCTAATGAGAGGGAGAGGAAGTCCGGACAATGGCAGGCAGATGGCACCAAATACCCGCCTATCCTCTGCTCTTGTCCTTGTCGATTTCAGCCTTGCTTGATGCTTCAAGTGGAGAGAAGCAATGGAGTCAATCATGGGCTTGTGCCCCATCTCCAGGCTGCAGACTCCACTCCAGACCTCATTGAACTCCCTTGGAGACAGCAAAGTGCCAGACCACTCAATTGGCCCCAAAACACACCATCAAAATATAAACTATAGGTTCCAATTGCACGCAGATTAGTAGTAGAATGATATTTGAAAGAAGATGAAGAAAAATAAGTAGCTTTGTCAACTGTCAGCAGGATGTCGCCAATGGTCACTAATGCCTTTGAACAGAAAATCCTGCAAAAGGTAGTGGGTTTGGCCCAGTACGTCACAGGTAAAGCCTTCCCAACCACTGACATCTACATAAAATTCTGTCATAGGCCCAATCATTGAGGGTTTTTAAGGAGGAGATTGACAGGTATCTAATTAGTCAGGGTATCAAGGGATATGGGAAAAAAGCCGGAAATTGGAACTAGACGGGAGAATAGTTTAGCTCATGGTGGTGTGGCGGAGCAGACTCGATGGGCCGAATGGCCTACTTCTGGTTCTTTGTCGTGTGATCATCAAAAGTCCCTACCTCCCAGGTCACGCTGTCTTCTCACTGCTGCCATCATGTAAAAGGTACAGGAGCCTCAGGACTCGCACCACCAGGTTCAAGAACAGTTACTACCCTTCACTCATCAGGCTCTTGAACAAAAGGGGATAACTACTCTAAGGACTCCAATTTTCTTGTTATTTCATGCTTGTTATTTATTGCTATTTATTTGCATTTGCACAGTTTGTTGTCTTCTGCACTCTGGTTGATCTTTCATTGATCCTGTTATAGTTACCATTCTGTAGATTTGCCGAGTTGGCCCGCGGGAAAATGAATCTCAGGGTCGTATATGGTGACATGTATGTACTCAGACAATAAAATTTACTTTGAACTTTGATTTCTACCTAAAGGAAAATGATGCTCGTGCCCTTGGGCATAGGGCTTGAAATAAGGTCACAATGCTGAACCCAAACTAGGAGTGTCAGCTACAGCCAGCCTTTTAATTTTTAGCTATGTATGGGAAGACACTCACTGGACACCTAACCACTGCACCGTCACTTTAATTGTAGGACCGTGTTGGAGGACGTGTTGCCACATTCAGAAAGGGAAACTACGTTGCTGATCTAGGGGCCATGGTTGTGACAGGACTTGGTAAGTTTTGCTTGGCTAACGAAAGTGTGCCATTTCTTTCCTACCTGTTCACTCCCTCTTTATTTTGGGGATGAGACTAAATGGCAGGCAATCTTAGCCCCTTTTAAGCTTGCATCTTGATCCTACAACAGGCATGGAACTATTGCGGCTTCCTTGATAACTTAATGCAATCTTAACTTGGCACCTTGAGTTGAGCAGTACAACAACACTTTGGGAAACAAGTTTAGAATTTCCGGATCATTTTATGTGTGAGGTGTTTAAGGTATCAGTTCTCGTGGAGAACCGCAATTTTAAGATTGTTCCTTTTCTGGATTTTCCTCTACTGCAGGAAATTTATTTATTTATTGAGATACAGCACGGAATAGGCTTTTTCTAGCCCTTCGAGCCACGCCGCCCAGCGATTTCCCCCAATTTAATCCTGGCTTAATCATGGGACAATTTAATATGACCAATTAACTACCAACCAGTATGTCTTTGGACTGTGGTAGGAAACCAGAGTACCCAGAGGAAACCCACACAATCACGGAGGAGAACATACAAACTCCTTACAGGCAGCAGGGAGAATTGAACCCTGGTCACTGATGCTGTAAAACGTGCTAACCGTACATTTAAATTCATTTTAAACTTCCAATATATAAACTGCAGGGTGTACAAACCAAATCTATGTCCCTTTCCCTCATAATTGAATTCCTGAAGTTTCAGTTTTGTTCTGCATGATGTATCTGTGGGCAGTATAAAATAGTCTTGCAGAAAAGGTCTGACCAAGGGAAAGAAATGTTTTCTCTTATTTGCACCCATCTTTTCCATTTTATAAAAAAAGACTTAACACAGGAGTTGTTGAACTATTGGTCATGGATGCTACCTTATCCAGCTGGCCACCCTTCATAGTTAGTTACTGCCTGATATGCTGCTGGCATTCAGGGCAGCAATGAGGCTCCTCCATCTCTCTCTGTCCTTGGCCGTCTTCTCTGTTGTGCCCCAGGCGTGGTTCAGGGTCCTCACTTCTGCCTGTATGGTATGTGCCAAGTTGTTTTTGGTCTCCCGCATTTCCTTGGCCCGCGTTGCCTTGATGGCCGCCCTTTGTGCATGAATGTTAGTGATTGCTTGGTCGTTGGGGTGGGGGGGAGGTGCTTGTAGTCGGGTTCCAATTCTGACTGTTCCTCCGTAACTACAGTACTTTGCAAAAAAAAAAAGGTCTTAAGCATGCATATGTATCTAGGGTGCCTAAGACTTTTGCATAGTCCTGTATCTGTCAACATGGAGCGGAGAGCTGAGTTTGTAAATCTGGCGAGAGCAAAGGATGTTGGGAATGGTGAGCCTGGTGCACCACGGGAGGGGTGTGGGACAGGTGGCAGAGAAGGAGTGCTGGGGCAGGGGGTGTGTAGTGTGGGTGCAGGCACATCCAACCCTGAGACACCAGGCAAGGTCATTTGATTCTGAACAATTGGTTTATTGATCATTACAGAATCTCTCTCTGGTGCTTCCCATTCTCTTCTTCTTTTCCTAACCACTATTCCCCTCTCCCTTCCCCTTTTCCCAAGCATGATTCCCCTCTCCCTGTCCCTTCCCACTCTCAGAGATCCGTATCAGAATCAGGTTTATCATCATTCACATATGTCATGCGGCAGTATAGTGCAATATATAAAATTACTACAGTACTGTGCAAAAGTCTTAGGAACCCTAGCTAAGTGCCTAAGACTTCTGCACACTACTGTACATGTCAGGAATGAGAACCGTCATTTTACACTAATACAAGTGTGGAATTCTGGATACCATGAACATGCATTTGCACAAGTTTACACTGAACAGGCCAAAGAGTTTTACTTTTCAGTCGTCAAATTTTTGTTCTCAAGTGCTTGACTCTAGTGGATAAGTTCTGTCAGTTTTAGTTATTATTAATCTTTTTGCAGGTGGAAACCCGATGGCAGTGGTCAGCAAGCAAGTAAACATGGAACTGGCCAAAATAAAACAAAAATGTCCCCTATATGAGGCAAATGGGCAGGCTGTAAGTCTAAAATGATGGATTATGATTTTCAATTCTTGCTTGTATCTAATTAATTTGCCTTTAGGTCAAGCATCTGCTCTATGTTGCTGTGCAGCCTGTGGAAACTGAGTGCTTCTCTGTAGGAATTTCAGCTAGTTATTTCAGGAATCAGTATTACATCATTATTTGACTTGGAGTACTTGGATAGATTTGGAGCCAGCCCAGCCATTCATCATGACAACAGTGAGGGTTCATTGGGCAGGTTTGATCTTCTGTGATCTTAATGGCTAATGTTGATATCTCCACAGTCTCCCAACCACTTCTAAGCTAGTCAAGTTCCATTTACCGGCAGTCCAGCACCATTTCCTGCTGATCTCTCCTTATCTTAGTGTGGATGTTGCCGCAAATGACCCCGCAATGTGGTTCTGAGAGTCAGCTGTCCTTATAAAAGTGACGACTTGACAGCTTATTTCTCGAAGGATTGTAGCCAATTCTGCTGAAAGTCCATTTCTGAGGTTTCCAGTCAAAAACCTGCTAGACTTCAGTGTAAGCAAAATGGTAGCAGTGCGAGAAGTTTTTATTCAGGTTGTAACTAGAAGTTTTGACTGCCAGATCTAAGAGAGGAAATGTGCTGTAATGGGATAGTGTGAGACTCCTACTGCTTCCACTTTGGCCTCTGTCTCAAGTCCCAACTATCCTCTTTACCAGGCTGATTCTGGACAGCATAGAGCTTGTGCAGTACAGGTACTAATAGGGAAGTCTTCATTTTTGCGCAGGACTCTGTGGAGACCCCAAGTACCAGCTGCTGGAAGTTGCTGCTACTTGTAGATGTTCTCGAGTATGTCCCTGTATATTAGCAAGGTGCAGTGTAGAACAGTGATTATACTAAAATGATACTCGATGGTCAAGTCAGTAACACTACAATGCTCCTAACACTTTGGACAGTTCTTCACAGAGGCACTGACACTGCCATATAGCATCCAATCGTTAATACTGGCTCTATTCAAGTTTTAATGTCTGATTGAACCTCGAATCCTTTCATGTTCTGGTTACAAAGTTTTTATTTCTCTATGTCTTGAGTTTGCCACGTCTACCGCTTGTATATACGTATTTATGTTTGCGTGGGTTGTCTACTCTCTGAAGTGTGTAATTCTCCACAATCGTCAAGACAGCAATTTAAAACATTCTCACATTCCTGTTATTGAAAGATAAATCCTCGAGTTTTCAGTTTCACAGACTGATTAAACCTGATTTGGGTGGCTGTTCCTGAGTGCATTATGACACACTGCAGGCCCTTCAGCCCATAAGGTGGTGCTGTCCTTTTATCATACCATTTGTCCTCACCACCCGATTGAACTAAGCTACAGTTCCTTCTGTGACCTGCAAAATTGCTTATGTAAATTGTAAATCAAATTGATTCACCCTGTCACATACTGACACCGATTGCAATATAGATCTGAACAAAAGGATTCAGTGGGACGTCACATGGAGCAGCCAACACTGGCCAGAATTCATAGAACAGTCCAACACAGTATGGGCCCTACAGCTCACAATATTGTGCCAGTCTTTTAGCCTACTCTACGATCAATCTAACCCTTCCATCCTACATAACCCTCCATTTTTCCACATGCCTATTTAAGAGTTTCCGAAATGCTCTTTGTATATTTTGAAGGTGCGGGTAGATCAGTGACTAAACCTAAACTCCAAAGGTCCACAATGTTGAGGAATTTTATTTACTCTGTGTCTTCGTCTTGTCTTACTTATATTTCAGCTTTTAAGTAAAGTTAGTGAAAGCAATTTGAAAAGTGGTAAGAATCCTAATAATTAAACTCGTTCTGTTGTCATTTTTAGTGTTGTATTATGAGCTGAAATTCTTAAAGATTATTTATTTAAAATTTTTAAAAATTTATTGAAATACAGTGCAGAATAGGTCCTTCTGGCTCTTAAAGCCACACCGCCCAACAGTCTCCCGATTTAATTCCATCCTAATCATGCGACAATTTACAATGACCAATTAACTGACCAATCGGTATGTCTTTGGACTGTGGGAGGAAACCCAAACGGTCACAGGGAAAACATACAAAGTCCTTACAGATAGTGGCGGGAATTGAGCCTGGGTCGCCAGGACTGTAAAGAGTTCTGCTAACCACTACACTACTGTGCCAGGCACCTCCAGTCTAGAATTAAGATCTAAGAAATAATAATAATATCCTTTGTAGTTTGGGGACGTTGTGTTAAGATTTTTATGAAGTAAAGGCAGAGAGTTTGAAATAGTATAGAGAGAGAGAGAGACATTTAACCTCACAGGTTAAAATCAACAGCGCTGATAAATTATAATTATTCTAATTGTATGTTTACTAGTTAGTTCTGTTAAGATTCTTGAGTTAAACCGTCTAACCCTGTTTGCACCGTATTGGACATGCTCATTAAATGCGAAGTGCTTTGATTCTCAGTCAGTTGCACGCGAGCTTATTCACAGCCCTTTTGCTTTTGAGTGACAAGTGATTTAAACCTCAATGTGGATTCTGGCCAGAGATTACAGTACAGTACCGAGCAAGGGCTGCTTTGTTGGCGATGCCACCTCCAAGTGCTGTTTGCATGCCAAGTTACTGCTCTCACAGTACGAGGAAAAACAGGAAGTTCCCCCAATTCATCGACAACCAATGTTGTCTCAAACAAATATTTATTTTCTTTTATGGTGTTCTGTTTGAAGCAAACTGGATGCTTTTTAAATCTTGTGTTACTGGTGGTTATTCAGATAATTTGTTTTTTTGAGTTATCCTGAGAGGTGTGATAAGGAATTTTCTTTTATTTCTTTAGAAAGTAAATACTTCAAAAATGTGGTCACAGAGTCAAGACACTAATAAATTTTTCCCACTTTTTTTTCCTATGTCATTGCTGATATTTGGAATCTGATCCTAATGAAGGGAGAAAGATGCACAAACGTACGTATTTTTACTTTTACTAATTAGACATATATAATGAAATCTGACAGCAACAGGTACTTGGGGTGTAAGATGTCTGCAACCGTTGAGGATGTTAGGATTTTGGACAACCACAAAGTGTACACTATAACGGCGATCTGACTTGCATCAATTTTATCTAATTGCTATAATTGTGCAGGCAATTTTGGGGTATTTCTAATAATGTATACCAACAGCAAACCAGGGTTGAACTAAAATAGGAAATAACTTGACTATCAAGATGGAGGTCACTCCTTCCTCATTTGTGTTTAAAGTTCTATTTCTTGTCCTTAATTTTGTTACCTCAATATCTTTCTAAATTGGGAAAATTTATGTTTAAAAAATTTGTAGAGACTCAAATGGTCTCACTGTCTGTATGAGTGCATCTCATTGAGTCATAGAGAAGTACAGCACAGAAACAGGATGTTTGGCCCATCTAGTCCATGCCAAACCATTTAAACTGCCTACTCCCATTGACCTGCACCGGGACCATAGCCCCGAATGTCCCTATCATTCATGTACCTATCCAAACTTCTCTTAAACATTGAAATCGAGCTCGCCTGCACCAGTTGTAGCTCATTCCACACTTTCCTGACTCTCCGAGTGAGGAAGCTTCCCTCATGTTCTGCTTAAACTTCTCACCTTTCACCCTTAACCCATGACCTCTGGTAGTAGTCCCACCCAACCTCGGTGGGGAAAAGCCTGCTTGCATCTATACCCCTTATAATTTTGCACATCTCTATCAAAGCTCTTTTCAATCTTCTACGTTTTAAAGAATGCAGTTGTAACCTGTTCAATCTTTCCTCATAACTCAGGCCCTCCAGACCTGGCGACATGCTTGCAAATTTTCTCTGCACTCTTTCAACCTTGTTTACATCTCTCCTTTAGGTAGGTGACCAAAACTGCACACAATACTTCAAATTAGGCCTCACCAAGGTCTTGTACATCTTGAACGTAACATCCCATCTTCTGTACTCAGTACATTGATTTATGAAGGGCAATGTTCCAAAAGCTTTCTTAATGACCCTATCTTTGGCAAATACTTAATAACTTGTCATATTGGCTCCCATCCATTATATTGAGTATCAACTTGCACTCATTTTTGGTGCTTTCAGGCTACAAAGTATGCGAGTTGCAAAATGCATACCATGCCAAGTTGACATAGCTACGGCGACAAAGATGGAGGCCGCATTTGGAGATGGCAGCAACGTCGAAGGCAAGGGGATGTGGCAACACCATCTCTCCCTTGTTCAAGGTCACTGCTTGGTACCTAGAATTAGAGAGTTATACAGAATGGAAGCAACTCCTTTGTTTGTTACCACAAGAGGCTGGATAAACTTGTGTTGATTTCTCTGGAGTGGTGGAGGCTGAGCAGAATTCTGATAGATGTTGACAGGATTTTGAGAGGCATAGATAGAGTGGACAGGGAGTATCTGTTTCCTAGGGTGGAAATCTAATACCAGAAAGCAAAAGGTGAAAGGGGGTCAGTTCAAAGGGGAGGTAAGGGGAGGTTTTTCTTTACTTAGAGAATTGTAGTTGTTTAGAATGCGCTGCCTGGTCTGGTGGTAGAGACAAATACATTAGAGGCTTTTAAGAGATGTTTAGATAGGCAGATGAATGTGAGGAAGATGGAAGGATATGGACATTGTCTAGATAGGAGGGATTGGTGTTTGGGTGATTTGCTTTTTTTAGTTGGTACGGCATACCTTTGTGGGTCAAAGGGCCTGTTCCTTTGCTGTACACTTCTATGTTCTTTGTTAATCCACTAAATCAGTGCAACCTTCAAATCCCCACTTACAATCATTTCAACTAATTACAATAATTTACAAATATTTCTATCAGATCCCCTAAGATTCTATCAGCCATGTTGCAGTTGCACAAGATATTGGTGAGACCCATTTGGAGTATTGTGTGCAGTTTTGGGTGCCCTGTTATAGCAGAGACATTATTAAGCTGGAAAGAGTGCAAAAGTACACATGGATGCTGCCTTGACTCAAGGGCCTGAGTTATAGGGAGAGGAAGGACAGACTCGTAATGGATTTTTTGGAATGTGGGAGATTTGGTGGGGTGTTGACTTTATTGAGGTGTGTAAAATCACGAGGGCTAGAGATTAGGTAAGTGCACGTTGTCTTTTCTCCCAGAGAAGGGGAACTAAAAACCAGAGGGCATAGGTTGAAGATGAGAGAGGTGAAAGATTTAAGAGACCTCTTCACACCCAAGGTGATGTGTATGTGGGACGAGCTGCCGGAGAAAGTGGTTGAAGCAGGTCCAATAACAACGTGTATGTGGATAAGAGGGATTTTGATGGATGTGGACCGAATGCGGCTAGCTTGATGGGCACAGTAATTGGCCTGGACGAATTGTGGTGAAGGCTTGCTTCCATGCTGTATTTCTCTCTCTTAAGTCTGCAGTCTCTGCCTCTTTGACCAAAGGAAGTCGGTACATTTATGAATCTCTCAAAATCCTCATCAATTTGCATACCATCTTAGCTTGGAGATACAATAGTGCCCTGTATCATTTAGCTAGGTCTTCTAATATACAGTAACAGGCTACAACAACTCAAGAGTTGATCAAATTATAAGCGTGTTTATTACTTGCAAGGGAAAGTCTACCTTCATACATTAAGTTGTTGATAGATAGCTTCAATCTTACAGCTCAAAACAGATAATTTTTATACACTTGCAGAGTGTGGTAATTCATCCTTAATTGCATTCCTTCCTTATCTGCATCCTCTTAAGTAACTTGTATTTGTCCTTAATGAGGCCACTTGTCTTTTGAGGTTTCTCCTCCCCCTCCCCCAACAGCTATCTCCTGTTTTTCTCTACTGTCAAAACACTGCCTGCCATAAAACAGATTCTGCTATAAATCACAACCCTTTTTGCAAGCCTTCCATCCAAACAAGCTCAATAAACCAGTAAAGCACACCGTGATTACACAGGTTCCATTTTGTCACATTACATTTTACAAACGTTATAAATTCATAAAAACTTCAGGGTTATAGATATATTTCCATAATAGCATTCCTTTATCTTTGCTGGATCAAAGACTCACTAACTTAACTACAAAGTAATCCAGCGTTTCTGCATTTACTTTGATGGTGACAAGCTAAATATTTCTGGAGATGTATTCATTAAGTAATTGGAAGGATGTAATTTAAGTGTTATAACATGCAGTTGATAAAATGGGGACAGAAGAATGTGTAAGAAAGCAATTACAGTAGGGTAAAATTGCTTGGGGTTTTAATGTAAAACTACAGTTTATTAGTTAAATTCCCTTCATTGGGACATTTCAGACAATATTGATGAAAGCTCATAACCTCTTTCAAGTTCTGGATTTTATTTCAAAAGGATGCATTAGATGTTTAAATAATCCAGAATTTCTTTACATAAATTAATTAGTAATGTTAAAATTCTTTATCGTCCTCTCTGAATGTTCAAAAGAATGTTAACCTCAAGTTGAGGTCCTCTGGTTTGTCTTGGCTTGTGGTGACTACTGGTGCCGTCCTTGTGTGATTTAGTTTTACGTTTTAATTGACAATTTAGTGCCTTCTGACAAATAGATTGCAGTTTTTAAGGGTAGCAGGCAAAAGCGTGGCATCTTGGCCAGGATAAGGATTTTTTTTAATTACACGTGGATGAACCGTGTTTGGTTAAAAGGACCTTGATCAGCATCATCTTGTTATTTGGTATGCCTTCATGCTTAACTGCCTCGCTGCTTGCAACTTAATAAACTCTCACACTCTTGCACAAAAATGGGAGCCAATCCCTGGTCTTTACTGTAGTATCAAACCTAAAACAACATAGAGTGTGGATAAGATTCGTCTTCCCAAATGCAGATTACTACAGAAAGGTGGAAGAGTTTACTTATTATCAAAATATGTATGCAGTGTAGTGTTCTCGCTCAGCTGTAAGAGAACTCTGAACTAAACACCGAGGTAAACCGTAGTCAATGAAAACAGGATCGCAGTAAGATTAACTGTTTACTGTTCACTCTTCCACATTAACGTATGGTGAAAACTGTTGATAAAACAATACAAAATTTGTACAGTATTTGTTTCCTTCTTGATATTACATTTACATCGTAAATACATGCAAAAGTAAACTACAACTACATTACATTAAAATGCAGCATACAGTCAGAATCTACCTACGCCATTGACTGCTTTAAATACACTTCAACACAAACTATCCGCAACTCTTTAACTAACGAAAACATAAACCTTATCAACCGTCATTACTTTTAACAGAATCAGCGTTAACATTTTTAATTCAACACATCGATTATCTCATGAACTTACTGCGTTGCTTCACTGATGTTTCTAGTGCATAGAAAGAAACTTTTCTTGTGCTGATCCTGCACATGTGAGCCCCCTCCTTCCCGTTTCTCCAAACCAGTATTTTCCCACAAGACGCGGCGAAACCGGGTGTGACGTCATCGCATGCCGCGATATATCACAGACAACGAATTTACTTTAAACAATCTTAACTTTAACTAGAAAATGCTAACAAACGAATTACTAAAGCGAAAATATTATAAACTAAACAAATGCCATAAAGACAACACATGCAGTATACAACCTTGAGATTCGCCTTCTTCAGCTAGCCACAAAACATTCAAGGAAAAACATCACCCTCCCTCAAAAAAAAACAAATCTTGCAAACGGAACACGATTATCAACCACCGCACAACCCCCCAACCTCCAGCCCGTATCGTGCACAAGAACCTGAAAACCCGAAATAAAATAAGGGAGTTATTAGCAGTTTAAGCACGGGAAGCTGAAGTAAAATTTCTGGTTGATAGCCTTTCATCAGTATGGAAAAAAAATTGATAGTAAATCTTGTTTTAAGATGCAAGCATTGCACCTCTTAAATATTTTTTTACTGCTGACTTTTCCCAGTTGTGACAAAGGTCATTGATATTAAATATTCAATATGCCATTGCCTTCTTCTGGGCAGTGTCTTTAAAAGACAGGTGGCCCCAGCCATTAACAATACTCTTCAGAGATTGTCTACCTGGTATCAGTGGTCGCATAACCAGGATTTGTGATATGCTTCCATGCTGTCAAATGACCCTGATCGGGGAGGGGAGGGGGAGGTGCTAAACAGGTGCTGCACCTTGCCCAAGGGTGACCTGAGTGCTAGCGGAGAGAAGGAGCGTCTTACACCTTCTTTGGTATAGACATTTCTCCATCTTGCCACCCAAATTACCATTGTATCGTGCTTTAACTGTGGCTCAGAAAACAAACTGTTGACAAGATTATTTAGTAACTTTACATTCCTGGATCTTTCTTCCCAACATCTGACCATGGAGAACTTGAAGTTAGAGGAGCCTCAGCCTTTTCTCATGGGCAGTTCAGTTTCCAAATCCACTGTGAACTATATCATGCATTATAGTTTTCACATGTTGATGCCATGACGATTATTATTAATAGTTCACACGAAGTGCTGGAGGAACTCAGTAGGTCAGGCAACATCTATAGAATAAATAGCTGACTTTTTAGGTCAAGACCTTTCATCAGGACTCAATCACGTTGCTCTGGATCTCCAGCATCTGCAGAATTTTTTGTAGTTATAAGTAGTTGTACTGATATTTTAGTTCACCTTATTATTTTGTCATTATATGTATTGTCTTTATTCCCTTGAGGCAATGGGACCTTCAAAGTTAGGCAGTTCTTTACACATTCAGATAACTAGTTTCTTTGGAAATCTTCCTGCTATTAATTCTTAAATAAATAAAAGATGTAGTCCTATTTCTTTTGAAAGGTGAAAGTTATTTTTTGTTTGTGATGCTCAGGTTCCCAAAGAGAAAGACGAGATGGTAGAGCAAGAATTTAATCGTTTGCTGGAGGCCACATCTTACCTCAGTCATCAGTTAGACTTCAATTACCTGAACAACAAACCGGTCTCGTTAGGACAAGCATTGGAAGTTGTCATACAGTGAGTATTTTATTATATTTCACACTCAGCAAAATATAATGTGAGCTATCTGCTCGGGTATAAAATTTAAATTCAGTCTGATCATTGTTAAGGATCTCTGTGACTAGTTGGGTAGCTAAACTTGAGATTGCATAATGCCAGGCTGGCAGTTCCAACGATAAATATTTTGGGAGTTTAACAATAGAGTGGACTTGCTGCATTTCTAAACAATTAATTGAGGAATCTGCACCCAGCACAGCAGCATTTTTGAGTCCATTCACTTGAGTAAAACTTGCAGCTACAAAATTCAAAGTATACCTATATATATATATATATATATATATACATAAAATCAAAGTACGTATGTGGTATACAACCTTGAAATTTGTCTTCCTCACAGACATCATGAAACGAATCATGGAACCATCCTGTTCAGAGAAACAAATTCAATCATCAACCCCCCCCCCCCCACGTGCAAACGTCAACAAAAAGGATCGAAAACATAGAATATAAAACACAAAGGCATATTTTAGTACAGTTCACTCCAGTGTTCATTATCTGCAGGTCACACAATTCAAAAATCGCCCAAATGTAATAACAGAGAAAGAGGAACCAAAGCTAGAAATAGAATGCAACATGAAAACTGATATAGAGTCCAAATCTACCACTCACGCCAATTGTAGATTTGCTCCGGCCTTATCTGGCGACATGTTCGAGGTTGGGAGAGATCATTCGAATGCAGGGCACAATGCTAGGAATGGAGCAAGTTATTTCTCTCATTAGAAGTGTTTGCCTTAATTGTTCAAATGCTTTTTGGTTTGCTTGACGTTTTTATTTCTTTAAACTTTTATTGATTTTTATTAGCTTTTTTTCCTTTTTTTGTGCTGGGGTGTTGATGTTTTCTCTTTCAACAATATCCATGGTTTTTCTGTATTTCGTTGCTATCTGGAGAAGACAAATTTCAGAGTTGTATTCTGCAATATATTTTGATAATATGAAACTTTGAATAATTCTCTATATTGGGGACAGTCAGAATGATTAGGGGGAAAAAAAACTTCATTATAGTCAGCCAACTAGGGTTGTGATTTTAAAGTGAATCAGTTTTTCTTTTCAGCTATTTTTTGGCTGAGGGTTGTACTGGCCTGCCATGTGGCAAGATTAAAGTGCAAACTACATTTACTATTGAAGTATCTGTACATTGTACAACCATGATATTCATCATAAAACAAAGAAATCCTAACGAACCCATTTAAAAAAAAACAAATCATGCAAACAATAAATGCAAGCAAATAGCTTTCTAAACTGAAGTCCCCAAACATAGAGTCCGTCCACAGACCCTTAGTTCAGCGCAGAGCCGAGTAAAGGTCACTGAGCAGAGAGCTGAAGCGGTTGTACAAGACATTGCTGCCCTGCAGGGTCTCATTATTTTTGCTAAATGGATACAACTCAGTTAAGAGCACAGTGATGATATACGTAAGTGATTTTGAGACTGATGAATATAAAATGAATTTTTTTTCATGCCTTTGGAAGCATCTCTACCCCACTCCAGTGCTGTTGTTTAGAAGCATTGTTATGATGTATAGACTGAATGCTTAATGAGCCGTAACTGAAAGTAAACTAAAATATTCTCATTAGGTTGCAGGAGAAACATGTGAAGGATGAACAGATTGAACACTGGAAGAAAATTGTGAAGACACAAGAAGATCTGAAAGAACTACTCAATAAGGTGATTTGAACTTCCTTTAAATTTTATCTAAAAATTTATGAAGTTATTTACATGAATCAACTCTTGAAAGATAATGTTTTATTGCGAGTCTGAAACTATAGCCACTGACCTATTTTCCCCATTGTTTTTGTAACAAGATATTCTCTAACTCGAGGTTTCTTAGGAACAAAACTCACATTATAATGGAACTACCTGTAGTTTGTTTGTTCGGGAAATGGTAAATGACAATCCTCGTATGCTATGGTATTTGGAAGGGGGGGTCACTGCACAGAATCGCAATAAGCCTTAGAAAGTTGCAAACTCAGCTCCATAATGGGCACTAGCCTCCCCAGCATCCAGGACGTCTTCAAGGAGCGATGCCTCAGAAAGGTGGTATCCATCATTAAGGACCCACGTCAGCCAGAATGTGCCCTCTTTTCGCACAAAGATGAGAAAATCTGCAGATGCTGGAAATGCTTTGTTCTCATTGCGACCACCAAGGAGGAGGTACAAGAGCCTGAAGCCAAACACTCAATGATTCAGGAATAGCTTTGTTCCCTCTGCTATCTGATTTCTGAATGAACATTGAACCCACGAACACAACCTCACTACTTTTTCTTTTTTTACTCTTTTTGCACTACTTGTTTAATTTAACTTTTTAAAAAAGTGTTTGCGTGCGCACGAGCACACACATACACACACACACACACACACACACACACACACACACACACACACACACACACACACACACACACACACACTCTCACACACACACACACACTCACACACACACACACACACACACACACACACACACTCACACACACACACACACACACACACTCTAATTATCAGTTTTTATTATGTGTTGCAAAGTACTGTTGGCACAAAACATCAAATTTCGCAACATATGCCAGTGATGTTGATTCTGATTGTGCAAAGGAAACTTTGGTGAAGAAGTGAAACAAGCTTAAAATGGTGCTGCAGGATTTTTAGTTTTATTTTTTGCTTATGTGGGTGTGATATATATATGGCATCTGAATGAAGGTTCTACATGTTCTAAATTTTGTTTGTAACTGTTAAGATCATGAACTTTAATAAGAAACCTGAAAACTCTTTGGATCTTTCTATGAATGTCGAGCCATTAACTTGAAATATGAATTTTTCCCTATCTTTTTATATTTACTTTCTGCACTCCCAAGTTTCACTTGGTATGCGTTCTTCTTAACTAGTACAATACCTATGAATAGTCATCATTGGTTTCACATGGGCGAGTATATTGTAAATGGCTATGATGTAAAATAAGACTGTAGGAACACACACAATGCTGGAGGAACTCAGCAGGCCAGGCAGCATCTATGGAAAAGAGTACAGTCGATGTTTCAGGTCGAAACCCTTTGGGAAGTCCTTTGCAGAAGGGTTTTAGCTTGAAATGTCGACTGTACTCCTGTCTGATTGGTATCCATGCTTGTTCTTGACTGTTTATCGTGCAGAATTTATTCAACTATGCAGTTCTTCGTGCTTCCGGAAGAGCTGATAAGTTACTTGAATGCAGCAGAACTTCCTAAAGCCATGAATACATTTAAAAGATCGGTCTTTGTCATGACAGGTCTCTTACTTGGTGTTCTCAAAATTTTAAATTGGGCTGCAGTTCCTTCATTTGCCCTTTGGTGGTGCTGTTGATGGAGAATAACACATGTAATGTTTTGATTTTAAATCCGTGTTTAGGACATAGAAAATCTACAGCATGCTACAGGGCCTTTGGTCCACAATATTGTGCCAACCATGTAACCTATTCTGGAAACTGCCTAGAATTTCCCTACTGCATAGCCCTCTATTTTTCTAAGCTCCATGTACCTATCTAAAAGCCTCTTAAAAGACCCTTTTGTGTCTGCCTCCACCACCGTCACCAGCAGTGCATTCCACACACCCACCACCCTCTGTGTGAAAAACTTAACTCTGACACTTGTACCGATTTCCAAGCACCTTAAAACTATGCCCCCTTGTGTTAGCCATTTCAGTCTTGGGGAAAAAGCCTGTACAGCAGTTTTGAGTGTCCTATGGACATGGGCCCCAAGATCTCTCTGATCCTCCACACTGTCAAGAGTCTTGACCATTAATATTATATTTTGTATTCAAATTTGACTTACCAAAATGAACCACTTCACACTTACCTGGGTTGAACTCCATCTGCCACTTCTCAGCCCAGTTTTGCATCCTATTCATGTACCACTGTAACCTCTGACAACCCTTCAGACTATCCACAACACCCCCAACCTTTGTGTCAAGAGCAAACTTACTTACCCACCCTTCTACTTCTTCATCCAAGTGATTTATAAAAATCACAAAGAGGTGGGGTCCCAGAGCAGATCCCTGTGGAACCTCGCTGGTTACCGACCTCCATGCAGAATATGAATCATCTACAAGCACCCTTTGCCTTCTGTGGGCAAGCCAGTTCTGGATCCACAAACCAAGGTCTCCTTCAATCCCATGCCTCCTTACTTTCTGAATGAGCCTTGCATGGGGAACATTTCCCAACATTTTTTTTACCCCAATGCCCCCCCCCCCCCCCAGTACTTTCATACTTGCCAATGCCCTCTTAGGCACAATATACTTCCTGGTGCCACCATGGTGAAAAACATGTCTACATGAGAAAAATGACTCCGCTTTAAATGGTTTTGTCTCTAAACCTAGCTTACACAGTACCCGTGTGCTGTACAGGAACTTCAATATCAATGTGATCCTTGAGGTTGATGATTTTTAGTAAGAGTTGAAATACCTGGTTCAATTTGTGATACCAAAAACCTGAAGTCCCCACGCGTAACAATGTCCAAACCATTTTGTATTTTGTGAGTACGTGGTTTCTGCACTGAAGTCTATTTCAACAAGGTTGGAGGATGGAAATGCAATGAAGAGCAGTTTGGCTTTTTTCCAAAGACCAGGAAACTTCATATGACAGTGTAGCCACATACCACAAAAGCCGACATTTTTGAAAAAAGTTTTTGCTGCTTCATCCTTCTGAATTGCAACAATTTCTTCTTGCAAGCTCTCTTCCTGTTCTTCCATCTTGCAAAGAAATGGGAATTACACAGTCCAGCATTTCCAGATCATTCAAGTCCTTGAATCGATTCTGAAAATCCTTCAGTGACTGCAGGTGCAAGAAGTACTCTTGCAAATCATCGTCTGTGAACGAGAGTGCCATACTTTCCATGTAGGGAAACTGTGAGAACATTCTTCTATTTGGTTGGTAAAGTTGGATGAGATTGTCGCATTTCAGATGCGTTGTGACAACAAGTGCTCACTGCCTACAGAGCTATGGTTCTTCCTGTGCTCCAGTGTCTCATCCCCTTTTTCCGCAAGTGGCTGCTCTACTAATGGTTAGTCAGGTCTTGTGCCTCAAATTAGGGTGCAGCTTACCACCCCCCCCCCCCCCCACCCGATGACTTCTATTTCCCCTAAAGCCCCCTTAGGAGACATACCGTAACCGTCCCCTTGGGGGGGGGGGGGGGTACCGCCCCTGTTGAGAATCACGGTTTTAAATTAATGTAAATGCTTAGGCGTGTATTTGGCCCGTTAGTTTTAAGAACTGAACCAGGCTGCAACAAATCAGAGCACTATTCTAACACAGCCAAATATGGTGGGGTTTTTTCAAACTGCAGATTGCAATATAATTTGATTCCTAGCAATTTAAGACCTTGATTAAGATTTGAGAAATTGCCAACAGCTAGTTTAAGTTGGCTAATATCTATTTTATATCCTTATTAAAATTAGTTGTCTTCCTACGATCATTTTGTGTAAGAGAAAGCAGCAGGAATGGGCATTTGATCTCTTGAACCTGCTACACTTCAAAGGTTCATTTATTATCAAAGTATGTATGCAGTATGCAGCTCTGAGATTTGTCTTCTGAGATAGCCATGAAACAAAGAAAACCATGGAAGTCCTTCAAAGAGAAACATCAACCCCACCTCCCTGCAAAAGATACTGACAAATTGTCCCAAATTAAATTGTGCAGCAAGTAGCTGATCTTCTGCATTGTTTCCCTGACTCCTTTTACTGATAGATAGATAGATAGATACTTTATTCATCCCCATGGGGAAATTCAACTTTTTTCCAATGTCCCATACACTTGTTGTAGCAAAACTAATTACATACAATACTTAACTCAGTAAAAAAATATGATATGCATCTAAATCACCATCTCAAAAAGCATTAATAATAGCTTTTAAAAAGTTCTTAAGTCCTGGCGGTAGAATTGTAAAGCCTAATGGCATTGGGGAGTATTGACCTCTTCATCCTGTCTGAGGAGCATTGCATCGATAGTAACCTGTCGCTGAAACTGCTTCTCTGTCTCTGGATGGTGCTATGTAGAGGATGTTCAGAGTTATCCATAATTGACCGTAGCCTACTCAGCGCCCTTCGCTCAGCTACCGATGTTAAACTCTCCAGTACTTTGCCCACGACAGAGCCCGCCTTCCTTACCAGCTTATTAAGACGTGAGGCGTCCCTCTTCTTAATGCTTCCTCCCCAACACGCCACCACAAAGAAGAGGGCGCTCTCCACAACTGACCTATAGAACATCTTCAGCATCTCACTACAGACATTGAATGACGCCAACCTTCTTAGGAAGTACATTCGACTCTGCCTTCCTGCACAAGGCATCTGTGTTGGCAGTCCAGTCAAGCTTCTCGTCTAACTGTACTCCCAGACACTTGTAGGTCTTAACCTGCTCCACACATTCTCCATTAATGATCACTGGCTCCATATGAGGCCTAGATCTCCTAAAGTCCACCACCATCTCCTTCGTCTTGGTGATATTGAGACGCAGGTAGTTTGAGTTGCACCATATCACAAAGTCCTGTATCAGTTTCCTATACTCCTCCTCCTGTCCATTCCTGACACACCCCACTATGACCGTGTCATCAGCGAACTTCTGCACATGGCAGGACTCTGAGTTATATTGGAAGTCTGATGTGTACAGGATGAACAGGACCGGAGAGAGTACGGTTCCCTGTGGCGCCCCTGTGCTGCTGACCACCGTGTCAGACCTACAGTCTCCCAACCGCACATACTGAGGTCTATCTGTCAAGTAGTCCACTATCCAATCCACCATGTGAGAGTCTACTCCCATCTCCATTAGTTTGTGCCTTAAGATCTTGGGCTGGATGGTGTTAAAGGCACTAGAGAAGTCAAGGAATGTAATCCTCACAGCACAACTGACCCCCTCTAGGTGAGAGAGTGTTCAGAAATCAATCAAATCAGTTTTGGATGCAATCAATAACTGCATCTCTACCCTCTTTAGGATTGAATTCTAAAGATTCATCAGCCTCTGAGTGAAGGCATTTTTTCTCAGTCTTAAATATGCAGCTCCTTATTTTGAAAATGTGACCTATTGTTCTAGACTTCTCAGGCCAGAAACTCTCACCTAGAAGCATCCTCTGGACGTCCACCCTGTTGCATCTTCTAAGAATTCTGTACATTTCAGTGAGGAGTATCACCAACCTAAAAGATAAACTCAGTTTCTCATCCCACAGAAGTGGCCTGACCTGCTGAGTATTTCAAGATTTCTGTTTTTGATTCAGTTTTCCAATGTGTACCTTTTTGTGTTTTTTTTCATATTTTTTGAGTGTCTTAATGTCACCTCCCTTATTGGTCTGGTTGAGTTGTTCTCCGACCTTGCCAGTTTACTTGCCAACATTTCATAACTATGCGAGGAGACATCGCCAGTCTGCTGTTGATTGTGGTGTGTCCTGAATAGTTTTCAATCAGGCCAAGCATTCAGAGGAATGCACCACAATCAATAGCGCACTGGCAATGTTTCCTCGCTTGGTGCCGAAATGTTGGCAAGTAAATTGCAAAATCGGAGACCAACCCAACCATCAAACACCTGAGCTACACATCTTCTGAATTATTTCCAACCGCTGAATTATTCACCTACCACTGATGGTGGGCTGCCATTTTGTAGGACTCCATTTTTCTTGTCCATTGTTTCTTTTCTTTGAACTTTGTTTCTAGACATAATTATTCCATACATTAAAATGCAATGGATACATATAACTGGTTCCTCAGCATCTGTATTGAGATGTTAACCTTTCAACTGCAGTCTCTTTGAAAGGATAGAGATTGTACTGATTAAGAGTCTACATCAGATATGTTGACCTGTCTTCTTTTCAGATGTAATAGTTCTGTGTAATTCCAGCTTTTTTTAAAAAATTGCTATTTTTGACTCGTGGAATTTGCAGCTTTCCTTTTATCAGTGCTTGCCAGGCTTGCTTGTTCTTGGGACAGCTTCTTGTAAGCGTAATTATGATGTTAACAATTTAATATGTTTTTGTTGCTGGAACAGCATGAAATGCCTAACTCTGGTATTATCTAGGGAGGAGAAATTGAGCAGAACGTTAACAGGAATTACAAGGCAGTTTCTATAAGTGTAACAGATGCTGTTTGTCCAAAGTTCAAAATAATTTATTATCAAAGTACATGAATGTCATCCTGTACAACCCTGAAATTCATTTTCTTGTGGGCATACTCAATAAATCCATAGAATAATAACCATAGCAGAATCAATGAAAGACTGCACCAAGTTGAGTGTTCAATTTGTGTGCAAAAGACAACAAACTATGCAAATCCAAAAGAAAGAAATATTTATTTATTGATTGATTTATTGACATACAGCGTGGAGTCGGTCCTTCTGGCCCACCCAGCAATCCCTCGATTTAATCCAAACCTAATCACGGGATAATTTACAATGACCAACTAACCTCCCAACTGGTATGTCTTTGGAATGTGGGAGGAACCGCACGATCATGGGGAGAAAAACTCCTTACAGGCTGTGGCGAGAATTGAACCCGGGTCGCTGGTCCTGTAAAGCGTTCTGCTAACCACTGCATAACCATGCCACCCTACGTAAATAAGCTATAACTATCAAGAATATGAAGTGAAGTGTCCTTGAAAGTGAGTCCATTGGTTGTGGGAACATTTCAATAATGGGGTGAGTGAAGTTGTCCCCCACCAGGTTTTTAAACCAAAGGGGATAACTTACTCAACTTCCAAGGTTTTGTCAAGGTTATGTGTAGTCTTTAATGCCCATCCTGTTACATATCATTCAGATGGTGTCGCTGAAAGAGAAAATCAAAGAACTACATCAACAGTACAGAGAAGCTTCTGAGGTGAAGCCACCTCGTGACATCACTGCAGAATTCCTGGTTAAAAGTAAACTGAGAGACCTGACTGCTTTATGCAAGGTGATTTTATTTCTAATCACTATATATGAGTTAAGTTCTGGGATTTATTTGGCAATGGTTATTTTTATTTCCTTTTAACTGTTACTTTTTTTCCTTTCCACATTGCCCTTTCTCTTAAAGTTTGGTGGGCTTGTTATTTGATGGTTTAATATTTTGTATGAATGTGCTGGTTTTGGGAAGGGTTCCCATGTCTTTTGAAACTACTGATGACTGATTGCCGCCCGCGTTGAATTTTGAAATGCTAGCTCTCTTAAATGTGTCCATTCATTACTGACTTTATACCTGTTACGCCACTGAGGACATTCAGAGTCAGTACAATTAACCTACCAACCAGACTGTCTTTGGACTGTGGGAGGAAACCCACGCAGTCACAGGGAGAATATACAAACTTGCAGGCGGTGGAGCGAACTGAACTCGGGTCACCGGTACTACAAAGCATTGTGCTTTAGCAATTGGCAACCATACAATAAAGGATTACAGAACACTCTCTCAGCGGTCAGCAAAGAAATGACCACTGGTCCCAAGCTACAAACTGCCATGAAATAAACATAACTTATTCCTTTTGCTTTTACCACTCGTGACTTGTTACCAATAAACACACGGCGCAGAATATGTGGTTCATACACAGCAGAATCAATTTTTTTAAAAAAAGATAAATTTTTCTCGCCTTTGAACTAGGAGGCAATTTCTTGAATTATTTGTAAAGATTTTGCTCAATTCATAGGATCAATGTCTTGCTTCAGCATGCATGCTGTTGAAACCCTCTTTCATACATTTATTACCTCAAGGTTATACTTCCATTTCCCTGTTTGATAAGCTTCATTTTTCTGCCTTCCTCCCTTTTATTCTTTTATTCTTTGTGCCTTGCCTGAGTCTCATTCACTCATTGCATTGAATTCCACCCCCCCCCACCCCATCTTCCAGGCTTCCTCTCCCGTAATCCTTCATTTTAAAATCTCTTACCTGTGTTTCAAAGGATGCAAGAAATAGGAACACGGCTTACTCTTTGAGTACTTGAGCCTGCTTCAGAATTGAGCAAAGTAATGTTTGACGTTCTATTCCCCCATTTCCTGATCTTTCACCATATACTTTGATTTTTGAAAAAAAAATTGTTGTTTTGAATGCAAGCATCAAGTCCCCACATTCCTCTGAGGTAGAGAATCCACCACTCCCTAAGTAATTTCCCAGCATTTCAGTTCTAAGTGCCCTGCCTCTTATCTATAGTAGAACATCCACCCTCTCCCTTCTCCTCACTCCACATTTTTGGAGAGCTTTCCAAGGGTTCATTGCATTTAAGTGAGGTTAGCTCTCATGGGCTGGCACTGTAGCATAGTGATTAGTACAGTGCTTTACAGTATCAGTGATCCAGCTTCATTTCCCACTGTCATCTGTAAGAAGTTTGTCCAGAGACATGGTGGTTGGTAGGTTAATTGGTCAATGTAAATTGTCCTGTCATTAGGCTAGGGTTAAATCGGAGGATTGCTGGTCACCTGCTCGAAGGACCGGAGGGGCTTCCTTCGCACTGTATCTCAATAAGTAAACAAATCTCTAAAATATGGAGAACAGAAACCAAGCCTAATTGATCTCTCTATTGCATATTTAATCTTTTTGAGGTCTGAGGCCTCCGTCGGTCAGAGTCGATCATGAATGTTGCATCCTGGTTGTCTGGATATGCAAAGCCAGGGCAATACAATATGGAGAGCAAGCTTCCCCTCTTAGCGCATCTGATAACCCAAAGGAACGACAGACCAGTACAGTTTGGCACCAGCATTTGCGAGTCAGCATTGAACTCGGTGTAGGACTGCCTTAGGGATTCCAGCTTTGGATCTTTTTTTTCCCCCATCGGGGGTTTATTCCCGAAGCCTACCCATGTGTGGATATAGCCATAAAGCACCGGAGATTTGAGATTAGAGTTTTCCTTCTAATTGAGCTGCCAACCGCAGCAGATGAGTCCCATCTACCCAAATCAACTGGTTTTAAGATGCCAGTAACCCACCTTTACCCTTTCTCCTGTCTGTAGAAATGGTTCTGCTGGGCTTAGTAGCTAAGTCGCATGTGAAGGCCAGGAGCTAGACTTGGTTGTCAGAGGCTATTTGTGGCACACGTCATTGAGAGTATTTAATAGGTAGTGGGAGCTTATCTTCACTACCACCCCCAGCAATAACAACCTTAAGGAACCTCTTCTTGAGATAAGGAAGCCAAAACTGTGCGCCATATCCAAGTGTAGTGTCACCAAGGCCATATGATAAGACATTCTTAGTCTTGTATTTAAATCTTCTTACCACAATGTATTTGCCTTCTGAATTTCTGAATGTAACTGCATGCCAGCTTTCAGTAGCTTTTGTGCAGGAAAATCTTTTCGACTTACATACAGTGAACAACTTTTGGGTATGAATGTTTCCAAAGTTCTCCATACTTAAAAAGCATTTTATTTCTGTTGAAGTGGATAACTCCACGTTCTTTGTGCATTACATTCTATCCTTCATATTGTTGCCCACACTCAGTTGGTTTATTGTCCTTGAAACCTCTTTGCCTCTTCGCTGCGACTCTCAATCCCATTTAGTGACAGTTTGTATTTGATCTTCTCAGTCAAATCGTAGCTTTAGATTGTGGATTTCAGGGTCCGGTGATTGATCAGCATAGCAGTAGTTAATTACTTCTTACATACTCATGAACTCCCCATCCACTCAGACTCCAGCTGGAGAATTACACTGCACAATTTTTTCAGCAAGGGTTGCTTCCTCAGAATTTTTTCTTTTGTTTATGATAGACCGCTTGAAGCCGAACATAAATGTAATTTCAGACTACTTTGTATCATGTAGGAATTTGGAGAAACAAGAAATTAACTTGTATTTAATATAATGAGTTTAATTGTATAATGGTGCTGATGCTTAGTAATAGTTCTTACTTAGTGACAGTTACACCGCTGGTGTTTAAGACAGCAATAAAGGTCCTCCATCTCGTTCTGTCCTTTGTCACACACAGAAATAGAAGGGTTCTTCATTGCTGTTTCTGTAACAATTTTCTTTTGACCAGTCAGGATTGTTAGCCCTGAGCTGAATCCCCGAACCTGAAGCACCAGTGGACCACTCTTAGTCTGGCCTCTACCCTTTGACCTGTTTGGCATGGGTGACCCTACCAAGAGCCAGAGCACAAAGCTCTGATTCCAGCTAATTGAGGCACACAAACCTCCAAGCCCCATGACAAGGTTGTAGTCCTCTTGGAGGTTGATCCACGTGGCACGCTGTTATTTACCTGCTGACCAGAGATGGACTAATTAATTCCTGCCCTTTTTGTCATCTGTCTCTGGGGGCATGGGGGGGGGGGGGGTGTTGGGAGGGGAGGGAAAAAAACACTCAGTTCCCTTGACTGCATGTGATCTTGTCCACTAATTTCCTGAGGGTGCGTATCTATACACTGCCTGTATAGATACTTCCTTCCTTATCTACTTGGTACATCCTCAAAGAATAGAAAACATAATTTCCCATTTTGTAAGTCCATGTTGACTCTGCTTAATCAAATTATTATTTTCTGTGTTTATTGCTGTTATGTCCTTGAGTTGCATGATTGTTTCTGTTCTCAATGTCAGCCTCGACAAGTTGATTATTGCCCATTTTATCTATATTTTAAATAGTGGGTTCACACACTTGCCATACTCAACCTGCAGGAACTCTTCCAGAATCTCCAAGAATGTGGAAGGTGATCCAGAGTACAGTACGTGATCATCTCTATCACAGCTCCAGGCTCCTGGAGATGTATCAATTTTCAGACTATTCACAAATACTTGTTTTCCTTAATTTGCACTGAACCTTTTCTCCAGTATTTCTGGGATCTTTGTCTTCCACAAACACTAATCCTTAAGACACTACCTTCCGGCCTGAACAAAAAGATAATTTTTTTTGGAGTCCCTGTTATCATATGACAATAGACAATATGACATATGGAAGGCACTCTTCTTTAATCTATGCTAATGCAGTTCTGTGAGCTCATATCTTGTAGACCAGCCTTTAATTGTATTGTGTTGGTGTTCCTTTCCGTGCCTTCGGGTACATGGAGCAACAACTTTGCCATTTCTTTAGCACCTTTGTCTGTTTTTTTTTTACGAGGCCAAGTTGCTAGCTCGATGCTCAAGTCATCAGGGATGGAAAGCTTGCAAGGAGCTGGCCGGATTCAAACTCGGGACCACTCAACTTGGAGTCCGGTGCTGATGCTGCTACACCTCCAGCCGGCTATTTGTTGTAAATTACATATTAATGCTATTTAGTGTAGTAATTTTTAACATAGTTGAAAGAATTAACACACAATCTGTCAAAACCATCTTTTGTGGTTGTTTTGGTTAAAGACCCTAGTTTTACGTTGAACTAAATTATTTGCAAGCTTCACAGAAAATTCTTTCATTTTGATCACTTTCTCAGAAGCCCCTCAGTTACTGTTAATTAACATTTAAAAAAAATTTGAGATACAGCGCAGAATAGGCCTTTCCCGCCCTTCGAGCTACACTGCCCAGTAATCCCACTAGCCTAATTATGAGACAATTTGCAACTGGTACATCGTTGGACTGTGGGAGGAAATCCGAGCACCTAGAGTAAACCCATGCGGTCACAGGGAAAATTTACAAACTTCTTATAGGCAGTGGCGGGAATTGAACCCGGGTTGCTGGTATTGTAAAGTGTTGTGCTAACCACTACACTACCATGATGCCCCAACTCTTTTGCATTACACAATGTGAGATCTAAAATGCCCTATTGGCTTCTCAACAAACTGACTGAAAAAGCTGTTTCTTTCCCATTCTCATAAATTTGCGGTTCAATTAATTGCTGTTTATTTGGTTTGCTTGGTCGAGATGTAGATTAAAAGTTTCAAGTCATTAATTTTCTCACGCTTAATGCAAGTGTCTAATTTCTGATTTAATCAATGCCAAAAATTTCCATTACTGCTAGCAGTGGGGGTGGGTCTATAGATATTTCCTCCTAAAATTTTGCTTTTCCTTGCTTCTTATAAGCTCTACCCACACTCATTTTTTTTTCTGTTGCTTTTATCCCATGTGTTATTATGTTGAACCAACCATTGTATTGATTTGACTCTTCTACAAATTAAGTTTCTAGGAATATTTAGTCCTCCAAATCAAGGTCATTTTTATTAGCTATTCCAACTGTGTCATTTTAAGTCTATTTGCACTGGTTGTGGAGGCCAAGTCACTGGGTATATTTAAAAGTGAGTGTAAAATCATCATCATTAATGGCTGTGTTGTATGAGATAGATGATTATGGCCTTTTCCTGGACCATGATTGTTCTTGGTAAATTTTTCTACAGAAGTGGTTTGCCATTGCCGCCTTCTGGGCAGTGTCTTAGACGGGTGATTCCCAGCCATTATCAATACTCCAGAGATTGCCTGGCGTCAGGTTTTGTGATAAGCACCAGCTGCTCATACGACTGTTCACCACCTCCTCCCGTGGCTTCACGTGACCCTGATCGGGGGGCTAATCAGGTGCTACACCTTGACCAAGGAAGGAGTGCCTTACACCTCTACCCCGCCACCCGAGTTTGGTAGTTGTTGATTAGGAAGGGCACCAACGGTTACGGAGAGAAGGCAGGAGAATAGGGTTGCGAGGAGTAATAAATCAGTGTTGATCGAATAGGCCGAATGGCATAATCCTCCTCCTGTGTGTTATCGTCATAGTTAATTCAGATCTTACTGTGATCGCTGCATGTACAGTATTTGGATAATGAGCCTTCAGTTTTGTCTTTCTTGCCTTTTTTTTCCTTTTCCCAGAATTGATAGTATACTTTAATCCCTTAATGCTCTGTCCTTGCTGAAAACTCTGGTTATCACTGCCTACTGGCACTGTTACTCTTTCTCTTTGACTTTCTAAATTTCCCCTCACTAGAACAATTTACCCCGCCCTCCCTTACAAATACTGTTTAGTTTAAAACCTTATCTTCGGACTTAATTATTTGATTCGCTTAGGCACTTGTCTCAACCCATTTCATGTAAATCCCATCCCATCAAAACAACTCCAGTGCTGGTGCCAGCATTCCATAAATTGAAGACCATTTCTTTCATACTAATCCTTAAATGACGTAATCCATTCTGATCCTATTGATCCTGTGCTAATTTGCAAACTTGTTGGTTATTTGTCTGGTTTCTCCTTTTGTTGCTTGATGTTAAATTTTGCCAATTTGTACAGTAATAAGATAAAGGAGCAGAATTTGGCCATTTCGCCCATCCAGTTTGTTCCGCTGTTCATCATGGCTGACCCATTTTCCCTCTCGGCCCAGTCTCCCGCCCTCTCCTTGTAACCCTTCATTCCCCGATTAAACGAGAATCTTTCAACCTCTGCCTCAATGGCTGGGCCTCCACAGCAGCTTGTGGCAGTGAATTCCACAGATTCACACTCTCTGGCTAAAGAAATTCCTCCTCATCTCCGTTCTAAATGGATGTCCCTCTATTCTGAGACTGTGTCCTCTGGTCTTGGACTGCCCCCACCACAGGACACATCCTCTCCATATCAACTCTATCAAGTTCTTTCAACATTCAATAGGTTTCAATGAATTTCTACCCCCTTCCCATTCCCCCCGCCCCCCATTTTTCTGAATATAGGCCCAGAACCATCAAATGCCCCTCATACCACAAGCCTTTCAAACCCGGAATTGTGAACCTCCTTTGAACACTCTTCAGTGTCAGCACATCCTTTCTTAGATAAGGAGCCCAAAATTCCTCACAATACTCCTATCTTGCTCCTTGAGCCACTTCATTAAGTCTGAGGCAATAGTTTCAGCTCAAGTTATTGATGACTTTTCTGAAGAGAAGTAGATTTGGTTAGCATTGATTGCAAAATATTTATGTCAGCATATAGAAGCAATTAATATTTTTGAAGTGGACGACAATTTTTAAGTTTGGACCAGGACTGGTTTTAGAGCGTTTCTCAGCTCAGTGACACCTGGATTGAACTTACTGACCTTTTAGACTCCGAAATGTCTTTCCTGAATTTCTTGTTTGCCAGTCCGGGCCAGAGTTCCACCAGGAAGCAGAAATGGAGCTTGTTCCTATCATGAGGTGCCACTTGATTCCTTCTCATTATGTGACCAGTTCTTTTTGTTTGAATCCACTATAGGAATACGATGAACTGGCGGAAGCCCAAATGAAACTTGAGGAGAAGCTCCAGGAATTAGAAGCTAACCCACCCAGGTAACTGCTGCTACCTTGCCACCATAATGTTGTTGTAGGTCAGACTGAAATGCAGTAAGACTCAGTGTACTTGCTGTAGTTGGTATCTTGTATCTTGTGCACTGGTGGGCAAATCTTAACACTGCAACAACAGCCAGTTCAAAATAAATTTATTATTGAATTACATGTTTCAAAGTTCAAAGCATTATCAAAGTATGTATGTAATATACAGCCCTGAAATTCATCTCCCCCACATATGGTCATGAAACAAGAGCAACCATGCACCCAACCCATCCAAAGAAAAACATCAAACCCCACCCCCCATGCAAAAAATCATGCAGACAGCAACAAAAAAAAAGACCAAAAACACAGAATATAAAAACAAAATCAAAAGGCATATTTCAGTTCGGTTCATCTTGGTAATAAGAGAAAAGAGCGATCAGAACTAGAAAACATCATAAACCTGGGAGTCCAAATCTTACAAACCTTGCTCCTGCCTCATCTGCTGACAATAGTAAAGGAGAGAGACCACCACAACCAGACATCTTCTCCGGCAGCAGTGAGCAAGAGCCTGGTAGACGGCGCTGACCACTCGCTTGCCTCCACACCCACCTCGTTTGTGTATATGCTTTATTGTATATGTCATCATATACAACCCTGAGATTTATTTTCTTGTGGGCATACTCAATACATCTATAGAAAAATAACTAACAGAAACAATGAAAGACTGCCCCTCTGCGGTGTTTAATGAGAGGGCAGAAGGCAACAAACTGCAAATAGAACAGAAGAAATAATAATAATAATAAATAAATAAACAATCAATCATATCACGAGCAGGAGGCGAAAAGTCCTTTAAAGAGTGATTCCATAGGTTGTGGGAACATTTGAATCATGGGGCAAGTGAAGTTGAGTGAAATTAGCCTCTTTGGTTCAAGACCCTGATTGTTGAGGGGTAATAAAACCTGGTGGTGAGAGTCCTGAGGTTCTTGTACCTTCTTGGTGGCAGCAGCAAGAAGAGAGCCTGTCCTGGGTGGTAGGGGGTCCCTGATGATGGATGCTGCTTTCCCATAACAGCATTTCATGTAGAAATTGATTGGGTGTATTTTTCTAAAACACAAGTGTTAGAGCTCTGTAGTGGTCTATATTATGTAGCTTATGATATGGAATTTACAGGGGAAAAATTTATTTTTCTTTGCATCTTTTAGTGATGTTTACCTGTCATCAAGGGACCGGCAGATACTGGACTGGCATTTTGCTAACTTGGAGTTTGCTAACGCAACACCTCTTTCCACTCTATCGCTGAAGCACTGGGACCAGGTAAATATTTAATGTAAAGCGCATGCTGGAGCTTAACCATGACAATTATATATTGTGCCACTGTGATTAGTGTACAAATTGGTGTCAATTTGTCTATGACATGTTCATGTTTCCCCATGACTAGATGCGTATTAAGCAACTGGTAGTTTTCCATTGCAGTGGACGTACTCAAGGGATTTGATGTCAGTGTTGCTATTTAACAGTCACTTTTCTCAGCCCTTCTGTTCTCTGTGTCAATACTTTATAATTGCATTTGTAAACATTTTAATTAAAAATAGATGATGAACTAGAGTAAGCAGAGGCTTCTACACTTGTACATTTACTTTTGATGGACAATATAAATTAAACAAAAGATACCGCTGTGGTATCCATAAATTTTTTAAAAAATGTTTCCTGTTTATTTTCTCTTTAGGACGATGATTTTGAATTCACCGGCAGTCACTTAACAGTACGAAATGGTTACTCTTGTGTTCCTGTAGCACTTGCAGAAGGCCTTGACATTAAATTAAATACAGCTGTTCGACAAGTCCGCTACACTGCCTCAGGTCGGTTGGTACCAGTTCTGTTTGTTATTGGCCTCTTAAATTCTAGTTATTAAAATATTAGCCATCAACAGTTCGTAGGATATTAGCCTATCCTGCTAATTTAAAGCTTCTGACAGTCAATTAGATCTTATGCCATGAATCAATACCATTAAGCACAGGGTCTATGGACTCCAGGTTGGGAATCCTTGAACTAGATGTTCATAAGTGCTGCCCAAGATCTTTTGGCAAACTGCTTCAGCACATTTTGCAGATTCCACGCAGCATGGCTGTGTTGTGACTGTTTTGGAGGATATGTATGTATAAGGTAGTGTATGGAGTTACAGCATTGTAGGTGGCCATTCAGCCCATTGTTCCCACTCTGCCACCTCCCCCCTGCTTATACAACCACCTACCACCTGCTCCATGGCTTCATGTGACCCTGATAGAGGTCTAAGCTGTGCTACTCCTTGCCCAAGGGTGACCTGCAGACTAGTGGAGGGAAGGAATGCCTTACTCCTCCTTTGGTGGTGATGTACTAGAGTAGTTTAAATAAATGTTCTCTTCCCTGTTAAGTGTTTCTTGCAAACATTATGTGGAAAAAGAAAGAGATAGACTTCTGAGGTCAGGAACCCTTCATCAGTTCATCCAGTGAACATCTAGGAGGTAATTTTAGCAGTTATCCACCTTTCCATGGATGATTTACAGTGATTCTTGCCTTGAAGTTACTGTAGGTTCAATTCCGTGGTCTGCACATGTCCCTCATTCCAGGAATCAGTAAGAAGAAAAGGAGTGAGATTAACTTGTACTTGAAGTTAGAGGATAAGTGATTTTATTGAAGTGTACTGTATGGGTGGTGGGGTGGAGAAATGTTTCTGTCATAGGAGGTGTGAGGTGCTCCTTCCCTCCGCTAGCCTGCAAGGACACTCTTGGGCAAAGTGTGTCACCTGCTTAGCTCCCCCCCCCACCGGATCAGAGGCTGATATGAATTCATGGGAGCAGGTGGTGGATGGTCGTATGAGCAGCTGGTGCACATCACAAGTCCTGGTTATGCGACCACTGACACCAGGCAGGCAATCTCTGAAGTGTATTGATAATATCTGGGGTCACCTGTCTTGTAAAGACACTGCCCAGAAGAAGGCAATGGCAAACCATTTCTGTAGGAAAATTTGCCAAGAATAATCATGGTCATGGAAAGACCATAATCACCCATGTCATACAACATGGAGCATAACAAATGAACGAACTGTATGTCTGACTGGGACGAGATGAAAGAGATGCCAAGAAACAATTTCCTGTAACCGATAATTGTAAAGCTGAAGGAAGTAGTCCCAGGCTCAGGGCTTGGTTAGTGAGGAATGTGAGGATTATTTTTCCCTCTCATGTGGTAACTCTTGGAATTTGTGGCTTCAAGCTGGACTGTGCATATTCAGTTGTGAAGAACATTTATTGCAGAGATATCTAGATCCAGAGAGAATCAGAGTAATGGGAGGGACAACATTGTGCATGATGTGAATGTTGTAGGAGTGAGGGGCTATGTATAGTTTATTTCTTTCTTATTTTCTTGAAATATTTACTTTGTCAGATGGTAAAGAGCCAAACTGAAGTGAAGTGGATGCTTCACTGAAGGAAATGGAAGGCTGCTTGTGTGGAAGGTTGGGCAGCATGGAAGTTTTACTGGGGTACATAAAAGCTACATAATCCCATTGAGTACTTCATTTCAAGAAGTGCATTTGACCCCCAATGGATGCCAAGTCTACTGTAATACTGCGGCTGTACCATTTAGTAGAGTGCTCCTTTTGTAAGCGCTCCCAATAATTGCAGATGATTGAGTTTTTTTTCTCATGCTCAGCGCAATTGCTCTTTCTGTTAGTAAGCTTATCTGTAAC
The DNA here is from genome assembly GCF_048418815.1 of Hemitrygon akajei. Classification (NCBI taxonomy): domain Eukaryota; kingdom Metazoa; phylum Chordata; class Chondrichthyes; order Myliobatiformes; family Dasyatidae; genus Hemitrygon; species Hemitrygon akajei. Next base: position 16,472,761 of record NC_133147.1, on the reverse strand, counting down.
TAAACCCAAAATGTAACTTTATAATGATGCAGCATTTGGATATTTCACTGTAGTCTGAATAATGATATGGTATGGATTATGTCTGAGGTACCTGATCTTCCTGTCCAAAGGTCAGTTAAAACCATGACAGGTCGTGTATATTAGTCTGCAATCAAGCTTTTGAAGTAATTAATCAGAATGAAGTCCAGGCACAAGTTTTATATAAACCCATCATAGTTTAGCAGTTTTATGCAGTATTTAAAGCAGTTTGCATTCTTGATGAGTTCATTGAGGAAGGATCAATTCACAAGTTTTCTTCGGCACACAAAAGAAGTGAATAACCATGTATATACATACATACCTGTATTATTCCTTTTGTCAGAAAAAATTGTCAAAGGAGAATTAAAGGGGCATCCTCAAAAGTAAATCTGTGCACAGACTTCCTGGTTTTTAAGGTTATTTGCAAATCTTTTTCTTAATACCCAACTGTTTTGTGCACTTTATGCAGTCCTGGGTAGGTCTGTAGTCTAGTTTTTTTTCTGTGTTTTTTTTTACATAGTTCAGTCTAGTTTTTGTACTGTGTCATGTAACACCATGGTCCTGAAAAAACTGTCTCATTTTTACTATGTACTGTACCAGCAGTTATGGTCGAAATGACAATAAAAGTGACTTGACTTGTTTGTAATGGGTATTGCTAGTTGAGTAGTGGACCGATAACTTGATTTACCTTTTGAAGTGGAGTTGTATCAGATGTTGCTGTTTTTAGCTGCTACAACTTTGAAAGGGTCAGCTGTCAGAATAGCAAAGGTAAATTATGGAAATGGAATACTTTCTGTGTCAATTAACAGCCTCTTTATTCCATCACAGTTCATTAGTATTCTGCAGTTTCATCTTCCATTGCATTGAAGATTATTCTTATTTAAATCTCAGTGCTTCGTTCAACAAATAATTTTATATATTTCTGCACACCCAAAGACCAGCTTCACTAGACTGCAGTTGTGATGGATGCAGTTGGTTTAGATGGTGAATTTTTTAAATTGGCTTTTGGAAGAGAAGCCACTGAGGCGGGGATTATAATTTTGGTCTCTAAACCGATTCTTGTATTTCTTTCGTGTTAAATAAGTAACATTAAACTAATCTAATTAACTGCAGGTGCAAAGTTTGCTTCCCCCTAAATCAACTCTTCAGGCTCTGTTCTATAATTAAAGCATATTATTCATAGGAAGCCAATGGGACTTCAGCTAAGGCTTGAAGGAAAGTACACCAGGACAGTTAGTGTGATATCATCACTGCTTGGAATGTGCGGTGGAATATTTGCTGGTTTGCTGCATAGGCGTGAAAGAAATTACCTTATTGTTTTTGGCAAATTTATTCCACATCTGCCCAAATAACTTCGCCGGGACTAATTTCTATTTTATAGCAGTACGCCAGTGTTCTTTAGAATTATATAGTGTTACGTTTGCATAAATATTTTACAGGATGTGAAGTCATTGCTCAGAATACTCGTTCGAATAGCCAGACATTCATTTACAAGTGTGATGCAGTTTTATGTACTCTCCCCCTGGGCGTGTTGAAACAGCAGCCACCAGCAGTTCAGTTTGTACCGCCCCTTCCCGAGTGGAAAACTTCTGCTATCCAGCGTATGGGCTTTGGAAACCTCAACAAGGTAAGAGAACAGAAAGCTTGGCTGCCTTTGACTGCTTGTGATTGCATTATTGAAGTGTTACTGTTTATTAACTTATATTTTGATGATTAAGTTTTGTTTATCAGTGGATATTTATTTTTTCAGAAATGCAGCGCAGACCGGGTGCTTACACCCAACGCGCTGTGCCACCCAGCAGTCACCTATTCAACACTACCCAAACCACATGACCATTTACAGTAACCAGTTAACCTACTGTTGGAAGCCACTGTTTTTTTTAAACAATGCTTTTTATAAGATATGTACTTCTTAAGAAACTTGTGTTTTTTACACTCACTGGCAGAAAGCGGTATAGCAGTTAAACTAATGGTTTACCACCTTTCTCATTTTTTCATTGGCTAAGTATTAGCACATTGACCATGTGATGTAATCATTTTAATTATGTAGCCTTTTAAGTAATTTATCACTAGAAATTTTCTTTATCTTGCCAATAGAAGTGATAGATTTTTCAGAAGCAGCATCTTTTATTTTTATAACTTTGTCTTACACCCCTTAACATTAATTCCCCTTTTAGCATCGTTTCTTAGTTGTTTATTTAATTTGCTTAGTATTTGTATGTTTGTACTCTGAAATAAACTGAAATCTTCAAATTAAGATTGCTCGCCATTTTTGACACCTGAAAGAACCGTAAGGATCAGAAATTAAGTGGAAATCCAGTACTACTAACCAGCACGTCTTTGGACTGTGGATGGAAACCAGACCAACAGGAGGAAACGTGGAAAAATGTACAAGCTCCATATATATGGCGGCAGAATTGAACTCCAGAGTCCAAAGACCCGGACTGTAATAGTTTTGTGCGAACTTCCATGCTATGGTGGCGCCGAAAATGCATCATTCCAGCCAATGATGATATATGCAGACCCTTGCACCAAATCTGGCTACTCTAGCATTGTATGGGTAACTGCTCATATCCCAGAATTGATTCAAGCAAACTTCTAATAACACAAAGTCCGTAGATGCTGGAAATCCAAAGCAATACGTACAAAATGCTGGAGGTACTCAGGCAGCATCCATGGAAACGAGTAGATAGTCGACGTCACAGGCAGAAGCTCTTCTTCTAAAAGTTTTAATAATTTGATATTTCTGAATATTCTCTCTTGTGTTCTCTGGCAGGTTGTATTGTGTTTTGATCGTGTGTTCTGGGACCCCAGTGTAAATCTGTTTGGCCATGTTGGAAGCACTACTGCCAGTAGAGGAGAATTATTCCTTTTCTGGAATCTCTATAAAGGTAGTTGTGCCCCAGAAATTAAATACATGCACTAAAGAAATCATGCTTTAATAAGGAAGAAAGAATAATAAGATGTGATGTAACTCTTGATAATAACACTAATTTATTTTTACTTTGAAAATTGCTTTCTTTATGGAATGAACAGCTTCAACTAATCATGAAAATTATGGACTTAATTTTAATCTTTATAAAATTTAAATGATTTTTCATGGTTAATGGTAGCCATAAGCTGCAATCAACTTAAACTATAGGCATTTACAGGAGCTGATAAAAGTTTTAACATCATTTGGTTGATGATTATTGGAGTATGAAGTTTTCATGGACTGACCTAGAAATTTATCAGAATGTCATTAAAGCTTTGCTGCCATACTAAACATGACAGAATTTGCTTTACCTCTCACATTCAAGTTCAAGTTTAATTATTATTCAACCAAATACATGACTACAGCCAATCAAAACAACATTCCTCTGGGGCCAGGGTGCAAGACACGGTGCCAACAGTTGCACATACTGTATGTAACGCACATAATTCATCATCGCTATTATATGCGTCGTTGCATGAATTATGTGATCATGGTGACCATGACTGCTCTTGGCAGATTTTTCTACAGAAGTGGTTTGCCATTGCCACCTTCTGGACCGTGTCTTCACAAGACGAGTGACCCCAGCCATTATCAATACTCTTCAGAGATGGTCTGCCTGGCGTCAGTGGTCGCATAACCAGGACTTGTGATAAACACCCCCTGCTCGTACGACCATTCACCACCTGCTCCCATGGCTTCACGTGACCCTGATCGGGGGCTAAGCAGGTGCTACACCTTGCCCAAGAGTGACCTGCAGGCTAGTGGAGAGAGGAGCGCCTGACACCTCCTTTGGTAGAGATGTATCTCCACCTCACCACCCAACGTGTAATTACTGCAGAAAAACGTGTAGTTACAAAAAAATATATATATATATAATATAAGCCAGGTCTCTGAGTGTTATAGCATATAGATTGATGGTGCATGGGATGTTGTCCTGGAGCCAGATTTCCACAAGAACAAGTCTACAGCTGTTCCTCTGTGCAGTAAAATCACAAATGTCAGGATTACTATGAGAAAATGTGTTTGCAATTCCTCTCATTACTGACTTTATCTGTTACCAGCCCCTATCCTGTTAGCCCTGGTCGCTGGAGAAGCTGCCGGAATCATGGAGAACATTAGCGATGATGTCATTGTCGGCCGATGTCTAGCCATCCTGAAAGGGATATTTGGCAGCAGTGCGGTACCACAGGTGCGAGTTTAAGTTCCCGTGTCTTCATCTGTGTGTCTTCTAATGAAGAATGGAAGGGTGGTAATGGTATTTGATGATTTTAATATCTCAATGAACTCTTTAGCTTATTGTCTCTTTATTGTCTTGTTAAGCATCCCTAAAGAATTTTTGTTTTTCATTTTTAAATTGAACAACTGCCCCATCATTGAAATGTTCCCACAGCCAATGGACTCACTTTCAAGGACCCTTCATCTCATGTTCTTGATATTTATTGCTATTTATTTATTATTATTAATTCTTTGTTTTGCACAGTTTGTTGTCTTCTGCAGGCTGGTTGAATGTCCTAGTTGGGTAGTCTTTCAAGTCTTTCATTGATTCTATAATGTTACCATTCTATAGATTTATTGAGAATGCACGTAAGAAAATGAATCTCAGGGTTGTATATATACAGTTGCAAGAAGTTGGTGAACCCTTTGCAATTACCTGGTTTTCTGCATTAATTACTCATAAAATGTGGTCTGGTCTTCTAAGTCACAATTATAGACAAACTAATAGCACACAAACAATTGTACTTTTCATGTCTTTATTGTTAAATCATTCACAGTCCAAGCTGGAAAAAAGTATATGAATACTTGTATTTAATAACTTGTAGAACCTCCTTCAGCAGCAATAACCTCCACCAAACGTTTCCTGTAGCTGTTGATCAGACTTGCACAATGGTGAGGAGGAATTTTAGACCATTATTTCATACAAACCTGTTTCAGTTCATCAGTATGTCTGGGATACCATGCATGAACAGCCCTCTTCAGGTCATGACACAGTATCTCAATTAGGTTAAGGTCTAGACACTAACTTGGCCATTCCAAAACACAAATTTTCTTCTTTTTGAACCATTCTGTTGTTGATTTACTCTTGTGTTTCCGATCATTGTCTTGTTGCATCATCCAACTTCTATTAAGCTTCAGGTGATGGACCGCTACCCTGACATTCTCCTGTAAAATGTCGACACAATTTTGAATTCATTATTCTCTCAACGACTGCAAGCTGTCCAGGCCCTGAGGCAGCAAAGCAGCCCAAACCATGATGCTCCTTCCACCATGCTTCACAGTTGGGGTGAGGTTTTGGTGTTGGTGTGCAGTGTCCTTTTCCCTCCAAACATAGTGGTGTGCATTCCTGCCAGAAGGTTCAGCTTTTGTCTCATCTGTCCACAGAACATTGTCCCAGAAGCATTGTGGAACATTCAGGTGGTCTTTTGCAAACTTGAGAGGTGCAGCAGTATTTTTATGGAGAGCAGTGGTTTCCTCCATGAACACCATTCTTGTTCAGTGTTTGTCTTACAATGGGCACATGAATAGAGACTTCAAGTTCTAGAGATTTCTGCAGGTATCTTGCAGTTAACCTTGGATTCTTTCTCACTGCCTTTAGCGTTGCATGTTGTGCTCTTGTGATCTTTGCAGGATGCCCACTCCTAGGAAGAGTAGCAACAGTACTGAATTTCCTCCATTTGGAGACAATTTCTCTTACTGTGGACTGATGAACACTCAGGTATTTAGAAATGCCTTTGTAGCCTTTTCCAGCTTCATGCATCTCTACAGTTCTTCTTTTAAGATCCGCAAGTTGTTTTGATTGAGGCATGGTACACAAACAAATCTTTCTGAAGAAGAACAGGCTCTGTCAGTAACCTGATTTTGTGTGTCTTTTTTATCAGGCAGGGCACCTCTACAACCAACACCTCCAATCTCATCTCATTGAGTGGAACACCTGACTCCAAATAGCTTTTGTAGAAGGCATTACCCCAGAGGTTCACATACTTTTTTTGAACGTAGACTGATTGTTTAAATGGTGTACTCAGCATTGACAAGAAGTACAATTGTCTGTGTGTTATTAGTTTTAGGCAGATTGTGTTTATCTATTATTGTGACTTGAATGAAGATCAGACCACATTTTATGAGTAATTAATGCAGAAAACCAGGTAAAGGGTTCGCAAACTTTTTCTTGTAACTGTATATTGTATGTGCCTTGATAATAAATTTATATTGAGTTTTGAACTTTAAGGTGGGAGGAGTTTAAATGAGATGTACAAGATGGATATTTTTTACATCAAAAGTGGTAAGAACGAGCTTCAGGAGCTAATCCTTTGATGCGGAGCAGACTATGCTATCAATTGATCTTAACAAATACCCTGCCATTCCACATGGCTTGTTTTCCTGACCCCGGTCTTAATCCTGTCGCAGTGTATTGCATTTCAGTGTCTAATGATTGATCTGCATAAAGAGTATGCACAATCTATACAAAGAGTATGTATGAGTTGTGACAATAATAAGCCAATTCCAATTCTTGCGTCCCTGGGCCATGAGCGCCTCCACTTCTTGTACTTCTTCACTAATGTTTTAAGACTTCCGCACCCCTACCCCATCCCTACTCAGTGCTGTTCAACACATGAAAAGCCTATCAATAATACGCTTCTAATCTGTGTTTCAGCTTATAAAACCACCTGACTTTTTTGTAATTTATTTTTTTATTGAAGTTCATCAAACAAACATTTCCATAAGATGTATTTCAGACATTGTACATATACATCATATAATCATATATATCACAAATCTCCGCAAAGTATTTATCTGAGGTATACACTTATAGAAAAGAGTGGAAAGAGAAAACAAGCAAAAGGAAAGAACTATGTACAAGTAGGGAGTGATCTTTTTTTTTACAACAGATTCATTGATTTGTGAGAATAAAATCAGGCCTATGAGGCATTATGTAGTTAAACCATTTTTCCCAGTATGAATCAAATTGTTCCAGCTTATGATTAACAGATGCTGTTATCTTCTCCATTTTGTAAATGTCCATTGTAATTTCCATCTATGTATTTAAAGTTGGGCTCTCCTGTGATAACCATTTCCTAGTAAGAGTCTTTTTACCAGCCACCAACAGTATATTCATTAAATATTTATCTCTTTTCAACCATTCTTGAGGTATATATCCAAAATATATGGTCTTACTCTCCAAGGGTATTTCACAATTAAAGATGTCTTGTAGGGCATTGTGTATCCCTCTCCAATAGTTTTTGATAACAGGGCAGTCCCAAAAAATATGATAATGATTTGCATTTTGATTTCCACAATTTCTTCAGCAAACAGGGAGGTTACTATCATAATGGGATTTCTGAGAGGGTGTAATAAAATATCCTATCAAGTTTTTCCATCCAAACTCCCTCCATTTCTGTGAATTGGTACACTTCCATTGATATCTCCATATTGTTGTCCATTCTTCCTCAGATATAATTATCCCTCCTTCCTTCTCCCATTTTATTTTAATGTATGAAGTCGAATGTGTTTTAAGATTTGACAACCCCTTATACATGCTTGAAATGATTCCACTACCATTATCTGAATTATATGCTTTTCTAAAGAGCTCTATCAAGCATGTACTTGCCTTGGTTACATTTTTAAACGTCTTAACATATTGCCGAATCTGTAAATACTGATAAAAAATCTTGTTTTTCTAATAAGTGTTTCTCTTTAAGCATTTCAAAACTGAACAGCGTTCCTTCTTTCATTATGTTGCAAAGAACTGTTATTCCTTTAGCTGTCCAGTCCTTAAATCTAGCATCCAATTTATTTGGTGTAAGAATTGCAATATCTCCCTCTAGATTATATTCTTTTATAGTGGTTTTCCATATTTTAAGAGTCAAGTTCACCCATGGGTTATCAATAGTATTTATGTACCTTTGCAGGTTGTTATCAGCCAAAATGGCTTGTATGGGGATGGGAAGTACCCGCTCCTCAATGTTTTTCCATTGAGCGTCACATGATGGGTTACACCAACATATCACAGCTCTCAACTGTGCTACAAAATAATAATCTCTAAGAGAAGGCAAGCCCCATCCCCCCTTTTCCTTTGCTAATTTCAAAGTTTTGAGATGAACTCTAGGCCTTTTACCCTGCCAAATATACCTTGATAGCATCTTGTTCCATTCATTGAATTGATTTGTGATTAATCTCTATTGGTAGGGTCTGAAAGAGATATAACAGTCTGGGCAGTATATTCATTTTAATAGACTCAATCCTTGAACTGAGACTGAAAAAAGGAATCAGGCTCCATCTTGCCACATCTTCCTTAATTTTTTTTATATAGAGGCTGATAATTACATTCTGATAATTTTGCCAAATCTTTTGGCATAATGATGTCCAAATATTTGAAAGACTCTGTGTGCCATGCCCAGGGGTATCGACTTTCAATTTCTCTTGGTGGGCTATAGTAATATGAAAGTAATTGGGTTTTATCTATGTTGATCTTGTATCCTGATAATTGACCATATTGTTCAAAGGATTGCATCAAATTAGGTAAAGAGTATGTTGGTTGCCCTAGATAGATCAAAATGTCATCCACATACAAGCCAATTTATGCTCTGTCCCTTTAATAGTAATTCCCCTGATATCTTCATTTTGTCTGATGTATTGAGCTAATGGTTCCAGATATAACGCGAAGAGTAGTGGTGACCATGCACAACTCTGTCTCGTGCCCCTTTCTAGGGTAAGACTATTTGATAAATATCCATTGATTTTAATCCTAGCAGTAGGATTGTCATATAGTGTCTGTATTGTTTTAATAATTGTGTCTTGGAAACCAAATCTATGTAAAACTCTGTAAAGAAAATTCCAACTAACCGAATCAAATGCTTTTTCAGCGTCCACGCTTATCACTATTGCTTCGATTTTATTTTTTTGTATATGATCCATAATGTGAAGTGCCCTTCGTATATTGTCTTGAGTCTGGCGTTGTTGTATAAAACCTGTCTGATCATTACGTATCAGTATGTGTAGAAACTCCTCTAATCGTTTGGCCATGATGGAGGTAAATAACCTATAATCTACATTAAGAATGGATATTGGTCTAAATGAGACCCACCTGACTTGCAGGTGGATAGAGTTTCTTAGAAATGATGTGCTGACTTTGGAGAGGGTTCAAAGGAAGTTCATGAAAGCTATTCTGGGTTTGAAAGGCTTGTCATATGAGGAGCGTTTGCTGGCTCTGGGCCTGTATTTACTGCAATTCAGAAGAATGAGGGGTGACCTCATTGAAACCTATTGAATGTTGAAAGGCCTCAATAGAGTGGATGTGGAGAGAATATTTCCTATGGTCTAAGGCCAGAGAACACAGCCTCCAAATAGAAGGGTGTCATTTTAGAACAATGAGGAGGAATTTCTTTCTGGAATTTGTTGGCCACAGGCAGCTGTGGAGGCCAAGTCATTGGGTGTATTTAAGCCAGAGATTGACAGATTCTTGATTAGTCAGGGCTTGAAGGGATATGGGGAGAAGGCAGAAGATTGGGACAGAGGGAAAATAGATCATCCGTGATGAAATGGTGGAGCAGACTCGATGGGCCAAATGGCCTAATTCTGCTCCTATTATGGCCATAATACTTGTGCTTTGGTTAAGAATGGCTGAAATACACATTTACTGAATAAGCCATCTTTCTGAGGGAGGAAGATAGTTAGTTAGCTTTTTATTGATGTTCTTTTTCTCCTTTTGTGTATATTTTTATCCCCGCAGCCTAAGGAAACTGTAGTTACTCGCTGGCGAGCAGACCCTTGGGCACGTGGTTCCTACTCCTATGTGGCTGCTGGCTCCTCTGGGAATGACTATGACCTGATGGCACAACCAGTGACCCCGGGTCCCAGCATCCCTGGTGCTCCTCAGGTAAAAATATGATCATTGAGACTTCACCTGTTTTATGCCGATTCAATTACTTCAAGAGGAAACTTGCCTTTTGATTCCTGTTATAGAATCATAGAGAAGTACAGCACAGAAACAGGCCCTTCGGTCCATCTAGTCTGTGCCAGAATCACTTATACTGTCTACTCCCATCAACCTGCACCATAACCATAGTCCTCCATACCCCTACCATCCACGTACCTAATCAAACTTCTCTTAAAAGTTGAAATCGAGCTTGCATACACCACTTGTGCTGGCGACTCATTCTACACTCTCATGACCTTCTGAGTGAAGAGGTTTCCCCTCACGGAAACATTAAACTTCTTACCTTTCACCCTTAACCCATGACCTTTGGTTGTAGTCCCACCCAACCTCAGTGGAAATATCGTGCTTGCATGTACCTTTTCTATACCCCTCACAATTTTGTATACCTCAATCAAATCTCATCTCAATCTTCTACATTCCAAAGGATACAGTCCTAACATTTTCGGTCTTCCCTTTATAGGTCAGGTCCTCAAGACCCGGCAACATCCTTGTAAATTTTCTCTGTACTCTTTCAACCCTGTTGATAATCCTTTTCGTCCATTCCATTCTACGCTTATTTATTGCTAAGTTTCCTTGAGACTTGCTGATCATAGAATATTGGTAATTGCAATCAGTGAGGCACAGGGGTAGCCCAGTTCTTCCAATTAAGCTAAAAGCAGCCGGTGATGCAGTCGAACCATATCTTTCCAGAAACTTTGGAGGGTACTTGGTCAGCCAGCACTGAGGGTAGAGCAAGTTTGGCACTGCTAAGTAGCCCCAGCAACCTGGGTTAAATTCCCACCGCTGTCTGTAAGGAGTTTATACATTCTCCCTGTGGTTGTGTGTGTTCTGACTCTGGGCATTCCCACATCCCAAAGGCGTACAAGTTAGGTTAATTGGTTGTACGCATGTAATTGAGCGGTGCAGGCTCATTGGGCAAGAAGGGCCAGTTACAGTGCTGTATTTCTACATATATAAAAAAAATTTACCTGGGTTGTATACCTGACATTAAAGTGTTTTTGTTCCAGTAGCAACAGAATCCGAATGTAAAATAGAATCAGAATCAGGTTTAATATCACTGGCATATGTTGTGAAATTTGTTAACTTTGTGGCAGCAGTACAATGCAATACTTAATAGAGAAAAAACAGTGAATTACAGTAAGTATATATCAATAGTTAAATAAGCACTACAAAAACTAGAAATAAAAAGTAGTGAGGTAATGTTTATGGATTCAATGTCCATTCAGAAATCAGATGACAGAGGGGAAGAAGTTGTTCCTGAATCGTTGACTGTGAGCCTTTAGGCTTCTGCACTTCCATCTAATGGTAGCAATGAGAGTAGGGCATGTCCTCGGTGATGGGGATCCTTAATGATAGAAGCCTCCTTTTTGAGGTGCTGCTCCTTAATGGTGTCTTGGATACTACAGAGGCAATTGCACATGATGGAGCTGACTAATTTTACAACTCTCTGCTGCTCACTTTGTTCCTGTGCAGTAACCCCCACCCCCCCAGCTCTGCCATACCAGACCATGATGCAGCCAGTTAGAATCCTCTACGCATACAATGTCCCCAATTTCCTGAAGTTAATTTGACTGCACCAGGGCTTGATGGCCTATCTAAGAAAAACAGAATCTGCTGTAAGGCAGAAAATACAAACTCATTTCCTGAAGTGGGAAGTGTTTCGCCGGCTACTGTTGTTACATAGTTGAGTTGCCACGAAATGTGTGAGCTTAATGTGTTGTGAAAGTCCTGTTCAGATTGTGATGAGCTGCAGTGTGCAATCAGCCCCTGTAGCGTGGACTCTGGGGGAGCAGGAAAGCAGCTTGCCTTGTGGCGGCATGAGGGTGGTTTGAGACGAGCTGTGAGAGACAGTATGTGACCTACTTCTTTCACTTTGAGAAACAGAACACTGATGAGCAACTGAATACTGATTAAAAGGATGAGACGTCTGAAAAGAAAGCAGCATGGAGATGGAAATAGATTTTGTCAAGAATTTGCAGTCACACTGTGCGGGTGTCCAGGCTTGTGACATTGAGTACTTGAATTACTTCATCACGAATGCCTTTGTGGACTTAACCTTAGACGTGGAATCATTCATTCTGGAAGGGGGAGTGTTTATCTACGATACCTGTGTCAGTTCTATAAAAGATCTGCATTTTGCTAGCATCCTCTTCCATCCCCATGATCTTGAGAAAACTGCTTTTTCAATTATTTATTTATTGTTTTGAAAGATGTTAGGGTGATTTTGGGGTTTAGGACATATACATTTAGCAATTGACTTGGTGACTACCAGTCTTCACATCTGGATATGTATTGTGGATTTAATTTGGAGTGCAACTCTGAACAGTGGGTATGTGGCCTATCAGTGGTGTCAACAGAGCTTTACCAAGAGGGATTTCTCGCAGGCCGGCGGCAGTCATTTAAAATGGGAGCTTCGAGAGCGTTTGTCCATTGTATGTGGACTATAACTGGAGCACCAATCGTGAGTTAGATAGCAGGGAAGGTTCAGGCATAAAAGGGAGACACTGCCTAGTGGAGCAGTTATTGACGGGGTGATTTGAGGCAGAGTGGTAGGTCTTTGGCTCATTCAGGCTTCGACGATAACGGGTCAAGATGAGGTAAATTACCTGTGAGGAGTAGAACCAGGAAGTGTGTCTGTGAGGCCGGTGTTTTGTACTGGGTGTCAGATGTGGGAGGTCTGGGAGACTCTCAGCCTCCCGGACGGCCACATTTGTGCCAGGTGCGTCGAGCTGCAGCTCCTTAAGGACCGGGTGAGGGAACTGAAGATGCAGCTCGATGACCTTTGTCTGGTCAGGGAAAGTGAGGAGATGATAGAGAGGAGCTATAGGCAAGTAGTCACACCGGGAACTCAGGAGACAGATAAGTGGGTAACAGGAGAGGGAAGGGCAAGAGTACCCCTGTGGCTGTCCCCCTTAACAATAAGTACTCCTGTTTTGAGTACTGTTGGGGGGGGACAACCTACCTGGGGGAAGCAACAGTGGCCGCGCCTCTGGCACAGAGTCTGGCCCTGTGGCTCAGAAGGGTAGGGAAAGGAAGAAGGCAGCAGTAATAGGGTGGTCATAGTTAGGGGATCATAGAGGCAATTCTGTGGATGCAGGAAAGAAACATGAATGGTAGTTTGCCTCCCAGGTGCCAGGGTCCGGGATGTTTCTCATTCCGTCCATGATGTCCTGAAGTGGGAAGGTGAACAGCCAGAGGTTGTGGTACATATTGGTACCAATGACATAGGTAGGAAAAGGGGGGAGGTCCTGGAAACAGACTACAGGGAGTTGGGAAAGAAGCTGAGAAGCATGACCTGAAAGCTAGTAATCTCGGGATTACTGCCTGTGCCACACGACTGTGAATATAAGAATAGAGTGAGGTGGAGGATAAATGCTTGGCTGAGGGATCGGAGGGGGGGGGGGCAGGGATTCAGATTTCCGGATCATTGGGGCCTCTTTTGGGACAGACGTGACCTGTACAAAAAGGACAGGTTGCATTTGAAGCTGAGAGGAACCAATATTCTGGCAGGGAGATTTGCTAAGGCTATTGGGGAGAAATTAAACTAGAATTGTTGGGGGTGGGAACTGAACTGAAGAGATGGTGGTAGGGGTGGTTGGCTCACAAATAAAGAAAACGGAGACAGTGAGAGGGAAGAAAGGCAGGTGATAGAGAAGGGATATGCTCAGACCAATGGTTTGAGATGTGTCTATTTTAACGCAAGAAGCATCATGAACAAAGCAGATGAGCTTAGAGCGTGGATCAGTACTTGGAGCTATGATGTTGTGGCCATTACAGAGACTTGGATGGCTCAGGGGCAGGAATGGCTACTTAGAGTGCCAGCCTTTAGATGTTTCAGAAAGGACAGGGAGGGAGGGAGGCGAAAGAGGTGGGGGCGTGCCACTGCTGATCAGAGATAGTGTCACGGCTGCAGAAAAGGAGGAAGTCATGGAGGGATTGTCTACTGAGTCTCTGGGTGGAAATTAGAAACAGGAACGGATCAATAACTTTCCTGGGTGTTTTTTATAGACCACTCTATAGTAGCAGGTACATCGAGGCGCAGATAGGGAGACAGATTCTGCAAAGGTATAATAATAACAGGGTTGTTGTGGTGGGAGATTTCAATTTCCCAAATATTGATTGGCATCTCCCTAGAGCAAGGTGTTTAGATGGGTGGAGTTTGTTAGGTGTGTTCAGGAAGGTCTCCTGACACAAAATGTAGATAAGCCTACAAGAGGAGAGGCTGTATTGGTACTGATCTGGTATTGGGAAATGAACCTGGTCAGGTGTCAGGTCTCTCAGTGGGAGAGCATTTTGGAGATAGTGATCACAATTCTATCTCCTTTACCATGGCATTGGAGAGGGATAGGAACAGACAAATTAGGAAAGAGTTTAATTGGAGTAAGGGGAAATATGAAGCTATCAGACAGGAACTTGAAAGCATAAATTGGGAACAGGTGTGGGAAATGCATGGCAGAAATGTGGCAAATGTTCAGGGGATATTTGCGTGGCGTTCTGCAAAGTTACGTTCCAAGGAGACTGGGTAAGGATGGTAGGGTACAGGAACCATGGTGTACAAAGGCTGTTGAAAATCTAGTCAAGAAGAAAAGAAAAGTTTACAAAAGGTTCAAAAAACGAGGTAATGATGGAGATCTAGAAGATTATAAGGCTAACAGGAAGGAGCTTAAGAATGAAATTTGGAGAGCCAGAAGGGGCATGAGAAGGCCTTGGCAAGCAGGATTAAAGAAAACTCCAAGGCATTCTAGAAGTATGTGAAGAGCAAGAGGATAAGACATGACAGAATAGCACCAATCAAATGTGACAGTGGAAAAGTGTGTATGGAACCGGAGGAGATAGCAGAGCTACTTAATGAATACTTTGCTTCAGTATTCATTAAATTTTGGAAAAGGATCTTGGTGATTGTAGGGATGATTTACAGCGGATTGAAAAGCTTGAGCATATAGACGTTAAGAAAGAGGATGTGCTGGAGCTTTTGGAAGGCATCAAGTTAGATAAGTCTCCAGCACCAGACAAGATGCACCCCAGGCTACTGTGGGAGGCAAGGGAGGAGATTTCTGAGCTTCTGGCAATGATCTTTGCGTCATAAATGGGGACAGGAGAGGTTCCAGAAAAAATTGGAAGATTGCAGATGTTGTTCCCTTATTCAAGAAAGGGGGTAGAGATAGCCCAGGAAATTATAGAGCAGTAAGTGTTACTTCAGTGGTTGGTAAGTTGATGGAGAAGATCCTGAGAGGCAGGATATATGAACATTTGGAGAGGCATAATATGATTAGGAATAGTCAGCATGGCTTTGTCAAAGGCAGGTCGTACCTTACGAGCCTGATTGAATTTTTTGAGCATATGACTAAACACATTGATGAAGGAAGAGCAGTAGATGTAGTCTATATGGATTTCAGCAAGGCATTTGATAAGGTGCCCCATACAAAGCTTATTGAGAAAGTAAGGAGGCATGGGATCCAGAGCTGGCTTGCCCAAGAAGGCAAAGAGTGGTTGTAGATGGGTCATATTCTGCATGGAGGTCAGTGACCAGTGGAGTGGCCTAGGAATCTGTTCTGGGACCCCTACTCTTCGTGGGTTTTGTAAATGACCTGGATAAGGAAGTGGAGGGATGGGTTAGTAAATTTGCTGATGACACAAAGGTTGGGGGTGATGTGGATAGTGTGGAGGGCTATCAGAGGTTACATCAGGACATTGATAGGATGCAAAACTGAGCTGAGAAGTGGCAGATGGAGTTCAATCCAGATAAGTGTGAGGTGGTTCATTTTGGTATGTCAAATATGATGGCAGAATATAGTATTAATGGTAAGACTCTTGGCAGTGCGGAGGATCAGAGGGATCTTGGGGTCCGAGTCCATAGGGCACTCAAAGCTGCTATGCAGGTTGACTCTGTGGTTAAGAAGGCATATGGTGCATTGGTCTTCATCAACCATGGGATTGAGTTCAAGAGCCAAGAGGTAATGTTACAGCTATATAGGACCCTGGTCAGAACCCACTTGGAGTACTGTGCTCAGTTCTGGTCACCTCACTACAGGAAGGATGTGGAAACCATAGAAAGGGTGCAGAGGAGATTTAAAAGGATAATGTCTGGATTGGGGAGCATGCCTTATGAGAATAGGTTGAGTGAACTTGACCTTTTCTCCTTGGAGCAGTGGAGGATGACAGGTGACCTGATAGAGGTGTATAAGATGATGAGAGGTGTTGACCATGTGGATAGTCAGAGGCTTTTTCCCAGGGCTGAAATGGCTAACACAAGAGGGGATATTTTTAAGGTGCTTGAAAGTAGCTACAGAGGAGATGTCAGGAGTAAGTTTTGTTTATGCAGAGAGTGGCGAGTACATGGAATGGGCTGCCGGCGACAGTGGTGGAGGTGGAAACGATAGGGTCTTTTAAGAGACTCCTGGATAGATACCTGGAGCTTAGAAAAATAGAGGGCTGTGGGTAACCCTAAGTAATTTCTAAAGTAAGCACATGTTTGGCACAGCATTGTGGGTTGAAGGGCCTGTATTGTGCTGTAGGTTTTCTATGTTTCTAAAAGCAGTGAATCCCAGACCAGACAATGCTGATTAAAATTCATATGGATGTCTGTAGGGTGGATGCAAATCAGGAGGTGTGAAGGTTGTATGTAATTTTTCCGGTGACTTAATTCATGTAACAACAAAAGGTATTTGGATAGTGTCAGATTGGGAAGGTTGATGTGCAAAGACTTCTGTGTTCTTATACAACATTGAAATCAGGCGTGGAGGTACGGTAAGCAGTTTCAAAGGCAAGTGGGATGTTGACTCCAATGCAAGAGCCTATAGATACAGAAACAAAATGTCCTCCTCTTCACCCGTTCTTGGCTCTGCTGGACATGGAGCATTGCGTGTAGTTTTACTCACCTTACACAAGAAAAGGTGTACTTATCATAGAGGGAGCACACCATAGATTCACAAGATTGGTTCTTGAGATGATGCGACTGCCAGATTAGGAGGACCAGCTTTCCATTGACTACAGAGGAATATGAGGGGATTAAACTGAACCATCGAAAAGTCTGACGAGGCTAGACAGACTGGATGTAAAGAGGATTTTTCCCTTGGCTGTAGTATCTAGAATGAGGGGTTACAGGGTGAGCAAATTAGAACTGGGAAGAGGAGAAACTGCTTGTAGGTCAGTGAACCTGTGGAATTCACTACTGCACAGGATGGTATAAGCCAAGTTGATGAATGTATTTAGGGAGCTGGATAAAATTCTGGGTCCAAAAGATGTATGGATATTGAAGAAGGGTTTCTGCCTGAAACATAGACTGTTCACTCTTTTCTGTAGATGCTGCCTGGTCCGCTGGGTTCCTCCAGCATTTTGTGAGTGTTGCTCTGGAAGTATAGGAATAGATTGGGAAAATGGTACAGAAGTAGAGGAACAGGACCAAATGGGTGAATGTCCCATTAGACTCCTAGTTTCTCTGTTTCTATGCATTATAATTATGCTTCACATTATGTCTTTGAAGTCTCTGTTAGAAGTTTTATGAGCATTGAATAGAAACTCTTAGTAAACATGAGTAAGTCTGCAAATGCTGGCAATCTAGAGCAACACACAAAATGCTGGAGGAACTCAGCAGGTCAGGCAGCATCTATGGAAAAGAGTAAACAGTTGCTATTTCAGGCTGAGATCCTTCATTAGGATTGTGGCTCCCTTCATTTATTAATGGTTTGTTTATTTATTTATTTCCAATTCTATTATTGCTAATAATATTAATAGTGCTTGCTTATTTGTGGATCAGATTGAATTTCTTTTTATTTCCCCATTACAGCCTGTTCCCCGCCTCTTCTTTGCTGGTGAACATACCATCCGCAACTACCCTGCTACAGTTCACGGTGCTTTATTGAGTGGATTAAGGGAAGCTGGTCGAATTGCTGATCAGTTTCTGGGTGCAATGTACACTCTCCCTCGGCAGACGACGCCTACTCAACAACCCAGTAGCATGTAACTTCAAAAAGGGAAAGGATTATAATATGAACGTCGTTCCAATTAGAATTTGAGCTGGAATTTTAAAAATCTACTGCGGCTTTACAGTAGACCTGCTGTAGACTTAATGCACTGGTTTCAAACTTCTGTCCTCCTCCACATAACTGCCAAGTGTTTGAGGCACCAAGATCACGAGACTGAGCCAAAAGGAGCCGCGTGCTTTGGGAAGTTGGAGCAATTCTGACCAAATTACAACCGATTCTAATGCCTTGGGTATTCTGTAGCATTAACTGCTGTGTAAATGCATCAGAAGTTTTGTCTTTGAGAGCAAGTTGTGTGAGTGATTGTGTTACTGTTGGTGTTTTTTTCCCCGGCCATATTAGTATGAGCTTTAGGATCTTCTGAGTGTATTTACACAAATAAACTACTTTGATGTGATAGTCAAAACTGTTCATCAAGTAGGCATTTAATTTACTGCATGGTCACTCTAAACACTAGGGCTCTTCATGGAGAAAGGTAGCACCATATCAAAATTTGCTCCAATTGTATCAATGTTTACACTGCATAATATTTATGAAGAGGTTTTTTGGACCATTTGTGCTATAATGAATTTCAGTTGTTATCATGTCTCCTAATTTCCCTAGGGTTTATTATTCACTGAGTTGTTCATGATATCCTGTAATCTCTGTTTGTCATAATTACCAATCTTGCCCAATTTTTCTAAAACATTACTTGAAACGTAAAATACGTACTGTTCATCCAGTGTTACTCAGCCCTGTTACTTATGGCCAATTGACTTAACTCAGAAAAGCGCCGTTAACATGTCACAGTCTAGAGTAGTGTAGCTCTTCAGTGATTTCCCAAGAAACAAGGAGCGGAGCTCCAAATAACTTGTCCAACTCGCTGATTTTTATCAGTTCTTCTGTTTTGTGCTGCTCAATGGACCAGGAATATGTTTTCCCCTTTCCCATCTTTCACCTCTACAGTGCAGCAGGACCCTGAGTTCATGTACTGACAACAGCGAGGCAATTCATAGCGCTGCCACCTCACTGCTCCGTTGCCCCTGATGTAGTCCTGACCTTGGATGCTGTCTTTGTGTGGAGTTTGCATGCTCTTCCTCTGACCGTGTGGGATCCCTGGATGCCGAGATTCAATGAACTTGTAAAAAATGTGTGGGGTCAGTACGTTAATCGGCCACTGTATGTGCCCATTGTGTGAGTGGTCAGAGGCATTGATGGAAGACTAAAAATAAATTAGTGTAGGATTAGTATAAATGTATGCCTGATGGAAACAACTGTCTCAATGGTCTGAAGGGCCGATAAGCTATATGAAAATCTCACTCTCGGTACAGCACTGCAGGTACAGAACTTGCTGAATCTTTTCATTGGAGGCCTACTTGCTTCACTGCTGCTTGTGATCAAACTTGTGCTGGTTCAGCCTTTTCTGTCCATGCGCTGCTTGTGGCTTGATGCTCTTCATGTTTGCTCTCTCCATCTGCCTCTGCAGAATGCTTCTTCATGGTGCTTTTTAATTTTACGGATATGAACAACATCAGAAAAACTTCATTATTAACTTACTGCCTGTTACACTGCTGGTGTTTACAGCACTGGTGAAGGTCCTCCATCTCTGTCAGTACCATCACACACAGATATAGAATGATTCTTCATTGCTGTTTCTGTAACAATTTCTTTTTTGATGAGTCAGGGTTGTTGGCCCTGAGCCGAAACCCCCCCCCCCCGGAACCTGGAGGACTGGTGGACCACTCTTAGTCTGGCCTCTGCCCTTTGACCTGTTTGGCATGGGTGACCCTACCAAAAGCCAAAGCACAAGGTCATGACTCCAGCCAACATAGTTCTCTGGGTCATTGAGGCACTCAAGACTCGAAGCCCTATGACTAGGTTGTGGTTCTCTTAGAGGTTTGTTAGTAAGTTCCCTAGAAAATGGATTTTGATTTTCACAATCCGGAAATGTTAGTCAACGAAGTACTTTTCATGTGTGGTCAGTGATGAATTCAGAGGTCAATTTGAACACACCGAGCTGCCACAAGTAGGAATGTGGTCAATAACCCAAAAACTGGTTAATAACAAAGAAGATACTGGCCATAATACTAAAAATAATTCCATAGTGCTTCAAAATAATTCCACTGATTATTTTATGCTTCCAGAAAAGGGTGAAAGATTTCTTCTGTGAAAGAAATTGCTCCTTTGCGATGAAAAGTTGCCAGGCTGAAGAAGTTATATTTTGTTTTCTCAGCAATTCCTGTTCTAGCTGCAGCGATAACCTTAATTGACAGAACTACCAGATTGATTGCTGTCATACAAAGGTGGAAGAATGCAGAGACCTGAAATCCAACATGGAAACAAATTGTTAGTCATACTCCAACGTGCTGTAGCTTTATCAGCACTTTCTGTTCTGGTGGTATTTAAATGTTATCTGCTCAATACTGCAGACTTCAAATAGCTGAGCTTTTCTGGTGCTGAGTAAAAGATCAGTGTCTCCTAATAGGAATCACGTTTGATTGCTGGATTCACCAGTTGTATACCAGGAAGAAGACCAGGCAGTTTTAAGACAATTGAAAAATCAATAAAAATAAGATCCATTATTCAAAAGTAGTCACAGATTATTTAGATACTGCTATTTTCTTTCATTTGTATTTAACAGATTGTGCTTATTGCAGTGGTCTGGAAAACACTGCCTACACATTGAAAGTACTTCATTGGCTGTAGAGCAGTGGGTCCCAACCATCCCCTACCATTAACTGAGGGCTCCACAGACCCCAGGTTGGGAACCCCTGCAGTAGAGCATATTGCTTTTAAAAGTGTGAATGTATAGGCAACATACTTCCTTTCAATTTCCTGTAGGGATATGTTTGTATTACACTTGGATATGTGTAATGCATCTTAGGTGACATTGGACCTAAAGCTGTCATTTTTAAAAAAAAAAGCATTGTAATAGTTTCCTTTATTGCGGGCTACCAAGATCCAAGATGTGAGGGTTTTTTTTTAATACAAACTGTGAATCACTAACATTTAACATTGTCAACCCTAGTGTCTATGGTCCATGCAAATTATATTAGGCTTTTTATTGTTGTAACAATGTAGATTGATTAAACTACAATGATAGTTTCTAAGCAGAGGTGCATTGAAATGCATCTGTTAGACTTACCTACTGTTTTACAGGTTTGCAAGAAATGCCAATTTAACTTGGTATTTCTTGCACATTTTAAACAGTGGAAAGGGGGGCACTTTATTTTTGAATGCCCACCTGAGAACTTGGCTTGCAAAGAAGAGCGCTTAATTTTTTTCAAAAGCGCCTTGTTTGAAGATTTTGCACCTTTTGTCATCTAAGTGCTAACTCGACACCTGTAAGTCCACAAATATATTTTAAATAAAAAGTTGTATGTATGATTTATGCTTTTCTGTAAGTATTTTATTAACTCTATCGAGGTTCTGAAATGGTTAATGAAAGCTTATTGGTTTTCCTTCATGGTCGTGTTATTCCAAGCCTCTTGGTAGCTTAAAACACTGCCCTGTTTATTGAGGTACACAGTTCAAAGTACATTTATTATCAAGCTATGTATGCAGTATACAACCTTGAGATTCGTCTTTTGGCCGACAGGCACAAAACAAAAACAGCTTAGAATCGGCATGGTTAGCACAACGCTTTACAGTATCAGCGACCTGGGCTCAATTTCCACCGCTGCCTGTAACAAGTTTTTCTGTTCTCCCCGTGACCACGTGGCTTTGCTCCGGGTGCTCCAGTTCCCCCCTCACAGTCCAAAGATGTGCTGGTTGGTAGGTTAATTGGTCATTGTAAATTGTCCTGTGATTAGATCGAGGGATTGCTGGGCAGCACGGGTGCTGCATCTCAATTTAAAAAAGAAAACCTGTTTAAAGAGAACCCCCAAACAACAAGACTGTCAGATGTGTGGGGAAATAAAAACAACAAACCGTGCAAACGGCAAAAAATGAATGAATAACACACAAACATAAAAAAATCAGACCTGCAGAGTCCACAGCCATGAGCTGCCGAGGTAAGTAAACCCTGTCCAGGAGCCGACCGGTAAGATCCCCATTAGGTGGTCAACCAAGATCTAGGTTCAGGTCCCTGATCATTGTTCTAACGGGCAGAGTGAGTGGCAGCTGCGGTGTTACATACAAGAGGATCTTCGCTGGAGAATCATGCCTGGCTAGCACTTCCCTTGTTTCTTATCACCGGAGAATGTGGAACCTGGTTCAGAAAATGGCAATAGTATATTGGGCAACTGAATTAATAATTTAATTCATGGAATTTGACTCGGCTTGATTGAAGTCTGCTGAGTTTAAAGGTTGCACAGTAGTTACAAAATATACTGTATATTAAATTAATTTATCCATATCAGTGTTCTTTAAAGTGTGACTGAAGAGTAATTGCATGTATGATATCAAAGTTACAGGAACTGCACTCAGCACAGTTACATAGATATGGATCTTAAATAGAAAGTCACATGTAATAGCTGATCACAGCAATGCATCAGTTGATTTGGACCATTGTGATTTTGAGCTGGAGGCTGTCAAATTTCATCCTGTTGTATAAGTTAACACAGCAAGAATATGGATTCCTTAAGTACCATATTTGTGCATGATTGCTTGGATGGTGCTGGTGAAAGTTCCTCTACCCAGCATCTTGTTAGCAAATGTACAGTTGCTTGAGAACAAATTTCAGGACCTAAGGGAAAGATTTCTTTATCAGAGGGAAATGGGGAATTGCTACGTTCTGTGTTTCATGGAGACATGGTTCACTCTGAACACACCAGATTCATCAATCAGACCCAGAGGGCTTCTAGATACACAGGAAGGTCTGAGCTGCTGATCTGGAGAGGGAAAAAAGTGGGGTCTGTGTTTCATGATAAACTCTCTGTGGTTCTCAGATCCTGCGTTCTTATTGCACTTTTGTTCTTCCACCCCACCCCCCCCCCAAATCTGGAACATCTAATGGATAAGTACCAACCATTCTACTTGCTTAGTTCTCCTCGATTTAATTTCAACATTTAAGAGGTATTGGGCTAGGTACATGGATGGGAGGGGTATGGAGGTCTATGGTCCTGGTGCAGGATGATGGGGCTAGGCAGATAAATTGTTTAGCATGGACTAGATGGGCCAAAGGACATGTTTCTGTGCTGTAGTTTTCTATGACTGATCCTGATTGCAGTTTATGTAATGAAAGCTGCCATAACCAAACAAGTCAGTCCACCTCACTTTATTTCAAATCAGGGATTTCAATCACACTTGCTTGAAGACATCTCTGCCCAATTATTATCAGCATATAACCGGCAGCAACCAGGGGTCCCAACACACTAGACCACGGATACACTACGATTAGGAATGCCTACTGTTCTATACCTGGGCTGCATTTTGGGAAATCTGATTACCTGGCTGTCCTACCTATATAGGGGCCTCAAGAGCCACCTCAAGAGCAAGAGGTGGTTGTGGCAGACAGAGGAGTGGCTACGGGATTGCGTTGAGTCAGTGGACTGGGCCATGGTCAAAGACTCATCAGGGGATCTGAATGAATGCACCAGGGTTGTCGTGGACAATCAGAATGGTCTTCCCCAACAAGGAGGTCTGGATGAATCATGATATCCACAATCCACTGAAGGCCAGTTAAGTGCCGTTCAGGTCCAGCGAAACATGTAAGATATAAAAGGTCCAGATACAATCTCCAGAGAGCCATCTCACATGCAAAGTGGCAATTCCAGATCAAACCTGAGTTTGAGGGATGCTTGGTAGGGCTATAATGCTATTACCTCTTACAAAGTGAAACCAAGTGACGTGGGAGACAACAAGGCTTCGCTCCCAAATGAGCTCAATGCCTCTATGCTCGCTTTGACTTTCTAAGCATGGAGGAACCTTCACAAATCCCCATTGCCCCTGATGACCCTTGTGGTTTCAGTCTGAGCCCAACGTGAGAGCATCCTTCAGAAGAAGGGTGAATCCAGAGAAAGATGCGGTACCTGGCCGAGCGCTAAAGATCTGTGCCAATGAACAGGCTGGAGTGTTCACCGATATCTCTAACCTCTTGCTTCAGCAGTCAGGTACCCACCTGTTCCAAGCAGGCTTCAGTTATACCAATGCCCAAGTCGAACGTGGTAACCTGCCTCAATGACTTTAACACTCAATAGCACATACATCCTCTGTGATGAAGTACTTTGAGAGGTTGGTGATGAAACATATCAACTCTAACTTGAGAAGTGACTTGAATCCACACCAATTTGCCTACCATCACAACAGGTCCGCAGCAGATGCTATTTCATTGAGTCACTCAACCCAGAACATCTGGACAATAAAGATACATCCATCAGATTGCTTTTTATTGATTTCATCTTGGCATTGAATGCAAATCAATAACCTTTAAACCTTTTGGCCTCTATCTCCTTGTGCAATTGGATTCTCAATTTCCTCACTTGCTGACTCCAGTCAGTTTGGATTGGCAACAACATCTCCTCCACAATCTCCATCAGCACAGGTCCACCACAAGACTGCGTGCTTAACCCCTCCTCTACTCGCTTTACACTTATGGCTGTGAGTCCAAGCACAGCTCCAAAGCCATATGTAAGTTTGCTGACAAACACCACTGTTGTTGGCCAAATCAACGGTGGTGATGAATCAGCATGTAGCAGGGAGATTGAAAATCTGGCTGAGTGGAGCCACAGCAACAATCTCTCACTCAATGTCAGCAGGACCAAGAGCTGCACGAATGCACGAAGTGTCAGAAATAAGGCGGTTGAGCTTGAAGCCCAGGTGCGAATGGGTAACTATGATGTTGCTGGGATAACGGAGACATGGCTGCAGGGAGATCAGACCTGGGAAATGAATGTTCAAGGGTATACGTGCTATCGTAGGGACAGAAATGTGGGCAGAGGGGGTGGGGTGGCCCTGTTGGTGAGGAATGAGATTCAGTCCTTTGCAAGGGGGATCATGGGGTCAGGAGAAGTCGAGTCTGTGTGGATAGAACTGAGGAACAGTAAGGGCAAAAGGACCCAAATGGGTGTTGTCTACAGGCCACCAAACAGTAGCATGGATATTGGGTGCAAGTTGAATAGGGAGTTAACATTGGCATGTGGCAAAGGTAATGTTGCAGTAGTTATGGGGAATTTCAACATGCAGGTGAACTGGGAGAATCAGGTTGGTGCTGGACCACAGGATAGGGAGTTTGTAGAGTGCCTACGGGTTGCATTCTTGGAACAGCCTGTACGAGAGCCGACCAGGGACAAGACTATTCTGGATTTAGTGTTATGTAATGAACAGGATTTGATAAGCGATCTTGCAGTAAAGGAGCCATTAGGAGGTAGTGATCATAATATGATAGGTTTTTATCTGCAATTTGAGAAGGATAAGGGCAGCTCGGAGGTGTCAGTGTTGCAGTTGAACAGGGGAAACTATGGAGCCATGAGGGAGGAGCTGGCCAAAGTTGACTGGACGGATAGCCTAGCAGAAAAGACAGTGGAACAGCACTGTCCAGTGGTATTCTTGGGAATAATGCACAAGGTGCAAAATCAGTTCATCCCCCAGAGAAGGAAGAATTCAAAGGGGGGAAAGGGGCCACAGTGGTTGACAAAGGAAGTCAGAGATTGCATAGCATTAAAAAAAAAAGGAAGTATGACAGAGCTGAGGTGAGTGGGAGGACAGATGATTGGGAAGTTTTTAAGGAACAACAGAACTTAACTAAAAAGACAATATGGGGAGAAAAAATGAGGTACGAACGCAAGCTAGCCAGGAATATAAAGGAAGATAGCAAAAGCTTTTTTAGGTATGTGAAGAGAAAGGAGATAGTTAAGAACAATGTTGGGCCCTTGAAGAATGAATTGGGTGA
The DNA here is from genome assembly GCF_048418815.1 of Hemitrygon akajei. NCBI lineage: Eukaryota > Metazoa > Chordata > Chondrichthyes > Myliobatiformes > Dasyatidae > Hemitrygon > Hemitrygon akajei. Next base: position 16,447,046 of record NC_133147.1, on the reverse strand, counting down.
AATTGTTATGGGAAACAGAGAAATGGCAGAAGAATTTAATGAGTACTTTAGATCTGTTTTCACTAAGGAAGACACAAGCAATCTCCCAGATGTATGGATGGGCCAAGGAGATAGGGTAACAGAGGAAATGAAACAGATTGACATTAGGAAGGAAACGGTGATGAGAAGACTGATGGGACTGAAGGCTGACAAATCCCCAGGTCCAGATGGTCTGCATCCTAGGGTACTAAAGGAGGTGGCCCTGGAAATTGCGGATGCATTGGTAATCATTTTCCAATGTTCCTTAGATTCAGGATCAGTTCCTGAGGATTGGAGAATGGCTAATGTTATCCCACTTTTTAAGAAAGGAGGGAGGGAGAAAACAGAGAACTATCGACCTGTCAGCCTGACATCGGTGGTGGGGAAGATGCTAGAGTCCATTATTAAGGATGAAATAGTGGCATATCTAGATAGCAGTGATAGGATTGGGCCGAGCCAGCATGGATTTACCAAGGGTAAATCATGCTTGACTAATCTGTTGGAGTTTTTCGAGGATGTAACCAGGAAGTTAGACGGGGGAGATGTAGTGTACCTCGATTTTCAGAAGGCATTTGATAAGGTCCCACATAGGAGATTGGTGGGTAAAATCAAAGCTCAGGGCATCGGGGGGAAGACATTGACATGGATAGAAAACTGGTTGGCAGATAGAAAGCAAAGGGTAGCAGTGAATGGGTGTTTCTCAGAATGGCGGGTGGTGACTAGTGGGGTGCCACAGGGCTCGGTATTGGGACCACAGCTGTTTACAATTTACGTCAACGATTTGGATGAAGGCATTGAGAATAACATCAGCAAATTTGCTGATGATACTAAGCTAGGTGGCAGTGTGACATGTGATGAGGATGTTAGGAGAATTCAGGGTGACTTGGATAGGCTGGGTGAGTGGGCAGATACTTGGCAGATGATGTTTAATGTGAATAAGTGTGAGGTTATCCACTTTGGGAGTAAGAACAGGAAGGCAGATTATTATCTGAATGGTGTAGAGTTAGGTAAGGGAGAAATACAAAGAGATCTAGGAGTCCTTGTTCATCAGTCACTGAAGGTGAATGAGAAAGTGCAGCAGGCAGTGAAGAAGGCTAATGGAATGTTGGCCTTTATTACAAAGGGAATTGCGTACAAGAGCAAGGAAGTCCTCTTGCATTTGTACAGAGCCCTGGTGAGACCACACCTGGAGTATTGTGTACAGATCTGGTCTCCAGGGTTAAGGAAGGACATCCTGGCTGTAGAGGAAGTACAGCATAGATTCACGAGGTTAATTCCTGGGATGTCTGGACTGTCTTACGCAGAGAGGTTAGAGAGACTGGGCTTGTACACACTGGAATTAAGGAGATTGAGAGGGGATCTGATTGAAACATATAAGATTATTAAGGGATTGGACAAGATAGAGGCAGGAAATATGTTCCAGATGCTGGGAGAGTCCAGTTTGAGAATAAGGGGTAGGTCATTTAGGACAGAGTTAAGGAAAAACTTCTTCTCCCAGAGAGTTGTGGGGGTCTGGAATGCGCTGCCTCGGAAGGTAGTGGAGGCTAATTCTCTGGATGCTTTCAAGAAGGAGCTAGATAGGTATCTTATGGATAGGGGAATCAAGGGATATGGGGACAAGGCAGGAACCGGGTATTGATAGTAGATGATCAGCCATGATCTCAAAATGGCGGTGCAGGCTCAAAGGGCCGAATGGTCTACTTCTGCACCTATTGTCTATTATTGACATCAGGATAAGGAAACTGGAGGCCCATGAGCCAATCAGGGAATCAGATCTGGAGAGGGTCAGCAACTTTAAATTCCTCTGTGTTATCATTTCAGAGAAGCTATCCGGGGCCCAGCATGTAAGTGCAATTCTGAAGGGAGTACCTTTACTTCCTTGGAAGTTAGCAAAGGTTCGACATGACATTCAAAACTTTGACGAACATTTATAGGTGTGTGGTGGAGAGTTTATTGACTGGTTGAATCACAGCCTAATGTAGAAACAACAATGCCCTTAAGCAGAAAATCCTACAAAAAGCAGTGGATATGGACCAGTCCATCACAGGTGAAGCTCTTCCTGCCATTGAACTCATCTACATAGAGCATTGTCATGTGAGAGTAGCATCCATCATCAGGGACCCCCCACCACCCAGAACATGCCGTCCTGTCGCTGCCATCAGAAAGATGGTACTGGAGCCTCACGATCAACACCACCAGATTCAGGAACAGTTATTACCCCTCAACCATCAGGATCTTGAACCACAGTGGATGATTTCATTCAGCTTCAGACTCCCTCAGCGAACAATTCACACAATCTATGAACTCATTTTTAAGGACTCTTCATTTCAGTTTCTTGATATTTATTGTTTACTTGTTATTGTTTTCTCTTTTGTATTTGCATAGCTTGATGGCTTTTGCACGGTTGGTTGGTTGTCCATCCTGTTGGGTGCGGTCACTCATCGATTCTATTGTTTTATGAATTTACAATGTATGCCCCCAAGAACAAATCCCAGGGTTGTATATGGTGACGTGTATGTACTTTGATAATAAATTTCCTTTGAACTTTGATTGAACTTGTATCATATTTGTGATGTTAAGTTGCATTGTAAAACTTTATTACACATCTGTAAAGTTCTTTTAATAAATGGGCAAATAATAGATTAAATATTTTTCTTTAAACTCCACTTGCTCTAATCACACTTTGGACTGTAAATTGAAACTCCTATTTGTGCTGGAGGTTGAAAGGGTTTAACAATCATCTTTTCAACAACTGGCTCATTTGTACCTCTGCAACACACACTAAATGCTGGAAGCACTCAGCAGGTCAGACAGCTCCTATGGAAAAGAGTAAACACTCGATGTTTTGGGCCAAAACCCCTTCGTCGGGATTGGGGAAAAACAGAAATCAGAGTAATAAGGTTGCGGGGGAGGAAGAAGTACAAGGTGGTAGGTGATAAGTGAAACAGAGTTGGGGAGGGGGTGAAGTAAAGAGCTGGGAGTTGATTGGTGAAAGAGATAAAGGGTTGGAGAAGGGGAAATCTGATAGGAGGGGACAGAAGGCCACGGAAGAAAGGAAGGGGGAGGAGAATCAGAGGGAGGTAATGGGCAGGTAAAGGGTTAAGATGAGAGTGTGAAATGGGAATGGGGAAGGAGAGGGGGTGCAATTATCAGAAGTTTGAGAAATTGGTGTTCATGCCATCAGATTGAAAGCCACCTAGATGGAAGATAAGCTTTGCTCTTCGCAGCAGAAGAGGAGACAATGTACTGACGTGCTGGAATAGGGATGGGAAGTAGAATTGAAATGGGTGGCCACGAGGAGATCCTGCTTTTTCTGGCAGATGGAATGTAGGTGCTCGGCAAAATGGTCTCCCAATCTACATCGGTTCTCACCGATATACAGGAGGCCTCACCGGTAGCACCAGATACAGTAGATGACCCCAACAGACTCACAGGTGAAGTGTCATCTCACTTGGAAGGACTGTTTGCGGCCCTGCATGGTAGTGAGGGAGGAGGTGTAGCACTTGTTCCGCTTGCAAGGGTAAGTGCCAGGAGAGAAATCAGTGGAGAGGGACGAATGGACAAGGGAGTCGCGCAAGGAGCAGAAAGTGTGGGGGAAGGAGAGATGTGCTTGGCGGTGGGATCCCGTTGGACATGGCAAAAGTTACAGAGAATTGTGCTGGACGCGGAGGCTAGTGGGGTGGTAGTGAGGACTAGAGGAACACGATCCCTGGTGGGATGGCAGGAGAATGAGATGAGGGCAGACGTGCGCAAAATGGAAGAGAAGCAGGTGAGGGCAGCATTCTTGGTGGGGGAAGGAAAGCCCTTTTGCAGAAGGAGGACATCTCTTTAGTTCTGAAATGAAAAGCCTCCTCCATCCAGGCCATGTTCTCTCTCTTCTCATTACTACCATTTGGAAGGAGGTACAGGAGCTTTGCTCACCTACCTACAGGAATGATGCAAATAAGGTTCAACGAGTACAGATAAAGTTTCTCAGGGTGTTGCTGGGTCTCGAGGGTTTGAGTTATATGAAAAGACGGAATAGGACTTTATTCCTCGAAACGTAGGAGATTTGACAGGTATACAGAATTACGAGGGGTATAGATAGGGTAAATGCAAGCAAGCTTTTTTCCCCCCACTGAGGCTGGGTGGGACTACAACCAGAGGTCATGGGTTAAGGTGAAAGGTGAAAAGTTTAAGGGGAAACTCATCTGCTGACCTCATCACCTCTTTGGTCCGAATATGGACCAAAGAGCTAAATGCTGGAGGTGAGCTGAGTGTGGTAGCCCTCAACACCAAGGCAGCATTTGACTGAGTATGGCATCAAGGTGCCCTAGCTGAAACAGAGTCGATGGGAATTGGGGGAAACCCCTCCGCTGGTTGGAATCATACCTGACACAAAGGAAGATGGTTGTGGTGGCGGGAGGCAAATCATCTCGTCCTCAGGACTTCCCTGCAGGAGTTCCTCAGGCAAGTGTCCAAGGACCAACCATCTTCAGCTGCTTCATCAATGACCTTCCGTCCGTCATAAGGTCAGAAGTGGAGATGCTCGCAGACGACTGCACAATGTTCTGCACCATTCCCAACTCCTCAGATAGTGAAGCAGTTCACACCCAAATGCAGCAGGACCTGGACAATATCCAGGCTTGGGCTGACAAGTAGCAAGTAACATTAGAGCCAGGCAATGACCATCTCCAACAAGAGAGGCTCTAACCATCATCTCTTGACATTCAGTGGCATCACCATCACTGAATCCCCTACTAGCAGCATCTTATGGGTTACCATTGACAGGAAACTGAGCCGATCTAGCCATTATCTAGCATTAATTGCCATTGAAAGCAAAATTTCTGTAGGTCAATAGGTACATTTAATATCAGAGAAATATTTACAATATACATCCTGAAATTCTTTTTCTTTGCAAACATCCTCAAAAACAGAGGAATGCCACAAAGATTGAATGACAGTTAAATGTTAGAACCCCAAAGCCCCCCCCAACTCCCCCCTCCCACACATTAGCAGCAGCAAAGCAACCCCCCACTCCCCACCAGCAAAATAAAAAGTTATACAGCTCTCGTTACATGCACATGCAGTTCAACTTTTATCGTGTTCAATTCTGGTCACCTCATTATAGGAAGGATGTGGAAGCTATGGAGAGGGTGCAGAGGAGATTTACCAGGATGTTGCCTGGTTTGGAGAACAAGTCAGATGAAGCAAGGTTAGCAGAGCTGAGACTTTTTTCTTTGGAGCGTAGAAGGATGAGAGGGGACTTGATAGAGGTCTACAAAATTATGAGAGGCATAGATAGGGTGGATAGTCAGTACCTGTTTCCCAGGGCACCGATAGCAAACACCAGAGGGCATATGTAACAAAATTAAAGGAGGGAAGTTTAGGGGAGACATCAGGGCTAAGTTTTTAAAAAAATTTACACAGAGGGTTGTGAGTGCCTGGAATGACTTGCCAGGGATGGTGGTGGAGGCTAAAACATTAGGGGTGTTTAAGAGCCTCTTGGACAGGCACATGGATGAAAGAAAAATGGAGGGTTTTGGGGTAGTGTGCGTTTAGTACTCTTTTTAAGGATTATATGGGTCGGCACAACATGGAGGGCTGAAGGGCCTGTACTGTGCTGTAGTGTTCTATGGTTCTTTGAGTGATTATGCAGAAAGTTTGAAGTTAATAACTCATCTCCTTCTACCTTAGGCCATGAACTTATCAATCACCGCTTGTATTGTTAAAGTATGCACCAACAATTCTGATATTTGTCTTCTCCAGATAGCCATGAAATGCAGCATGGGAGCTGTTGAAAAAAAAAGGCTTCTACTCCCCTCCCCCGGGGCAGGAAAAAACAAACAAAACTCGCAAACTGTCATATGTATGGAATGTACAACTCTGAAATCCGTCTCCTTACCGGGAGCCACGAAAGAACGAAACCCAGCCGAACCCAATAAAAACGACTGTCAAATACCCAACGTGCAGAAAACAAAACAAAACGTGCAAACAGTGAAAGTAAGCAAATGATATTCAGAACTGATGCTCATGGACGTGAATCCACAGCCATGAAGCTGGTTGTCACTGTAGCCGACTCAGGAGCCTGTTGAGTGTAGGCCTCAGTTCAGCGCAGAGATGAGTAAACCGCATGGGGCAGCCAGCTGAACGCTGGTCCATCCCTCTCATTTCCAATCCAGTCCAGCGCTTAAACCGGCCAAACCTCGGGTTGTTACTTGCTCTCGGGCCTGGGCCCTGCCACCTCGATTTAGTCCGTACCCGACCTTTCCAATTTAGCCAGAGGGTTAAATCGGTCAAAGCTCAGATACTTCCTTGTGCTCAGGCCCGGGCCCAGCCTCCTCGATTCTGCATCACCTCTGCTTGTCCCATCTCACCAGTGGGCAATTCTAGGGCCTAGACCCATGGAACTCATTCTCCTCAGGGAAATGGAATCAGTAACTAGAGGACGGAGGTTTAAAGTGAGAGGGAAAAGTATTATAAAGGACCCGGGGTGGTGGGGGGTAACTTCACACAAAGGGTTGAGCTGCCAGAGGAAGTGGTTGAGAAAGACACACACAATAGCAGCAGTTATAAGACACTTGGACAGGAGAGAAGAAAGTTAATAGGCCAGAAGGGCCTAATTCACAGTATTTTCATTTATTATTGAGAGACTGTGGAATAGGCCCATCTGACCTTTCGAATAGCACTGCCCAGCAATCCCCCGATTTAACCCAAGCCTAATTACAGGAGAATTTACATTGACCAATTAACTTCTCAACCCGTACGTCTGGTTGCGAGGAGAACGTACAAACCCCTGACGGGCAGCGGCGGGAATTGAACCCCGGTCGCCTGTACTGCAAACCGTTGTGCTAACCACTACGCTAGCATGCTGGTTAGAGGGAGATGGGTTAAACATTGGCAAATGGGTCCATCTTAGATGGGAATCTCGGATGAGTTGGGCCTGTTTCTATGCTGTGTGTCTCGGTATATCACAGTGGAATATTTGCCTGTATAAAGTGAACAGTTGTCAGCAGCCCTAGCTGCCAAAGAAAGTAAAGTCAAATCAAGAACAGAAGAGCTACATAATTGAAACTGTGCTACACTGTGTGATAAACTGCCATTTTGATTGATGGAAAATTGTTGGACGCTTAAGCAAAAAACTTCAGATGATGACTACAAATGAAAATCATCGACAAAACGTTTTCAGCTTAGTTGAACTATTGCAAAGTGCCAGCACTTTTCTATAATCAAATGCATTATATTCAATAAAAGTTAATTTCTTGTTCCTCCAAATTCATATGTGATACAAGTAGTCTGAAATTATACTTGTGTTCAGTTTCAAGCAGTCTATGAACAGCACAAAAAAATTTCTGAGGAAGCAACACTTTTGAAAAAAACTTGTTGTTCGGTGTAATTATGCTATTTGGTTCCATTCTATCATTGATCGGTGCCAGGAAAGATTTTTTGTTGCTGACCCACTGTGTAGCAGGGTGTTGCTGATGCCAGGGCTCGGAATTACCCAGCTGCTTTTGGCAAAGTTCGCCTTTCTACCTCATTGAAGGGCTGCGCCAAAGGTCAAGTGGCAATCTCCCTCGGAAGCATCATTTCACTCCATAACCTCTTCCCATACGGATGTCACGTCCGGGCTCGAGATCTCGACAGCCGAGCCTTGTAATATCTGTGTGAAAAGGAAAGATCAGCTTCATTTGTCTGATGAAGAGGGACTGTTATGGAGGTATGCTCTCGTCTGGCTGCTTGTCTCTTCTCGCTGAAATAGGAGAAGGAACCCTCCTTTGAATTGGAAGCCCTCAAGACCATAATCCTTAGAATCTGTCCTTTTTATTAACCTTTTTAATTTTGTAAAGAAATATGTTCTGTAAGTGTAAATTTAACAAATAGAAAGACAATGAAGTGCTGTCGCAGGAAAGCAGCGTCCATCATCGGATGCCCCCACCTCCCAGGCCGTGCTCTCTTCTCACTGCTGTCGTCAGGAAGGAGGTACAGGAGCCTCAGGGCTCACACCACCAGCTTCGGGAGCAGCTATTACCCCTTGTACTGCTGAATCAGGTTCACGGGTCTGGCAGGTGAGACAGGAAAAGCACTGACTTCGAATAGGTATATTGATAATTTATTTACAGGCAGTAAGAAGTAATCTCAAACAATAACGAGGTGGCCTACAGGGAAGAAGTCATCTCTCTGACAGAGTGGTGTCAAGGAGACAACCTCTCCCTCAATGTCACAAAAACAAAGGAGCTGGTTGTGGACTACAGGAGGAATGGAGACAAGCTAATCCCTATTGACATCAATGGATCTGGGGTTCAGAGGGTAAACAGCTTTAAGTTTCTCGGCATCCACATCACCGAGGACCTCACGTGGTCTGTACACACCAGCTGTGTGGTGAAAAAGGCACAACAGTGCCTCCTTCACCTCTGACAGTTGAGGAAGTTTGGTGTGGGCCTCCAAATAAGAACTTCCTACAGGGGCACAACTGAGAGCATCCTGACTGGCTGCATCACTGCCTGGTATGGGAACTGTACCTCCCTCAATCGCAGGACTCTGCAGAGAGTGGTGTGGACAGCCCAGCGCATCTGTAGTTGTGAACTTCCCACTATTCAGGACATTTACAAAGACAGGTATGTAAGAAGGACCCGAAAGATCATTGGAGACCCGAGTCACCCCAACCACAAACTGTTCCAGCTGCTACCATCCGGGAAACGGTACCGCAGCATAAAAGCCAGGACCAACAGGCTCTGGGACAGCTTCTTCAACCAGGCCATCAAACTGATTAACTCACGCTGATTTGAGTGTACTCTATATTACACAGACTGATCTATTTATTATAAATTACTATGATTGTACATTGCACATTTAGACAGAGACATAACATAAAGATTTTTACTCCTCATTTATGTGAAGGATGTAAGAAATAAAGTCAATTCAACCAAACGTTCATGTTGCCCAAGTTACAGACACTACAAAGCTGAATACTCACCAAATATACGCACATTTAACAAGCATACTTAATTAAAAGTGTGCACAGAGCAGATCTCCCCAATGGTCATGTCTTAAAGGAAGAAGAGAAAAGGCCCCTTCCACGTGCTATTTTATATACCCAGGATATTCGAAACTAGACACCAGGCAACCATCCAATGGGAAAAGCAGCTGTGGTTTCTAAACCAACCAATCACAACGAAAGCAGCTTTCGAAAATCAGAATAAGGCACAGGACACCACTCAACATCGGGCCCTTGAACCAAAGGGGATAATTTCACTCAATTGCACTTGTCCCACTATTGAAATGTTCCCACAACCAATGGACTCACTTTCAAGGACTCTTCATCTCATGCTCTCGATATTTATTGATTATTTACCTATTATTAATTTCTTCCTTTTGTTAGCACAGTTTGTTGTCTTTTGCACACTGGTTGAACGCCCAAGTTGGTGCGGTCTTTCATATGTTCTAATATGGTTATTACTCTATTATTGATTTATTGAGTATGCCCACAAGAATATGAGTCTCAGGGTTGTATATGGTGACATATACGTACTTTTGATGATAAATTATTTTGAACTTTGATGTATGTCAACACATCCAATGAAATGCATCATTTGTGTCGCTGACCAATACAGTTTGTGGATGTGCTAGGGTGTGGGGAGGGTGGGGGATGTGTCTGTAAGTGTTTTCATGCATTCAGTTCTCAATGTAGTACGCCCTCAACCTACTAACCCGTGCGTCTTTTAGGATGTGGGAGGAAACCGGAGCACTCCGAGGAAATCCACAGGAACGTGCGCCTCCACTTCCTCAGGGGTCTGCGGAGATTCGGCAAGTCATCGAGAACCTCGGCAAACCTCTGTAGGTGTGTGGTGGGAAGTGTGCCGACCGGCTGCTTCACGGCCTGGTATGGAAACACCAATGCCCTCGAGTGGAAAATCCTACAGAAGGTAATGGATTTGACCCAGTACATCACCGGTATAACCCTCCCAACCACTGAGCACATCTACATGAAACATTGCTGTTGAAAAGCAGCATCCATCATCAAAGATCTTCACCACCCAGGCCAGGCTCTTTTCTCACTGCTGCTGCCAGGTAGAAATTGGAGGTGCCTCAGTGAAGTTGTCCTCTTCGGTTCAAGAGCTTGATGGCTGAGGGATAATATCTGTTCCTGAACCTGGTGGTGTGAGTCCTGAGGACTCTGTACTTTCTTACTGATGAGCAGTGAGTAGACAGTCATGGCTAAAAGGAGAATATTAGATACACTCAGCAGGCTAGGCAGCACCTATGGAGGACATCTCGTTGGATCTGGAATGAAAAGCCTCATCCTGAGAGCAGATGCAGCAGAGACAGGAATTGAGAGAAGGGCATTTTAGCCAAGATGAGCAAAAGATACAACAGACAAAGGCAAAACTAGGCACCTAGTCCAACTCAAGAATGCGGCAATCCAAACACAAATTCAGTAATCCAAGCTCTTGCTGCACAAATAAGATCCCAAAATGGGAGGCAGTAAACAGACATTTTAAAAAAAACACAGAAAAGATAAAATAAAATTGAATAAACACCAGGAGGGTCTTACTACTTACAAGATCACACTTTTCAGACTGAGCAAAGTAAAGTACAGGAAGCAGGGTTTAAATACACAGATATTAATTGGGAACATGTGCAGTCAACGATCAGTAACAAGACAGTCCAATCGGTTCTGGAAGAACCCTCAGGGAGCTATGTCTGCCCCTGCTGGCCAACCCCAGAATAGGCCAGCGTCCCAACAAATCCCAGACTTGGCTCGTATCTCCTCCTCATAAACAGGGAGAGTTTCAATCTAATATATGAACCCATTCGCTTTTGATGTGACCCCCTGCCCTCTTCCCCAGCTGCTTCGTTCCTGCTTTGATTTTCAATGTGGTTTTGTGTACACGAACCAGATGGCTGTTCTGTCCCTCTACCCGTCTGGAATTCCTTCGTCAGAACTGGAGGCTGAGGCAACCACTAAGTTATTTCAACCTGATGTTGCTCGCCACACTGATTCATCACACGGCTGTGCGTTTCACTCAGTGCTTGTCAGGATAAGATCGAGTTCAAAGTGCGTTTATTATCAAAGTGTGTACGCAGTATTCAACCCTGAGATCCATCTTCCCCACGAAACAAAGAAACACCGTGGAAACGACCCATTCGATAGGAGAGGACAGAGGACCATGGAAGAAAGGGAAGGGCGTGAACCCCCAGAGGGAGGTGATGGACAGGTAAGGCGATAAGGTGAGAGAGGGAAATGGGAATGGGGAATGATGAGGAGGGTGGGGGGAACATTACGGGAAGTTCTAAGAATCGATGTCCATGCCGTCAGGTTGGAGGCTACCCAGACGGAATATGAGGTGTTGCTCCTCCGACCTGAGTGTGGCCTCATCGTGGAATTAGAGGAGGCCTTGGAATGACTTGCCGGAGTGGGAATGGGAAGTGGAATTGAAATGCATGGCCACATCGGCTGTTTACTCTCTTCCACAGATGCTGCCTGGCCTGCTGAGTTCCTCCAGCGTTTCGTGTGTGTTTTGCCAGTGGTACGAAGCTCGATTCGGATTCGATTGTCAAAGTTGCGGACAACAAATGACCGTGTTTTTCGGAGTGGTGCAACGAGAGCTGTACTTGCAGCAGCATCACAGGCAGAGGGGTGAAAAGCCATCCGTTTATCCTTCAGGAAGAGTAAAGCTGTGAGCGGTCGGCGTTGGCATTGGGACAGATGAGGTCCCTTCATTTTCAAGCAGCTCCCCAGCACCCTACGCTTTTGCCTGATGATGAGGAACCGGGGAAGACAGGGGAACCCAGCGCCTACGGTGAACGTCAGGGAATCCTGGAGCAGGAGACAGGTACAAGGTGGCCGTAGAGAGGGTGTTTGATATTGTGATACTCGCCGAGCTTGGTAAATAGCTTGTAGATGTTTCTTCACCAGTCGAGGTGACATCCTCAGTGCGGAGTTGTTGGTGTTTCTCTCTGGGAGTGCGCACGTTTTTAAACCACCCCCCAACAATCAGAACCTCGGTCCTGATTGGCTACCCCTTCAGTTGACCTTTGAATTCTACTGGCTCGTGTTTCTTTGGCTCTTAGGGACTGCGTCCATTTGGTAGATGTTTGTTTCAGGCGAGAGAGTGTGTTTCCTTCAGTAAGAGAGTCCGGGATCGGCAGACACAGCCTCAGATAAAAGGGTGTCCCTTTAAAACTGAGATGGGGGAGAAATTACTTCAGATGATGAATCTGTGGAATTTGTTGCCACAGAGGGCTATGGAGCCAAATCATTGGGTGCATTTAAGGAAGAAGTTGATAGGTTCTTGACTGGTAAGGGGGGGGGTCAAAGGTTACGGGGAGAAGATTGGTGAATGGGGTTGAAGAGAAATCAGACATGGCAGACCCAATGGCTGAGTGGCGTGACTCTGCTCCTATATCTTACGATATAGTTACAAATAGTTTGGGAGTTCAACAGATTAGGTTTTGTAGGGTCCGTGTGCACGATCTCATTCTCATGAAACAAAACATGTTGTTCGCTCACAAACATCGCCAGTGTTAAGTCAACAGTATTTTCTTTAACTTAGAGATTTGTTTCGAGATGCAGCTCAAAAACAGGCCCTTCTGGCCCAATGAGACCGCTCTGCCCAATTACATCCCCGTGACCAATTAACCTACTAACCCCTTCTGTCTTCTGGAATGTGGGAGGAAACCGGAGCAGGTGGGGTGGGGTGAGGGGTGGGGTGAAGGGGTGGGGTGTGGGGTGGGGTGAGGGGGTGGGGTGTGGGGTGGGGTGTGGGGTGGGGTGAGGGGGTGGAGTGTGGGGTGGGGTGAGGGGTGGGGTGTGGGGGTGGGGTGAGGGGGTGGGGGTGGGGGTGTGGGGTGGGGTGAGGGGGTGGGGTGAGGGGTGGGGTAAGGGGGGTGGGGTGTGGGGTGGGGTGAGGGGGGGAACCCAGGCAGTCATGGAGGAGAACGTACAGACAACGGCAGGAAGTGACCCTGGGTCATTGGCGCTATAGTAGCGTCACACTGACTTCTACGCTCCCGTCCTGCCCCCAAACAGACCTCAGAATGGGATCTGCAAACAGGGTGCGAGCTGGAGGGGGGGCGGCGGGGGTGAATGAGGTGATTCACAACTTTTAAAGGGTCTCAAGGAAGGGCGGGGAGCACGTGGATCATTCCTTGGCTAGGGCAACTTGAAGCCGCGCTTGAGCAAGTATTGGTGCCACGTTGATTTGTCGAGGAGCTGGGAGGGGTGTGGTGCGCTGTTTGATGTCGCCGTTCACAAAGGAAAGGCTTACAGATCACGTCAGTGGCTGGGAAGGAGGAAGGGGTGGGGGTGCCTCGGGGGGCGCCGCGGTAAAACACTTCCGAGAAGAGCGCAGTCTGACATTGAACCACTTAGGTTAAAAATGTCAATGATTTGGATGATGGAAGTGATGGCCTTGTGGTCAGGTTTGTGGAAGATACGAAGACATTGTAGATGGAAGGTGAGGCTGCAGCAGGACCTCAGTGGATTAGGAGAACGGGCAAAGAAGTGGCAGGTGGAACCCAGTGTCGGGAAGTGCCTGGTCATGCACTTCGGTAGAAGAAATAAAAGTGTAGGCTATTTTCTAAATGGAAAAAAAGGTTCAAAACGCTGAGGTGCAAAGGGACTTGGGAGTCCTGGTGTAGGATTCCTCTGCCTTAACGAATTCCCTGAAGGTTTATTGAGTCAGCGGTGAGGAAGGCAAATGCAATGTTAGCATTCATTTCGATAGGACTGGAATATAAAAGCAAGGATGTAATGTTGAGACTTTATAAGGCACTGGTGAGGCCTCACATGGAGTACTGTGAGCAGTTTTGGGCCGTTTATCTAAGAAGGAATGTGCTGATGTTGGAGATGAAAGGCTTATCATAGTAGGAGCATTTGATGGCTCTGAGAATCTACTCACTGGAATTCAGAAGAATGAGAGGGGGATCTCACTGAAACCTAGGGAATGTTGCAAGGCCTCGACAGAGAGAGGATGTTTCCTATGGTGAGGGAGCCTAGGCCAGGAGGGCACAGCCTCAAAATAGAGGGACGTCCATTTAGAACGGAGATGAGGAAGAATTTCTTTAGCTAGAGGGTGGTAAATCTGTGGAATTCATTGCCACGGGTGGCTGTGGAGGCCAAGTCAGTGGGTATATTTAAGGCAGAGATTGACAGATCCTTGATTAGTCAAGGTGTGAAGGGATATGAGGAGAAGGCAGGAGATTGGAACTGAGAGGGAAAGTGGTTCAGCCATGATGAACTCGATGGGCCCACTGGCCTAATTCTGCTTACAGAGGAAATTGGTAAAAGGTCGACATGGTTACTATACCGGATAAAATGTGAGATGAGATGGAATTTCACAATAGAATTAAGCTTTGACTTAGAACATTGAACGTGAAACAGTACAATCCAGGATATTGTGTCAACCTTTTAACCTGCTCCACAGATATGAACTCTAGCATCCCTCTGTTCCTTTACAGTTAAGACCACAAGACCACTAAGGTATAGGAGCACAAGTAGGCCATTCAGCCCATTGAATCTGCTCTGCCATTCCATTATGGGCTGATCCAATTCTTCCAGTCATCCCCACTCCCCTGCCTTCTCCCCATACCCTTTGATGCCCTGGATACTCAAGAGCCTATCTATCTTTGCCTTAAATGCACCCAATGACTTGGCCTCCACAGCTGTCCATGGCAACAAATTCCACAGATTTGCCACCTTCTGACTAATGGACGTCTTGTCTGTTCCCGTCACTATGGAATCCCCTATGACTACTGCATTCCTCATCTTCTCTCCCTTCCTCACCACAAAACCAGGCTCAGTGCCAGAGACCCGATCGCTGTGGTCATCCTCTGTCAGGTCACCCCCACCCCAACTGCATCTGAAACGAGGTAACGATTACTGAGGGGCATGGCCACAGGGGTGCTCTCTACAATCTGAGCTCCTCCCATCCCTTCCCTGACAGTCACCCACTTGTCTAACTCCTTCACCTTCAGGGTTAAGAATCCTGCCACCGACCCTGTATCCTGACTTCAAATTTGACCTTGTGGAGTGAATCAAAGTTTCAAGCTTCAAAGTTTCAGAAGTACATTTATTCTCAAAGAATGTGTAAATTATACAGCCTTGAGAGTTGTTTGCTTACAGGTAGCCACAAAGCGAGAAACCCGAAAGAACCAATTAAAAATAAATAATAAAGATCGACACCCGCTGCGCAAGGGAAAGGGAAAAGAAACACAAATCACACAAACAATTGAAGTGAGGAACAATATTCCGAACCAAATGAATCCTCAGATCCAAACCCTGGAACAGCCCGGCATAGGCCCAAATCCACAGTATCAGTTTATCATATTAACGGGAATGGATGACAGCAGCTGGGACAGTCTTCCTAGCCTCAGTGCCACGGAGAGTAGAGAATGAGCGAAATCGGTTCTCGCCTCCGATCCTGACACCGTGTCTTTCCCGGCTATCTGGGGCGGCATTTAATTTGCCCAAACGATGAATCGTACCTCGCGCTAGGATCCGAGAACACTGTGGCGAAAAGCCCTGGCGCCACGGAGAGAGGAGCGAACACCACGGGAGAGCCAGCGAAATCGCCTCTCGCCTCCGATCTGGGCCGGCGTTTAGACTGTCTAAACAGTGGATTGTGCCTCCCATTATGACGCAGGAACCGCTATCGCAGAAGGCCCTGGGCCTAGACCACGCTGCCCGGCGACTTCACACTGTTCCGAATTGAACCCCACCTGCCGCTTCCCAGCCCAGCTCTGCATCCACTCAATCTCCCGTGGTAACCTACAACAACCTTCCACACTGTCCTCAACTCCGCCAACTCGTGTCATCTGCAAACTTACTAACCCACTCCCCGCTTCCTCATTCGGATCATCCCAGAGCAGGATATTCACCAACCTTCAGGCAGAATTCATTACATCTTAATAAGCTGGTAAGGAAGGCGGGCTCTGTCGTGGGCAAGTACTGGAGAGTTTAACATCGGTAGCTGAGCGAAGGGCGCTGAGTAGGCTACGGTCAATTATGGATAACTCTGAACATCCTCTACATAGCACCATCCAGAGACAGAGAAGCAGTTTCAGCGACAGGTTACTATCGATGCAATGCTCCTCAGACAGGATGAAGAGGTCAATACTCCCCAATGCCATTAGGCTTTACAATTCAACCGCCAGGACTTAAGAACTTTTTAAAAGCTATTATTAATGCTTTTTGAGATAGTGATTTAGATGCATATCATATTTTTTACTGAGTTAAGTATTGTATGTAATTAGTTTTGCTACAACAAGTGTATGGGACATTGGAAAAAAGTTGAATTTCCCCATGGGTATGAATAAAGTATCTATCTATCTATCTATCTATCTATCTATCTATCTATCTATCTATCTATCTATCTATCTATCTATCTATCTATCTATCTATCTACTATCTCCCTTGGCCTCCCGTGGATAAACCAGTTCTCACCTCTGATCTTGGAAATTCTGCTGACTGGAGAAGGCTAGATAAGGAGTCAGCAACAGACGTTCTGCTAGAGGAACTGAGTGGGTCAGGCAGCGTCTGTGGTGGCGGGAGGATCTCTCGACGTTTCGGACTGAAACTACATCAGGAGCTGCTGGAGGAAGCCCCAACATCTTCACACAACCCTCAGCCTCTTAAATATTCAAGAAGTATTCAAGAAGTCACCTGACCATCATCTTCTCAAGGGCAATTTGGCAAGAACATCCATGAAAATAAATCAGCCATGTTCAAAAGGCAGAGCAGACTTATAACCATATAACAATTGCAGCACGGAAACAGGCCATCTCGGCCCTTCTAGTCCGTGCTGAACACTTACGCTCACCTAGTCCCACCAACCTGCATCCAGCCCAAACCCTCCATTCTTTTCCTGTCCATATACCGATCCAATTTTTTTTTAAATGACAAAATCGAACCTGCCTCTACCACTTCTACTGGAAGCTTGTTCCACACAGCTACCACTCTCTGAGTAAAGAAGTTCCCCCTCGTGTTACCCCTAAACTTTTGCCCCTTAACTCTCAACTCATGTCCTCTTGTTTGAATCTCCCCTACTCTCAATGGAAAAAGCCTATCCACGTCAACTCTATCTATCCCCCTCATAATTTTAAATACCTCTATCAAGTCCCCCCTCAACCTTCTACACTCCAAAGAATAAAGACCTAACTTGTTCAACCTTTCTCTGTAACTTAGGTGCTGAAACCCAGGTAACGTTCTAGTAAATCTCCTCTGTACTCTCTCTAATTTGTTGACATCTTTCCTATAAATCAGTGACCAGAACTGTACACAACACTCCAAATTTGTCCTCACCAATGCCTTGTACAATTTTAACATTGCATCCCAACTCCTATACTCAATGCTCTTGATGGGCCGAATGGCCTAATTCTGCTCCTGTGTCTTATGGTGTTATGGCCAGAGGTACCTATGACCTGATAACTAAGTGAAAGAAATAATACTAATTGAGATTCAAATTTATTTATCACAGGAACATCAAAACATAAAGTGAAATGCATCATTTGTGTTAACAACCAATGCGCACAGTAACGTGGCGGTTATTGGCCAGCAGTAAGTTGGGAATCGATTCCCACCGCTGCCTGTAAGGAGTTTGTACGTTCTCCACATGACCGCGCAGGTTTCCTCCAGGTGCTCTGGTTTCCTCCCACATTCCAAAGCCGTACATGTTAGTGAGTTACGGGCATGCTCTATTGGCACCAGAAGCATGGGGACACTTGTGTGGGCTGTTCAGCACAAAGCTTGCTAATTGGATCTGACATACATGACGCATCTCACTGTATGCTTCAATGTACGGGTGACAAGTAAAGCTAATCTTTAAACACACCCAGAGATGTGCTGGGGGCAGCCCATGAGTGTCGCTACACATTCCGGCGCCGTCTTGAAGGTTCTCCAAACTATTTCTTCATCTTCTTTTTGGGCCCTCGGCTCCCAGTGGAGCTTAAGCTACTGATGACCCGTCTCCATTGTCCAAAGTCGATGGCACGGTTGGAGTTCTGAAATTCTGGTACCGTGCATTACTGAGGGAGATCTTTTTGGGCCCTCAGCTCACAGTAGAGCTTAGGCCATTGATGACCTCCCATCACCATCGTCCAAAGTCAACGGTACGGTTGGAGTTCATCAACACTTCTGCAGTCCACTGCACAGGGGGCTGGCCGATACAGGCTTCACCAGAGCCCTGTTGGCCGGCCTTACCCAATTGCACTTCTCATGACGGGGAGGTAGGGTTGGACTTTGAGAATTACTAATTCATCACTGATTTCTTTATTTAAAACAGTGTATTACTGTCATCCTGCTCTACAGCATGACTGCTTCAAGTGTAGACAATGTATACATATATTGTTTATAGTAAATAGGCTAAGTATCTTTAGGATTTCACCTGTTGCTTTGGTAATCATTTTAACAAGGTGATTTTGGTCTGATTGTCGGACTGGGTGGATGAGATCTACGGTGAGATCCAATGTCCAGGAAGGCGGTTCTGCGACGCTCCGTGGAGAGCGAAGGGCGTGACAAGGCACAGAAGACGTCACGGTCATCCACTACAACCAAGGGAGACCCCAGTTTGTGACGTTTGCTTGCACCACTGGACCTGAATGTCTGAGGTCAAGAGAGTGGAACTGCCCCAATGCAACGACTTCTCCATTTTAAAAACTCTCTTGCACAGGTTTCCTGTCTTCATCAGACACGATGGACAACCACCTTTGGTTTGATCAGACAGACTCCCAATATGGCTTGTTCCTGCCTCATTCCTTTAGTGTGGCAGGAAGTCACTTCCCGTGCTATTTCGTTCCTTGCCAGTCACCGGACAATTTGTACTCCTCCCCCCAACAATTTTATTCTGGCTTCTTTTTGCCTCCTTTCCAGTCCTGATAACAATTTCAGCCTGAAACTTTAACTGTCTATTCTTCTCCATAGATGCTGCCTGACCCCCTGAGTTAAAAATGATTTATTATTGTGATACAGTGCAGATTAGGCACTTCCGCCTTCGAGCTGTGCCCGACAATATCCCGATTTAATTCCAGCCTAATCAGGGGACACTTTACCAATTAACCTCCCAAGCAGTAGGTCTTTAGGCTGTGGGAGGAAACCCACGCGGTCACAGGGAGATCGTACAAACTCCTTACAGGCAGCGGCGAGAATTGAACCCGGGTCGCCGGTACTGTAAACCGTTGTGCTAACCACTACGCTACCACGCCACCTTCTGGATTTCCAGAATGTCTGGTGTTCTTATTTTCAATTGTGCCTCAATCTTTACTCTAGTCTGCGACTAATTAGGGAGCTAGTAGGAAAGGAAGAAAAGGAAGAGGAGTTTGAGTAAAAGAGTGAGGGGAGGGGAGGGAGAAAGGAAAGTGATAGGTGAAACCACTTTCTTCTCTTTATTCCTCCTCCCCATCTCCCTCTCTAACCCTATCTCCATGCCTCCCCATCGCCTCCCTCTGGTGCTCCTCCCCACTTTGCTTTCTTCTGTGGCCTCCTGTCCGATCCCCCTCCCCTTCTCCAGCCCTGTATCTCTTTCACCAATCAACTTCCCAGCTCCTTACCTCACCCCCTCCCCGTCTCCTTCCCGATTTCACCTCTCACCTCGTGTTTCTCCCTCCTCCCCTGCCCCGGACCCTTTTACTCGGACTCCTCGTCTTTTTTCCTCCCCAGTCCTGCCGAAGGGTCTCGGCCCGAAACATCGACTGTTCTCTTCTTCCACAGATGCTGCCTGGCCTGCTGAGTTCCTCCAGGTGTGTGTGTGTGTGTGTGTGTGTGTGTGTGTGTGTGTGTGTGTGTGTGTGTGTGTGTGTGTGTGTGTGTGTGTGTGTGTGTGTGTGTGTGTGTGTGTGTGTGTGTGTGTGTGTGTGTGTGTGTTGCTTGGATTTCCAGTAGATTTTCTCTTGCTTGTGAGATAGAAAAACCTACGTTCTGCTGACCTGCCGTGTTTACGTGCTCAAAACAAAAGTATGGCATGAACTTTTAAACTTGAGAAAATAGCGTGCCTCGCTGTGTTGAAAGCAAATATTATAAATACCTTAAGATACCACTTTGCGTCTGGCTTATTTATTTAGTGTAATGACTAGACATCTTAATCTGGGAGTGCATTAAGAATTGAATTACAAATGTCTGCATGAAATGTTTGTTGTTAAGGCACAGATTAAGTGTGGTGAGGTTTGGAAATCTAGCTTGATCCAACGCTGTGCAAGCCCACGCCTATTTCTGCTGAGTTCTGTTGGTTACTGGTGTTCTGGTCACTAAGATAACTAGTTAGTGATTTAAAAATAATAGGTTATTAGAGGAATAACGCCTGTAAGTAGCTTAAGGCCAGGAATTATAGACTGTAAGAATGTGGTGAAAATAATGTCGCGTCTCTGGCAGAACTATTGAATGGGATGGTTACTAGGCAACAGAATTTCATGTTTGAAAGATGTGACTGAGTACTTGGCAAGGGGTGGCACAGTAACGTAGGGGTTGGCACAACGCTTTACAGGAGCAGCGACCCGGGCTCAATTCCCACAGCTGCCTTGAAGGAGTTTGTACATTCTCCCCGTGACCGCATGGGTTTCCTCCCACAGTCCAAAGACGTACCAGTTGGTAGTTTAATTGGTCATTGTAAATTGTCCTGTGATTAGGCTGGGATTAAATCAGGGGATTACTGGGCGGTGAGGCTCAAACGGCCGGAAGGACTTATTCCCACGTTGGATGTCAATAAAAAACTTTGTGTTTTTAATTCGAGCTTCTATATTACCAAGCACTGCATAATTTGAATTTAATACAGTACTAAATCTCAGTTAATTGTGCAGTTCCCATTGCTTGGCTTAGGCTGTTGGATAATTCCATTTTCTGTAGAACAAAAAATACTTTCAGTGGCCTCTGTACCTAATCGTGTGCTTCTGATCTATAATACTGTTCAAAAGTCTTAAGTCACATAAATATAACCAGGATGCCTAAGACCGGGATGTTTCTGATCGTGTCCACGATATTTGAAGTGGGAAGGAGAACAGCCCAAGGTCGTGGTGCATATCAGTACCAACGGCATAGGCAGGAAAAGGGAGGAGGCCCTGAAAACAGACTACAGGGAGTTAGGGAGGAAGTTGTGAAGCAGGACCACAAAGGTAGCCATCTTGGGATGACTGCCTGTGCCACGTGACAGTGAGTATAGGAATAGAATGAGGTGGAGGATAAATGCGTGGCTGAGGGATTGGAGCAGGGGGCATGGATTCAGATTTCTGGGTCATTGGGACCTCTTTTGGGGCAAGTGTGACCCAGGTTGCACTTGAATCTCAGGGGGACCAATATCCTGGTGGTGAGGTTTGCTAAGGCTATTGGGGAGAGTTTAAACTAGAACTGAAGTGATGGAGGAAAAGGAGGTTGGCTTACAAATAGAGAAAGCTTGGAGACAGTGCGAAATGGAGGATAGGCAGGAGATAAGGAAGGGATATGCTCAGACTGAAGGTTTGAGATGTGTCTATTTTAATGCGAGGAGTATTATGAACAAAACGGATGAACTTAGAGCATGGATCAGCACTTGGAGCTATGATGTTGTGGCCATTACAGAGACTTGGATGGTGCAGGGGCAGGAATGGCTACTTCAAGTGCCAGGATTTAGATGTTTCACAGAGAGGGAGACAAAAGAGGTTGGGGGCGTGCACTGTTGATCAGGGATAGTGTCACGGCTGCAGAAAAGGAAGAAGTCATGGAGGGGTTGTCTACGGAGTCTCTGTGGGTGGAAGTTAGGAATAGGAAGGGGTCAATAACCCTACTGGGTGTTTTTTATAGACCACCCGATTGTAACAGGGACATTGAGAAGCAGATAGGGAGACAGATTCTGGAAAGGTGTAATAATAACAGGGTTGTTGCGGTGGGAGATTTTAATTTCTCAAATATTGACTGGCATCTCCCTAGAGTGAGGGGTTTAGATGGGGTGGAGTTTGTTAGGTGTGTTCAGGAAGGTTTCCTGACACAATATGTAGTTAAGCCTACAAGAGGAGAGGCTGTACTTGATCTGGCATTGGGAAATGTACCTGCTCAAGTGTCAGGTCTCTCTGTGGGAGAGCATTTTGGAGATAGTGATCATAATTCTATCTAGCATTGGAGAGGGATAAGAACGGGTACAGGAACCATGGTGTACAAAGACTGTTGTATATCTAGTCAAGAAGAAAAGAAGAGCTTATGAAAGGTTAAAAAAAACTAGGTAATAATCGAGATCTAGCAGGAAGGAGTTTAAGAATGAAATTAGGAGAGCCAGAAGGGGCCATGAGAGAGCCTTGGCGGCAGGATTAAGGAGAACCCCCAAGGCATTCTACGTGAAGAGCAAGAGGATAAGATGTGAGAGAATAGGACCGATCAAGTGTGATAGTGAAGAAGTGTGTATGGAATTGGAGGAGTTAGCAGAGGTACCTAATGAATACTTTGCTTCAGTATTCACTGCAGTAAAGGATCTTGGTGATTGTAGGGATGACTTGCAATGGACTGAAAAGCTTGAACATGTAGATATTAAGGAAGAGGATATGCTGCAGCTTTTGGAAAGCATCAAGTTGGGTAAGTCACTGGCACCAGATGAGATATACCCCAGACTACTGTGGGAAGCAAGGGAGGAGATTGCTGAGCCTCTGGCAATGATCTTTGCATCATTAATGAGGACGGGAGAGGTTCCAGAGGATTGGAGGATTGTGGATGTTGTTCCTTTATTCAAGAAATGGAGTAGAAATAGCCCAGGAAATTATAGACCAGTGACTCTTACTTCAGTGGTTTGTAAGTTGATGGAGAAGATCCTGAGAGGCAGGATTTATGAACATTTGGAGGCATGATATGATTAGGAATAGTCATCATGACTTTGTCAAAGTCAGGTCATACCTTACGAGCCTGATTGAATTTTCTGAGGATATGACTAAACACATTGATGAAGGTAGAGCAGTAGATGTAGTGTATATAGATTTCAGCAAGGCATTTGATAAGGTACCCCTTGCAAGGCTTATTGAGAGAATAAGAAGGCATGGGATCCAAGAGGATATTGCTTTGTGGATCCAGAACTGGCTTGCCCACAGAAGGCAAAGAGTGGTCATATTCTTCATGGAGGTCAGTGACCAGTGGTGTGCCTCAGGAATCTGTTCTGGGACCCCTACTCTTCATGATTTTTATAAAGTACTTGAATGAGGAAGTGGAGGGATGGGTTAGTAAATTTGCTGATGACACAAAGGTTGGGGGTGTAGTGGATAGTGTGGAGGGCTGTCGGAGGTTACAGTGGGACATTGGTGGGATAAAAAACTGAGCTGAGAAGTGGCAGATGGAGTTCAACCCAGATAAGTGTGAGGTGGTGCATTTTGGTAGGTCAAATATGATGGCAGAATATAGCATTAATGGTAAGACTCTTAGCAGTATGGAGGATCAGAGAGATCTTAGGGTTCAAGTTCATAGGACACTCAAAGCTGCTATGCAGGCTGACTCTGAGGTTAAGAAGGCATATGGTGTATTGGCCTTCATCAATCATGGGATTGAGTTTAGGAGCAGAGAAGTAATGTTGCAGCTATAAAGGATCCTGGTCAGACCCCACTTGGAGTACTGGGCTCAGTTCTGGTCACCTCACTACAGGAAGGACATGGAAACCATAGAAAGGGTGCAAAGGAGATTTACAAAGATGTTCCCTGGATTGGGGTATAGGTTGACTTAACTCGGCCTTTTCTCCTTAAAGCAACAGAGGATGAGAGGTGACCACAGAGGTGTACAAGATGATGAGAGGCATTGATCATGCGGACAGTCAGAGACCTTTTCTCAGGACTGAAATGGCTAACACGAGAGGGCATAGTTTTAAGGTGCTTGGAAGTAGGTACAGAGGAGATGTCAGGGGTAAGTTTTTTACACAAAGAGTGGTAAGAGCGTGGAATGGGCTGCCGGCAGCGGTGGTGGAGGCGGAAACGATAGGGTCTTTTAAGAGGCTCCTGGATAGAGGGCTATGGGTAAAGCCTAGGTAGTTCTAAGGTAGGGACATGTTCGGCACAGCTTTGTGGGCCGAAGGGCCTGTATTGTGCTGTAGGTTTTCTATGTTTCTCGTACTGTATCTGTCAGTGTGGAGCAGAGAGCAAGCTTGTAAATCTGGCAGGAGCAAAGGATGTTGGGAAGGGTGAGGGTGAAGCGTTGCAGAAGGGGTGTGGGACAGGTGGCAGAGAAGGAGTGCTAGGGGCAGTGAGTGGCAGAGTTACAGACACACCCAGCCCTGAGACACCATACAAGGTTATTTGATTACACACAATTGGTTTATTGGTCATTACTGGACGTCTCTCTGGTGCTTTCCGCTCCCTTCCCCTTTTCCCAACCATGATTCCCCTCTCTCTGCCCCCCTTCCCACTCTCAGTCCATATCAGAATCAGGTTTATCATCACTCACATATGTCATGAAATTTGTTTTTTTTGTGGCAACAGTACAGTGTAATACATGAACTTACTAAGCCCCTTGCACAGTACTGCGATGTTCATGGTCTTCTGTTGCTGTAGCCCATCCACTTCAAGGTTCAATGTGCTCTGTGATTAGTTACATTCTTCGGCACACCACTGTTGTAACGTGAGGTTATTTGAGTTACTGTCGCCTTCCTGTCAGCTTGAACCCGTCTGGCCATTCTCCTCCAACCTCTCTCGTTAACAAGGTATTTCCGCCCACAGAACTGCTGCTCACTGAACATTTTTTTTGTTTCTCGCACCATTCGCTGTAAACTCTAGTAACCGTTGTGTGTAAAAACTCCAGGAAATCGCCACTTTCTGAGATACTCAAATCACCCCCTCTGACACCGACGACCGTTCCACGTTAAAAGTCACATTTCTTCCCCATTCTGATGTTTGGTCTGAACAACAGCCGAGCCTCTTGACCACGTCTGCGTGCTTTTATGCCTTGAGTTGCTGTCACGTGATTGGCTGATTAGATATTTGCCCCATCCAGCAGGCGTTCCTAATAAAGTGGCCACTGAGTGGATATCACGGTTGACCAGGCTCCGGATGAGAGTCCGTCTGCACGTTTGGCACCGTAGTCAGCGTAAGCATCCACCATGCTTGGTGTTAATGTTTGAGCTCAAGGTCTGAGTAGATCCCAGTATTCCTCCAGCCCCGGCACTCACTTGTCGCTCTTTCTTGGCCTCATCTCCACGGTTCCCAAATGGTTAAAGCCGCCGGTGAACTGAGAATCCCCCTCAGTCATCAGGTCACATTATTGAACACTGGGCCACAGCAGATACAATATTAGGGGCTTGATACGGACATGACAAATACAGGATTCACCCCACCAGCAGTAGATGATTTTCATGAGACTTAAGGCCATCACCTCTCGCGTAATAAAACTGGTCAATTTTTTTGAAGTAGCCAGCCGTTTCCCAAATGATCATTACCACGAGGTACTCACTCTTTATCAACCCGGAGCCCTTCTGTTTACACCCGGTTTTTACATCATGTCTTCTTCCCTACCGAGGAACACGTGCTGGTTTTTTTTTGTTTTTAACTCGATGCTGCTGCACTTTTAACAGGTCAGTCGCCGTGTCAGGTTCATTTTAAAAGATACTTCATCGCCAGTGGTACGTCTTGCATCTCATCAATTCATTAAATTAATTCACAGGAGTCCGAAAATGCGGGTGTAACTTCGTCTTTTAGTTTGAGCGAGGCGCGCACGTATCACGTGGTAGTGCGATGACGTAGGCTATGCTAATTTTTTCCATAAAACCCGTAATTAATTATTTAACCAAACAGAAATACTCAATCAACCAATATATGTACTCAACCATTACGGAAGTGTTTAATGCACAACTGACAGTAGTGAAGTTCAAGGAACTAGCCAGCTCTGAAGCGACTACAGACAGACAGACATACTTTATTGATCCTGAAGGGAAATTGGGTTTCGTTTCAATACAGCTGCACCAACCAAGAACAGAGTAGAAATATAGCAATATAAAACCATAAATAATTAAATAATAATAAGTTAATCATGCCAAGTGGAAATAAGTCCAGGACCAGCCTATTGGCTCAGGGTGTCTGACACTCCGAGGGAGGAGTTGTAAAGTTTGATGGCCACAGGCAGGAATGACTTCCTATGACGCTCAGTGTTACATCTCGGTGGAATGAGTCTCTGGCTGAATGTACTCCTGTGCCTAACCAGTACATTATGGAGTGGATGGGAGACATTGTCCAAGATGGCATGCAACTCGGACAGCATCCTCTTTTCAGACACCACCGTCAGAGAGTCCAGTTCCACCCCCCACAACATCACTGGCCTTACGAATGAGTTTGTTGATTCTGTTGGTGTCTGCTACCCTCAGCCTGCTGCCCCAGCACACAACAGCAAACATGATAGCACTGGCCACCACAGACTCATAGAACATCCTCAGCATCGTCCGGCAGATGTTAAAGGACCTCAGTCTCCTCAGGAAATAGAGATGGCTCTGACCCTTCTTGTAGACAGCCTCAGTGTTCTTTGACCAGTCCAGTTTATTGTCAATTCATATCCCCAGGTATTTGTAATCCTCCACTATGTCCACACTGACCCCTTGGATGGAAACAGGGGTAACCGGTGCCTTAGCCCTCCTCAGGTCCACCACCAGATCCTTAAGTCTTTTTCACATTAAGCTGCAGATGATTCTGCTCGCACCATGTGACAAAGTTTCCCACCATAGCCCTGTACTCAGCCTCATCTCCCTTGCTGATGCATCCAACTATGGCAGAGTCATCAGAAAACTTCTGAAGATGGCAAGACTGTGTGTTGTAGTTGAAGTCCGAGGTGTAGATGGTGAAGAGAAAGGGAGACAGGACAGTCCCCTGTGGAGCTCCAGTGCTGCTGACCACTCTGTCTGACACACAGTGTTGCAAGTGCACATACTGTGGTCTGCCAGTCAGGTAATCAATAATCCATGACACCAGGGAAGCATCCACCTACATCACTGTCAGCTTCTCACCCAGCAGAGCAGGGCGGATGGTGTTGAATGCACTGGAGAAGTCAGAAAACATGACCCTCGCAGTGCTAGAGCCATACCTTGAGTAGTTGGACTGATCCAGGTGGGTACAGGAGTTGGGAAGTTATGCCGAGGATGTCACTGACTTACTGCCCGTTGCGCCGCTGGGGCGGCGTGGCTTGAAGGTCCTTCTATCGCCAACTAAATAAACGAGCCGAGCGGTGTCGCGGCAATGACCATGCACTGGATGCCAGTGAGACCAAAGAACTGACCGTGGACTTTAGAAAGGGCAAGACGAGGGAACACAAACCAATCCTCATAGAGGGATCAGAAGCCGAGAGAGCGAGCAATCTCAATTGCCTGGGTGTCAATATTTTTGAGGATCTAACCTGGACCCAATAGATCGACACATCTGTAAAGAGGGCATGGCGGCGCCTATACTGCATTAGAAGTTTGAGGAGATTTGATAAGTCACCTAAAACACTGGAAAAGTCTACAGATGTACAGTGGCTGCAATTCATTATCTGGTAGGGGTGGGGGGGGGGGGGGAAATCTGCAGAAAGTTGTAAAATTAATCAGCTCCATCACAGGTACTAGCTTCCGTTGTATCCAGGACATCTTCAAGGAGCGGTGCTTCTAAAATTCCAATATTAAGGATCCCCACCATCCAGGTCATGCCCTCTTCTCACTGCTACCATCAGGGAGGAGGTACAGAAGCCTGAAGACACACACTCAGTGATTCAGGAACAACTTCTTCCCCTCTGCCAAATGATTTCTGAATGGACATTGAACCCATGAACACTACTTCACTACTTTTTAATTTCTATTTTTGCACTACTTATTTAACTATTATATATATACACACTTACTGTAATTCACAGATTTTTTACTATATTATGTATTGCAATAGACAATAGGTGCAGAAGTAGACCATTCGGCCCTTCGAGCCTGCACCGCCATTTTGAGATCATGGCTGATCATATACTATCAATACCCGGTTCCTGCCTTGTCCCCATACCCCTTGATTCCCCTATCCATAAGATACCTATCTAGCTCCTTCTTGAAAGCATCCAGAGAATTGGCCTCCACTACCTTCCGAGGCTGCTGCTAAGTTAACAAATTTCATGACAAATGCCGGTGATAGTGAACTTGATTCTTAAATAAAATCATTCTTTCCCAATATATTCCCACATGCCAACATATTCCCACATTGTACACACCCTTCAACCGCCCCCCCCATCACAATCTCCCATCACATGCCTTATATTATGTCCCTCCACCCACCATTGACCGTACGCTAACCATTGTGCAATTATTGGACCGGGAAGTAAGCACACCACACCTTATGATTAATATATATATTTTAATTGTTCAGCGGACAGTTTAAATTCAGGAGCAATACATGCAGAAATCTCCACAGAAGGGGAAAATCAGATAAACATGCGTTGAACACAACCGATAAGCGGCTTTCTACCTTCTGACTGAAGCTCTTGCAGTGTTGCAGAATAGACCGGTGCAGTTTTGATATTGCAAGCTGTTTAAAATACCTTAGAATGCATTTTACCAAATAAATAATGTTCTTGAAACTACTTTGTTACATATCCTTTTGTTACACTTGCATTTTTAAAAAAAAATCTATTAAAACTGCTGCTTAAAAAAAAATCCTTTACATCAAGCCAATCGGTGGCTATGTGCGTCTAGGCAATTAACAGGCGGAAGCTTCGCTGAGGGTGAACGCCGTTGAAGTACCAGTCCTAGTTTGCTCCGGGATTACACCGCGTCTGCCGTGGAGCGGATAAATCCGTTTAGCAAGACCTATTAATTCGTGAACTAAAATGGATGGCGGAGGCAAGCAGGAAGAGGGAGCGGTGTAATATCAGGCCTATGTGAATTAAGGCTGTAATGCTATCGTAATTTCCTCTTAAAATATTGTTTTGATATATAATGGTACATTTTATAATGACTCTGTAAATGTGGCTCACAGGAACGAGCGTTGTGCAAGTTTTATTCTACAGGAGCGAACTTGGCAGCACTGCGGGGGGAGGGGGGTGCACCTGAAGTGCGAGAAACGCACCCGAACTATTGACACTGAATCGCGCCTTCCACAAAGTCTTTAGACTCTGCCCCGAGTTGTCACTCCAGCGGGGTACTGCATTAGTGCGGCACTGTGTGGCCCGAATCCCAACCCTGAGGATACTGCACGCCTCCTAAGTCATCTCCAGCACGGATTCTTTGGCCCTTTTTACTGCAAAAGCGTTGGGTGGATCTCATCAGAGAATTCCATTCAACGTAACTGAACTCAGAAAAACCGAGGCCACCAGTGACATCGATTCTAAGTCGGGGAGGGAAGCTAGGAAGCTGTGATCGTCTGCTGAGGGACTCGAGTCACTGAGGTCTGGAGGAGTGGACTATGATACGGACAGGGCATACCAAACGCTGGGGGAGCTCAGCAGGCCAGGCAGCATCCATGGTAAAGAGTAGACAGTCGACATATTGGGCTGAGAAGGAAGAGGGAAGATGCCGGAATGAAAAAAAATGGTTGGAGGAGGGGAAGGAGGATAGCTGGAAGGTGATAGGTGAAGACAGGTGGGTGGGAAAGGTCAAGGGCTGGAGAAGGAAGAATCTGGTAGGAGAGGAGAGTGGACAATAGGAGAAAGGGAGGAGGAGCAGTAATAGGCAGGTGAGAAGAGGTAAAAGATCAGGGTGGGAAATAGAGGAAGGGGAGGGGGGTTTATTCACCAGGAGGAAAAATCGATACCCATGCCATCAGGTTGGAGGGTACCCAGACGGACTATAAGGTCTTACTCCTCCACCCTGAGGGTGGCCTCATCTTAACGCAAGAGGAAGCCATGGATCGACACATCGGAATGGGAATTGAAATGTTTGGCCACCGGGAAGAATGCTTGAGGGATCTTGAAGCTTTCGCGAAGAGGCAAAGGGCAGAAGCTCAAGAGCAGGTTGAACCGGAGAGAGGGCCCAAGCGCGTGGATTGATTGAAAAGCAAATGACTTAAGGGAGAAGTTCAAAATTTGCTCAGCAGGAGCAAGAGTGTCAGCCAGTAATTGCAATCCGCTCCTGACGTTCAGTTGACTGTAATGGAGTTGGATACTGGTTGGAGAGCGTGACAAAGAGCTGTCACACTCATCCCTCTCAGCAAAGACGAGTTTATAGACAATAGGTGCAGAAGTAGACCATTCGGCCCTTCGAGCCTGCACCGCCATTTTGAGATCATGGCTGATCATCTACTATCAATACCCAGTTCCTGCCTTGTCCCCATATCCCTTGATTCCCCTATCCATAAGATACCTATCTAGCTCCTTCTTGAAAGCATCCAGAGAATTGGCCTCCACTACCCTCCGAGGCAGTGCATTCCAGACCCCCACAACTCTCTGGGAGAAGAAGTTTCTCCTCATTTGTATAGGAGAGCTGTGTGACTCATTGCCAGTACTTCCCATCCACTTCTAGTTATCCTGCAAAGACCCCAACAAAAAGCCTCAAGTCCTATCGGAGCAAAATCAGGAAGGCAAAAGGCTCTCAAGAGGGCGGGTCTCTTTCCAAAGCTACGAACTAATGGGACAAGCAAGTTCGTATTCAAAATGTAAAGGGGTATATTGAGCTTGGCAAATTGATAGGTTCCACCAGTAGTATCACACTTGTAGCTTTAAACAAGGCCATGTTCGCAAGTCAACCCGACTGCCTGAAGAAAAAAACATTTCTCGCTTGGCACACGTGTAATTTGACAGGTTCCCAAATGAAGGATGCGGATGTACTTTTCGATTGATGTGAGTAGTCCTGTAGGGCACAGATAATGAAGGGCATGAAGTACCGATTTGACTCAGACCTTCTGGATTAAGTTTTAACCTCTGCCCCCCCCCCAGTGTTCTGGGGCACTTTCTAGCTTCCAATCGTCAGCGAAGGGGTGACGTTTGAGAGGTACTGTCAATATCTCAGCCTACGCTGTTTCCTGTTGAATTAACACAGTGGTCTGCCCTTTCTAGACCCTGAGGCTTTGGCACTTCTCCGTGGTGGAAGTTGAAAGTGTGGAAGATTCTTGGTGATGCACATAAGATCGTGGAAGGATTCTTCAGGTCAGGCAGCATCTGTGGCGGGAAATAAACAGTGACTGCTTGCGGCTGCCCTCCAAGTGGAGGACAACCTTGTCGTGGGGTTTGGAGGCTTGCGTGCCTCAATAACCCGGAGAGCTATGCTGGCTGGAGTTAGGGCCTTCTGCATTGGCTCTTGGTAGGGTCACGCATGTCAAACAGGTCAAAGGGTAGAGGTCAGACTAAGAGTGGTCCACCGGTCCTCCAAGTTTGGGGGTTCAGTTCAGGCCAACAACCCTGACTGGTCAAACAAAATTGTTACGGAAACAGCAATGGAGAATCCTTCTACACCCGAGTGCGGCGGTATTCCTGAGTCTCCAGCCAAGACTTGCATGACTGACAGGAGTGAAAACTGAGCTACTGACACGATGAAGGAAGCCAGAGATGGGAGGACCTTCATTACTACCCTAAACGCCAGCGGCGTAACGGGCAGCAGATAGGTAGGTTTCAGGCCGAGACATTCCATCAGGACCTCGGCTCTGGGGCTAAAACATCGACTGTTTATTTCTCTCCATAGATGTTGCCTGACTGGCTGAGCTCCTCCCCCTCGGGACTACAGGTGAGCTGTGGCGCACAGGACGTTGTGCACTTACTCACGCCCCCCCCCCCCCACCCAACGATAAAAACTACCATGAGGAAAACGTCGGCTGTTCTTAATGTGCAAAATCTGCCAGGCACTTGATGGCGTAAGGATGGAAAGTGAGGCGTTGAAAGGGAAACCTGAGGCAAGGCTTCACTCGGAGGCTGGAAAGATGGAAAGTGAGGCGTTGAAAGGGAAACCTGAGGGAAGGCTTCACTCGGAGGCTGGAAAGATGGAAAGTGAGGCGTTGAAAGGGAAACCTGAGGCAAGGCTTCACTCGGAGGCTGGAAAGATGGAAAGTGAGGCGTTGAAAGGGAAACCTGAGGCAAGGCTTCACTCAGAGGCTGGAAATGCAGTGCAAGTGGTGGATGTGATTTCAATGTTCAAGGAAGTTTGGATAGGTATGTAGATGGCCGGGGGGGGGGGGGGGGGGAGACTGTCTGGGTACGGGTCAATGGGTGTTGGCAGTTTAGATGGTTTGGCATGGATGAGATGGGCCGAAGGGCCTGTTTCTGTGCTGTAGTTTTCAATTTTCTATTTCCCATGAATTTTTTTATGTGGGGCTTTAATCATAATCAGCATTATTGTGTCAAGCAGACCTATCTAGTGGATCCAACTCATTAACTCAGCAGAGAATGGGTTGGAACCATTGCTCAAGGCAGCTACCATGTCTGTTATTGCAGGATATACTTACAGATTTGATCCTCTTTCTCTAAAATGACACTGGAGCATAGCTGTAATTTCATGTTAGCAGAATCAGAAGGATAATATTGCAAGGGATGATTCGAAGGTGGGGGGAAGTGAGCTGGGATAAAGAGCTGTGTATGAGTGATTAAGATGGCTAATTTACGAGAGGCTGAACCACGGACACCTAGCCCTTCACCTTTACCACCTATCGGGGTCCCAGCTTCTTACTTCAACTCTGCCACCCCCACCCACTGCCCTTCCCTCACCTGGTTTCACCAATCACCCAACAGCTTGTACTCCCACCTCCTCATTCTGACCTCTGCACCATTACTTTCCAGATCAGATGAAGGGTCTCGGTCCAGAGACGTCGACCATTTGTTCCCCTCCCGAAGTCCCACCCTATGACCCCGTTGTGAGAGGTGGGAACGGGTAAGGCCACCCAGCAGGGCTCTGGTGAACCAGTGGATTGCAGAAGCTTTGGATTCCAGCTATGCTGTTGACTTTGGATGATGAAGATGGGAGATCATCACAGGCTTCTGCTCCACTGGGAGCTAAGGGACAAGAAACATGTGTCGTCTGAACGGCTGACCGAGTTCCTCCTGCATTTTGTGTGTGTGTGTTGCTCAAGATTTCCAGCATCTGCAGAACTCCCTGTGTGTTTTATAATATTTAATGCGATAAAGTGCAGAACAGGCCCTTCGAGCCGCACCTCCCAGCTGCCCTCAATTTAACCCTAGCCTAATCACAGAACAATTTACAATGACCGATTAACCTACCAACCGGTAAGGGTTTGTATTCTGGGAGGAAACCCACGCAGTCACGGGGAGATCGCACAGACTCCATAGAGGCCGCAGCGGGAATTGAACCTGCGTCACCGGTACTGCTAACCACCACGCCACCGTGCCACTGAGGATGGAAGGGACTACAACTAGAGGCCTCGGGTTATGTGCGAAAGGTGACTTAAGGGGAACCTCTGCACTCATCGATGGCGCAAGTGAGCAGAAGTGGTGGATGCGGCTTCAATTGCGTCGTATATGTACGTGGGTGGGAGGGGTATGGCGGACTCTGGCCCAGGTGCGAGTCAGTGGGACTCCAGTGTCAGATAGGTCGAAGGGTCTGTTCTTGTGCTGTCATTCTCTATGACTTAATTTGTGTACTATTCTGTAGATATTAGGTACGAATCTGGCATCAGTAGTGGGAATACTGGCAAATCTTTGCGCTAGCTGAAGGAGGGTATTCAGGAACAATAGACAATAGGTGCAGAAGTAGACCATTCGGCCCTTCGAGCCTGCACCACCATTTTAAGATCATGGCTGATCATCTACTGTCAATACCCGGTTCTTGCCTTGTCCCCATATCCCTTGATTCCCCTATCCATAAGATACCTATCTAGCTCCTTCTTGAAAGCATCCAGAGAATTGGCCTCCACTGCCTTCCGAGGCAGTGCATTCCAGACCCCCACAACTCTCTGGGAGAAGAAGTTTTTCCTTAACTCTGTCCTAAATGACCTACCCCTTATTCTCAAACCATGCCCTCTGGTACTGGACTCTCCCAGCATCTGGAACATATTTCCTGCCTCTATCTTGTCCAATCCCTTAATAATCTTATATGTTTCAATCAGATCCCCTTCTCAATCTCCTTAATTCAAGCGCGTACAAGCCCAGTCTCTCTAACCTCTCTGCGTAAGACGTGGGCTTTAGAATTACGTGCTTTCCATTAGAAGTCGTAGCCTCCAGGTGGAACTGGAACCCAGTGCGATTTTCTTTCACCTTTGCCCACCCCCTAGTTCATCCCTCATTTCCCACAAGGCTGCCGTGTGCCAGCTCACCGCCGGATGGAGCAGAAAGCTGTTTAAAAGGAAAATCTTCAATGCGGTCATCCTAGTGGAGCGTCATCAAGCAATAAAGCATGGGACAGGTACTTCAGCCCATCAATTCTCTGCAAGCCGAGCACCTATTTTTACACCGATCCTATCCTAACCCATTTATTTCTCTCTGGAAAGGGTGCAGTCAAATTTAAAGTACATTTTAAAAATCAAATAATTACATTTTTGGGGGGGGGCTCTCATTTAATGCTTTAGCAAGAAAGGAAAGAACTCCTCGGTTAACTAATCATGGATAATCATTGCTTGAGTAAGAAAGGTCAAAAGGAAGGTCAAATATTAAACCGGGTCAACTTTACACTGAAAGTTTTCAAGAATGAAATAACTTTTCACCTTCTGTCCTTTCAGTGCAAGTGGCCGAGAGACAGGGAGAAATAAGAGCTGAGCAATGTGTTCATGTGGCAGGAGCAACATCTCTGTCCCCCCACGTTAGTGAGAGAGAGGGCCTGTTGAGATGGACAGTAGTTTTTAAATAGACTCTAAATCATGGTCTCTGGGGGCTTGCTATTGCTAGCATGGTGGGTGGATGGGGGGAGGCTGATGCTTTTGCTGAAGTAGGAGGCTACGGGTCATTCATTCTTTGGGGTTTTCTGTTTCATGGATGTCTGCAAAGAGTAACAATTTCAGGTTTTACACTGTGTACATTCTCTGATATTAACCATTGATAGATGACCTGCTGAGGCAGGGATCCCCAACCCTTTTTTTAATGTCATGGACCCCTACCATTAATAGACAATAGACAATAGGTGCAGAAGTAGACCATTCGGCCCTTCGAGCCTGCACCACCATTTTGAGATCATGGCTGATCATCTACTATCAATACCCGGTTCCTGCCTTGTCCCCATATCCCTTGATTCCTCTATCCATAAGATACCTATCTAGCTCCTTCTTGAAAGCATCCAGAGAATTGGCCTCCACTACCTTCCGAGGCAGTGCATTCCAGACCCCCACAACTCTCTGGGAGAAGAAGTTTTTCCTTAACTCTGTACTAAATGACCTACCCTTTATTCTCAAACCATGCCCTCTGGTACTGGACTCTCCCAGGAACATATTTCCTGCCTCTATCTTGTCCAATCCCTTAATAATCTTGTATGTTTCAATCAGATCCCCTCTCAATCTCCTTAATAAGTATACCGTTTTGGATACTGTTGGTGGGGATGACCTACCAGGAACAAGTTGCAGTGGTCCTGTCTCTGGCACTGAGGTTGGACCCTCGACTAGGAAGGGGAGGAGGGAAGAGAAGAGAGCGGTAGTGATAGGGGATTCTATAGTCAGGGGGGGCGGATAGGAGATTTTGTGGGGAAGATCGGGAGTCTCGGATGGTATGTTGCTTCCCTGGTGCCGGGGTCCGGGACATCTCAGATCGGGTGCAGGTTATTCTCGAGAGGGAGGGCAAGAATCCAGATGTCTACAGACCCCAGGTTGGGGACCCCTGGCCTACTTCGAACAGCCTGGTTCTGCAGCCACCGTGACCAACTCGCTCCCCCGGTTCAAATCCAAACCCGGGGTACGGATTTTGGATGAGTTGCATAAAGTGGTGGACTGAAGCCTTATCCTGGGGGGGGGGGGGGGAGAGATATTAGCAGCATAATTGCTTGGAAGTACACCTTTTTGCCTTGCTACTTGGAACACTGAAGTGAGAAACTCAGGTTGCTGGGGTTAAACGGATGCCACATTTACACCAGCCTCTTGTTTTGGTGTGCTTTATCAAGAGGGAGCTGGAAGCACAATGCTTATCCAGTGCCGGTCCTTGTCTAGACCGTGCCTCCTCCCAGCCGGAGGAGGAACAGGCACCGAGATAGAGATAGGATGCAGACGAGGGTGTGAGTGTGGTGGGAGCTGAACAGCAAACAGGAGACAGGTGGCAGGCAATACTTATCTTGGTACGGAACGGCAAATGGAAAGACAAATGGTAGGCAATACTTATTTTGACACGGAGAGACAGAGTTACACAGGTAAACCTCGGTACTGACATAAAACTTAGAAAACACAATCCTAAGCGGCCGGGAACTTGAATGACCACACTGGCTGATACAACGATCTGGCGATGAGTGGATGCAAAGCCGGGAAATTTATGCTGCAGGTCTAGATGACAACCAGGTGTGTCACAATCAAAGGGAATTAGGAGAAAATGGGGAATTAACGGAATAATGACAGAAGAAGACACGAGTGCTATGAATCATAAACACGAGGCTCTGCAGATGCTGGAAATCCAGGGCAACTCAGAAGGGGAGGGGAATAAACATCCAACATTTTGGGCTGAAACCTCTCGTCCAAACTCCACCGCGGATGGTTCCAAGCCCGGCCACAAAAGGAGGGTTGGGCATGGGACCAGCGACCCCCATCCCAGAAAACCCCAGAGCTACAGAAACACCAGCAGGAGCTCCAAAGACCTCATCCCTGGGAGAGGAAGAGGAAAAAATAACCCCAGGAAGACGGGTGACAGCGTGAGAGACTGGCCGGTACAGAGGACTCTGGAGAGCTGTTGTTGGTAGTCTGTGCTGCAGTAGGGAGGATGGGTGGGGGAGGGCTCTGCCTGACCTGCTGAGTTCCTCCAGCATCTTGCATGTGTTACACAAGTGCTACAGTGGATTTAACAGACGCCTGAAGTATTTGCCACTTGGTGCTTTATCTGTACTCCCTGATATTCACAGCTTCTCTTTCCTCAGCAA
The DNA here is from genome assembly GCF_048418815.1 of Hemitrygon akajei. NCBI lineage: Eukaryota > Metazoa > Chordata > Chondrichthyes > Myliobatiformes > Dasyatidae > Hemitrygon > Hemitrygon akajei. The sequence continues at coordinate 16,410,219 of NC_133147.1, read as the reverse complement.
ATCGCACTGCGATTTCAGGCTGTTCAGTGCTGAACACGGTTTAAGCGAGGTTAAGCCTTACTACGTGATGCCCTACCTTTCCCATCTCCTGCACAGGAGCGGGGCATACGTAACAATGTACAATACTGGGAAAGAGCACTGAGTTTGATGCAGCTGGACTAAGGAATGACCAGGAAGGAGAAAGTTAGATGACAAATGGTTACCTTCAGATGCAAAGTGGCGAGGCTCTGTATTCAATTAGCTCACTGTAAGGACGACACATGAAAGCAGAAGCAACAATATCCTCGGGAATGAGAGGAACAGAAATATTTCAGGTGCTACGAACAACGTGGAGTGCCTGAATCCCTGATAGCTTCAGGATTCTTGCCAGAAGCCATTCCAACTTCCTCCCGTGACATACGTGCAACAAACTGGCGACTGGGGTTCTCTTGCATATTCTCATTTACCGAGTCACTCCTAGTTCTTTTTCTTTTAAAAAAAAAACTTTTTAAAATCTTTTTTTTTTCCTCTGTTAAAAGAAAACTTTCACCAAGTACAAAGAACAATTATATACACACACTGGCTGCTTATCCAGAACACTGATATACACTGGAAATTTTATACTTACTGAGCTTCTTCAGACTTTCAAATAAGATTTGCAGATTTGTACAGCTTTCACCTAGGGAAGTAACTAATAATGACTGCACTAGCTTTGAACTTGCCTCTATTGCAACTATCTGGATTTCCTGATTTTTCCCCTCTCCCAGAACGAATGGCACAGATTGAAGTGTCCTTCTGCACAAAGGCACGGTGAATTCATCACAGTCTCTGTCTTTGGCTCATTCTGTGCCAGCGGAAGGGGGGGGCACCTCTCCTTCCCCTGAGTTGAATAATTGCGATTGTTTTCACTGTCTACTGCGAGCAGCTGTTAGAATTTCTTCTGAACACGATCGTCTCTAGAAAAATATAGGTGTAATATGATTCACAGAGTATACAGGATGAAAATGAACCCTATACTGCAGAAGCTTGTGCAGTGCCTTATCGACATAAAAAAAAAACTGCAGTGCGATTTTGAAAATCGGTATCAGAAGCTTCACCGTCTCGAGGTCATCTTTATCTGGGAGAGGATACCCTGAAAAGTCAAAAGGAATCAGCGTTAGTATGCAAGATGTAATCAACATTCCCTTCAATTTTTCTTTGCACCAGCACGGACCAACCATTGCTCCGAGCAGGAAACTTTTACAAGACCGGAAAACCATGTGGCATTTTAAATGCTTTTTTTTGGTCGTTTTTTTGGTCTGTTCTAACAATTTTTTAAATTCAAAAATTATTATTAGACGGCGATTTTTCTTTTGAAAGATTACTTACCAACAAAAGTCAGAATATAGAACTCTTCACGTCAAGTAAACACAAACCACAACTCACAACAAAATCAGGCAGTCAAAACAACTAATAGGCACAATGGCAAAAGTAAAATATTTTGACTAGATGGCACCGGCATTCAGTGGGCTGGCGGTTTATTAACAATGAGCTACCGACTTCCATTCTGTGTTTATTGTTACAATTTGTTATGGTGTTGTGACTTGAAACACTGACAATGTAAATATGTTGGAGCTCTAAAATGTTTGAAAGCACAGGTTGTGGTACGTTTATTATTTGGATAATTTATGTCTTATATTCAATAAAACAATTAATTACTGGGTATTTCATAACCATAAGATACAGGAGTAGAATTACGCCATTTGGCCCATCGTCTGCTCCACCTTCATCATGGCTGATCCATTTTCCTCTCGGCCCCAATCTCCTTCCTTCTCCCTATAACCCTTCATGCCCTGACTAACCATAAACCTATCAATCTCTATCTTAAATATACCCAGTGACTTGGCCTTCACAGATGCCTGTCGCAATGAATTCCACAGATTCACCACTCTCTGACTAAAAATATTCTTCCTCTTCTCCATTCTAAATGGATGTCGCCCTATTCTGAGGCTGTCCTTGGGTTTTAGACTCCCCCACCGTAAGAAACATCCTCTCCACATCCACTGCATCGAAGCCTTTCAATATTCGATGGACTTCAATGAAACCCCCCTCATTCTTCTGAATTCCAGCGAGTATAGGCCCAGAGCCATCAAACACAACTCGTACGATAAACATTCCGATCTCGGAATAATTTTCCGTGAACCTCCTTTGAACCCTCTCCAATGTCAGCACATCCTTTCCAAGATAAGGGGCCCAAAACTGCTCACAATACTCCAAGTGAGGCCTCACCAGTGCTTCATAAAGCTGCAACATTACAGCTTTGCTTTTATATTCTAATCCCCACAAAATGAAAGTCAACATCGCATTTGCCTTCCCCACCACTAACTCAACCTGCAAATGAAACTTTAATATGCACGAGGACTCCCAAGTCACTTTGCACCTCAGATTTTTGAATTTTCTGGGACCCCTGTTCTTGTAATTTTTATGAATGTCTTACAGTACAGTGCGAATGTCCCAGGCACACATGTATAGCTAGGGTATTGTAGTGATTTTGTGTATTGCACTGTACTGCTGCCAAAACAAAAACTAATTTCATGACGTATGTGAGTGATGATAAACCTGATTCTGATACGGGTCTCTATTGTGGACTGAGAGAGGGAAGGGGGGCAGGGAGAGGGGAGGGAGAGGGAAGCACCAGAGAGACATTCTGCAATGATCAATAAACCAATTGTTCGGAATCAACTGACCTTGTCTGGTGTCTCAGGGCCGGGTGTGTTTGCATCCGTGTCCCACCCCCAGTCCCTGGCCCTCCTTCCATGCCACCTGTCCCTCACCCCTCTTGCAGCACTTCACCCCCACTATTCCCAGCATCCTTTGCTCCCGCCATATTTATAAAATTGTTCTCCGCTCCACGTTGACAAATACAGTAATATGCAAAAGTCTTAGGCACCCTAGCTATACATACGTCTTTAAGACTTTTGCATAATACCGTAGCTGAGGATGTGGAGGGATGGGATAGTAACTTTGCAGATGACATGAAGTTTGGTGGCGGGGTAATGATGCAACTCTATAAAACTCTGGTTAAGCCATACTTGGAGTACTGTGTCCAGTTCTGGTTGCATCACTATAGGAAGGATGTGGAGGCATTGGAAAGGGTACAGAGAAGATTTACCAGGATGCTGCCTGGTTTAGAGAGTATGGATTATGATCAGAGATTAAGGGAGCTAGGACTTTACTCTCTGGAGAGAAGGAGGATGAGAGGAGACATGATAGAGGTATACAAGACATTAAGAGGAATAGATAGAGTGGACAGCCAGCACCTCTTCCCCAGGGCACCACTGCTCAATACAAGAGGACATGGCTTTAAGGTAAGGGGAGGAAAGTTCAAGGGGGATATTAGAGGAAGGTTTTTCACTCAGAGAGTGGTTGGTGCGTGGAATGCACTGCCTGAGTCAGTGGTGGAGGCAGATACACTAGTGAAATTTAAGAGACTACTAGACAGGTATATGAAGGAATTTAAGGTGGAGGGTTATATGGGAGGCAGGGTTTAAGGGTCGGCACAACATTGTGGACCAAAAGGCCTGTACTGTGCTGTATTGTTCTTTGGTAGAGTTGTGGACAGTGTGGAGAGTTGTTGGAGATTGCAACAGGGTACTGACCCTTACAGAGCTGGGCTGAGAAGTGGCAGATGGAGTTCAGCCCCAAGATATATGTGCAATAATTCATTTTGTAAGGTCAATTTTATAGGCAGAATCCAGGGTTAACGGCAGGATTCTTGGCAGCGTGGAGGAACAGAGGGATCTTGGGGTTCATGTCCATATAGATCCTTCAAAGTAACCACACATGCTAAAAAAAATTTTATGGCGTGTGTTACCCTTCATCAGTCATGGAATTGGATTCAAGAGCCACGAGGTAACGTTGCAGCTTGATTATTCTGTTCAGTTCTGGTCCCCTCTTTATAGGAAGGATGTGAAAGCTTTAGAGAGGGTGCAGAGGATATGTACTAGGATGGTGCCTGGATTAGAAAGCACGTCTTACGAGGAAAGGTTGAGCAAGGTAGACCTTTCTCTTTGGAGTGACGGAGGGTGAGAGGTGACTTGATAGAGGTGTACAAGATGATAAGAGGATAGACCAAGTGCCCAGCCAGGGACTTTTCCCAGGGCAAGAATAGCTAATATGAGAGGGCATAAATTTTGTTTAACTGGAGAGTGATGGATTTGTGGAATCTGTTGCCACAGGTGGCTGTGGAAGCCAAGACTTGATGGGCCAAATGTCCCAATTCTGCTCCTATATCTTATGGTCTCATGGTCTTATAATTTTAAGGTGATTGGCAGAAAGTATGGGGAGCGGTAAGGTTTTTTCCCCCCACACAGAGATGTAGGTGCATGGAATATGTTCCCAGGGTTAGAGGTAGATGAGATACACTGTAGACTCTTAAGACAGGCACATGAAGAAATAATGGAAGGATATGTGTGAGGGATTTCCGGAAGGGTAAGACGAAGGAACACATACCACTCCTCACAGAGGGATCAGAAGTGGAGAGAGTGAGCAGTTTCAAGTTCCAGGGTGTCAAGATATCTGAGGATCTAACCTGGTCCCAACATATCAATGCAGTTATAAAGAAGGCAAGACAGCACCTGTACTTCATTAGGAGTTTGAAGAGATTTGGTATGTCAACAAATACACTCAAAAACATCTATAGATGTACCTTGGAGAGCATTCTGATAGGCTGCGTCACTGTCTGGTACGGGGGAGGGGGGCTACTGCACAGGACCGAAAGAAGCTGAAGAGGGTTATAAATCTAGTCAGCTCCATCTTGGATACTGGCCTACAAAGTACCCAGGACACCTTCAGGGAGCGGTGTCTCAGAAAGGCAGCGTCCATTATTAAGGACCTCCAGCACCCAGGGCATGTCCTTTTCTCACTGTTACCATCAGGAAGGAGGTACAGAAGCCTGAAGGCACACACTCAGTGATTCAGGAACAGCTTCTTCCCTTCTGCCATCTGATTTCTAAATGGACGTTGAACCCTTGGATACTACTTCACTTTTTAAATATATTATTTCTGGTTTTTGCATGATCTTTAATCTATTCAATATATGTATACTGTAATTAATTAATTATAATTTTATTTTGGTTTTTTTTTACATTATGTATTGCATTGAACTGCTGCTGCTAAGTTAACAAATTTCAGGTCACATGCCGGTGATAATAAACCTGATTCTGATCCTGAGATTGATCTTGGAGTAGGCTAAAGGGTTAGCACAGCATTGTGGCCCGAAGGGCCTGTACTGTGCCACACTGTTGTACGTTTTAACAGTGGAGTTGCTCCAGCTGAAATAGCTTCTCCTTTCTGCAACTGTTTACAAACCAACCTTCATAATAATTTAGTTTATCCCTTCTCTTCCAACAGAAATTATAGACATCTGGTGTTTGTTGCCCTCCTCAGCTTTGTCCAAAACACAGCACAGCGTTTGCAAACTCGTGAAGCTTAATCACTGTCGGGTGTGGGAAATTTCTCAGCTCATGTGTGCAGAGAAAGCTCTCACAAACAGTAGTGATAACAATGAGATCAGCTCTTTCCCCCTGATGTTTATTGAGGGATAAATGGGATCCTTGGAATAATTATCCTCATCTTCCTTGGACTAGTTTAAAGAAGCAGGTGAGGGCATTGTTTCAACAATCAAACTAACAGATAGACCATAAGATATGGGAGCAGGATTTGGCCATTTGACCCATCGAAACCGCTCTGCTGGGTAATAGTGGTTGATCTTTTTTAAACCCCATGCCTTTGCCTTCTTCCCATAAACTTAAATCAAGAACCCATCAACCTCCGCCTTAAATGCACCAACACACCCCAGGGATGTGCTGGGGCAGTCAGCACGTGTCAAAGATTCAAAGTAGATTTATTATCAAAGTATGTCTGTGGTGTACAGCTTTGAGATTCGCCTTCCCCACAGACAGCCACGAAAAAAATAAAACTATGGAACCCGTTCAAAGAAAAACATGCCCCTCCCCCCAGTGCGCAAAAAAGAGTGTGCAAATGGCAACAAGAAAATACGAGTGGAAAAGACAGAATATAAAACACCAAACCCACAAAAGTCTTTGATAACGTCCAGGCATATTCAGTTCAACCTAGTGCTGTGTCGTTCGTTATCTGCAGGCCACTCCGATCAAAATCGCACAAAATAGCAACAAAAATACAGAGTGAGCAGAAACCAGAAACACATCATAACATGAACTACAGAGTCCGATCCACAAACCGTGTCAATTACACCTCGGCCAAGACCCAGAACCCTGGCACCATCCTCCGACAGCATCAAGCAAGAGGCTGAGAGAGACCATTCGAGCACAGGGACCTTCCTCCGGGTGCAGTGGAGAGAGGGAGAGAGAGGGGGAGGAGAGAGGGGAGGGGAGAGAGGGAGAGAGAGAGAGAGAGAGAGAGAGAGAGAGGGAGAGCGAGCGTCACACAGAGGCACCCTCCTCCGGATGCAGCGGAGAGGGGGGGGGGGGAGGGAGGAGAGGGGGAGGGGGAGAGGGAGAGGGAGAGGGAGTGTCACACGCACACACCTTCCACCGGCAACAGCGAGTCACCACACACTCTGACGCCAACATAGCTAGCCCACAATGCTCGGTAGAACAACACAATCAACAACAACAGTACAACAGCAACAAAATAATAACAACAAGCCCCTTTCCTCTCTCACTCCCATGTTCTCTCTCACACCCACACGCACACAGTCCACCAACCCCAGGACTGGTTGCCCCCGGGTCTCCAGCAGACGGCTAGACATCGGGCCTTCCTACTTCACAGACACTGGCCCTCGCACATAACAATGCCCATTTTTCGTTATACTTTAATCACAGCCTGCCGCCACAAGCTCTCTGTGCTTTCTGCGTTTGTACTCCCGGTCCCATCGCAGTCACGGGTCTGGTCAGGTGCGAGGCAACAGATAAAGTCTTCAACCCAAAGTGTTAGCCCTTCCTCTCCTTCCCCAGGGGAGGGCTCGGTTATCTGGTACCACATCAGCCTCAGTTCTCGTTTGCCAGTCTCAGGTGTGGGATTTGAAACCACAGCCTTCCGACTCACAAGGTTGGATGTTCCCAATGCAGCCCCAAGCTCAGAAGGTACATTTGTAATGGGAACGCAAGAAAGTAGGAGCAGAGGCCGCTCAGCCCCTCCATCCTGTCCACCATCAATGATACTCGTGGCTGATCTGCCGCAGGTCTCAGCTCCTTTTCTGGGCCAGTTCCCCACAGCTTTCAGTCCCCCAACCTTTCAAATACATATCTACTTGGTCTTTAAACAGTCCTAACGTCGGGCCTCCACAACCCCCCAGGGCTGAGAGTTCCACAGATCACTTCCATCTGCAGGAGGAAATCTCTGTTTACCTCAGTATTAAAAGACTGGCCCAAAATCTTGCCGCTATCTGGCCCCCAGTTCACACTCTGTTGTAATTATTTCACTGCATGTTTCGATATACGTGTGGAAAATAAGTTTCATCGGGGAGGAAGGATCTCAGACTCCCAGCCACCATTAGGTCAGAGCACCCAGCGGTGAGGCTCGACGTACTTCGGAAAGTTCGCCCATCCCTGTGCGATCTGACCACCCACTATCCTGGGCCACATTGCTTCCACTGGTTGGGGCCGAAGATGTCCTTCTCCACCTCTAGGAGATCACCCCCCCCACCCAATGACGTCAGGTGAAGCGGATGAAGTGTTAAAAGCCGCTCAAAGCCCTGCACAGACCCTCTCACCTATCTGATGACATTGCCTCACCTAGAGGAGTGCGGGAGAATGAGGGGAGATTGATAGAGGTAAACAAAACTATGAGGGCTAGAGGTGGGGTAAAATACACACAGGCTTTTCTCAATGAGGTTGGGGTGAGACTAGAACTGGAGGTCATAGGTTAGGGGTGAATGGTGAGATGTTTAAGGGGAACATGAGGGGGAACTTATTCACTCAGAGTGCGGTGAGGACGTGAAAGAGCTGCTAGCGGAAATGGTGGACGTAGGTCCGATTTCAAAACACTTCAGGGCGGCCCGGTAGCCTAGTGGTTAGCACGACGCTTTACAGCACCGGCGACTCCGGTTCAATTCCCGTTGCTGCCTGTAAGGAGTTCGTACGTTCTCCCTGTAACCGCGTGGGTTTCCTCCGGGTGCTCCGGTTTCCTCCCGCAGTTCCAAAGACGAACCGGTTGGTAGGTTAATTAGTCATTGTAAATTGTCCTGTGATTAGGCTAGGGTTAAATCAGTTATGGGGTAAGGTGGCTCAAAGGGCCAGAAGGGCCTATTCCACAGTGCATTTCAATAAATTAATAAATACAGGTTGGTTAGGTGTATGTGGAGGCATGTCGAGGACTATGGTCCGGGTGCAGGATGATAGTACTAGGTAGTTTAAATGGTTTGGCATAGATTAGATGGGGTGAAGAGCCTGCTTCTGTTCTGTAGTGCTCTATGACAGGACATCTGCAAAACTCCTGCAGAAAAAAAAAATCAATCCCTCTTGTATTTTGTTCTAACTTTTCAGCTAGATTCAGAACACCGCTCAATGGTTAATCGCTCATCACGTGTCTGATTTTGCACAGCTTGATAAAACACTTTCAAGGCGTGGTTTTTAAACAAAAAAGAGAATACCAGGGCAGGCATGATGGGGAGAGAGGCTTTGCACAGATGTGACCAATTGTGCATCCACTGCGCTCGGTAATGCATAGCACACATTCCGCAAATAGCATTCATGAGGATTTCCAGTCACACGCAGTGCTCTGTATCTGAACCATTTTACACGGGCAGCTCCAGTGTATTAAGTGGCCATGTCTGTTGCCGGGCAACTGTTTCAATACAGAGCATTCTGTGGTTAAATAGAAAATAACAGAGAAGTGCATGTTGCACGGCAGAAACACAATCAAGGGATTTGAATAATTGTAAGCATATTTCTAAACCTCCAATATCTTCCTGTACTCAGCTTGTTTATGTCTTATATCGTACACTTTCACATTTAACTTCCTTCATTTGCTGTTAAGCCTTTTCTGACTAGGCCTCATTTGGCATTTACCTGTTCTGTTGTTAATGGCTTTCATTACTAATCACCACCATACTTCTGTTCCAACAACGTGACCGTGCCCTCGTAGGAGAGGAGGAATGCCAATTCTCCAGGATTACCTGGAGCCTTTTTTGTCCCACGGACTAAAACCATTAACCGCTCAGAGGACTGCAACCTTGTCATAGGGTTTCAAGGCTTGCGTGCCTCAGTGACCCAGAGAGCTCTGCTGGCTGGAATCAGGGCCTTATAGAACATAGAACCGTGTAGTACAGGAATAGGCCATTCGGCTCACAATATTGTGCTGAATCAGCTAAAAAGCAAAATCAAAAACACCCAAACACGAATCCCTCTTGCCAACACCATGTCCATATTCCTCCATCTTCCTTATATCCATGTGCCTATACAAATGTCTCTTAAAAGCCTCTAATGTATTTGCCCCTACCACCATACAAGGCAGCGCATTCCAGCCATCCACCACTCCTTGAGTAAAAAACTTACCCCTCACATCCCCCTTGAAACTACCCCCTCTCAGCTTCAATGCATGTCCTCTGGTGTTAGACATTCAAACCCCGGGAAACAGAAACACCCTGTCTACTCTCACATAATCTTATAAACCTCTATCGGATCTCCCTTCAGCCTGTGCCACTCCAGAGAAAACAACCCAAGTTTCTCTCTTTGGGCTCTCGGTAGGGTCACCCGTGCCAAACAGGTCAAAGGGCAGAGGCCAGACTAAGAGTGGTCCACCAGTCCTCCAGGTTTGGTGGTTCAGCTCAGGGCTAACAACCCTGACTGGTAAAAACAAAATTGTTATGGAAACAACAATGAAGAATCCTTCTACGTCTGAGTGTGACGGTATTCCTGAGTCTCCATCTGGAGTCTGACGGTAATGGAAACTCACAAGATGAAGGAAGCCCTGAACACTGTTGGAGATAATAGACAATAGGTGCAGGAGTAGGCCATTTGGTCCTTTGAGCCAGCACCACCATTCACAGTGATCATGGCTGATCATCCACAATCAGTACCCCGTTCCTGCCTTCTCCCCATATCCCTCGACTCCGCTATCTTTAAGAGCTCTATCTAACGCTTTCTTGAGAGCATCCAGAGAATTGGCCTCCACTGCCTTCTGAGGCAGAGCATTCCACACATCCACAACTCTCTGGGTGAAAAAGTTTTTCCTCAACTCTGTTCTAAATGGCCTACCCCTTATTCTTGAACTGTGGCCTCTGGTTCTGGACTCCCCCAACATCGGGAACATGCTTCCTGCCTCCAGCGTGTCCAATCCCTTAATAATCTTATATGATTCAATCAGATCCCCTCTCATCCTTCTAAGTTCCAGTGTATACAAGCCCAGTCGCTCCAACCTTTCAACATACGACAGTCCCGCCATCCTGGGAATCAACCTCGTGAACTGACGCTGCACTCCCTCAATAGCAAGAATGTCCTTTCTCAAATTTGGAGACCAAAACTGAACATAATCCTCCAGGTGTGGTCTCATCAGGGCCCTGTACAACTTATGTACAATGGAGTACATTCATTGCTGCTCAAAACGCCAGCGACATAATGGGCAGTAAGTAAGTAATACCACTAAACAAGGGGTCCACGAATTCCAGATCAGCAACTCCTGTTCTATTACTTAAAGGTTGACACCCAGAGCACAGCTGTAAACAATCTAGGAAATAAATCGTAGGATCATAGGGTGTTAAAAAGGTGAACTGTCTTGCTAAAGCCTTTACAGAGCAGAACGGATTGGAATGAATGCTATTTAGCCTCCCCATGAAAGCCACAGAAATACCAGGCAAGCATGAGACTGCCCCTGGTAACCACAGAAATGTGAAAGTGGTCGGCCGAGGAATGCCAGGTGGAGTTTGGTTCAGATAAGAGCCAGGTGTTGCACTTTGGGAGGACAAATGAGGGTAGGACTTCTACAGAAAATGATCGGGCCCTGGGAAATGCATCATAGAGGCACCTAGGGGTACAAGTACTTGATTCCCAAGAGGTGGCATTGCAGGTAGACAGGAAAGTCAGTTACTACCCTCAACCATCAGGCTCTTGAAGCAAAGCGACTAACTTCACTCGCCCCATCACAGAAAGGTTCCCACAACCAATGGACTCACTTTCAAGGACTGTTCATCTCATGTTCTTGATGTTTGTTGCTTGCTTATTTATCTATTTGTTTATTTTTGTATTTGCATTTTGTTGTCTTCTGCACTCTGGTGGCAGTCTTTCATTGATTCTGTGAGAGTTATCATTCTATAGATTTGTTGAGTACGGTACAGTACGGCAGCGTAGTGGTTAGCACAATGCTTTACAGTACAGGAGACCCCCGTTCAATTCTCCTGCTGCCTGTAAGGAATTTCTTCCGAGGGCTCTGGTTTCCACCCACAGTCCAAAAACGTACTGGCTGGTAGGTTAATTGGTCATTGTAAATTGTCCGGTGATTAGGCTGGGGTTAAATTGGGGGTTTCCTGGGTGGTGTGGGCTTGAAGGGACAATTCAGTTCTGTATCTCAATCGATAAATTAAAAAAAAAGAAAATGAATCTCAAAGTTGTATGTACTTTGATAATAACATTTACATTGAACTTTGGCGAAGAATGCTTTTGTCATTCTGGCCATCGTCAGTCAAGGCATCAGCTATAGAAGTTGTGACGTTATATTGCACTTGTACAAGTGAGGTTGCATTTGGAATATTGCATTCAGTTTTCCTTGCTAAAGAAAATTTGACACTGGCCTGGAAAGAGTGCAGAGGAGATTTTCAAGGATTGCTGCAGGAACTACGTTATAGAGAGAGGTTGAATGAGTTGGGACTTTTTCATTGGAGTGTAAGAGACTGAAGGAGATTTTATGGAGGTGTATAAAATTATGAAGGGTGTAGATAGGGGAATGTGCATCATCTTTTCCCTGGGAATCAGGAACTAGAGGGGAAAGATTTAATAGACAATTGAGGGGCAGCATTTTCAACCAAAGACTGGTCAGTATATGGAATGAAACATGAGAAAGCCTGCAGATGCAGTAAGTCCAAAGCAACACATACACACAAAATGCTGGGGGAGCTCAGCAGGTCAGGCAGCATCTATGGAACTCAATAAACAGTCGACATTTCGGGCTGAGACCCTTCATCAGGAATGAAAAGGGAAGCGTAAAGATGCCAAAATAAAAAGGTAGGGGGAGGGGAAGGAGGCTAGCTGGAAGGTGAAAGGTGAAGCCAAGTGGGTGGGAAAGGTCAAGGGCTGGAGAAGAAAGAACTTGATAGGAGAGGAGAGTGGACTACTGGAGAAAGGGAAGGAGGAGGGGAGCCTGGGGAGGTGAGAAGGAGTAAAAGGTCTGAGTGGGGAATAGAGGAAGTGGCGGGTGTGGAGGGGGTAAATTTGTTCACCAGAAGGAGAATTTGATATCCATGCCATCAGATTGGAGGCTACCCGGACAGAATATAAGGTAATGTTCCTCCACCCTGAGTATGGCCTCATCTTGGCACAAAAGGAGGCTGTGGATCAACTCTTCGGAATGGGAATGAGACGGGAATTAAAAAGCTTGGCCACTGGGAAGTCCCACTTGTGGCGGACGGTGCGGAGATACTCGATGAGGTGGTCCTCCAATTTACGATGTCTCACCGATCTAGGAGGCCGCATCAGGTGCACCGGACACAATGGGCGACCCCAGCAGATTCACACATGGAATGTTGCCTCACCTGGAAGGACTGTTTGGGGCCCTGAATGGAGGTGAGGGAGGAGGTATATATGGAACAAGCTGCCAGAAGGGGTTGAGGCAAGTCGATTGACAACTTTTAGAAAGCACACGGACAGGTACACGAACAGGAAAGCTTTAGAGCAGGGATTCCCAACCTGGAGTCCACGAACCCCTGGTTAACGGTAGGAGTTCCATGGCATAAAAAAGGTTGGGAACCCCTGGTTTAGAGGAATATGGGACTAGCTTCAGTGGGAATCTTGGTTGGCAAGGACGAGACAGGCCGAAGGTCCTCATTCTGTGCTGAATGACTATGGCCCTCCTGTCTGAAGTTCCATTCTTTGAACGAAAGTCGAAGCTACCATCCACCTTCTTACATATCTGTTCAACTCCCCACCTAGAATAATTGGACGAAGAGCAGCAGCAGGTTCTAACCAGGATGCTGTTTGTGGAATCTTGCTGTGCATTCACTGGCCCACGGCATCTGCCTCCTCCTATATCCCATTTTAAAAAATGACAACGAAGGAGGCCATCTGGCCGATTATGTCTATGCTATCGATCCCATTCACTCACTTATTTTCCCTACGTGCTATCCCTAGCGTGGTAGAACAAAGGGATCTGGGAATACAGATCCAGAATTCTTTGTAAGTGGCACATCAGCCTTCATAAGTCAAAGTACTGAGTACAGAAAATGGGATGTTATGTTGAAGTTCTATAAAACATCGGTAAGGACAAATCTGGAGTATTGTGTGCAGTTCTGATCAACTACCTACAGGAAAGATATAAATAACATTGAAAGAGTACAGAGAAAGTTACAAGGATATTATTGGGACTTGAGGACCTAAGACTTAGGGAAAGGTTGAATAGGATAGGACATTTTTTTTTCCTTGGAGTGTAGGAGAATGAGGGGATATTTGATGGAGGTATACAAAACTATGAGGGATTTAAATAAGATAAGGCTGGTGGGATGGAGATACGTCTCTACCAAATAAGTTGTAAGGCACTCTTTCCCTCTGCTAGCTGTAGGTCACCTTTAGGCTTATTTACCACCCCTGACCAGGGACACAAGAAGCCATGGGAGCAGGTGGTGGATGGTCGTATGCGACCACTGATGACAGGCAGACCATCTCTGAAGAGTATTGATAATGGCTGGGGTCACCCATTTTGTACAGACACTGCCCTGAAGAAGGCAATGGCAAACCGTTTCTGCAGAAAAATTTGCCAAGAATAATCGTGGAAACAGCATGTTCACTCACGTCATATGAAATGACACATAACAAACGAACAGACAGACAGGGCAAATGCCAACAGGCTTTTTCCACAGAGGCTGGGTGGGACAACAACCAGAAATAATGGGTTAAGGGGGAAAGGTGGAACCTGAGGGGAAACATCTTCCCTTAGAGGGTGGTGAGAGTGTGGAACGAGTTGTCAGTGGGAAGTGGTGGATGCAGGTTTGGTTGCAACATTTAAGGAAAGTTTGGATAGGTAAAAGGATGGGATGGGGAATGCAGAACTATGGTCCAGGTGCAGGCCAAAGAGAGGTGGCAGAATATCAGATCTGCATGGACGAGATGGGCCAAAGGGCCTGTTTCCGTACTCTATAACTTGCAATACCATCAACTACAATCAATCCTTCGACCGCCCACCTACAACGAGGGGAGCAATTTACAGAGGCCAGTTAACCCACCAACACACACGTTTTCAAGAAGTAGGTGGAAATAAGAGCAGCCAGAGCCCAGAGGAGAGTCGTGCAGTCACAGGGAGAACTTGCGAACTCCGCACAGACAGCAGTGCAGGTCAGGACTGACCCTGAGCCACTGGAGAGAGGAAACAGCAGTGCAACCAGATGGCCTCGATGGAGTGGATGTGGAGAGGATGTCTGTTATTATGGGGGGGGGGGTCTAAGACCAGATGACACAGCCTCAGAACAGAGGGATGTCCATTTAGAACACGAGAGATGAGAAGGAATTTCTTCAGCCAGAGGGTGGCGAATCTGTAGAATTTGTTGCCGCAGGTCAAGTCAATGGGCATGTTTAAGGCAGAGGTTGATAGATTCTTGATTGGTCAGGGCATGAAGGGAAACGGGGAGAAGGCAGGAGATTGGGGCTGAGAGGGAAATGGATCAGTCACGATGAAATGGTGGAGCAGACTCGGTGAGTCAAATTCTGCTCCAATATCTTAAGGTCTTATGATGGGCATTCAATGCTTCAAAAATGAATTTCCTAACCTGAAAGCCCCAGAGTATATCACTCTGCTTTGAGCTGTCTGTAATTGGTTCCGTAATTTAAAGGGTGGCCTGGTAGCGTAGTGGTTAGCACAGCGCTTTACAATGCAGGTGACCTGGGTTCAATTCCTGCCACTGCCTGTAAACCTCACATTTCGGCATTGTCACTGAGCCCACAACCAGTAAGTGAATGCCTATGAACATCAGAAACATCCGCCACGATGAATTCCACCGATTCGCTGCCTTCAGTCGTTGGGTGTATTTAAAGCGATGGTTGATTGGTTCTTAATTAGTAAGAGTATCAAAGATTGCAGGAGAATGGGGTTGAGTGGGAAAATAAATCAACCAATATCAAATGGCAGAACAGACTTGATGGGCTGAATGGCCAAATTCTGCTTCTATGTCTTATGGACCAAGTCCCTTATTTCCTCCAATCTTCAAAAACCTTACTGATCTCAGATTTTAATGGAATCGGGTGGCCATCCCTCCAGCGCAGGATCTTCCAAGATTAACAACCCCTTTGAGTTATTTGTTCAATCTTGCATCTCCTAAACGCGTTTTGAATCGACGACTCCTTGTTCTAGACTCGCCAGCCAAGGCATCTTCCCTGTAACTATCCTGTGGCACCCGTGAAGAATTCTGAACATTTTAATGAGACTATTGCCCTTTCTGCTAAATTTTGCGCAGAACAAAGGCTTGTTTACTCAGTCTCTGCTCGTATCACACGCACGCCATTGTAGGAAGACGTTTGGGGATTTTTTTCTTACTCTAACAAGTACAGTGCCTCGAAAAAGTATTCACCCGTGCCACCCCCCCCCCCCCCCCCTTGGAAGTCTCCACGTTTTATTGAATCACAATGGATTTAATTTGAGTTTTTTTTTGGATACTGATCAACAGGAAAAGATTCTTTCGAGTCAAAATGAAAACAGATCTCTACAAAGTGATCTAAATTAATTACAAATAAAAAACAAAATAATTGATTGCATAAATATTTGCCCCATTCAAGGCAGTATTTAGTAGATGCACCTTGGGCAGCAATTAGAGCCTTGAGTCTGTGTAGATATGTCTCTATCAAATTTGCACATCTGGACACTTCAATTTTTCCCCATTCTTCATTACAAAACTGCTCAAGCTCTGTCAGATTGCACGGGGATTGTGAGTGAACAACCCTTTTCAAGTCCAGCCACAAATTCTCAATTGGATTGAGCTCTGGACTCTGACTTGGCCACTCCAGGCCAATAATTTTGTGTTTTTAAGCCATTCCTGTGTAGCTTGGGATCATTGTCTTGCTAGGAAACAAATCTTCTCCCAGTTTACAGTTCTCTTGTAGACTGCATCAGGTTTTCCTCCAGGATTTCCCTGTATTTTGCTGCATTCATTTTAGCCTCTACCTTCATAAATGTTCCAGGGCCTGCTGCAGTGAAGTATCCTCACAGCATGATGCCATCACTACCAAGCTTCACGGTAGGGATGGTGTGTTTTTGAAGATGTGTGGTGTTTGGCTTATGCTAAACATAGTGTTTAGTCTGATGGGCAGAAAGCTCAATTTTGGTTTCATCATAGAACCTTCTTCCAGCTGACTTCAAAGTCCCCTACTTGCTTTCTGGCAAACTAGCCTAGATTTCATGAGTGCTTTTTTCCCTCAAAAGTGGTTTTCCCTTTGCCACTCTCCCATGAAGCACTCGGGCAACAGTTGTATGTGCGGTCTCTCCCATCTCAGCCACTGACGATTGTAACCCCTCCAGAGCTGTTATAGGTCTCTTGGTGGCCTCCCTCGCTAGTCCCCTTCTTACAAAGTCATTCAGTTTTTGAGGACAGCCTGCTCTAGGCAGATATACAGCTGTGCCATATTCTTTCCGTTTCTTGATGATTGACTTAACTGTACTCCAAGGGATATTCGGTGACTTGGAAATATTCTCGTGTCCATCTCCTGACTTAAGCTTTTCAATAACCTTGTCACAGAGCTGCATGGAGTGTTCTTTTGTCTTCATGGTGGAGTTTTTGCCGGGATACTGACTCACCAGCAGTTGGACCCTCCACACACAGGTGTACTTTTACTACAATCAATTGAAACACCTTGACAGCACACAGGCGATCTCATTTAGCTAATTATGTGACTTCTAAAACCAACCGGCTGCACCAGTGATGATCTGGTGTGTCATATCAGAGGGGGTGAATACTTACGCAGTCAATTATTTTTGGTTTTATATATTTGTAATTAATTTAGACCGCTTAGTAGAGATCTGTTTTCACTTTGGCATGAAAGAGTCTTTTTCTGTTGATCAGTGTCAAAAAAAGGCCAAATTACATCCACTGTGATTCAATGTTGTAAAACAATAAAGCATGAAAACTTCCGGGGTGGGGGTGAATACCTTTTAATAGGTGCTCTATATATCATAGAGCACTGCAGCACAGAAACAGGCCCTTTGGCCCATCTGCTGCATGCTGAACAGTTATTCTGCCTAGTTCCTTCGACCTACCATCCATACCCCTCCCATCCACGTACTTATTGAAATTTCTCTTAAATATTGCAATCCATCAAGAAGTTTCCCCCTCAAATATTTTACCATTCACCCTTAACCTGTGACCTCTAGCTCTAGCTTCACCCAACCTGTGCTGACACTGGAGAGGGTTCAAAGGAGGTTCATGAAAATGATTCCAGGATTGAACGGCTTGTCATATGAAGAGCATTTGATGGTTTTGGGCCTGTATTCACTAGAATTCAGAAGACTGAGGGATGACCTCATTGAAACCTATCCAAAGGTGAAAGGCCTTGATAGAGTTGATTTGGAGAGGATGTTTCCTGTGGTAGGAGAGTCTTGGACCACAGGACATAGCCCCAGAATAGTGGGGATCCCTTTAAAAATGGAGATGAGGAGAAATTTCTTCAACCAGAGATTGGTGAATCTGAAGAATTCATTGCCACAGGTAGCTGTGGAGGCCAAGTCTTTATGTATATTTAAGACAGAGGTTGATAAATTCTTGATTGGTCAGGGTCTGAAGAGATTGGGGCCGAGAGAAAAAGATGGATTGGCCATGATGAAATGGTGGAGCAGACTCGACGGCCAACTGGTCTAATTCTGCTCCTTTATCTTATAGTTTCAGGGTAAAGAGCCTGCATGCATTTACCTATCTATGCCCCTGATAATTTTGTATATTTCTACCAAGACATTAATACTCAAATCCTCTCCATAGTCAACCGATCATGCCATTGTCTTAATGGTTGCTGTAAGTTGGACCTTGTGCTATTTACTTTGAGTGTCGTTCCAATAGTTGTCACAACTATGCAGTTTCCCATTCCCTTGTCCCTTGTTCTCCCCATGATCCACTAAGGATACATACGACAGCCGTCCGCTCTTCTGTCCTGGCCCCACCCTGATGGGTAGGGCTGCTCTCGGCATTCCTCCTCAGTTCAAGTTTCACTGATTGCCTCTTGCCCGCGGCCTCGGTCCTCGGCGCCCTCTCCGTGACGATATCCGACAGGATCTGCTTTGCCGCTTCCTTTCTCTTGGACATCACGCTGGAGTTGAGTGCGGAGAGGAGGTCTGAGCTGTCCTGTACTGACTGAGTAAAGAGAGTACGCGGTTAGTACGAACCTTCTGAGGACAGCTTAGAAGCTTATCAGAGAGGGATGGTACCCTTTAGAACATAGAACAGCATAGCACAGTACAGCTCATTTGGCTCACAAGTTGATTTAAGTTGAGTTGTCTTTATTACTTACATCCTTCATATACATGAGGAGTAAAAATCTTTACGTTACGTCTCCGTTCAAATGTGCAATGTGCAAATATAGTAAGTTATAATAAACATTCTGCACAACTGGATAGTCAATATAACATAAAAATACAGTTGTGTCAACATGAATTAATCAGTCTGATGGCCTGGTGGAAGAAGCTGTCCCGGAGCCTGTTGGTCCTGGCTTTTATGCTGCGGTACCATTTCCCAGATGGTAGCAGCTGGAACAGTTAGTGGTTGGGGTGACCTGGATCTCCAATAATCCTTCGGACCCTTTTTACACACCTGTCTTTGTAAGTGTCCTGAATAGTGGGAATGCTGTGCCGACATTTTAACCTACTCTGAAATCAATCTAATCCTTCCTTCCCACATCGTCCTCCATTTTTCTTTCATTAACATGTCTATCTAAGAGCCTCTTAAATCTCCCTATTAGAACCCAGTAATTTTTGATCCCTGGGTTCCTTCAGGAATTCAGGAATGTATAGGAAACTTTGATTCTTTACGATCGTTTGTTTTAAAATTTAAACAAAGATACCGAGCATGTGAAACTAAGAGCAGAGCTGAGAAGCAAAGCAGAGGTTGAAGAGATTCAATGAAAAGATGGCGCCTTTGAAAAATCTATCACCTTTATACTCGAGATAGCAGCAAATGCCTTAGATAACAGAATCCAATCAAAAGGCTGCATAATTAAAACAATTATAACGTGTGTATGATGTGCTGATATTTAGACAATTAGAAATGAAAAAGTATATGTGACTGCTGTGCTGTCTTCCGCCAGTGAGTGGGGATGGACCACCACATACTTTGAAAAATACACAAATTTGCTAAAAATACAAATTACGTCAGTAAAAAAACGATTTTAGTCTTAGCATTAATTCGACTAGTATCTTATAGTATAAAAAAACAACTAATTCCAACATCCCTAATTCACGTGCCTTTAACACCACCCCTGGCAGTGCATTCCACGTACCCACCTCTCTTTACATAAAAAACCTACCTCTGACATCTCCCCAATACTTTCCTCCAATCACCTTCAAAATTATGCTCCCTTGTAATAGGCATCTCCACCCTGGGAAAAGGCAGTAGCTGTCAACTATATCTATGTCTCTTATACACCACTTTTAAGTCATCTCTAATCCTCCTTTGTTTCAAAGAGAAAAACCCTTGATTGCTCATAAGACATGCTCTCTAATAATCGAGGTAGCATACTGGTACATCTCCTCTGCACTCTCTCTAAAGTTTCCACGTCTTTCCTATAAGGAGTTGAACAGAACTGAGCACAGCTTTCCAATGTGTGGTCTAGCCAGTTTTATAGAGCTGCAACATTACCTCAGGGCTCTTGAACTCAAATCCCTCAAATAATGAAGGCCGACACACCATGGACCTTCTTAACTTGCACTTCAACTTTGGGGGATCTAAGGGCTTGAACCTCAAGATCAAAGTAAATTTTATCATCAGTGTTTACATGTGTCACCAGGTATAGCCCTGAAATTCATTTCCTTGTGGGTGTACTCAGCAAATCCAAAGAAGACAGGATCAATGAAAGATCAACCAGAGTGCAGAAGATGACAAACTGAGCAAACGCAAATATAAATAAATAGCGAGAACATGACATAAAGAGTCCTTAAAGTGAGATAATTGGTTGTAGGAACATTTCAATGATAGGACAAGTGAGTGTAGTTTACCCCTTTTGTTCAAGAGCCTGATGCTTGAGGGGTAGTAACTGTACTTGAACCTGGCGGTGTGAGTCCTGAGGCTCTTGTACCTTCTGCCTGATGGCAGCAGCGGGAAGAGAGCACGGCCTGGGTGGTGGGGATCTCTGATGATGGATGCTGCTTTCCTACGACAGCGTTTCATGTAGATTTGCTCAAAGATCCCTCTGCTCCTCCACACCAAGATCCTACCATTAACCCTGTATTCTGCCTTTAAGCTCAATCTTCCAAAGTGAATCTTCGTGGGTTGAGTTCTCTCGGCCCTTGTAAAATCATCGGAAGGGATGGCTTCAGTTCTTGCCTCTGGACATACTGAACGCCAGAGGACTGCAGAAATACGTTGCATGAGAACCAAGTTTAATCACGAACAGAACTCACTTCTAAACCAACTTAAATGCTTCCCCCCAGTTCTTAAATGCCTGAGTCCATAAGCGTGAATGCATAACATTCTTCACAATAACCATGTCATATTCTGGAATGTAAAAGGATTCCTGTACAGATTTCAGGTACAGATCTCTTCTGTAGTTTGGCAAGACAACATGACCCAGCCTGTATTTCATTAATCTTCAGTTTATACTTTCAGAAGTTTGGGAAGACATTGGTTAGGGCATTGAGATTCAATGCAGCGAGGTCTGAGAGCAGCAGTAACTAGCCAAACTTCGTAACTATGAAGGATTCATAATCTTAAGATGATTTACGGGGGTGGGGGGGGGGTGGAGTATAGGAGAGGATGTCAGAATTAAGTTTTTCTTATTTACAAAGAGAGTGGTTGGCGTGAGGAATGTGTGGTCAGGGAAGATGGTCGAGACAGATGTATTCTGGACCTTTAAGAAACTCCTAGAGGACAGAAATGACGTAGATGACAGAAAAGTTGAGGGCTATGTGGACAGGAAGCATTGGGTGGATCTTGGAGTAGGTTGGACGTCAGCACAACATCATGGGCTGAAGGGCGTGTTTTGTGCTGTACTGATTAGAATCAGGTTTAATATCACCTGCCTATGTCGTGAAATTTGTTGACTTTGCGGCAGCAATACAATGCAATACATAATGATAGAGAGAAAAAAAAACGAATTACGGTAAGTATATATATTAGTTAAATTCAATAAGTAGTGCAAAAATAGAAAAAAAATGTATCGAGGTAGTATTCATGGGTTCAACGGCCATTCAGAAATCGGGTGGCGGAGGGGAAGAAGCTGTTCCTGATTCGTTGAATGTCTGCCTCCACCCTGACAGTAACAAGGAGAATAAGGCGTGACCTGGGTGATGGGGGTCCCTAATGTAGGCAGGAGGATAAGATCAATGTTTTTACCTTCCTGACTCCAGCAGCTTAAAGCAAGATCGTATCTGATGGACAGACTGGAGTCAGGAGACTCCTTCGGGTGGGCAAGGTGCTAGTCTTGCTGGCACTTGGTGAGTCAGTTTTAACAAGGGAGCGAGGGTTGTTAGTGGGCTTCAGAGTGTACTTTGAGCAACAAGCAACCTGCAGGAGGAAACTGAACGGGTCATGCAAAATCTGTGGAGGAGAAAAATCTGCAGGGTTTTCAAATCCCTTTCGACACTCAAAGCAGCTGCACAGGTTAACTCTGAACCTCAGAAGGCATATGGTGCATTGGCCTTCATCAATTGTGGAACTGAATTTAGGAGCCGAGGGGTAATGTTGCAGCTATATAGGACCCTGGTCAGACCCCACTTGGAGTACTGTGCTCAGTTCTGGTCCTTTCACTACAGGAAGGATGTGGAAGCCATAGAAAGGGTGCAGAGGAGATTTACAAGGATGTTGCCTGGATTGGGGAGCATGCCTTATGAGAATAGGTTGAGTGAACTTGGTTTTTTCTCCTTGAAGCAATGGAGGATGAGAGGTGACCTCAGAGAGGTGTACAAGATGATGAGAGGCATTGATCCTGTGGATAGTCCAAGGCTTTTTCCCAGGCCTGAAATGGTTGCCACAAGAGGACACAGGTTTAAGGTGCTGGGGAGTAGGTACAGAGGAGATGTCAGGGTTAAGTTTTTTTACTCAGACAGTGGTGAGTGCGTGGAATGGGCTGCCGGCAACGTTGGTGGAGGCTGATACGATAGGGTCTTTTAAGAGACTCCTGGATTGGTACATGGATCTTAGAAAAATAGAGGGCTATGGGTAAGCCTAGTAATTTCTAAGGTAGGGACTTGTTCGGCACAACTTTGTGGGCCGAAGGGCCTGTATTGTGCTGTAGGTTTTCTATGAAATCGCTGATTGCTTGCACACCCACCAACCACGCCTATACGCAAGAACCCAAGAAAATAGCAGGAGTAGGCTGTTTGGCCACTCACAAGCCTGTCCCACCACTCCATCGGATCGCGGCTGATCTACACTCGCCCCCAACTCCTCTTCTGTGTCAGTTCAATTCCTCAGTCATTCAAATGTTCATCTACCTCTACCTTACATACAGCCATTGATCGGGTCTCCTTCACCCACGGCGGCAGAGAATTCCAGAGATTTGTCATAATCTGAGAGAAATTGCTGTGCACCTGAGTTTTAAATGGTCATCCCCAATCTTGTACTTCAGTCCCCTTGTTAAGATTTTCCCACTGTCAACATCTCCCCATCAACCGCCCCCCGATCCAGGATCTCGTGTTTGATTAAGACCACCCCTCATTCTTCGGTACTCCAGGGTATACAGCCACCAAGCCTCTGCTTAGGACAACACTCTTGTGTCTGGAATTTGCCTGGTGAATCTCTTTTGGATGGCCTCCAATGCTACCATGTTCTTCTTTAGCCAAAGGGGTGGAAACTGTGCACAGTGTTCCAGGCATCAGCTCATCAACACCCTGTACAAAGACAACAAAAACCACCCTCTTGTACTTTCCCACCTCTCCACAACAAGAGCCAAATCCTGGAAGCTGATTTAAACACTTGTTAGACCTGCCTGCTAACATTGTGTGAGTCACGCACCAGAACACTTCATACGCTTGGTATCTCTCACAGAGGCTCATAAGGTTAGGAGAGGAACAGATAAAGTGGTTGGGTGGTGGGGTCAAGATACACCCCTACCAAACAAGGTGTAGGGTGTGCCTTCCCTCCGCTAGCCTGCAGGTCACCCTTGGGCAGGGTGTAGCACCTGCTTAGCCCCTCGATCAAGGTCATGTGAAGCCATGGGAGGAGGTGGTGGATGGTCGTATGAGCAGCCGGTGCACATCACAAGCCCTGGTTATGTGACCACTGACGCCAGGCGGACAATCTCTGAAGAGTATTGACAACAGCTGCGGTCACCCGTCTTGTAAAGACACTGCCCAGAAGAAGGCAATGGAAAACCACTTCCAATAACGAGCATGGTCATGGGACTATGATTACCTGTGGCACACGATATGGAACATAATAACGATGAGACAGTGTCTGTTTCCTAGGGCTGAAATGCCGAATATCAGACGGCAGAATCAGCATATAATTAATATCACCAGCTTATGTCATGAAATTTATTGTTATGCAGCAGCAGTACATTGCAATATATAATTAAAAAAATAGCAAACTGTAGTAAGAATATGTGTATTTTTAAAAGGTTAAATTAAGTAAGTGGTGCAATAAAAGAAAACAAAAGGTGTATAAGAGGATGAGAGGCATTGATCATGCAGATAGTCAGAGGCTTTTTCCCAGGGTGGAAATGGCTAGCACGAGAGGGCACAGTTTGAAGGTGCTTGGAAGTAGGTACAGAGGAGACGTCAGGGGTAAGTTTTTTTATGCAGAGTGTGGTGAGTGTGTGGAATGGGCTGCCGGTGACGGGGGTGGAGGCAGATACGATAGGGTCTTTTAAGAGACTCCTGGACAGGTATATAGAGCTCACAAAAGTATAGGGCTATGGGTAACCCTGGGTAATTTCTCAGGTAAGGACATGTTCGGCACAGCTTTGTGGGCCGAAGGGCCTGTATTGTGCTGTAGGTTTTTCTATGTTTCTAAAAGGTTTGAGACAGCAACAACACAAAATACTGGGGAGGGGAAAGCTGGAAGGTGATAGGTGAAGCCAGGTGGGTGGGAAAGGTCAAGGGCTGGAGAGGAAAGAATCTGGTAGGGGAGGAGAGTGGACACAGAGAGAGTAGGCAGGTGAGAAGTAGAAGGTCGGTGGGGAAACGGGCCTCAATGGCGTACCTGGTAGGGCTTCAAAACTCTGTCTTAAATATACCCAGTGACTTGGCCTCCACAGCCGCCTGTGACAATGAATTCCACAGATTCGCCACTCACAGGCTAAAGAATTTCCTCCTCACCGTTCTAAAAGGACGCTCCTCTATCTTGAGGCTGTGTCCTCTGGACCCACCACTGGAAATGCCCTCTCCACATCCACTCCATCGAGGCCTTTCAACATTCGATAGGCTTCAATGAGGTCATCCCTCACTCTTCTGAATTCCAGTGAGTGCAGGTCCGGAGCCATCAAACGCTCCTCATATCACAAGCCTTTCAACCGAGGAATCATTTTCTTAAACCTCCTCTGAACCCTCTCCAATGTCAGCACATCCTTTCTTAGCTAAGGGGCCCAAAACTGCTCACAGTACTCCAAGTGATGCTTCCCTAGTGTTTTATACAGCTTCAAAACTACACCCTTAAACACCATTTGCTGGGTCTTTGTTCAATCTAATTATATCGCATCACAGATTTGCACTGTCCTCACCACCATATGCCCCTTCACCTGCCGGGAAAAACTCGTTGGTCCGTTGTGATTCATCCTTCAGCTCCCACAGTCCGGCATTTTGTATTAGCAAATTAGCAAAAGCTGAGGTATACTGCAGATTAAAACAAAAATTGAGGAAAAGTTTATAAATATGGAATGTTCACAGAGAAATGGACAAGTTTACCAAGGACATTCCATGGGCTGCTGGTTCACAGCGAGAAGCCATTTAATGGATTTGCTTTGGAAACTGACAAGGCAACCTCTTACTTCATACTTGCCGCTGCTGGTTCACAGCGAGAAGCCACTTAATGTATTTGCTTTGGAAACCGACAAGGCAACCTCTTACTTCATACTTGCCGCTGCTGGTCCACAGCGAGAAGCCACTTAATGTATTTGCTTTGGAAACCGACAAGGCAACCTCTTACTTCATACTTGCCACTGCTGGTTCACAGCGAGAAGCCACTTAAGGACTGCGCTGAGTGATCTGGCAAGGCTCGGGATGAGGCGTATGGTTACGTAGGGGGCCCTTGGGGCAAGTTCTGTGGGCTACTGCTGAAGGTGGAGAGTTACCACGCCAGGAGATACTGAGAGCCCACCTTCACACTTGCCAACTACACTGGCTGATCCCACAGAGTTGTGTGCGGAGCTTCCCCCTGCCCCCCCATGACACTCGGATGTTGGGGTGGGGTCGCACCCTTAATCATTGGACACCACCCAAAGAGTGAATGAAGGTAACTTACTCAGTGATTGGCGGGGCTCCGAGGTGTGCGGCAGGACAGAGGGATCTGGGAACACAGACCCACCGATCCTCAAGGGAGATCACAGGTAGGCATTGTGGGCTGAAGAGCCTATTCCTGTGCTGAACTGTTCTATGTGATTTATCAGCAACCATTAGAAGCTTTTGGACATGGATAGGAGAGGTCTGGAGGGCTGTGTGGGCCAAACACGGGCAGATGGGACTAGCCCACTGGGATGAGTCTGGCCGAAGGGTCTGTTTGCACGTGGAGTGACTCTGACACCCAAACAAATCTTGTGACATTCCTAATGTCGTGCCCTACCTCTGAACATTTTCCTTAAGGAGAATGCAGAAAAAAAAAGATTTATATAGGGCATTTTGTCATCTGCAAAGTAGCCCTCCCTTGAATGTTGGGAATGAGGAGCAAGTTCAATGGATTATTTCCCAAATTACAGGAGAAATTACATTTTAAACGCACCTCACTAACATTAGCAACTATTGGTTATGAAGTTTCTTGGGATACCTGGAGGTTTTGAATGGTGCTATAGGAATGTCAGGTCCCTTAAGGTTGTTATAATCGGGGATGGTAATGGGGACAAGCTCCCACGACCTATTAAATGTTCCCAATGGTGTGCGCCTCAAATAGCCTCTGACAACCAAGCCCAGTTCCTGGCCTTCACGTGTGGCTTAGCTGCTGAGCCCAGCAGAACCATTTCTACTGATGGGAGGAGAGGCAATGGCAGGTTACCGGCGCCTTGAAACCAGTCGCTCTGGGAAGATGGGACCCGCCAGCCATGGCTGGCAGCTCATCTAGGAGAAGGAATACTCTGATCTCAGACCCGTGTCTCACACTTCCTTTGGTAGAGACGCATCTCCACCCATCACCCTTGGCAAGTAACACTTCCGGGAAAAGTGACCAAGATGGAAAATAAGTCTGCTTACGTTCGAGGGGGATGCAATCCATCAGAAATCCTGAACTTAAATAGTTATATAGTGCATTCATTAAAAGCAAAAAGTCATAATTGCAAGTATGCTCAGGTGCAGCATCACAGGCACATGGCATCATATAAGCAGCATTTACAAGAAAAACATAAATATGTTTAGTTCACAGGAAAACACACTGAGAACAAAAGATAAAGTCCATTTTTAGTGCAAACTGGTCAAAGCGTTCTAAATATTGCTAAGCTGTAGCGGTTGGAGTTTTGCCAGTTGCTTTAATCACTAAGCTATTTATTTATTTATTTTAAAATATTATTGAGATACAGGCCCTTCCGGTCCTGCTATCCACACTACCAAACAATCCCCTGATTTCACCCCAGCCTAATCACAGGACAGTTTACAATGTCCAATTAACTTACTAACCGGCGCGCCTTTGGACTGTTGGAGGAAACCAGAGCACCTGGAGGAAACCCACGCCTTACGGGCACTGGCGGGAACTGAACCCCGGTCGCCTGGGCCGTAAACCGTCGTGCTAACCACTGCGCTACCGTGCAGAACTTGGGCGGCAGATTGGGAAATTAGATTTAAGAACTCGTCAGTAGATTGACAACAATTTTAACTTCTTTTAAACAAATGCACATAAAATTCCCACAGGAAACATTATCCATCTGTAGATTAGTAAAAAGGTTAAAGGCAGTGCTACATTTAAAGAGGTTTATAATAACGCCAAGAAGATTAGTGAGCCTGAGGATTTAGGGCTTTTAGGATGGAGGGACAAATGACTGGGAGTAAAAACTGGTGGAGAGATTAGATGATACTTACTGATTGATTCTCACAATGAATAAATGGTTTTAGGGGCTTCTACAACCTTGTAAAAAGGAAGGAAGTGGTGAAATAACTATGGGTGCCAGAAACACCACGACAGGAACATTATTAACTAAAGAACAAACAAAAAATGGCCGAGGTAAATAAAGGAGATTGTTTTATCTACCTTGACTCCAGAAGCACAATAAATGTGGGAGAATTAGCAGAGGAATCAAAGAGCTTTTTAATAATGTGGAATTTTATGCCATTTAGCAGGGTAGCATAGTGGTTAGCACAACGGTTTACAGTACAGGAGACCAGGGTTCAATTCGCGCCAATGCCTGTAAGGATTTGTACATAGGTTTCCCCCGGTTGCTCCAGTTTCCTCCCACAGTCCAAAACTACCGAGTTGTAGGTTAATAGGTCGTTGTAAATTGTCCCACGATTAGGTTCGGATTAAACTGGGGGATTGCTGGGGGGGCTCAAGGGGATGGAAGGGCCAATTCCGCGCTGTATTTCAATAAGTAAATAACGTCACGAAGGAGAGAGGGCTGCAAGAATCAAGAGAACTAGAACCTCGCCACTCCACGTATTGCAGTGGTGGCTGTGGGCGGCAAGGTAGCATTGTGCTGAACGATCGCTTTACAGCGTCAGTGATCAGTATTCAGGGTTCAATTCCCGCCACTGTAAAGAACCTGTACATTCTCCCACGACCACGCGGGTTTCCTCTGGGCGCAGCAGTGTTCCCCCCCCCCCCCCCCCACATTCCAAACCCCTACGGCTTAGGGTTAGTCATTGTGGGCACGCTGTGTTGGAGACGGAAGCGTGGCGATGCTTGTGGGCTGCCCAGCTCAATTCTCGCCGATTTGATTTGACACAGAAACAAAGCTTTTCACTGCACGTTTTGATGTTTCAACGTACGTGTGACAAATAAAGCTTCATCTTCACCTCATCTAATGACAATTTAAAATTTCCTGGGTTCTTGAATTGAGTCAGCGAACCTGTGGAAGGTGGAGTGTAGTATGGGAAAATTAAAATAAAAGGCTATGCACTTCGGAGAAACGACAGAAAAGTAGAATTTTACAATGGTGAGAGGAATTATAAAGGTTGAAGTTTTGGAGGTCTGGCTATGCTGGTTGATGAGATACCAAGTAACCCTCCAGGGTCAATAGAAGGCTAGCTGTGCATTAGCCTTTTTGAAAGGGCTTTGGAGCAGATAAGCTGGGATTGTTCGGGGCACTTATGGGACCACGTGGCTCATGGGCTGCATCACAGCCTGGTAGGGGAACACCAACGCCCAGAGATGGGACAAAGCTACAGAAAGGGATGGATGCAGCCCAGTCCATCACAGGCAAAGCCCTCCTCACCACGGGGCACATCTACAAGGAGCGCTGCCGCAAGAAAGCAGCGTCCGTCATCAAACACTCCCCCCCCCACCACCATCCAGGACATGCCTCTTATCGCTACTACCATTGGGCAGAAGGTACCGGAGCCTTAGGTCCCACACTGCCATGCTCAGTAATAGTTATTACCCTACAATCTAATGTGGAAAACTTCACCCATCTCAACTCTGAACTGATTCTACGACCTGAAGACTCACTGCAAGGACTTCAAGCAACCCATTCTCACTATTATTGCTTTTCATTTGCCCAGTTTCTCTTCATTTGAACACTGGCGGCTGTGGAGGCCAAGTCATTGGGTATACGTAAGGCAGAGGTTGCTAGATTCTTGATTAGTTGGGGCATGAAGGGATCCAGGGAGAAGGAAGGAGATTGGGGCTGAGATCAGCCATGATGAAATGATGGAGCCAACTCGATGGGCCCAATGGCCTAATTCTGCTCCTATATCTCATGGTCTTGGTTGTTTATGCTTGTTTATGTATAGTGATTCATAAACTCGATTTTATTTTTGTCCTGTAAAAGACCATAAGACAAAGGAACAGAAGTCGGCCGTTCAGCCCATCAAGTCTGCTCCGCCATTTCATCATGAGCTGATCCAATCTCCCCTTCAGTCCCATTTCCCCACCTTCTCACCATAACCTTTGATGCCCTGACTACTCAGATGCCTATCAATCTCTGCCTTAAATACACCCAATGACTTGGCGTCCACTGCCGCCTGTGGCAACAGATTCCACAGATTCACCACCCTCTGGCTAAAAATTTTTTTTCGCATCTCTGTTCTGAATGGGCGCCCTGCAATCCTCAAGTCATGCCCTCTTGTACTAGACTCCCCCACCATGGGAAACAACTTTGCCACATCCACTCTGTCCATTCCTTTCAACATTCGAAATGTTTCTATGAGGTCCCCCCTCATTCTTCTAAACTCCAAGGAGCGGTCAAACGTTCCTCATATATTAACCTTCTCATTCCGGGAATCATTCTAGTGAATCTTCTCTGAACCCTCTCCAATGTCAGCACATCCCTTCTTAAATAAGGAGCCCAAAACTGCACACCGTACTCCAAATGAGGTCTTACCAGTGCCTTATACAGCCTCAACATCACATCCCTGCTCCTATACTCTATTCCTCTAGAAATGAATGCCAACATTGCATTCGCCTTCTTCACCACCGACTCAACCTGGAGGTTAACCATGGCCACAAATGCCCACAAGAAATTTAATCCCAAGGTAGTATATGGTAACATCCACAGTTCAAAGTAAATTTTATTATCGAAGTACATAAACATCAACACATACAAACCTCAGATTCATTTTCCTGCGGTCATACTCAGCAAATCTACAGAATAGTAACTATAACAGGATCGATGGAAGATCAGCCAGAGCGCAGGAGACAACAAACCGTGCAAGTGCAAATATAAATAAATGGCAATAAATAACGAGAACATGAGATAACAAGATAAAGAGTCAATGTTTGTGGGAACATCTCAGTGGATGGGCAAGTGAGTGTAGTTACCCCCTTTGTTCAAGAACCCCTCCATTGAGGGGTAGTAACTGTTCCTGAACCTGGTGTGCGAGATCTGAGGCTCTTGTACTTTCTACCCGATGGAAGCAGAGAGGAAAGGGCATGGTCTAGGTGGTGAGGATCTTTGATGATGGATGTGGCTTTGATATATACATAGGTACTTTGGTAATCAAATTTCTTTGAACACACTGCAAGTGCCATGTGCTGGATTGGTTTTACTGCTCTAAAAATGTAGTTGTTGGAGACAACATAGGCTGGACTCTCTGGATCGATTTGAGATTTAAGGAGCTATCCTGTGAAACACGTCTACTTTCCGAAGAGGCTGAAAAGAGCTGGTATGCACATCATACTCATGTCATTCTACAGTGGAGAGCATCCTGACGAGCTGCATCACTGCACGGTACAGAAACTGCACTGTGGCCGACAGGCAGGGTCTATAACGGGTGGTCAAAACTGCCCAACACATCACTGGCACCAGCCTACCCGCCACCAAGAGCATACAGTACATACAGAAAGGTGCTGGAAAAGGGCCAGTAACGTCATGAAGGATCCCACCCACCCTGCTCATGGACTGTTTGTCCCACCCCCATTAGGGAGGCGGTTGCGTAGCTTCCGCGCCAGATGCACCAACTCAAAAGCAGTTACTTTCCGCAAGCAGTAAGACTGATCATCACCTCCGCCCATTAACCCAGCCCTCTACAACTATACCACCACAACTTTATCATTTCCTGTCAGCCACCTTACTTAGACACTTTTATGCCTAATGCCACTTTATGCACACACAATCCGTCTATGTATACAAGCTATCTTATGTATTTATATTTATTATAGTTTTAAAAATTATTATTGTGTCCTTTATCTTAGTCCTATTTTTGTGCTGCATCAGATCCAAAGTAATCATTATTTCTTTCAAACTAAATTTATTATCACCATATCCAAACCTGAGATTCATTTTCTTGCAGGAAAACTCAATAAATCCAATAACCATAATGGATTCAATGAAAGACCACACCAACAGGGTGGACAACCAGTTTGCAAAAGACAACAAATTGTGCAAATACAAAAATAAATAAATTTAAAAAATAACAAGTAACTAAGCAATAAATATTGAGAACTTGAGATGAAGAGTCCTTAAAAATGAATCCATAGGTTGTGAGATCATTTCAATGATGGGGCAAGTGAAGTTGAGTGAAGTTTGGTTCAAGAGCCTGATGGCTGACTGTTCCCAAACCAGGTGGTGTGAGCCCTGAGGCTCTTGTACCCTCCTCTTGATGGCAGCAGTGAGAAGACAGCATGACCTGGGTGGTGGGGGTCCCTGATAATAAATGCTGCCTTCCCGTGATAATGCTCCGTTCTGATGTGCTCAATGGTGGGGAGGGCTTTACCCCATGATGGACTTTATACTCTTCACAACCCTATTTACCTAGTCAAATAACTTTAGATATAGAAAGATAAGAGGTCTGAGTGGGCAAGGGTGCTCGAGGTATATAATCTATTTCTGGTTCTATTCTAATCTTCTGTAACAAACTTCTATAGATGTGTGGTGGAGAGTATATTGACTGGCTGCATCACAGCCCGGTATGGAAGCACCAATGCCCTTGAATGGAAATTCCTGCCAAAGCTAGTGGATACGGCCCAGTCCATCACAGATAAAACCTTCCCCATGAATGAGCACCTCCACACAAAACGCTGTCACAGGAAAGCAGTATCTATCATCAGGGACCCCCACCACCCAGGACACGCTCTCTTCTCGCTGCTGCCGTCAGGAAGAAGGTCCAGGAGCCTCAGGCCTTGCACCACCGGGTTCAAGAACAGTTACTACCCCTCAACCATCAAGCTCTTGAGCAAAAGGGGATAACTTCACTTACCCCATCATTGAAATGTTCTCACAACCCATGGACTCACTTTCAAGGAATCTTCACCTCATGTTCTCAATATTAGTTGCTATTCATTTATTAGTATTATTATTTCTTTTCTTTATATTTCTTGTGCACTCTGGTTGAACGTCCAAGTTGGGAGGACTTCACTGATTCTATTATGGTTATCATTCAATAGATTTACTGAGTAGGCCACTCAAGGAAATAGATCTCAGGGTTGAAAACGGTGACAAACATATACTTTGATAATAAAATTTACCTTGAACTTTCATCTATACACCCAGGAATATCAGGTAGGTGATTTGTATGTACGGTACAGCCTACCTGGCTTTTTGCCTGCTTAAATGGACAGAGAGAAACTCAGATGACCTTTCCATGGGTCAAACTGTCCACACAGCAGCACCAGAGACCCAAGAGAGAGCAGAAGAATCCAAACTCACATTAAAAACTCCCCTTAATTAGACTGAGTTTGTTTACTAGGCCAAAGTGCACAATGATGTGGCAGTGCTGTAGTGATTGCTCTAGTCTGTGCCTCTCTGTCTCTGCGGGAAAGAAACAGCGGGAGGGAGCGGGCCGGATCCACTTACTGGCTTTATGGATTCTCGCAGAGCTCCGAGTTTTAAGAATGTGCATTTTCTATTGCCAGGGACTTTGGCTGGAGTACAGGGGCGGAGGGAGGATTTTGTCTCAGTGATTTAGTTCCCCTTTATGGTCAGACGTTCTGTGTGGTCTGAAGAGTGGCAAACGTTGCAAAGTAAAGGCCACGCTGGGCGGGAGGGCAAAGGTGAAGGCAGCAGATCAGTGCAACGAAGGAGACGATTCTACCAAACTTATAAGCAGTCTTAAGATGATGGTCCATCCAATTGTTGAACTACTGTGAAATTGGGTACTGGGGTGGAGATATGTCTCTACCAAAGGAGGTGTAAGGCGCTCCTTCCCTCTGCTAGACTGTAGGTCACTCTTGGGCAAGGTGGAGCACCTGATTAGCTCCCCCTCACCTCCACTGATCAGTCACATGAAGCCATGGGAGCTGGTGGTAGATGTTTGTACGAGAAGCTGGTGCGTATTACGTCCTGGTTATGCGCCCACTGCCACCAGGCAGACAATCTCTGAAGAGCACTGATAATGGCTGGGGTCATCCGTCTGGTAAAGGCACTGCCCAGAAGAAGACAATAGCGAACCACTTCTGCAGAAAAATTTTCCCAGAACAATCATGGTCAAAGGGTCTTTGATCTGTTACTCTCTCCACAGATGCTGCCTGACTTGTTGAGTGCTTCCAGCATTGTCTGTTTTTATTTCAGATTTCTGGCATCTGCAGCTTTAAAAAAAAAGATTAGGCGGTCTGTGTGGACAAAGCTTTCGTTCGTTATGTACCGTGTCGTATGACATGGGTGATCTGTTCTTGGCAAGTTTTTCTACAGAAGTGGTTTGCCTTTGTGCCTTCTTCTGGGCAGGGTCTTTACAAGACAGGTGATCCCCAGCCATCATCAATACTCTTCAAGATTGTCTACCTGGCGCCAGTGGTCGCGTAACCAGGAGCTGTGATATGCATCAACTGCTCATACAACCACCTGCTCCCATGACCCTGATGGGGGGAGGGAGGGGGCTAAGCAGGTGCTACACCTTGCCCTAGGGTGATCTACGAGCTAGCAGAGGGAAGGAGCGCCTTACACTTCCTTTGGAGACATCCAATATCCCAGGTGTAGATAAATATCCAGGTCAAAGTCGAGGTCAGGACTGTGAGAATTCAGGAGTGAAGCAGGCCCAGGGAAAAAGAGTTCATGAAGGGGTAAAGGGCAACAGTTTTCTCCTGTGCAGAGTGTTTCAAACCTCGGTTCACAGATTCAATGGTACCTCCGCAAGCGCCAATGGGTTTGTGTTTTGTTCACCGCACAAGGGCTTTTGGCTTACTCCCCCCTCTGGAGCGGAAAATTCCAAGTATTCACCACCCCCTCGGAGAAGACACTTCAAAGTACCTTGTTTTTTTAAATGACAGGCTCCCTTTGCAATTTGTTCTTTGCAAATGGACAACCTCTCAGCATCAATGATCACGTCAGGTATCTGTCAAAGTTTAGCACCAGGAAGTTTGGTGGATGTTTGGGGGAAGGTGGCTGGATCAAAGATTCAAAAACTTTTAAAGGGGCTCATTTATTTTCAAAGCAGGTATCCAGGTTACAATTCTGAAATTCACCTTCTCCAGATAGCCACGAAACGAAGAGAAAGAACATGAACGTTGTTCAGGAGAGAAACATCAAGCCCCCCCCCCCCCCCCACCCTTCCCTGCACAAAAAAAAAGAATGGCACCCCGATCGTCAGCCAACAAACCGCCCCACCCTTCACACAAGACGGAATGAGAACGTCGACCGTCAAAACAACCCCACTCGAAAAAAAAAGACTAACAGAACGGAACATCAGCCCCAAACCTCCTCCCTTTGCACAACGAAATGGAAAAGGGACAGAAAAGGATCAGTAGAGGGTTGGAGGGAATGTCTGCTTGTCGGAGGAGGGGGGGGGGAAGCCTGGAAAGGTACCAGGTTGTGGCGGAGGTGAGACGACAGTGAGCCAGAGCTGCATGCACCTTGTCCGTATGAACGTGGAAACATTTCTGCTTCAATATGTCCTGTGGGAAGGCTCTGATGAGGGAATTTGTTTTTTTCTCTCAGAGTTAGCCAGACCATGATGAATGATAATATTAAGAATAATATTGATCTTGGCACTGCTGGAATAATTAAAATTCCATATTTACTTCTTCCCCCCCCCCCCCCTTCTCTTCACTAATTGCCGAGTTTCATCCAGCAGACATAGTTCCACAAATTGCTTGAGAAATTTGTGGAACATTTTTCCTGGATGCACTAAGTTCAATTTTGAACAGTGAAGAATGATGTATGTTAATCTCCTAAGTAGATATCTTGGCCACTTTTATTAGGTTAATGCAAATATCTAAGCAGCCAATCATGAAAGCATGCAGACAAGGTCAAGAGGTTCAGTTGCTGTTCAGACCAAACATAGAACGGGGAAGAAATGTGATCTAAGTGACTTTGACTGCTGGTGCCAGACAGGCTGGTTTAAGTATCTCAGAAACTGCTGATTTCCTGGGATTTTCACTCACAACAGTACTTACAGAGAAGGGTGTGAAAAACAATAAACATCCAGTGAGTGGCAGTTCTGTGGGCGAAAATGCCTCGTTAATGAGAGAGGTCAGAGGAGAACGGCCAGACTGGTTCAAGCTGACAGGAAGGCGACAGTAACTCAAATAACCTCACGTTACAGCATGCAGAAGAGCATCCCTGAACGCACAACACGCCAAAACTTGAAATGGATGGGCTACAGCAGCGGAAGATCATGGAGGTGGTCTATTAGGGGTCTCTAATAAAGTGGTCACGGAATGTATGTTTTCTTTTGTTAAAGGAACCTTTGCATCTGGAGAACAACCCTGTGAGAGGTGTTATAGTGTCACACCGGGGGGGGGGGGGGGAGGGGTCTCATAACTGTTTCTTAACCCACTTAATCCCATCCGCGTTCCCACTAAACCCAACGTGAGAGACACCCAACGGAACCATTTTCGTGAAGATGTTGTGTCGCTCTGGTTTGAACAATTAACCTGCCCAACCGGTCTTTGGACCGTGGGAGGGAACCGGAGCACCCGGAGGAAACCCACGCGGTCACGGAGAGAACGGGAAAACTCCTTACAGACAAGCAGAGGGAATGCTGTTTCATTTAGCTGTATGCATGTGTATGGTTGAATGGCAAATTAAACTTGTAACTTGGACTTCAAATAATCACCCCCCCCCATGATTAATTCATGTCCGTGCCCCGCTCATCAAGGTATATGTCCAGAGGCCTCTTAAAAATTGTCACTGTTTCTGCCTTCTGCACCTTCCCCTGTACCAGATACCAACTACACTACGTATGAAAAAATTACCCCTCAAATCCCCTTTAAACATGCTCCGTCTCCCCTTATACCTGTCCTTTAGATTTACCTACTACGGGAAACAATCTCTGTCTATGACACAGGGACGTTAACCAGAATGGGGAATGGACAAAGAGGGAAAGGGTGAGAGGTAATGGTTTCTTTTTTATGATTTTTATTTACTTTTATTAAGAGATATAGCATGGAACAGGCCCTTCGAGCCTCACCGCCCTGAAAACCCCAATTTAACAACAGGACAATTTGCAATGACCGATTAACCTACGAAACCAGTACATCTTTGGACTGTGGGAGGACCCGGAGAAAATCCACACTTTCCAAGGGGAGGACGGACAGACTCCTTACAGATGACGTCAGAATTGAACTTTGACGCCCCGCCATAAATCCGTGGCATTTTTGATGATCTCAAGTTAGAGAAATCGATGCTCATGCCATCGGGTTGGAGGCTGCCCAGGCGGAATATGAGATGTTACTGCTCCAACTTGAGCTTGGCCTCACTGTGGGAGTAGAGGAGGCCATCTCCCAGTTCTAGTGTTGGAATGGAACAGAAGGGAAGTAGAACTGAAATGGGAGATCCGGTGCTTTGTGGCAAAGGTGCTCGATAAAGGCGGCTTCCCAATCTGTGTTGGGTCTCACCGGATGTAGAGGAGGCTGCACCAAAAGTAGTGGACACAATGGAAGAAGACCCCGTCCCCTCACAGGTATACTGTTGCCTCACCTGAATGGAGGTGTATGGGCAGGTCGTGCTTGCAGGGGTAAGTGACAGGAGGGAGATTAGTGGGGAAGGACAAGTAGATAAGAAAGACACATAGAGAACAATTCCTATGGTACGATAGGGTCTTTTAAGAGACTCCTGGATAGGTGCATGAAGCTCAAAAAAACAGAGGGCTATGGGTAACCCTAGGTAATTTCTAAGTGTAAGGGGTTTCTTTTTTATGTCACTGCATATGTTAATTAAAATGGCTTCTTGTTATGTTTAAAGTAAGAATACTTCTTCGTTGTGGTAACTGGTGAGAGAGTGCTTTCTCTCGCAGCTTGTTTGGGTTATAATTACTGATAACGAGAATTGTATTCATCTGTTAACCAATTGGGATAGATGTTATTCTTTCTTGTGGGTCTGTAAGCTAGTGTTGCGTGGACTTTTGAGGAGGTCGAAGGGGAGATCGTGAAGAAGGAGGACGGTGCGGGATGCACTCTAGTCGACCACCGAGGTTGGTCCCAGTTGGCGGGTCGAGGAGGTCGGAGAAGATCGAATAGTGGACTGAAGACTTCGATAGTTGAGCTCCAACGGTTGTGCACGAATGGACTGAACTCTGATAAGTTTTGGTGCCTTTTCTTCCTTTTCTTTCGTCTATATTGTATCGCTATTAACTACCTAGTTCTAGTAAGATTTATAAAGTGTATTTTGTAACTGTACATGGTGCACGGTCTGATATTGTGTGTGCGAGTTTGTATCAGTGTGCATTACACAGCATCCATGCATACGGGAGACACGGTTTGGCGGGTAGACGAATTTTCCCCTAGACATACATCAGCCGATAGCGTGGGCATTACATAAGGTAAGGATATGTTTGGCACAACTTTGTGGGCTGAAGGGCCTGTACTGTGCTGTAGATTTTCTATGTTTCTATGTCTCCTT
This sequence comes from Hemitrygon akajei, assembly GCF_048418815.1. Taxonomy (NCBI): domain Eukaryota; kingdom Metazoa; phylum Chordata; class Chondrichthyes; order Myliobatiformes; family Dasyatidae; genus Hemitrygon; species Hemitrygon akajei. The sequence goes on along the minus strand of NC_133147.1, from coordinate 16,372,390 downwards.
ACTTGAGGAAGGATATACTGGCTTTGGAGGCGGTGTAGAGGAGGCTTACCGGGTTGATTCCAGATATGAGGGGGTTAGACCATGAGGAGAAATTTGAGATGCCTGGGATTGTACTTGCTGGAATTCAGAAGAATGAGAGGAGATCTTATAGAAGCATATAAAATTATGAAAGGGATGGATAAGATAGAGGCAGAAAAGTTGTTTCCACTGGTGGGTGAGACTAGAACTCGGGGGCATAACCTCAAAATTCGGGTGAGTAGATTTAGGATGGAGATGAGGAGAAACTGCTTTTCCCAAAGAGTAGTGAATCTGTGGAATTCTCTGCCCCATGAAGCAGTGGAGGCTACCTCAGTAAGTATATTTCAGATAAGGTTGGATGGATTATTGCATAGTTGGGGAATTAAGGTGAAAAGGCAGATCGGTGAACGATGGAGCAGGCTCATTGGGTCAGATGGCCTATTTCTGCTCCTACTTCTTATGAGAGTGGAGAGGTATCGCCCAACATCTTGTTATAAAAGCACGGCATTGTGAAGCAGACTTACCTGAGAACAGCTGTTGTTCCAGTCGGCCACTTTGGACGCCACTGAAACACTCTGCTTCCTTCGGGTCACCGTTTCCGCCACGCTGACGTAACTCCGGCTGGGATCCGTCGCGGCGCCCCTCCGGAACTCCATGGCGTCCGAAGCGTGCGAGCCATTGCTCGGCCTCGTGGCCTGCCCCTCGGACGCGGCCCCATTGCCGCCGCGCTCGGCCGCCTCGCCCTGGCGACTCGCCCTGCGGGCGGCCAGCCGGGAGTAGTCCAGGCCCAGCTCCCCCTCCAGCCTGGCGGGCTCGCTCAGGAGCTCCGCGCGGCCGCTCCTCCAGGCGCCCCTCTCCGCCGGGTCGGTGTTCCTCATCTCCAGCCGGCTCCTCCTCGACCTGTAGGACGCGACGCTGTTGCTGTTGCAGCCGCCGCCGTCGTCTGCCGCCTCGGAAGACCTCGCCGTGACTCCGCTGCCGACGGAGATCCCGGACACGGACTCCGTCTCGTCCTCCTCGCTGCTGTCCGACTCCGTGGGCTTCATCACGATGTCGCTCCGGCAGATGGATATCTCGTACGGGATGCTGATGTTGCTCCTCTGGACGGACACGTCACTGGAGCCGATGGTGATGTTGCTAGTGCAGGTGTGCCTCTCCTTTGGCGCCGCGGCTCCCCTCTGGGACGACAACTCCGACGGAAGTATCATAATGCTGCTGGTTACTTTATTCGGCGCCGCTTTGGGGGAGAGCCGCTGCTCCCCCGCGCCCGCCTCCCCCCCAGCCGTCATCACTTCCTTCTTGTCGATGGCGATGATGGCCGGCTTAATGATCGCTTTGGACCGCAGGCCTTCGCGAGGGCTGCACACTCTCTTCAGCTCCGGGCCCGCCCTCTGGCTCGCGGCCGCGTCTTCCGCCGTGGCCGCTTCGGCGCGCTTGTACCTGAGGGGGTCTTCCTCCGGGCAGCACTTCACGGCTGTGTACTCCAGCCCCAGGTCCTGGGACCTCGAGGAATGCAGGTACTTCGACCGCCGGGGCCTTGCCGTCGCTGGCGAGCCTCCCGACGCCACCCCCGGGTCGGACTGGGGTTTCTCCGCCGGCTTGGACTCCTGGTCGGTGGCCAGGGGCACCTCGAACTCGACCACGAAGGAGTTCTTGGCTTCGTTGTAGGAAGGCGGGGAGGCCGAGAGGTTCCTGTACGAGGCCATCGTTCCATTCTGAAGGGCAGGGGGAGCACTGGTGGATAACAGCTCTTCACCCGAGCCATTGACGTCGTTCTGACACGCCGGTTTCTCGCTCTCGGGGACTTCTGAATAGTTCAGCGTCTTTCTCTGTCTGTCCGAGAGGGCAGAGTGCTCCAGCTCCCCGTCATCTCTATCCGGTTTGCTCTTGGGTCCATTGACGCTCTGCTTACTCTGAGCACCCCAGGGTCTCTTCACACTGGACTCGTTGGCCGCAGGAGGGTAGCGACTCAGCACTGACGGAGGCTCCCTCATCTTCCTGCTTTTCTCCAAGTGCAGCTCCTGATCCTTCTGTTCGGAGCAGGGTGCAGAAGCCTTCTCCTCGGTCTTCTTCTCACTGGGAGCTGTGACCCTTGGGTTTGAAGATGACCGTTGAAAGCGTCTACCAGTACTGGGACTGAGGGGGCGCCTATAGCTCTTTACCGTGCTGCTGTCCTCCAGCAACAAGTCTCGGTTCCTCGGTTTCTCCCTCTGGGACCTTGGCTGTGACGAAACCTCCTGAGGTTTCTCTTTCGGGACCTGCGGCTCCGCTGCGATGCCCCTGTACTTTGGTTTGTCCTGCCGGGACCTGATGCGCGTCTCCTGCTGCGGGGTCTCGCCGTTCCTCAGGGTTTTCTCCCTCGTCATCTGCTGCTTCAGCTCCTCGATCTGGCTGCCCAGCAGTTTGGCCAGTGACTGCTCGTTGAGGTACTTCTCCTGCAGCTCGTTGTGCTTCGCCTCGGTCTTCTTCAGGTCCTCCTCCACCATCTCGAGGAAGGTGAGGCGCTTCTTCAACCTTTCTATTTCTTGAGTGAGATCCTTAATCTTGTTGTCCTCCTGGCCTCCCTGGGTCTCTTTGTTTCTGAGCTCTACGTTGTGTGTTATAGTCAGAGCGTCCAACCCTCCCTTTCCCAAGGTCCCTTTGGAAGAGAGGCCAGAGGTCATTTTCTCCTCTATCCTGAGATCACCTCGGTCCCCTGAATAACCGTACGTCTTCTCGTTGACGTTCGTCCGAAGGTTCGAGGAGTTCTTGCTGTGATCCACCGTGTTTAATCTGTTATTCATTTCCAATTTCATTGTCAGGTCCTGTATAACTTGCTCGTTCTCTTGGAGCGTCTCACTCATGCTCTTCCTCTCCTCGGCCAGGATGACGGTTAGAGACTTTAACTTCTCCAGTTCCTCGATAATGGATTTTTCCGTTTTGTCGAGTCGGTTCTCCGAGGACTCCAGCTCTTTGACCCTGCCGCGGAGCAGCTCCAGCTCGGACGTCAGCTTCCTGGTCAGGTTTTTCTCCTCGTTCAGGCTCAGGCCCAGCTGCGTGCAGTCCGATTTGCTCCTGTTAAACGCCTCCTCCAGCTTCTCCAGCTCTGCCATCCTGTCCTGCAGCTTCTCAATCTCCTCCTTGAGGTCCTTGCTCAGCCTGACCTCCGCCTCCAGCTTCTCCTTCAAGTTCCTGCACATGTCCTCGGCCTTCCGCACCTCCTCGTCCTTCCCCTCGACGGCGAGGACACGCTTGCGTAGGACGTCCACCTCGGACAGGAGGCTGGAGTTGCTGCCCTCGCCCTGAATGACCTTGTCCTGCAGGTCCATAATCTCATCCTCCATCCGATGGAGGCTTCGAGTGGCTTCCTCCAGTTCATCCACCCGCCGTGCCAAACTGGCCAGCTTAAGCCTCAGCTGACGAGTTGACGTCTCCTTGAGGTTCATCATGTCAGTCATTACTCCCCCTTCTAAAGGCCAAGTTCAGACTGGGGAGGGATTAGCTAGGTTGCAAAATAACTTATCTCTCTGTCCAAAAGCCTTTCCCCACTTCTCTGGGCATTTATCGGTCGCCTCTTCTGGCTTTATATCCCAAGTGTTGAAAATGGCGCCAGCACGATTTTCACCTGTTTTGTTCCAAACCTTTTACGCCTTTGAGTCTGAAAAGCTTCTTGTAGCATCAAAAGCATTTTAACCTGGAAAGAGAGAAAAAAAAGACACATCAGAATTCTTGTCAAGGCGTTGCAAAGAGTTTTTGTTAACTGGATGTTACTTCAGTCAGGAGCAACATTTCTTAACATAATCCTGAGAAAGACAAACTTTTACCAATTTCCTCTGGGAAGTTCTGTTGCAGCTTTATAAATCACAGGCTAGTGCCACACCCAGAGTACTGCATTCAGTTCCGGTCACCTCCCAGTTATGGGAAGGATGCTGAGCCTTTGGAGGGAGGCAGAAGGTCTACCAGGATGCTGCCTGAATTAGTAGGCAATGTACTCAAGGTGGGGCAGGGCAAACTTGGGTTGATTTTATTTCTGGAGCAGCGGAGGCCAAGGTGAGATCTGCTGGAGCAGGGCTCCCCCCGCCTTTCTTATTTTTGCCATGGACCATTAAGCGAGAGGTCCGTGAACCCCAGGCTGGGAACCCCTGAGATAGAGGTTTAAGGTTATGAGAGACACAGATTGAGTAGACAGCTTCTTTCTCCAAAGGCTGAAATGTCTAATACTAGATGATATCATCCAACCTTTTATATGCCATGGATCAAAACCATTAAGCAAGGGTTTCGTGGACCACAGCTTGAGAACATCTGATTTATGGTGAGAGTGAGAAAATTCAAAGGAGGTTCACGAGGCAGGTTTTGTGTTGTACTGAATGGCAGGTACATGGAACATGCTGCCACAGGAGACAAATATGACAGAGGTGTTTTAACTGACTTTTAGAAAGACATATGGAGGAATATGGACATTGTGTAGGGGGTTTAATTGCTAGTTTATTTTGGCACAACACCGTGGGCCCAAGGGCCTATTCCTGTGCTGTACCGTTCTGTTTTCAATAAACAGTCGACACCGTTTCCAGGAAATTTACAATCATGGATCCTGAGAACTCCCAGGTAAAGTTAACCATGTCAACATTTTCAACGTTTAAGAGAAGTTTGGGTGGGTACGTGGGTGGTAAGGGTATGGAGATCAATGGGAGTGGGCAGTTAAAATGGTTCGGCATGGACTAGATGGGCCGAAGGGCCTGTTTCTGTGCTGTACTTTTCTATGACTCTCTGTTCTAAAGCCTGATCTGGAATGAAAGAATAAAGGATGCTGGGCTCAAAAATATCTTTGTAGGTGAATATATTTCCTGGATTCAACTACGTATAACAATCAAAACTAGCAGCGTATTTTCTTTAAGTGAGGTTTATGTTACCTGACAAAATTGTGTTACTTGTTGGAAAAAAAACATACAATAAAACCTTAAGAATTATTAAAGTTCATTGTAATGCACATCAGTGTGATTGGAATTCAGTATTATACTGCATCTACAGCCTAGAGGTAGGCCATTCAGCCCAATGGATATATACTGGCATCCGTGCTTCCAGTCTGCATGGACCCTAGAAGCACACTCTCTTTTGTTTTCCACAGCGTATCCTTATCTGTGTTTGTGTTCAGGGGTTCCCAAACTTTTTTTAAACCATGGACCAATACCATTAAGCAAGGGGACCCCAGGTTGGGAACTCTTCTCAACTCCCACCGAGACAGCAAATTACACCCCCCACCACCCACCCACACACAAACACTACTGTCCGGCTGGACCTCCTTTCCTACACTTCCGTTTGGATTTAGTTTTGACTTTTGAACCTTATCGGATCAATTGCGAGGACGTGGCAGGTACGTGCGCGGCCGATTGATCACACGGTGAATCGGCTGGGCCTCCTACGGAACTCACCTTTTACACAGGCGCGCGTGTGTGTGTGCGTGTGTGCATCCGTGTGCGCGCGCGCTTTTTTAGTTGACTTGGAGGGCACGGTTCGTCACCCCTACACTAAATTGCCAAACGTGTGTAGAGGCTAACGAGCCTCAGTTAAATATTTAATCCAATTACTACATTGTCATCCTTTCTCCGCGCTTATGCCACAACTTTCTTATATTTCACATCACCGGTTTCCCCCAGAAGTGAAAACTCCTTCACTCAGAGGGTCGCGAGACTGTGGAACAAGCGAGTGGTCCATGCAAGCTCGATTTCAGCGTTTGTAAGAGAGGTTGGATAGGTACGTGGATGGGAAGGATATGGTGGGCAATGGTCCCAGTGCAGATCGCTGTGAGCAGGCAGTCTAATGGACTGGCACGGACTAGACGGAATGAACGGACTGCTTCTGCAGTGTGCTTTTCTATGATTCTCTCCTTTCCAGATCACCAGACCCTTGTCCCATCTTAGGAATTCCTGTACAACACCCCAGACTCCTGCTTAACAATGGAGAGATACTTTATTGGTCCCAAAGGAAATCTACAGTGTCACAGTAGATTACAAGTGCACAGATATATAAATATTAGATGAGAAGTAGAAAAAATAAAAAATAAGTTACTTCAAACAGTCTAACGGGGGGGGGGGGGGGGGGTCATCACTTCCCCGGCTATAGGTTGTCTCATTATAGAGCCTAATGACCAAGGGTAAGAATGACCTCATACAGCGCTCTTTGGAGCAGAATAGTTGTCTTGGTCTATTACTGAAAGTGCTCCTCTGTTCAGCCAAGGTGGCATGCAGAGGGCGAGAAGCATTGTCCAGAATTGCCAGGATTTTCCGTAGAGTCCTTTGTTCTACCACGGACTCCAGCGTGTCCATTCTGACTCCTATAACTGAACCAGCCTTTCCAATCAGTTTATTGAGCCTGTTGGCATCACCCGTGTTGATGCCATTGCCCCAGCGCACCACCACATAGAAGATTGAACTGGCAACAACAGAGTGGTAGGACATGTGAACGAGAGGCCTGCAGACTCCAAAGGACCTCAGTCTCCTCAGGAAGTAGAGGAGACTCTGGCCCTTCTTGTACACAGCCTGTTGGTGCTCCACTCAAGTCTGTCAGCCAATATACTTATATTTAATATTTTTGTAGGACGTTGGAGTTCACGCCCATCTCAGAAGCATCCCACTAGTACCACCCCCACCGTTATTTTTCTGCAATTTCTTCTCTGGGTGGGAGTTGGAGATACGCCCAGGACTTGTGATGAGCACCAGCTGCTCACACGACCATCCACCACCAGCTTCCACGGCTTCACGTGACCCTGATCGGGGGCTAAGCAGGTGCTACACCTTGCCCAAGGGTGACCTGCAGGCCAGCGGAGGGAAGGAGCACCTTACACCTCCTTTGGTGGAGACGTATCTCTACCCTGCCACCTGCAAACACTCTATCATTACTTCTTTTATTTTTGCACTATTTATTTATTCATTCTGCAAGTTATAAATCTTGACTTTGCCCTGTACTGCTGCCAGGAAACAACAAACTTCACGTCAAAGAGGACCCAACGCTGATTCTGATATGGCGCAGTCCCAGATCTGCTTTCAATTCTAGCATAGCCAGAATTCAAATAACGTCCGTAATTCAAAGCAGATTAAAGTGCTCAACGATTAGCTTTCTTTGCCACATGTAGAGTGAAATGCGCCTTTTGTGTCAACGACCAACACAGTCCGTGGATGTGCTGGGGGCAGCCCGCAAACGTTGCCACGATTCCAGTGCCCACATCTTACCAGCTCTAACTCATAGGTCTTTTGGAAATAGTGTGGACGGAATCCCCCCCCACAGTCTTAGAGAGGATGTACAAACTCCTTACAGGAAACAGCAGGTATTGAACCCTGGCTGGAGATTGCTCGTGCCGTAAAGCACCGTGCTTACTACTATGCTACCAGGTCGCCCCTAACACATCTGTCTCCTCCGTAGGCGCCCAGCCGATCACTGAATAAACAGAAACATAACTTTTTTTTGTGAGCGTCACTTGCAGGCCCGAGAGTGCCAGGCTGAATCGGAAGGGTCGGGTATGGGCCAAATCCTGCGTGGTTGGGACCAGTCCTGAGGAACAACCTGATGTTTGGTTGATCTAAACGCCAGGCCAGATTGAAAAGGCCAGGGCGTCGGGGCCGCTTCTGTTCGCTGATCCGTGGCTCCACACTGAACTGCAGTGATGCCTGGCTTCGCGCCTGTGGTCTCGCAATGTTTACTTGGCTTTGAGACGAACTGTGGCTCTGGCCATGCCTGGCTTTGTGTCTTTGGTAAAACTCCAGTTCTAAAACTATCTGCTTACCTTTACCGTTTGCACAATTTGTGTTTCTTTTCTCTCTCTCCCCCTCTCTGCATATTGGGTGTCGGTGGTCTCTTCTTTCAAATGGGTTCTCTTGGAGTCTCTTTGCATTGGTGGCTGCCAGTAAGGAGATGAATCCCAAGGTTGTATAATGTATACATACTTTGATAATAAATGTACTTTGAACTTTTGAGTATGGCTTGCACGTGCTGGTTGTTAACTCAAACAACTCAACTATCTGTATGTGTCAATGTACTGGTGAGAAATGAATCTGTATTGGAATCTGAATTTGCTAGTTTACGGGATCCAATACGGGGGTCGTCCTGCTGCCCTGGCTATTGAAGGACGGGACAGGAGTCTCCAGGAAAGTAGACTCGAACGCCGAGCTCTGGTAGCTCATTGATCATTCGCGAGCCAGTTTCCCCCCCGGATGAATGCTGCTTCAGTGAGAAATGAACCCCAGCTGCAGGCAGATCTCATTTTATGACTCCACACGTAGCTGCCTACTTGCCAATGCGAGCCATTTGGGTACATTTGAGGCAGAGGCTGATCGCTGTTACTACCCCTCAACCATCAGGCCCTTCAACAATAGGCGATAACTACACTCACTCGCCCCATCGTTGAGATGTTCCCACAACCAATGATCTCACTTTAAGGACTCTTTATCTCATGTTCTTGTTATTTATTGCAATTTATTTATACTTGTATTTGCACAGTTTGTTGCCTTCTGCACTCTGGTTGATCTTTCATTGATCCCGTTATAGTCACTATTATACACATTTGCTGAGTATGTCCCCAGCAAGATGAATCTCAGGGTGACATATATGTACTTTGAACTTCAGTGTTTTCGGCCCCCCAGTCAGTGGTAAACCCCTCAGCTCAGTGTAAGATGCCACCTATCCCTCCGTTTACAGAACAACCACAAAACTAAGTCACATAGGTAAGACCACATATCATTGGAGCAGAATTAGGCCATTCAGCCCATCAAGTCTGCTCCACCATTTCATCATGTCCGATCCATTTTCCCTCTCAACCCCATTCTCCTGTCTTCTCCCTGTAACCTTTCACACCCTGACTAATCAAGAACCTATCAACCTCTCTCTTAAATGTACCCAGCCTCCACAGCTGCCTGTGGCAAAAAAATTCCACAGATTTACCACTGTTCCCATCCCACTGGACTGGGCCGACATTGATGGGAAGACGAGGCAACCATCTGACTTTGCATTGAATAAAGTCCCGTGCAGTAGTAACGAACACGTTTGTAATTACTGAGGTTGAAGTGACAACGAACATTGTTCTCTCCCTGAGAGTCAACACATGGCGTGAAATTCAACAACTTAAAGCTGCCACGTTTGAACTTTGGCTGTGAGCGGAAGCTATTTAATCCGTGCTTGGAATCGAACCAATTGGACAGATCCAAAGTTGGCTTTACTTCTGGTGGTGAATTTGGGGAGGGTGGTTGGGAGGGGAGAGGGGAGGAGTTATACCAGAATTAGAGCCTTGCAGTCTATCGCCAGCTGTTTCTCAAGATTAAAAATACCACACTATCAGATCAGCAAGTATGTGCCTCAACTCACACGCAGGAATCTTGGCAGCTGGGAGGACATCCCAAGCAGCCAACAGACCCAGAATGGGAGATGGAACAGACTTGTCCCCTTCCCTGCCATTTAATCTCAGTGGGTTGGGATCAAATCCAACGGTTCCAGGAGAGAGAATTGATTTTAAATACTAAATCCGGCCAACCAGAATGCAGAAGACTGAGAGGAGATTTGATAGAGGTGTACAAAATTATGAGGGGTATAGACAGGGTAAATGCAAGCAGGCCTTTTTCACTGAGATTGGGTGGGACGACACCTCCAGATCACGGCTAAAGGGTGACAAGTGTGAAGTTTAAGGGGACCACGAGAGGAAACTTCTTCACCCACAGGGTGGTGTGAATGTGGAATGATTTGCCAGCACAAGTGGTGCATGTGAACTCGATTTCGACGTTTGAGAGAAGTTTGGATAGGGACATGGACGGTGGGGGTATGGAGGGCTTTTTATACCATGGGTCAATACCAATAAGCAAGGGGGTCTGTGTGGCTGGAACTATTTAGTTAAAAGAGAAAGGTGAAGCAAAATTTGATTAAACTGTAGAAAATGAGGAGGGCAGTGGACAAGGTAGATAATGAGATAATGAGCTCTTTCAAGAAGGAGCTAGATAGGTATCTTATGGATAGGGGAATCAAGGGATAAGGGGACAAGGCAGGAACCGGGTATTGATAGTAGATGATCAGCCATGATCTCAAAATGGCGGTGCAGGCTCGAAGGGCCGAATGGTCTGCTTCTGCACCTATTGTCTATTGTCTATAATGGAGGCTACTTCCACTGGTGGAGCTGTCAAGGACTAGGTCACAGGGATACTGAAAGGCCTAGATTGAGTGTTCATGGTGAAGGTGATTTCTATACTGTATTGGGGGTGTCAGGACGAAGGCATAGCTTCAGAATAAAATGTCCTTTTAGAACAGCGAGGAGGAATTTCTAGCCAGGGACGGGTGAATCTGTGGAATTCATAGCCACAGGTGTCTGAGGAAGTCAAGTCACTGGGTATATTTTATAGTTTCTTGATTAGCAAGGGTGCCGAAGGTTGCGGGAAGAAGACAGAATGGGGTTCAGAAAGAGAATAAGTCATTCATGAATGAATGGCAGACCAAATTCGATGGATGAATGGCCTAATTCTGCCCCTATGTCTTATGGTATAAAATAAAGGGGAAGTGAATTAATAGAATTAAAAGGGGAAATGAAGGACAGTTCTGCGCTGTGTGTGTGTGTGTGTGGCTGCAATCTGGAACCTGTGTATGTGGTGGAGGCCTTCAAATGGACAAACACGTGGTGGCAAAACCTTAGCAGAGCAATGAACTCTGAACCAGGGGTTAAGGGGAGAAAGCTGGCATCAACACATCTCTCTGGCCTCCTACTATACTCAACATCCTGTAATTCCATGATTTAAGGGGATGCTAATTCCAATATACTTCAGTAGGATGTGTCTGCATGCTTAATCCAGTATTTCAGCATGATGGTTAAACTACTTGAATGGACATCCATTGATCTAGAGCAGGGGCTCCCAATCCTTTTTATACCACGGACCCCTATCATTATCCGAGGGGTCCATGGAACCCACGTTAGGAACCCTTGACTGAGTGACATGAGTCCAAATCGCACCATGGCAGCTAGGATAGTCAAGTCCAAATACATAAATCAATTGGAAATGTTAATAGCAAAAAAATTATGTTTGAGTAATAATGACAAGTTTGTCACAAAAAAAATTGCCTCCTTCACAAAAACCAGTTCCGGCCTGGAAAAATGGTTATCCGGTTATCCATTCAATCTATTCCTGTGATTATCTTCTACACCTCTATCAAGTACCCCTCTTAAACTTGTACACCTTGTAGAGGTAAGTGAAAAAGGATCTAGTGCTTTTCTGGCATTTATGACCAAAAAACTCTCCTCGGGCTTCCAGCCGGGTACAGAGCTGAAACCCGAGAAGGGTTTATTCATCGTACATCTCTATTTCATCTTTCTGCTCCAAAGAGAAAAGTCCAAGCTCACTCAAACTATCCTCATAAGATGTGCTCTCTAATCCAGGTAGCATCCTGGTAAATCTCCTCTGTACCTTCTTTAAGGTTTCCAGATTCTTCCTATAATGAGGAGACCAGAAGTGAGCACAATTTTTAAAGTGTGATCTAACAAGGGTTTTATAGAGCTTCTACAGATGTGTAGTGGAGATTATATTGACTGGTTGCATTACAGCCTGTATGGAAACACCAATGCCCTTGAATAGAAAATCCTACAAAAGTAGTGGATACGGCCAAGTCCATCATGTGCAAAACCCTCTCCACCATTGAACACATCTACACGAAGTGTTGCTGCAAGAAAGCAGCATCTATCATCAGGGACCCCCACCACCCAGGACATGCTCTCTTCTCACTGCTGCCATCAGGAAGGTGGTACAGAAGCCTCAGGACTCACGCCACCAGGTTCAGGAGCAGTTACTACCCCTCAACCATCAAGCTCTTGAACCAAAGGGGACAACTTCACTTGCCCCATCCTTGAGATGTTCCCACAACCTATGGACTCACTTTCAAGGACTCTTCATCTCATACTCTCAATATTTATTGCTTATTTATTATTATTATTTCATTCTTTCTTTTTTTATTTGCACAGCAAGTTGTCCTTTGCATAATGGTTGAACACCCAAGTTTGTGCATTGACTCTATTATGGTTATTATTCTATTATGGATTTATTGAATAAAAACGCAAAATGCTGGCAGAACTCAGCAGGCCAGACAGCATCTATGAGAGGAGCATCTATGATTTATTGAGTATGCCCACAAGAAAATTAATCTCAGGGTTGTATATAGTGACATATGTACCTTGATAATAAATTTACTTTGAACTTTTTGAACAATATTTACAGAGATCTTTCTTTCAAAGCTGGAACGGTTGATTAATATGCTGTTACCTTAGGGAGAGAGACTTTGTGGGAACTGGATTTCAGATGAGCCTGGTGTAGCTGCTTTCTCTGCAGGAAGTTTGAAAGCAATCTTAAGCGTTAGCCACACAGACTCACCGAGTTGTGTTCAATGTTTGGTATCAGTGACATCGCATGAGGGTAAATTTCAGAAGGAGCTACAGGCACCTGCACATCAAAGCAAGCTGCAAGAGAGATGAAGAGAGAGGAACAGGCAGGAAATTCCTGCGTTGTTGCAGGACATTCAGATAACATTGCTTTTATCTTTGTACCTGGCACAGGTTCCCAAGGAACAGTTCTTGGCAGCAACGAATTTCCAAAGCCACTTTCCCTTTCATACTTGCCTTTATTTTTAAAATATCTTAGGACTGCCTAAATTGTATATTCATTTGCAAATCACTCAGAATTTTGCACTCGTAACACCGGGCAATGAAGATTTTACTTTCTGAATCATTCTGGATGTATCTTGTGGACTTTGGACTACTGATCAGGGAAATCACCATGAAATTTCCATACCACGCACCATTAAAAAAAATTGTATATTTATCATTTCAATTCATAATTCAAGTCAGAATAACTGATGCCAAGATTAAGGGAGGCATTTTGTTGGTCCACAAATTAAACAGTTAATCACTGACAGGCAATTCTAGAAACTTCTAGTGAGACCAGAGAAAATCGCATGGAAGGCATTCAAGGATGCTTTTGAAAATTTTCTTGGTAACTACAGAGCATCAAACTACGTGCAGCTGGTTGACAACGTGCATCCAGCATACAAAAGCATGAAGTGCAACATGTCACTAAAAACTTCTCTGGACTCTAGACTTCTTCCCTGCAAATCTTGGCGCCGTCAGTGACGAGCACGGTGAAAAGTTTCACCAGGACATTGCGGTCATAGAGAAACAGTATCAGGGCAACTGGAATCCATCAGTGTTGGCTGATTATTGTCAGACACTTAAGCGAGAAGCCTCAGACACTGAGTACAAATGAAAATCATCAACAAACCATTTTTGGCTTAGTTCAACTATTGTAAAGTGTCAGCAGTGTTATGTAACTAAATGCATTAGATTCAATAAAAGTTAATTTCCTGCTTCTCCAAATCCCTAGTCTGAAATTATATTTATATTCAGCTTTAAATGGTCTACCACTAACAAAAATAATATCTGAGGAAGCAGCACTTCCAAATATTTATTGTCCTGTGTAATCTATCAGCAATAAACATTGTGATGTATTCGATGCTAGCCATTTGTAATTCGATTTGGGTTACCAAGATTACTCCTTCACAAAACAATATGCAGAAAGCGACAAAGGAAATAAACTCTACACAAAGCAAACTGCTGGGAGGAACTCAGGCAGAATCTGGAAGAAAATGGATAGCCAATATTTTGGATCAAACCTTTTAGAATCAGACTTATTATCACTGACATATGTACTTTTTTTTGTGGCAGCAGTACAGTGCAAAGATTGTTATATCAGGGGTGGTAGTGGGGGACAAGCTCCCACTACGTGTTAAATGCTCCCAATGGTTTGCGCCTCCAATAGCCTCTGACAACCAAGTCCAGCTCCTGGCCTTCACGTGTGGCTTAGCTACTAATCCTGGTGGAACCATTTCTACTGACAGAAGGGGCAAAGGTGGGTCACTAGCGCCTTAACACCATTTGCTTCAGGTCAGATGGGGCTTGTCAGCTGCAGTTGGCAGCTCATCTAGGGTAAGGAAAACTCTGATCTCAAACCTCCACTGTCTTGCGGCTGTATCCACTCACGGGGAAGGCTTCAGGAGTAAATCCCAAGGGAAAAATCCGGAGCTGGAGTTCCTGAGGCTGTCCTACACTGAGATCAATGTGGACTGGCAACTCCTGGTGCCAAACTGTATCAGTCTCTGCCGTTCCTTTGGTTTCATCAGTTGCATGGAGAGGGGGAGCTTACTACATGGGCAACAGCTTGCTCTATGGCCAACTCAGTGCCAGGCATTAAAAGCAACTATTAAAATTTAAAATAAATAAGCAATACAAAAGATGAACAGTGCGCATGGGTTCATGAACTGTTCGGAAATCTGATGGTGCAGGGGAAGAAGCTGTTTCTAAAAATGGAGAGGGATCTTCAGGCCTCTGTTCCTCCTCCCTGATGGTAGCAATGCTAAGAGGGCATGACCTGGGTGGTGAGGGTCCTTAATGATGGATGCTGCCTTCTTGAGGAACTGCCTTCTTTTTTAAAAAAACTTATTTTACTGAGATACACCATGAAATAGGTCCTTCTGGCACTTTGAGCCATGCTGCTCGATTTGATCTGAGCATAGTCACAGAACAATTTACAATGACCGATTCACCTATCAGCCAGTACCTCTTTAGACTGTGGGAGGAAACCAGAGCAACAGGAAGAAACCATGTGGTCACAAGAATGTACAGACTCCTTACAGACAGGGGCGGGAATTGAACCCGGGTTACCTGTACTATAATCTGTTGTGCTAACCATTATGCTACCGTGTCTCTTTATGCTTATTGTGTTCTTGATCCACAGTACCAATTATTTCCTTCTCCTTTACGCTCGAGTGCTGAAGATCAACAATAAACAATCTTTTGAATTCTAGAGAACAATAGATTAGGATCAAGGAGCTGCAGAAATCTGAAGCTACACTCTTAATTTCACTTTCACAATGTGAGCAGGGCCCAGGAGGTCCTGCTGCGAGGAACAACCCGATGTTGGATGACTTAAACACTGGGCCAGGTGGATTCAAAAGGCTGGGCGTCGGGACGAGAGGCAAGGGTCGAACCGGCTCTGCTCGCTGCCCCGCGATGTTTACTCAGTTCTGCCCTGAACTGAGGCCGAGGCTGTGGCCTGCTCTGGGCTTTGTGTCGGACGACTCACGTTCATTCTAAATGCTACTTGCTTACTTTTATTGTTTGCACGATTTTATTTTCTCTCTTGACATTAGATGTCTGACTGGCTTTTTTAAATCTGGGTTGTTTTGGGGCTGCCTGTAAGACGACGAATCTCAAGCTTGTTTCATATATACATACTTCGATAAGGAATATATTCTGAACTTTGAAGATCACTTTTAAAATTCCCACTGCTGGACTGTGATCACAGACATGAACTTCTGGCAGTGAGATATAATCGGAGTTGATCCCCTATGTGCCAATTCAAACTTTGGTCTTGGCTGTGTACACAGACTCTTTGGCTTTGTTCTTAGGTGAGAACAACATCTAGAAGCTTTATGGTGACTGCTAACAGCTACTAGGCCCACAGACTGTCAAATATGACTAACCACATCACTGGTGTCAATCCTCACAAAAGAATCGGAATTGGAATTGGTATTTTTTTATGCTTTACATCCATCTCCAAACATGAGGGGGTAAAAAAAAAGTCTTCATATTGCGTCTCCATCGCTACATACAAGCAAGAAGGAAGGGAAATGAGGGAGGATATTGCCAAACACTCAGATTGTATACACCATCTCTTTGTATC
Source organism: Hemitrygon akajei (assembly GCF_048418815.1). Lineage (NCBI taxonomy): Eukaryota > Metazoa > Chordata > Chondrichthyes > Myliobatiformes > Dasyatidae > Hemitrygon > Hemitrygon akajei. Next base: position 16,356,647 of record NC_133147.1, on the reverse strand, counting down.
CATGTGTGTTCAGTCAGATACACAATCAGATCAATGTGTATTGATAAATCTGATGGCCTGGTGAAAGAAGCTGTCCTGGAGCTTGTTGGTCCTGGCCTTAATGCCATGGTCCCGTTTGCCAGACGGAAGCAGCTGAAACAGTTTGTGGTTGGGGTGACTGGAGTCCCTGATGATCCTCTGGGCCCTTTTTACACACCTGCTGCTGTAAATGTCCTGAATAGAGGACAGTTCACATCCACAGATGAGCTGGGCTGTCCGCACTACTCTCTGCAGAGTCCTGTGATTGAGAGAGGTACAGTTCCAATACCAGGTGGTGACACGGTCAGTCAGGATGCTCTCGATGGTGCCCGTGTAGAAAGTCCTGAGGATTTGGGGACTCGAAATCGTGCCGAACTTCTTCAGCCATCTGAGGTGGAAGAGACGCTGTTGTGCTTTTTTCACCACACAGCCGGTATGTACAGTCCAGGTGAGATCGTTGGTGATGTGTATACCGAGGAACTTGAAACTACTCACCCTCTCAACTGCAGGAGGTTGATCGGGCCGAGCCGGTCTCCGTTCCTCCTGTAATCCATGATCAGCTCCTTCGGTTTTTCAACACCGAGGGAGAGGCTGTTTTCTCGGCACCACTGTGTCAGGACGTTGACTTCTCCTCTGTGGGCTGTCTCATCATTATTGGAAATAAGGCCCATCAATGTCGTGTCATCTGTAAATCTGATCAGCAGATTGGAGCTGTGCGTGGCAATACAGTCGCGGGTGTATAGGTAAAGGAGGGGGCTCAGGACATAGCCCTGGCGGTCTCCTGTGTTGAGAGTCAGAGGGGCAGAAGTGAGGTTTCCCATCCTTACCACCCGCTTGCCAATCCGACAGGAAGCCTAAGATCCAGCTGCACAAAACAGGGCGCAGGCCGAGATCTCCGGGCTTCTTTTTAAGACTGGGTGGGACATTATGGTGTTGAACGCTGAACTGCAGTCCAGGAACAGCATTCTAACATAAGCATCCCTCTTCTCCTGGTGAACCGGGGCCTACATACGCCCGAGTATTCCCAGAGAGAAACACCAACAACTGACTGCGCACAGAGCACTGGCGGCGAAATGCCTGCAAGCTAATCCCCAAGCCCAGCCCACATCGCAACAATCAAACAGCATTCTGCAATTTCTTTGCTATGCAGAAGGTAGGTCGATATGTCATTGCTGACTTGGCATTCTTAGGAAACAATTATGCAAGTGGTCCAAAGAGAGTTCACTGTTAACGCCACAGGGTTGATTGACGTCCTTAGACTTAAATGGATGCACTACGATTTGCCACTTGCAACCATAAATCACAGACTACTCTAACATGCGAAATGCTGAAAAATTGTCCATTTATGACACTTCAGACTTGCTGTTGACATTACAGATATATTTATAATAATCTGTGGACCCAGAATGTGGCATCCATCACTTTTAAACTGTCAGCGCAGTGCAAGGCAACATCTGTTTCTGTTTAACCCTTTGCGTGGCCTATTTCAGTAACATCTCAACATCAGATAATTTTGCTTTACGACCTGGCATCTGAAGTTGCAGCTTGTGGCCAAGAGTAATTGATATGCTTTCAAATTTATATTCAACAACGTTGAATTACAGCAAGTGCGTTTCACTTTCACAGGGAGCGTGAACGGCCGGCAGATCACCCTTCAGTCCGGTTCAGACGTGGCAAATACAACCAGCCCCAGCTCCACAGTGATGGTTACAGACGATGCGTAAGTGTCTGAAGCATGTCCATTTATACAGCGTTGGCTCAAAAAATTTCCACTGGAACTCTGCTCCTCTCCACTTCCAGAACATCCCGTCTTATTTTGAAAGGAAATAGTTCGGATTCATGCCCCGTGGCTGAGATTTTAGCTCAAGTACTCAATCGCAAAGAAAGGGTCAATGCCCGAGTATCAAGAGTGTGTATGGAATTTTATTATATTATCATTAAAGACCCCCCACCACCCAGGACATGCCCCCTTCTCACTGCTCCCATCAGGGAGGAGGTACAGGAGCCTGAAGGCACACACTCAACGATTCAGGAAGAGCTTCTTCCCCTCTGCCATCTGATTTCTGAATGGACACTACATCACTAAGCACTAGATCCCCTTTGTACTCCTGCCACAAAGTTAACAAATTATGCGACAGTTAACAAATCATATTAACCATTGAGGACACCTACAGCAGCAGGTGCAGGAAGAAGGCCTGGGAAGTCATCGGGGACGCCAGTCACCCCAACCGTAAACTGTTTCAGCTGTTTTCGTCTGGCAAGCAGTACCGCACCATTAAAGCCAGGACCAACAGGCTACGGGTAGCTTCTCCGTACAAGCTGTTAGACTTATAAATTCACATGTCTGTACATTGCAACAGAGTCATAATGCAAAGATTACTCCCTCACATTGTAGGATGGATGTAAGATTTAAATAAATTCTAATATCATATCCCAGTGATATTAAACCTGACCTATATTCTGATAATATATAATTATAATTACATATTGTTATTTTTATTTTATTTTTTTATTTTTTGGCCCTTCGAGCCATGCTGCCCAGCAACCCCCGATTTAACCCTAGCCTAATTACCAGACAATATACAATGACTAATTAACGTATCAACTGGTACGTCTTTGGACTGTGGGAGGAGACCACAGCACCTGGAGGAAACCCACGCGGTCACGGGGAGAACGTACAAACTCCTCATGGGCAGCGACAGGAATTGAACCCCGGTCGCCTGTACTGTAAACCGTTGTGCTAAGCACTATGCCATATATGTGTATATTCTACAACATGAAAACTACAGAAAGCTCATCACACTAACACAAATCAAATGAAAGGCGGGCTGATTATTGAGTGTGTGCGTGTGCGTGCGTGCGTACACATGCACACACAGACTTTACCAGAATTCGATGCACCAACAAGCCTCAACAGCACGCCGTGCTCAAAATAGGAAACAAAATGGAGAGGCTGCATACCGGCCTCAAACATTCACCTGAGAAAACTTCAAAGCTGTTCAGCATTTAGAACACAAGCAATTAACACCGTGAAGCTCCTTCAACACTCCTGGAAAAAGTGTGACTGAGGAGATTTTAAAATAGAGGCTGTAGAAAAAAATTATCACACATCCACATGGGACTACGATCATTGCCTGGGTAATTGATAGATCTCGTGGGCTACATATAAACACGGCAGGAAAGTGTCGTTAACAACTGTGAGAGAACAGTGCTCCTTTGGAAATGCTGCGCCCCTACCTGTGAAGATTTTTTTGAACGAGGAACTCTTTTTTGAGAGTTTGACCACCTCCTGATGTATCGGGAGCGGGGATGAGACTGACTCTCTGACTGGCAACTGAAAGTCAATCTTGGCAAGAATTAAAGTTCCCCGACTGCACCACATCATCCTTCCTGAGGCCTGACGTGGTCAGTCTGTCAGAGACCTCGCAGCAGGTGATCATGCTAGAACTGACAGTTCCTTGGGAAGACCGGATTGAGGAGATTGAATGTTAAGAAAGCCAAATACCAGGAGCTGGTAGAGCAGTTCCAAAGACAGGGGTGGAGGGTACGATGCGAGCCTGTAGAGGCTTGCTACTCTCTCCTTGGCATTAGGGGACTGCAAAGAGCCATCAGGACCGTCACAGAGGCTGCTGAGTGAGCTTCCCGATGGCCATGGATCAAGAGGTGTGACCTGTGGACTGAAGCTGCTGGGAGACAAGCCGGGCCCTGATCAACCCTGGCTGGGTCACCTGGAGAAGGATGTCTGACGTGGAAAGACCCAAAATACCCGATAAGCCCAAGGTACATCACTGATGAAATGTCCCAGTGCACCCGAGAGCGCATCCCAGCATCGTTAAATTACCTATCATTGAAAGATTAGTTTATTTGTCACACGTACCGCGAAACAAACAGCGAAATGCTTTGATTTGTGCTAATGACCAACTCGATCTCATAATGTGCTGGGCGCATCACCAGGCTGATGGTGCCAACGCCTCATGCCCACAACTGACTGACCCGTATGTTTTTGTAATGTGGGAGGAAACCAGAGCACCCGGAGGAAACCTACGTAGTCACGGGGAGAACTTACAAGCTTCTTACGGACAGCGGTGGGAATTGAACGCTGGTTGCTGATTGCTGGCACTCTAAACTGTTGCGTTAACTGCTATGTTACCAAGGTGCCCACTACACTATCGCTCCACGCTACCTAGATATCGGAGGGAAGGCTCGCACCAGGTACTGCTGTGTATAACACGAGGGGATGACAGGGTCCTATCATCCTGGGCCGCTGCGCAAGATCGTTAACGCTGCAGGAAGTTGCGAGTTTAGCCAGCTCCATCCTGGGCACTGGCCTCCACAGCATCAAGAACACCTTCAGAAGGCGATGCCTCAAAAAGGCAGCATCCACCATTAAGGACACTCATCACCCAGGACATGCCCTCTTCTCACTGCTACCATCAGGAAGGAGGTACAGAAGCCTGAAGACACACACTCAGCAATTCAGGAACAGCTTCTTCTCCTCTGCCAGCTGATTTCTGAATGGACAATGAACCCATGAACGCTACCTCACTACTTTTTTATCTCTATTTTTTCCAACTTAATTTAATTTTCACATACGTCTCTTATTGTAAATTATAGATTCTTTCTATCATTATGTATTGCAATGTACTGCTGCCTCAAAACATCAAATTTCAGGGCATATGCCGGTGATTTTCAACCTGATTCTGACTGGGATTTGGATAACACAATATTACTGAGGTAGCCAGCATGTGGAGATGCATGGTAATTCCGAACAGCACAACCGAGAAGAGCGAAAAGCGGTTTAAGTTATCGAGGCACTGCCGCACTCGTGTGAGGTGCGCTTCAGACCCAGCCTCGTGTCCGCCGTATTAATGAAAACAGGCTGGACTTGGCTGAGGCTCAGAATGAAGAGAGAATGCCAGATGACCTCAGCAGGTCAATCAGAACCTGCAGAGGCAAAAGCTGTAAAGTGGACATTTCTTATCGAGGCCCTGCATCAGATCAGAATGTTGATTTGTGTGGTGGGGGTTGGTAAAATACCAAAACCTGATCCAGCGTCGAGGATGCATATGATCAAATCTGCAGAGAGATCTGAGCTGGGTGGGCAGGAGGACCCAATCCCAAAGTTCAGAGTAAATTTTATTATCAAAGTACATATATGTCACCATATATATGAAGCCTGAGATTCATTTTCTTGTCGGCATACCCAGTAAATCTATAAAATAGTAACTATAACAGGACCAAGGAAAGATTAACCAGAGTGCAGAAGACAACAAACTGTGCAAATGCAAATATAAGTAAATATCAATAAATAACAAGAACATGAGGTAACAGGATAAAGTGTCCTTAAAGTGAGATCATTGGTTGAGGGAACATTTCAATGGATGGGACAAGTGAGTGTAGTTAACCCCTTTTCTTCAAGATCCTGGTGGTTGAGGGGTAGCAACTGTTCTTGAACCTGGTGGTGCGAGTCCTGAGGTTCTTCGACCTGACGGCAGCAGAGAGGAAAGAGCACGGCCTGGGTGGTGAGGATCTCTGATGATGGAAGCACCTTTCCAATGACAGCGTTTCATGAAGATGTTCTCAGTGGTTGGGAGGACTTTACCCATGACGCACTGGGCCAAATCCACTACCTTTTGCAGGATTATCCATTCAAGGCCATTCATGTTTGCCTTCCAGGCTGTGAGGCAGCCAGTCAATACACTCTCCACTACACATCTATAGATGTTGAGAAACTAAAATGTCCACAGAAAGTGGCCCAGTCCATCACTGGCAAACACCCTCCCCACCACTGAGTGCGTGTACATGGAGTGCTGTCTCGAGAAAGCACATCCATCATCAAAGACACCCCACCAGCCAGGCCACGCTCTCTCCTTTCTACTGTCACCAGGCAGGAGGTACAGAAGCCTTCAGTCCCCACCACCAGCTCCAGAAACTGTTATTATCCTATAACCAGACTCCTGACCTGGCATGGATAACTTCAATAAACTCTACGACCTACAGACTCAATTCCAAGAACTCTTTACAACCCACGTTCTCAGTAACACTTATATTTGCACAGTTTGTCTTCTTTTGCACAAAGGCTGCTTTGTCAGCCTTTATGTACAGTTTTCATAGAATTCTGTTGTGTTTCTTTGCATCTTGTAAGTGCCTACAAGGAAATGAATCTCAACTGTAACACGCGTGTACTTGGATAATAAATTTACTTTGAAATTTGAGAGTGGGACCCACTGAGACACAGCAGGCAGCCGACGACCTCAGGGCTTCTGCACTCCACAACGGGGAAGCCGAGCAGAAGGCCTTTACCGAGACAAAGCAGGAAAGGGTGACAGAGTTGGAAGGGGCAGGTAAGAGAAGGTCGAAGCATCTAGAAAACCTGTTACTGTACCATGAAATTCCTGGTACCCCTTGCCATTACTTGCAACACGCACAAAATGCTGGAGGACCTCAGCAGGTCAGGCAGTGTCTACGGAAATGAATAAACAGTCGACGTTTCGGGCCGAGACCCTTCGGCAGGACTGGGGAAAAGAAAAGCTGAGGAGTAGATTTAAAAGGTCGGGGAGGGGAGAGAGAATCAGAAGGTGATTGGTGCAACTGGGAGGGGGGGAGGGATGAAGTAAAGAGCTGGGAAGTTGATCGGTGAAAGAGATATGGGGCTTCAGAAAGGGGAGTCCGATAGGTGAGTACAGAAAGCCGTAGAAGACAGGAGAGGAGAGGCACCAGATGGGCAGGCAAGGAGATGAGGTGAACGTGGGAAAAAGGGATGGGGAATGCCGAAGGAGAAGTGAGGGGGGGCATTCCGGAAGTTTGAGAAATCCATGGTCATGCCATCAGGTTGGAGGCTACCCAGGAGCCTCTCCCCTCCCCCACCTTTTAAATCGACCTCTCGTCTTTTTTTTCTCCAGTCCTGCCGAAGAGTTCTTGGCCCGAAATGTCGACTGTACTTTCTCCCCCACCCCCACCATGGATGCTGCCTGGCCTGCTGAGTCCCTCCAGCATTTTGCGTGTGTTGCTGGGATTTTCCCTTGGTGGTAATCTCTTACTTGCTGAGTATATGAAGATAAGCAAACAAGAACCGCTCCCACCCTTCAGCTAAAACCGTTCTGCAGTTGATAAGACTGCTCACGAATTTACATATCACACATTCGTCCCTTCGTGGAGGAAGGATCAGCTATATTTGGCAGATACATTCACATGGATTAGGAATTTGCTGTGCGTGTTGGCAGACTACTGAACGTTACCACCCAATTCTGTTCATTCAAATTACGGGCGGTGCAGTAGCAAAGCAGTTAGCGTAAGACTTTACAGCGCCGGTGATCAGAGTTCAATTCCTGCTGCTGTCTGTAAAGAGCGCGTACACTCTCCCCCTGACTGCGTATAGACTTCCTCCCGCAGGGTTAGGGTTAGTAAGTTCGTGGGCACGCTATAACAGTGCCAGAAGCGTGGCATCACTCGCAGGCTGCCCTCAGCGTATATCGGTCTGCGCTGGCCGTTAACGCGGATGACACGTTTCACCTGCATGTTTCACTGTATATGTGACAAACCAGCCTCCAACCTGATGGCATGAACATCGATTTCTCAAACTTCCGGTAATGCCCCCCCCACCATTTCCCATCCCCTTTCCCTCTCTCACCTCATCTCCTTGCCTAACCCATCACCTCCATCTGGTGCTCCTCACCTCCCCCTTTCTTCCGCTTCTATCGGACTCCCCCTTCTCTAGCCCTGTAACTCTTTCACCAATCAACTTCCCAGCTCTTATTTCACCCCTCCCCGCTCCCAGTTTCACCTCTCAGCTTGTGTTTCTCTCTTCCCTCCCCCCACCTTATAAACCTACTCCTCAGCCTTTTTTCCCTCCGGTCCAGCCCAAGGGTCTCGGCCTGATACATGGACGCACACAAAATGCTGGTGGAATGCAAGGCACCTGGGCAGCCTCCAATCTGATGGCATGAACATTGATTTCTCTAACTTCCGTTAATGCCCCTCCTCCCCTTCTTACCCCATCCCTGATTTATTTATTCCCCCTCCCTTTTTTTCCTCTCTCTGACCATCACTCCTTGTCTGCGCTCCATCTCCCTCTGGTGCTCCCCCCTCCCCCTTTCTTTCTCCCGCGGCCTCCCGTCCCACGATCCCTTCCCTTCTCCAGCTCTGTATCCCTTTTGCCAATCACCTTTCCGGCTCTCAGCCTCACCCCACCCCCTCCTATCATTTCGCATTTCCCCCTCCTACTTTCAAACCTCTTACTAAATTTTCTTTCAGTTAGTCCTGATGAAGGGTCTCCGCCCGAAACGTCGACAGTGCTTCTCCCTCTAGATGCTGCCTGGCCTGCTGTGTTCCACCGGCATTTTGCGTGTGTTGCTTGAATTTCCAGCATCTGCAGATTTCCTCGTGTTTGCGTGCTGAAACATGGACTGTTTATTTCTCTCCATAGATGCTGCCTGGCTGCCGAGTTCCTCCAGCATCTATTCTCGATTTCCAGCACAAGCTTTTTTAAATTTTTTTTTAATTTATTGAGTTACAGAGTGGAATAGCCCCGCAACCCCAGACTTAATCCTAGTCTAATCACGGGACAATTTACAATGACCAATTAACCTACCAACCGGTAGTCCCGCAGAAGGGTTTTGGCCCTAAACGTCAACTGTTTACTGTTTTCCATAGATGCTGACTGGCCCGTTGAGATCCTCCAGCATTTTGTGTGTGTTGCCAACCGGTAGATCTTCGGACTGTGGGCGGAAACCCACACGGTCACGGGAAGAGAGCACAAACTCCTTACAGGCAGCCGCAGGAACTGAACCCGGTTCGCCTGCTGTTCTAACCACTATGCTACCCTGCCCCCTGTATTGAAAACATTTCCATCTTATTCAACCATGCATCTGTAATAATGTCGTCGTCGTCCCCCCCTTTTCCAACCAGGAGTTTGAATCAAAAAAATATGCCCTCCTCCTGTGCCACAGGGCAATTCATCCTAATTTCCATCCCCCGCCACTCCGTGTATAACTATTTTTCCTAACCCCGCCAACATTCTTGCTCTTTCCCCACAAGCAATCTGCTGGAGGAACAGGAGCAGCGCCTGTGCGGTTGGGAAGGGACTGCCGACTCTTCGGGTCCGGCCGCCGCAGCGGGACGCAGACGTGCCCCAGAACCGCAAGAGTTCCTTTCCGCGCAATGGGTTAAATTTTAAGGTACACGGGCGCGTCAGTGGCTGAATTACGGAGGGGTTGCAGCCGCTTGCCATGTGTCCGGTCCCTCGGCCGCATCGCCCTCTTCCTCCCGCAACCCGCAAGGTCACCCCTGTTCTGCGGAGACCGCACTGGCTCCCGGTTTCCCTGCGCCTCGCCGGGCAGGAAAATGCCGCAGCGGCTTTGACCTCCGGGGCGAAAGAAAGAAGACCGGTTTCAAACTTCCGACCGGCAAACGCACACCTTTCCGTTCCTCAGTCCGCGGCGGGCGCCGTCGTGTCATTTGGTGCAGAGACCCAACTTAAATAAAAAGAAGCGCACACTCATAGAGCTCCCCCTCCCCGCAGCGTTAACACCGAGAGCGCCGCTTCAAATCCAAGCGCGTCCCGCTTCGTGAGGGTAGGCAGTTCTCACTTACCCCGAGTGGAGATCCATTGTGGCCGGGCGCAGGTCGGACCAGCTCTCCCCGCCGTCCCGCGCCCTTCTGACACACAAACCCCCCCCCACCCCCCATTAACACAGGATCGATGGACCGCCCGCAAAAAAAAAACCCCCACACTTCAATGAAATCTCATCAACAACCCCCTCTCAGCTGGGTTAGCGGCTCTCGCCTCATCAACATCTGACCCCCCCCCCCCCAACTCTACCCCCGCCCCCAAAAATAAAAGCACCGCCGCTTCAGCGCCGGATGGATGACGGCAACAACACCATCACCGGCTCCGGGAGCTTTACAATTCAACAGTATTTAGCGTCAAATGGTTCAGATCAATACGAGAGCTGATGAGACGAGGAGGAATTTCCTCAGCGCCTAAAGAAACTCATCTCTGATTCCTCCACAGATTCACCAGCTTCGCCAGAAGGCGGTGAATCTGTGGAATTCGTTGCCACGGAGGGCCGTGGGGGCCAAGTCACTGGGTATATTTAAAGCAGAGGTTATTGATTAGCAAGGTGTCAATAGGTTAGTGGGAGAAGGCAAGAGAGATAATAAATCTGCCTTGATGGAATCCAGAAGCAGACTTGATGGGCCAAATGGCCTAATTCTGCGACCATGTCGTACGGTCTTAAAACAAACCCGGCAGGGACAATCTCTCCCGGTAACTAAAGTCACAATGCTACCAGCAGCACATTAGCAAAGCGGTTGTCACAACGCTTTACGGTACAGCCGACCCCAGTTCGGTTCCTGACGCTACCTGTAAGGAGTTTGTTACGTGGTTCTTCCGGTTTCCTCACACGATCCAAAGACGTAGGTAGGTTGGTAGGTTAATTGGTCATTGTAAATTGTCCGGTGATTGGGCTAGGGTTAAATCGGGGGTTGTTGGGCAGTGAGGCTTAAAGGGCCGGAAAGGCCTATTCCCAGCTGTATCTCAGTAAATAAAATAAGATCTCTAATCTACAGAACCTCACAATCCACCTCGCTATGATCTTGCACCTTTTTGTCCTATGCTCAATTCTCACTAGCCAGGTTTGCTACCAGTAGCAGAGGGCCTTTAAGATTCAACATCAATGGTTTAGAATGCAGAATGTCCCCAGTCTTGGGAGAGAGGGGGTGGGGGAGAGGGAGAGAGAGAACACGCACACACTATGCTCGAGATTCTAGCATCTGCACAATCTCTTGTGTTTCTGATAACTCAAGAGTTCCCTTACCAAGCTCTCGGCTCTGGAATGCCCTCCCTAAATCTCTTCACCTCTCTCTCTCTCTCTCTCCTCCATTTGCTCTTTAGAAACCTCTCTTGCCCTGGATTTCAGTTACCTGTCTATAACATTTGAGTGGCAGGGTGGAGATACGTCTCTACCAAAGGAGGTGTCAGGCACTGCTTCCCTCTGCTAGCCTGTAGGTCACCCTTGGGCAAGGTGTAGCACCTGCTTAGCACCCACCCCCCCCCCCCCACCCGATCAGGGTCACGTGAAGTCAAGGGAGCAAGTGGTGGATGGCCGTATGAGCAGCTGGTGCATATCACAAGTCCTGGTTATGTAACCACTGACAATCTCTGAAGAGTATTGATAATGGCTGGGGTCACCCGTCTGGTAAAGTCATTGCCAGGAACGTGGCAATGGCAAACTACTTCTGTAGAAAGTTTTTGCCAAGAACAATCATGGCCAGGATCTCTTACATCATATGACATGGCACACGATGATGTCATAGGACATGGAACATAATGATGATGTCATATGACACAGCACATAATGATGGCAATATCTTGATTGAAACACTCCTTGTGGTTCTGTTGCATTAAAAGATGTTTATATAACTTAAAAGATAAAGAAAAGTCACAGAAAAGTACAGCACAGAAAGCCCTTCAGCCCATCTAGTCCACGCCAAACTATTTACACTGCCTATGCCCATCAACTTGCACCAGGAGCATCGCCCTCCATACCCCGACCATCCACGTATCTATCCAAACTTCTCTTCAACATTGAAATTGAGTTGCATGTTCCACACTCTCACAACCCTGAGCAAAGAAGTATCCCCCTCACGTTCCCCTTAAACTTTTCACCTTTCACCCTTAACCCATGACCTCTAGTTGTAGTCCCATCCAACCTCAGTGGAAAAAGCCTGCTTGCATTTACTCTACCTACACCCCTCATAATTTTGTACACCCCTGCCAAATCTTTCCTCAATCTTCTACGTTCCAAGGAATAAAGTCCTAACTTTTTCCAGCTTTCCTTATAACTCAGGTCCTCCAGAGCCGGCAAGCCTCGGCAACTAACATTGTGCAGAGTTTTCCAGCTCCCTTTCAAGCTTGACGTAAATCCGGGGTCTGAATTTCAGATAAATGACAAAGCTGGTGCAGCTTGTTCAGCCTCAGACCTCCAGCATCCCCAAGTTCAATCCTAACATTGGGTGCAAACTATTTGGAATTTGCACTTTCTCCCTGTGGCTGCGTGGATTTTCTCTGCGTGGTGCTCCAATTTCCTCCCACATTCCAAAGACCGTTAATTGGTCAGGTGGACGTAAGTGGGCGGTGTGGGTTCATTGGGCTGTAAAGGCCTGTTACTGTACTGCGTCTCTAAATTACACTAAACAACAAAGATTTTGCTCCCTGAATACTCTTGGGTGTATTTTATGGATTTGGGGTTGCTGGTCATGAGAATCACCATGAAATTTACCAATCATGCACCATTTATTTTTAAACATCCACATTTGCTATTTCAATTCATAATTCAAGTCAGAATAACCGTGCCAAGATTAAGGAAGGCATTTATGTTGGTCCACAAATCAAACAGGTCAACGACAGGCGATTCTAGTGGGACCGGAGGAAATTGCATGGAAGGTATTCAAGGATGTTGGCAACTACAGAGCACCAAACTATGTGCAGCTGGTTGACAACATGCTTCAAGCAAACAAAACCGTGAAGTGCAACATGTCACTAAAGATTCATTTTCTGTATTCCCATTTAGACTTCTTCCCTGCAAATCTTGGCGCTGTCTGTGGTGAAAGGTTTCATCAAGACATTGTGGCCATGGAGAAATGGTATCAGGGCAAATGGAATCCATCAATGCTGGCTGATTATTGTTGGACACTTAAGTGAGAAGCCTCAGGCACTGAGTACAAATGAAAATCATCAACAAAACTTTTTTAGCTTAGCTCAACTATTGCAAAGTGTCAGCACTGTTACACAATTAAACACATTATGTTCAATAAAAGTTAATTTTTTGTTTCTCCCAATTCCTACACGATACAAGTAGTCTGAAATTACATTTGTGTTCAGCTTCAAGCTATCACAACACAGAAAAGATTCTGAGGAAGCAATGTTTACGAAAAAATTTGTTGTCCGGTGTAATTGTCTGGCTTGAATTGGACATCATGTCCAGTGAGTGACAGAATCTGAGAGGATGGGGAATTCATGAGTGTGTGGGAGGAATGATGATAAATAGCAAAGGAAAAGTATTGTTCTGTGAGTCAGCATGGACTCGATGGGCCAAATAGCTTCCTTCTATGTCACAGGAAAATTAAGTAAAAAAAAAACAACCAAAATCTTGCAACTTCATCTCATTAACCTGCTCTATATCCAATCACTGAGGTGAGATTTTGCTGGAGTCCTTAGCGTCCATTGCCTCAAAAGGTTCAAAGGCTCATTTATTATCAATGTATGTATGAAGTACACAACTCCAAGATTCGTCTTCTCCAGATAGCCAAGAAACAAAGAAAACCACGGAGTTGTTCAAAGAAAAACATCAGCACAAAAAGAGACAAATCTCGCATACGGCAAAACAATCATCAACCACCCAATCCGCGCAAAATAAAAAGGCAAATCACATCAAACGCCAAACCTCCAACACCCTCCCTCACACAAAAAAAACGACCTCACCAAATGACAAGAGCATCAGACCCCACTCCCTCGCACCAACAGATCGTGCCAAACTGCAACAAGAACATCAGACCCCAAACTCACAATACCCTCCCTATGTGGAATGCCTCTGACAAAAGTTAGGCACTGACACTGTGCCCAAAGCCTGTCTTGCCCCCTGTCCCAGCGAACACACGTTCTTGTTAACTGCATTTCCAAGTGCTTTAGTCCCACCACACCCCTTCCTAATGTTGGATTAGGGCATGAAATAGTTTCTTTTTTTTTTGGTCTTATATAATCACCTATATATGTGTAATTGCTGAGAGATTTTTCCAGGAATTGTACAGCTGCTTCTGAATTTTTCTAGACGTTCCTTTGTTTTACTGCAGCAGTTGAAAGGCCTCTTGGACCTGGCTATTTTATGGGTTAGTTGCTAGCACTGGAATGTTAGTCAGGGTGAGCTTTTCTCGAAGTCGACTATTTGTTTGCTCTAAAGTAACACACACAAAACGCTGGAGGAACTCAGCAGGTCAGGTAGCATCCATGGAAATGAATAAATAGTCAACGTTTCAAGCTGAGACCCTTCTTCAGGACCGGTGGGGAAGGGGGACGATGCCAGAATTAAAAGGTGGGGAGAAGGGAAGGAGGACAGCAGGAAAGTGATAAGTGAAGCCAAGTGGGTGGGAAAGGTCGAGGGCTGAAGAGGAGGGAATCTGATAGGAGAGGAGATTGGACCATAGAAGAAAGGAAGGAGGAGGGGACCCGGGGGAGGTGATAGGCAGGTGAGAAGAGGTAAGAGGCCAGAGTGGGAAATAGAGGGGAAGAGAGAGACGGATTTTTTTTTACCGGAAGGAGAAATTGATAATCGTGACATCAGGTTGGAGGCTACCCAGATGGAATATAAGGCGTTGTCCCTCCACCCTGAGGGTGGCCTCATCTTGGCACAAGACGTGGATCATGGATCAAGACGTCAGAATGAGAATGGGAATGGGAATTAAAATGTTTGGCCACACCGGGAAGATCCACTTTTGGGGGATGAAGCAAAGGAGCTCGATGAAGTGCTCCCTCCAATTTACGACGGGTCACCCGTAGAGGAGGCCACCTCGGGAGTGCCAGCCATGGCAGACGACCCCAGCAGATTCACAGGTGAAGTGTGACCTCACTTGGAAGGACCGTTTAAGGCCCTGAGTGAAGGTGAGGCGAGGGGGGGGAGGTAAATTCTGCATTTCTTAGTTTTTTCTTCTTGGAACAGCTGTAACCACCAATTCTAAACATTTCATTCCTGGCCTTCAAACCTGCAAAAACACCAGGATCCAACACTAACAGCACAGAGATTAGAAGGACCACATCTGTCATCACCACCCTGGCTGACGTAAGGTGAGTCAACCTACTGGGAGCCAAATCGTCCTGATACAGTTCGGGACCTCGCCAGGAGAAGGGTGGTGTTGGGGAATTTCCTTTGTTGGCCATCTTTACCTAAACAGGAATTAGGAAACGCAAATCGCTATAAATACAAATGGGAAGAAAAGCCTACGCATCATTCACACTTTGTCGTCATGTGGACTAACGTTGGGAATGGTGTGCCAATTTATACATTGCAAGGACCACAATCTTGGGTTGGGAAGCTTGCGTGCCTCAATGACCCAGAGAGCTACGTTGGCTGGAGTCAGGGCTTCATGCTTGCTAGGGTCACCCATGCCAAAGAGGTCAAAGGGTAGAGGCCAGACTAAGAGTGGTCCACCGGTCCTCCAGGTTCGGGGGCTCAGCTCAGGGCTAACAACCCTGACTGGTCAAACAAAATTGTTACGGAAACAGCAATGAAGAATCCTTCTAAATCTGAGTGTGAAGGTATTCCTGAGTCTCCACAGGCGACTTGCTTGATTAACAGTAGTGACAACCGAGAGGAAGCTACTGACACGATGAGGGAAGCCGTGAACACTGCCAGAGACGGAGGACCTTCATTGCTGCCCTAAATGCCAGCGGCGTAAGGGTAAGTCAGTAAGAGCCTACTTCCAAGCACAGCTCTGTTGCCTGACCAGGACCCTGGGAAAGATTTCCCTTTTCTCCTTCGACGTGACATAATCGGATTATTTGCTTCCATTTGAGAGATCTGCCAGGGACATGGTTCAGGTCTCACCTAGTGACAGCTGCGGAGTCTCACGCCAGACCGGCCGTCAAAAGCCTGGGATGGGAGCTGAAGCCAAAGCCCCCTCTCTACGCGCACGCATGAGATAAAGATTGAAGACGGTCTTGATTTGCCACAGGCACATCGAAACGCCAAAGCATACCGTGCAATGAGTCATCGTGCCAGCGACCAACGCAGTCCGAGGGTTGTGCAGAGGGCAGCCCCACGCTTCCGGCGCCAGCAGTGATCGCCCGCAACTTACTAACCCGTGGCCAAGTGGTTAAGGCTTTGGGCTGGCGACCTGAAGGTCATTAGTTCGAGCCTCCGCCGAGGCAGTGTTGTGTGTCCTTGAGCAAGACACTTAACCACACACCGCTCCTGCACGTTTATAGCCCAGTGACGGCGGTTGGCGCAGTATGGACAAGACAAGAACACTAACCCATACATCTTTGGACTGTGGGAGGAAACTGGAGCGCCCACAGGGAACCCATGCAGTCACAGGGAGAACATACAAACTCCTTACAGGCAGCAGCGGGAACTGAACCCCAATCACAAACGCTGGTGCTGTGAAGTATTGTGCTATTGCTATGCTACTGTGCCACACACACACACACACGCACACTCACACTCACTCTTCCATTCTAGACACAGGGTAATCCGCAAATTATTTCCTCCTACTCGGTTCGTTAATTTTCACTTCCGCTCCCCCCCCCCCCCCACCCCACACACACAGAAGATGACGACGGGCACGGAGCACTGGGCAAGTATCAGCAGTCATTTCACTGTCAGCCTTGGCCTTCACCAAGGGCTGCTGACTTCACGAGCAGCTCTGCTTGCAAACCTTCACTGCTGTAACGCATTAGATTGTGGTGCAGGCAGGATTGTCGGGGAGGGAGTCACAATGGGAAAACCAGAAGCGAGGGATTACTCTGCAGGAATTCATTTATCTCCACACATCTGTGGGCTTCTTCCAGGGAGACAGGCAGAGAGGGTGAGGTGCAGGAGAGAGGGAGGGGGAGTGATGCTGGGGGAGGGAGAGTGGTGCGGGGGGGGAATGATGTGAGACAGGGAGGGAGAGTGGTGTGAGAGGGAGGGGGAGTGGTGTGGGAGAGGGAGGGGGAGTGGTGAGGAAGTGGGAGGGAGAGTGGTGCGGGGGGAGAATGATGTGAGACAGGGAGGGAGAGTGGTGTGAGAGGGAGGGGGAGTGGTGTGGGAGAGGGAGGGGGAGTGGTGAGGAAGTGGGAGGGAGAGTGGTGCAAGACAGGGCGGGAGAGTGGTGCGGCAGAGGGAGGGAGAGTGGTGTGGGGGGGAGTGATGTGAGACAGGGAGGGAGAGTGGTGTGGGAGGGGGAGGGGGAGTGGTATGAGACAGGGAGGGGGAGTGGTGCGAGACAGGGAGGGAGAGTGGTGAGGAAGAGGGAGGGGGAGTGGTGTGGGAGGGGGAGGGGGAGTGGTGCAAGAGAGAGATGTGAGAGAGAGAGAGAAGAGTTGAGAGTGTGGTGGGGGGGGTGAGAGAGAGAGAGAGTGAGAGATTAAGAAAGGAAAAAAAAACATGGGTATGGCTTATGTCAGGACCTGCTTAGTTCCGGGAAAAGGGAGAGATTACAGGTTAATGAAAGGAGATTACTGTCCCAAAAGTGGGGTGTGAGTTCCTATCCCATTCCCAGACGCAAACAACATTTTCTTTCTGAAGGCCAGAAGCCAAAGGCAGGAAATATCGTCCCCCTGTGCCAACTCATCAGCCACTCGTGAGAGCAGCTCCGGGTCCTGTTACCATTTTCAGAGTGAACGAAGTGGAGCGTGCACTCCGACTGCCTCTGGTTACCGGAGCGGCTTGTCGGGTGAATCCAAATGGAACCCCCCCCCACCCCCCGAGGAAATTGGTAGAATTATAAATCACTGCTGGTGGCTACAAGGCAATTCCTTTTTACCCCCTTCTCTACCGCCAACCCCGCCTCTTCCTGAACTGGCATATACACAATAAAAGGCAGGAACAAGTCCAAGAATCATTGAAGGAGATGAATACACGTGGGATATTCATTTCCATTAGCCAGGAGACCGAATATCAGTACAGGGAGGTTATAGTACAATGTCATTAAATATTTGTTAAACTGTGCGCAGTTCCAGTAGCCATACCTTGGGAAGGACGGTACTGGAGACAGTTCAGCAGCACTTGGTATAGAAGGCCACAGGTCAAATGCTGGGAGATGAGATCAGTGTAATAATAATTGATAGCCAGTCTTGTACACCGTGGGCAGTAGAGGTGTTTCCAGGCTATACGTACCGTTCTAACTGGCTGCATCACCGTCTGGTATTGGGGGTGGGGGGTTGGGGACTGTGCAGGATCAAAATAAGCTGCAAGGGATTTGTAAACTCAGACAGCTCCATCACGGGCCCTGGCCTCTGCAGTATCCAGGACATCTTCAAGGAACGACGTCTCAAAGAAGGCAGCACCCATCATTTAGGATGCCCATGCCCCAAGTCATGCCTTGTTCTTGTTGTTACAATCAAGAAAGAGGTACAGAAGCCTGAAGGCACACACTCAACGATTCAGGAACGGCTTCTTCCCTTCTACCATCCCAATTTCTGAATGGACGTTCAAACCATGAAACATAGAATCAGAATCAGAATCAGACTTTAATCGCCAAGTACCTGTGCACATGCAAGGAATTTACTTCCGGCAGATGTTGTCTCTCTGCTCATAACAATAATAATGATAAATATAAATGAAAATATAGATTATCCATACAGGTAGTGCAATCCAAGTACGGTAATAGTTAGCCGACAGTTCATTACAGGCCCTTTCAGGCTACAATGCTGTGCCGACCACGTAACCTACTCTGGAAACTGCCTGGAATCACCCTACCGCCTAGCCCTCTATTTTTCTAAGGCCCCACATACCTATCTAAGAGACTCTTAAAAGACCCAATTGCATCCACCTCTACCACTGTCACTGGCAGTGCATTCCACTCACCCACCACCCTCTGTGTGAAAAACTTACCTCTGACATCCCCTCTGTACCTACCTCCGAGCACCTTAAATCCACATCCCCTCATGTAGCCATTTCAGCCCTGGGGAACAACCTCTGGCTATCCACACAATCAATGCCTCAACACTACCTCGCTACTTTTCCATTTCTATTTTTGCACTGCTTATTTAATTTTACTACTTAATATATATTCTTACTGCAATTCATGTTTTTCTCTATGATTATGTACTGCATTGTACAGCTGCCGCAAAGGTAACAAGTTTCATGACGTATGCCGGTGATACTAAACCTGATCTTGACTCTCTAGCACACTATGAATCCAACTCCCCAATAATGTACCCTCATCTCCAAATGTTAAAGCAGCCTCTTGCACTATCCTTACATCCTAATACCTCTACCCTTTATCCCTAGTCTACTGATCTCCACAGATGCCACTGGTACAGGAGCCAGCTTGCCCTGGGGAAGCCGCGATGGGGAACGTGACGAGTACGTACAGAGAGACAGACAGTTAATAAAAGTAATCTGATCAATTCCTTACTTACTTATATTATTTTTTCCCTTCTTTTTGCATTTGCACAGTTTGTTATATTTTGCACACTGGTTGAACGCCCTAGTTGTGCGGTCTTTGATTCTGTGATTGATGTTTTTCGATAGATTTGTTGAGATTTCGACAGATTTTAGAGGACTTGTCCTGGACCCAGCACGTAAATGCAATTGCGAAGAAAGCACAGCAGCGCCTCTATTTCGTTAGGAGCCTGCATAGGTTCGACATGACATCTAAAACTTTGACATACTTTGACAGATGGGTGGTGGGAGAGTGTCTCGACTGTCTGCATTACGGCCTGGTATGGGAAGACCAGTGCCTTTGAACGGAAACTCCTACACAAGGTAGTGGATTCAGCCCAGCACATCACAGGTAAAGCCCTCCCAACCATTGAGCACATCTTCATGAAATGCTATTGTAGGAAAGCGGCAGCCATCATCAGAGATCCCCACCACCCAGGCCATGCTCTCTTTATGCTGCTGCCATCTGGTAGAAGGTACAATAGCCTCAGGACTCGCACCACCAGGTTCAAGACAGATACTGCCTCTCAACCATCAGGGTCTTGAATAAAAGAGGATAACTACACCCACTTGCCCAACCATTGAGACGTTCCCACAGCCAGTTGTCTCACTTTAACGACTCTTTATCTTTTTTATCTCAAGTTCACTTTACTTATTGCTATTTACTTATATTTGCATTTGCACAGTTTGTTGTCTTCTGCACTCTGGTTGATCGTTCATGACCCTGTTATAGTTACTATTCTATAGATTTGCTGAGTATGCCTGCAGGAAAATGAATCTCAGGGTTGTATATGGTGACATAGATGTATTTTGATAATAAAATTTACTTTCAAAGGCCAACAACGAGAGTTATCAGCTCTGTTCACCCTCCTCCCCAACCTGCTGAGCACGGGGTATTTTCCATATTCATTTCAAATTTCCATCGTCTGTGTATTTTTTTTTGGTTTATGAAAATTTATCAGTTGCTTCCAGTTTGATATTTGTAAATGCATACAAAATGCTGGGGGGACTCAGCAGATCAGGCAGTGTCTATGGAGGGGAATAAGCAGTCGGCTTTCTGGGTTGAGACCCTTCATCAGGACTGCAGAGGAAGAGGGCTGGAGCCATGATTAAAAAAAAAGGTGAGGGGAAGGGAGGACAAAAAGTATAGGTGTTAGGTGGACCCTGTATGGCCAGGTGGAGATACATCTCCAGCAAAGGAGGTGTAAGGCGCTCCTTCCCTCCGCTAGCCTGCAGGTCACCCTTGGGCAAGGTGTAGCACCGGCTTAGCCCCCGATCAGGGTCGTGAAAGCCATTTTTTAAAATTTTTTGTTATTACAAAATCCTTTATTACAAATATCGGTGCTATAAAATATATACAAAACAGTGGCAAACACAATTACTTCACTACAAATAGACAATAGACATTACACCAAAATGTTGCCATCTCTATCCACGATGGCATTTACACCCCGCGGAGCCCAACGGTCTCGAAACTCCTCTAAGGTCGCTGTGGACTGCGCGTGTTCTTTTTCAATATTTACCTGGGCACAAACATACCCTCTAAACATTGCGAGGCAGTCTGCTGGGGGAGATCCTCCCGCCACCCGTTTCCAAGACCCTCGGATGGCGGATGGGAGCAGGTGGTGGATGGTCGTATGAGCATCTGGTGCACATCACAAGTCCTGGTTATGCGACCACCGACACCAGGCAGACAATCTCTGAAGAGTACTGACAATGGCTGGGCTACCCGTCTTTTAAAGACACTGCCCGGAAGAAGGCAACGGCAAACCACTTTTGTAGTAAAAAAATTTGCCAAGAACAATCGCAGTCATGGAAAGACCATGATCACCATGTCACACGACACATAATGAAGCTAGGTAAAGCCAGGCGAGGTGGAAAGCGGGTGGTTGGTGGAGAGATAAGTAAGAAGCTGGGAGGTGGTAGGTGGAAGAGACAAAGGGCTGAAGAAGGAGGAATCTGATAGGAGAGGGTAGTAGACCATGGAATAAATGGAAGGAGGTGGGGAAATAGAGGGAGGTGTTGGGCAGGTTGGAAGGGTGGGGGAGAGGGTATTTTTGACAGTGAGTACCCATAGGAATGGACTAGGAAGCTGAAAGTACAATTATGAGTTCAGCAGCAGGAAAATTAGGATGGGCAGGTAATACAAAAAGGCTAAGTCATTCTGCAGCACCTTCTACGTCTCATGTCAGTCCAACCCAACACGCAATACAACCAGAAATCTGCACCACGGTTTCTGCAGTGAGGCTCAATCCCACAATCCTGCGATTCAGAGTTCAAGGTAAATTTATTATCGAGGTATGTGTATGTGCGCTACCTTGAGATTCATTTACTTGCAGGCACTCGCGGTAGAACAGAGAAATACAACAGAATCAATGAAAAACTACACACAAGGCTTTCTTGGGGCAGCGCTCCTTATAGGCGAGCTCGGAGGTGGTAAGCCACACCCGTCGGCCGATTCTGAAACCCCGGAGCAGCCCTCTCTTCCATTTTCCGGTGGTCCTCAAGATCTCTGGAAGTTGACAGCTGATCAGAGCGCCTCGGTCTGGGGTAATCGCACAGCCGGATGCAAAGCTCCAGTTCAGAGAATGGAACATCAGTAACATTGTCAACATGGAAATATCCCTTTGCTTTACATTCATTATTGATTGGGTTATGAACACACAAATGCTGTGCATTAGTCTTGTTCCACTTGTCGGCCAATTGTGCTTTCATCTGTCCGCAGCTCAATCACGGTAAATTCCCGAGCAGCAAGCTTGCCCTCTTGGGCTTCACCCAGGCAGCCTTTCATCTTGCGCGCGTCCACGGTGACTGAGCACTACTCCATTATGACAAACTCGATTCCCCGATCGCCGGCACCTGCACACGAAAGCACTGGGCAATACTCCGGTGATTGGGCGCCGCGACGCCATCACAGTTCGGGGCGTTCCGGAGTTCAGTTCCGGCGCTGTTCTGTTGGGAGTCTCTGATCAGCATCCCCGTGGCACGCATAGGGTTTCCCCCCGGTGCTCTGGTTTCCTCCCACCGTCCAAAGGACATTTCAGGAGGGGTAATCGGTCACCGCAAATTGTTTTGTGATTAGGCTAGGGTTACTTGGGAACAACATGGCTTGAATGGCTGGAAGAGACTTCCAAAATTAAATAAATGACTGGTGGCAGTATGGTAGCGTAGCAGTTCACAGGCGATAAGTTCAGGGTTCAATTCCCAACACCGCGAGATCCTTTTATTAAACCTTAAGATTCTGTCAGGCATTGGCTGGGTAGCTGTCTCTCCCTTGCTGGGAAACCAATAAATAGTGGGCCCGGTGTCACAAGTGGGCTGCCCGTTTTAAACCGGTACTGACGGGGGATTAATTCCCTCAGTTTCAGGTTATGGGAATGGACAGGAAAGCGGAGCTTGGGTCAGTGCTCAGGCACGGGCGGGGGCTTGGTTGGAACTGGAGTTAATGCATCCCGTGGTTGGGTAACCTATGCCAGCAACCACAGTCTCTCAGTAAGGCACTGGCTGTTTGGAATAGCAGGGAGAATATTCTTCACTCACTGAGTATGACCTTTGCAGTTCTCAATAAAACACAGGTGCCTTGGTACAGTCACCAAATATATTGAAGCCAAAAGAATTTGTAGACTTCCTAAGACGTCAACTAGACAGCGGGATGGAGATACATCTCTACCAAAGGAGGTGTAAGGTGCTCCGTCCCTCCGCTAGCCTGCAGGTCACCCTTGGGCAAGGTGTAGCACCCGCTTAGCCCCCTGATCAGGGTGACGAGAAGCCATGGTGCAGTTGGAGCACCTCACAAGTCCTGGTTAATACAACCACTGATGCCAGGCAGACAACCTCGGAAGAGTATTGTCATGGCTGGGGTCACCCATCTTGTAAAGACACTGTCCAGAAGAAGGCAATGGCAAACCACTTCTGTTGGAAAATCTGCCAAGAACAATCATGGTCAAAGACTGTGGTCACCCACATCGTATGACATGGCACAAAATGATGTTGGCGATCGATATGTCAAGAAGTTAGCTCTTGGTAGAAGAAGATTGAGATACAAGATCATCTACGATCTTAATAAATGAAGGAACAGGTATTAGGGGGTTCAATTACCGACCATAGCCACCATTTGCAAGGGTTCTCAACCTTTTTTATGCCATGGACCCCTACCATTAACTAAAGGTTGAGAACCCGTGATTTAGAGATTCAGCAAGGAACAGGTGATTCTGGCCCAAAAAGCCACATCGGTCAGCAACCCACCTATTTAACCTTAACCTAATCACAGGAAAATTTACAAAGGCCAATTAACCTACCAACTAGTACGCCTTTGGACTGTGGGAGGAAACCGGAGCACCCGGAGGAAACCCACACGGTCACGGCGAGAACGCACAAACTCCTTCTAAGCAACGGCAGAATTGAAATCTGAATTCCAGAAAACCCCAAGCTGTAATAGCTTCACGCTCTATCTTAACTTTCTTATCTCTGCTTACTTATGTACTATATACATAATATGTGGTCTGGCCAACTTAACGCAAAAATAAGTCGGTTGTTTTAGGTTCTTTTCTCAGGAAATAGTTTAGTAAAAATCTTGGCTTTGGGAGCCAAGGATAAGGGTTTGGCCCCCTTTTTCCTGAGAATGGCCTTGCTCTAGAGAGGAATCTCACCTCTGGCAGGAAAAATTTCAATTTACCCTTTAATTTTCGCTTGTTTTTTTTTTGTTGCTGTTTGCCCATGGGGGAGGGGAAGTTTGATATTTTTCTTTGAACGGGTTCCATGTTTCTCTTTGTCTTATGGCCATCTGTGGAGAAGACGAATCTCGGGGTTGAACATTGCATACGTACTTTGATAATAAATGTACTTTGAAGCAACTTAATTGCCCTTGCAGACCGAGCAAGTGTAGAACACCCAGTGCATCGAATCTGCGCAACTATTCTTTGCCAGCAACGGCAGAGACAAAACTATATTTCCGTGTTCTGCTGGCATTAATTCTTGAACCAAATATTTCCTCAGATGTGAAGCAAATTGAGCTTAAAACCAGGGAACAGAGATTCCCAGAAAACTGGTACAATGCCTGTACGGACAGGTACTGGATAATTATTTGTTTTGTGTGCAGATGGAATGCTACTTTCTGAGGCAATTTTGAACTTGCCCTCCGGCTCTGCTGCTAACAGCGGGTTAGCGTTGGCAGAAGCTTTGTGGAGAGACAGACAACAGAGTTCTTTATTCATTGTGACGGGCGGATGTTTGAGTGGCACCAGCGTCTCTGCCAAACCTGGATAGGTACCTGGACGCCAGAGAGTGGACTTAACCGCAGCTCAGACTGATTTCCAGCCACTGCTCTCTTTCAGCACTGAATTCACACCGTGAAGGTCTTCAAATCCATTTCTCAAATGAGAAGGTTCAGTGAGGTGGGGGGGGGGGTGGTTTGATCAATGTCCGGTGAGGATCAATCTCATTCAATTCAGGAGTTAAAGAGTTAACTTTGTGGAGGAGAGGCTGCAACAATTTAGCCATAACCCCTCGAGTGACCTGGCTATACTTTCAAGTTGATTAAAAGCTTTGACGGGAGAGAGAAAAAAGTACTGCATCAGTCTAGAGTTCAGAACAAGCAAACGTAACTTTCAACTCGGTGCCCAGCATTTTGGGTGATATTGAGAGCAGCTACAGTACTGTGTAAAAGTCTTCGGCACATACACAGAGCGAGGGTGCCTCAGACTTTTGCACAGGACTGTGTTTGTCAATGTGGAGCGGAGAGCAAATGTGCAAATCTGGCGAGAGCAAAGGACGCTGGGAATGGTGAGGGTGGAGTGCTGTGGGACAGGTGGCAGAGGAGGAGGGTCGGGGTGACGGGGGCAACGTTCCCTCTAAGGTGTGTGCGCGTGCACACATCGCTTGCTACTGGGGCTCAAGGGAATTTAAATTGCGCACAAAAGGTCGAAACCCTCTACCTCACTGGCATGTTCAGTATATTTCACAATCGTACACTATTACATTTTCTGATTTCTGATGCGGACGGTGCTGACAACGTGGCGTTTGCAATGATTTGTCTGCAGATCTTAGAACTGGCTTACTTACGCTGTTTTTAGTGAAAAAAAATTATTCAATGTGCACGTTATTGTGTTTGGGCAAAAAATTGCACAGCTCAAGATTTTTGCACACACTGGTCATTACAAGTTAGTGGGAACATTGGGGAGGGCAGCATAGGTGCAAACACACGCAGCCCCGAGACATGAGGCAAGGTCATTTGATTCCAAACGACTGGTTTATTGATCATTACAGAATGCTTCTCTGGTGCTTCCCTCTCCCTTCCCCTTTTCCCAACCATGATTCCCCTCTCCCTGCCCCCTTCCCACTCTCAGTCCACAATAGAGACCCATATCAGAATCAGGTTTATCATCACTCACAGATATCATGTTTTTTTTGTGTGGCAGCAGTACAGTGAAATACATAAAATTACTACAGTACCGTGCAAATGCCCTGGGTGCCCTAGCTAGCTATATATATGTTGCTAAGACTTTTACACAGTACTGTCTTCCCCAGAGAGGAGTGGAAACCTGGAGTGGTCTTCGTAACAGAGGGCTTTCACGGAGGTGAATGGCACGTAAACAGACCCTATGGCAAACCATATCGATGCCAGTATTTCTATCCATCTGCTCTAGTCCCATTTGAGCACAGTAGATCTACATCCTTCTCAGCCTTGTCTCTCCAAGTGCCTGAACAAATGTCTCTTCAGTACCCATCTGACCAATTAACCTGTACGCACATTCTAAAGAGGAATGCAGGAGGAGACCGGAGCACCCGGAGGAAATCCACACGGTAACAGGGGAGAACGTACTCTTTACCCACAGAGGTGGGAATTGAACCCAGACTGATGATGCTGTAATAGTGTTACACTATCCGCTTAGCTGCTGTGCCCCCACCCCCTCATGGGTCGATAGAAGGGGGCTTCTGCATTCACCACACAACTTCTTACATCTCCCAGGCGAAGATCCTTTCTCTCCCGTCTTTGGCGTTTCTGTAGTGCTAGGTTTTTACGGGATGTGGTTGCCCGCCCCGGGCCCTAAACCACCTCCTTTCCCAAGCCGACCTTGGGACCATCGATGTCAGAGGTTAGATAGGCACGTGGATGAGAGAAAAGTCGAGAGCTAAGTGGGAGGGAAGGGTTAGATGGATATCAGATTAAATTGTCAACATAGCATCGTGGGCAAAGGGTCTGTATTGCTCCAAGGTGGGGGGGGGGGGGGGGGGGGGGGTGTGTGTGTGTGTGTGTGTGTGTGTGTGTGTGTGTGTGTGTGTGTGTGTGTGTGTGTGTGTGTGTGTGTGTGTGTGTGTGTGTGTGTGTGTGTGTGTGTGTGTGTGTGTGTGTGTGGTGTAAACCCCCAGTCTCTTTTGCTCTGGGGAATAAAAGGGTTAATGCATGAGGAGTGTTTGATGACCCTGGGTCTGTACTCAATGCAGTTTAGAAGAACAGGGGAAGGGGAGAGGATATCTCATTGAAACCCAGACAGAGTGGACATGGAGAAGATGTTTTCAATAGCGGTCACGTCTACGACCAGAGGCCACGCTCAGGATACAAGGATGTCACTTCAGAACAGGGAGGAGGGGGAATTTCTTGAGCCAGAGAGTGGTGAATCTGTGGAATACATTGCCACAGGCGGCAGTGGAGGCCATGTTATTGGGTGCATTTAAAACCAATAGGTTGATCAGCTCCTGATTAGTAAGACGTCACAGGTTACAGGGAGAAGGCAGGAGAATGGGGTTGAGAAGGAAAATAAATCAGACATTATCGAATGGTGAAGCTGACTTGATGGACCGAATGGCCTAATTCTGCTCTTAAAACGAGCTCAGCTTAGACCATTTCTCCCCATAAATAAACTCCCCAATCCAGGCAATCTCGCAATCTACCTCACTGTGATTTTGCACCTTAGCGTTTATCTGGCCTGCATTTTCTCTGTGGCTGTTACATTTCATTCTGCATTCTGCTATTGGTTTACCTTGTACTGCTGGGTAATGATTTGATCTGTATAAACAGCACCTCAGTACATATGGCAATAATAAACCAATTCTAATTATATTTCTCTGCAGACCTTCCAGTGTGATCACATGCTGTAAGTGACCCCTGGCCTGTTGAGGTTAAGAGTCAATTAATCACTTTAAAACCCCAGACAGATGGATTATTTGTAGTTAAAATTATTAGGGTCAAGGACGTTGTAGGTGGTACAGATCATTTAATGTCTGAACAGCAAGGGGGAATATAACCATCTCCCTCTGCTCCTGATCCAGCACAACACATCACAGGAACGAACCTCTCCTTTGTAGACTAAAGCCTGATTTACACTTCTGTGTCAAATTTACACTGTAGGTACCACGTACCCACGTCGTAGGGTGATGTGCACCTCCCCAAAAAAGTAACTCACGCATTGCGGCGACACAGACCGCAACAACTGTGAATGGTCCACTTGGTAGCATCGCATTTCCGGTAGCTTCTTCTCCGCCACGTCTGTAGGCTGTGCGTACACCGATGCGAAATAAATGGTTGGAGACGGTGAACCAAATGGTCAAATCTAGCTGCCAACATCCGAAAATATTCGAAATGCATTTCCTCGTCCATGTCTCTTACGAAGAAACTCAACACAGTGGCATAGAAACCCCACCGCCAACTAGTGTTTTGGCGGTGAATTGCAGAGCGACGCAGACACACCAACATACGCAGAAGTATAAATCAGGCCTATGGCGTAGGCTGCGGTGTAGCCTGTACGCAGAAGTATAGATCAGCCTTTAGGGAATACATTTTTCTCTGCCTCAGTAAAAGTCCCTGTCTACCCTCGACATTCCCTCTTCTCCCACCTCCCATCGGGCAGAAGACACAAAAGCCCAAAGACGGGAAAGGTCTGCAGGTGCTGGAAATCCAAAGCAACACACACACACAAACACGCTGGAGGAACTCAGCAGGCCAGGCAGCATCTGTGGAAAAGAGTGAACAGTCGGCGTTTCTTCAGGACCGAGGAGGAGTCGTGAAGCGGGTCAAAATCCTACAAAAGCCCAAAAGTGCACATCAGCAGGCTCAAGGACAGCTTCTACCCCGCTGTTATCAGACTCCTGATCGGACCTCTTGTACAATAAGACAGGCTCTTGGCCTCACAATCTACCTCGTTACGATCTTGCACCTTATCATTTACCTGCAACGTTGACCCCTCAGTGTTCTAGCTCACCGTGGAATAATTTGATCTGTATGAACGGTATGCAAGACAAGCTCCAAGTCTGACAATAACAGCCAATTCCACTACCAACTGACCAAAATCTCCTTTCATCTCTCCTTGCTTCTCCTTGTCACTATACGAGGGGTGATTGATATGTTCATGGCCTAAGGTAGAAGGAGATGAGTTATACAGCTCTCGTTACATGCACACACAGGTCAACTCTTTGAGTGATTATGCAGAGAGTTTGAAGTTAATAACTCATCTCCTTCTACCTTAGGCCATGAACTTATCAATCACCCCGATGAGTTATTAACTTCAAACTTTCGGCATAATCACTCAAAGAGTTGACCTGTATGTGCATGTAACGAGAGCTGTATAACTCATCTCCTTCTACCTTAGTCCACGAACTTATCAATCACCCACCTGTGGACACTTTCTGGAGGTCCAAGATCTGTATGCTCCGCGACCGCTGGACTAAGTGTGTAAATGTAGGCGGGGACTATGTTGAAAAATAAATGCGCTAGGTTTTCTAAAATTCACTCCTTCTACCTTAGGCCACGAGCATATCAATCACCCCTCGTCTGCTGCTGAACCCGCGCACAGTGAAGCGTCACACTTTGTGGAAGGCCTGCATTCTCCTGTCACCGCATTCCCTTCAAAAACAACCCAGATTTAATCTCGCATAATGAAAAGAAAGGCAGTAATGCAACGGCACTGGCCACATCTCTCCACGCCTGAAGGAAGGAGACTTCGAGAATGCACAACGCTTTCATTCTTTTGGCTGAAGTACGGATGAACTGAAGGGGGCAAACAGCAGCCTTTCAGATCGGTGAATGCAATGTCTTGTCTTTTTGAACAGCAGCAGCAGTCGCCCCCATTGTAGCTGTGTTAATGTTTAGACTGGCCTTGGCCGACGGACAGGGAGTCAGCGGTAAATGTAGCTGAAGCCAAGAAAAAGCCGAAGCTGGGGCGGCGTGGTTTCGCAGCCGTTGGCGCAATTGTTTTGCAGCGCCGGTGATGACTGATTGCGGTTCGATCCCCGCCACCGTCCGTAACAAGGTCTCTACGTTCTTCCCCTGACCACGCGGGCTTCCTCGCACATTCCAAAGATGTGGGGTTAGGGTTAGAAACAGACTTATTATCAGTGACATGGCAAAGGGTTAAGTACGCAGTAAACAACCCGAGATTCGCCTTCCCACAGACGGCCACGAAAGAAAAAGAAACACCGTGGAACCCGTTCAAAGACAAGCATCAACCCCCCCCCCCCCACCCTCCAATCACGCAAACGGCAACCAAAAACGAGCAAAAAACACAGAATGTAAAACACCAAGAGTCCAGGCATGTTCAGTTCAACCTAGCACTTTGATGTTTGTAACCTGCAGGCCGCCCTGATTAAAATCGCGCAAAACAGCAGCAAATAAAAGGAGTTTATCAGAAACAGATCGTAACAGAGTCCCATCCACAAACCGCGTCGGTTAAACCTTGCCCAAGACCCAGGACTCCAGCACCATCCTCTGACAACATCGAGGAAAAGAGAGACCATTCAAACGCCGGGAGCTTCCTCCACATCATGAAATGCAGTGCTTTGCGCCAACAGTACAACAGTAAAATATACTAAAAGTTTTAAGAAGTGCTGCGTGTATAAGTAGGGCAAAAATAGTGAGGTAGTGTTCATGGGTTCCTTGTCCATTCAGAAACCGGATGATGGAGGGAAGAAGCTGTTCCTAAAAAGCAGCAAGGAGAAGAGTGCTCTGGGTGGTGAGGGTCCTTAATGAGGGGATGCCGCCTTTTTGAAGATCAAAACTGTGAGTACGCTCTGGTTGAGCTGGCTCCGCGATGTTTACTCCACTCTCCGCGGTACAGGGGCTGGGACAGCGCTCTGCGCCAGGGGCTCCGCGGTGAGTATCTGCTCGCTCCGCGTTGCTTTGGTCTGCCGTGTGATGAACTGAGGCTGAGGCTCCGGAGGTCTACGGACTCACTTTCCTTCCGAATGCTGTTGCTTGTTTTTAATCGTTTGCACAGTTAGTTTTTTTCCCCCTTTCTCTGCGCATTGGGTGTTGGTCTTTTTTTTTTGAGAAATTGAATTCTTTTGGGTTTCTTGTCTTGCAGCTGCCGGTAAGGAGACATATCTCAAGGTTGTATCATTTATACATACAGCCAGCTCTCCTTATCCGTGAGGGATTGGTTCCAGGACCCCTCGCGGATACCAAAAAACACGGATGCTCAAGTCCCTTATTCAACCTGTCTCAATGCTGTGGACATTAGGACCCAGCGGAACCCCAGACTTTATTTAACCTGCCTTGGTGCGGTGGATATTAGGACCCAGCGGCGGAGCTCTGATTCCGCAGTGTTTCTGTTCACAAAAATAATCACGATTGAAAATAAAGCGGAAATAATAAAGTGATCAGAAAGAGGTGAAACACTATTGGTCATTGTAAAAGCGTTAGGCTAAGTCGGTCAACGATCGGAACAATTTTAAAGGATAAAGTGAGAAAGGCCCTGCCCCGATGAAAGCTACAATTATTACTAAGCAACGCAGTGGTTTAATTATTGGGTTTTGGGGTTTTGAGTTTTTGATCCTCCACATCAACCCGGCACATTTCCAAGCCCGGAGCTGAAACATACGTTCTTAAGGAACGTTCGGCATGGACTAGAAGGGCCAAGATGGCCTATTTCCGTGCCGTAATTGTTATATGGTTAAGTGTTTTACATGCATAGAAAGGTAAAATATATACTATATACTAAAACAAACGTTTGACTAACTGACGCTAAATAATACCGGATTTACCTGCTCCAACTTACTTAGTAAGAGAACTTCGGATTTTTTTCTATCCCGATCCACGATAACCCACACACATCCTCCCGCATACTTTAAATCATCTCTAGATTACTTATAATACCCAATACAATGTAAACGCTTTGTAAATAGTTGGTATACTCCATTGTTTAGGGAATAATGACAAGAAAAAAAAAGTCTGTACATGCTCGAACAACAAATGCTGGAAGAGCACTTCCGGGTTTTCTCGATCCGCGGTTGGTTGAATTCGCGGATAAGGAGGGCCGACTGTACTTTGATAATAAATGTACTTTGAACTTTGAATGTACAAGTGACAAATTAAGCTAATCCGAGTCCTTTTCCCACCAGCTCCTCCTTGTTTCCCTTCCATAGGCTGTGTGTTATTACTGGAGCACCTCTATTGACCTTCACACTCCTGTTCTCTGCATTAACCATTTCCCAGTGTACTCCGGTTAAAGGTTAACCAAAACAAAAACACATGGTTGGTCTGGATCCCAGCAGCTGGGGCGTCCCTCCGCTGTGGAGTCTGACCACGCCAAGACGAGGTCAACAGTCAAGGCTGTGGAGAGACGACCAGACTGAAGATGTTAAAGAAACTCAAAGATGAGAAGCAGACACCGAAGGCAAAGGGAAACCAGATCACTCGTGTCTGGGATATTCCCTTTGGAATTGATGATCACATCAACGAGAGGACGAGGAAGAAGCAAGCAGCCACCTCGCCGCCCCCAAACATCTGAATAGAAAGCAACACACACAAAATGCTGGAGGAACTCAGCAGGTCAGGCAGCACCTATGGAAATGAATAATCAGTCGACGTTTTGGGCTGGGGTCCTTCTTCAGGACTGGATAGGAAAGGGGAACAAGCATCCATTAGTCTCGAGAGACCATGGATTTGCGCCTTGGAAAGTTTCCAGGGCGCAGGCCTGGGCAGGGTTGTATGGGAGACCGGCAGTTGCCCATGCTGCAAGTCTCCCCTCTCCATGCCACCGATGTTGTCCAAGGGAAGGGCAAGGGCCGATACAGCTTGGCGCCGGTCGCAGAGCAATGTGTGGTTAAGTGCCTTGCTCAAGGACACAACAAGCTGCCTCAGCTGAGGCTCGAACTAGTGACCTTCATATCACTAGACCAACGCCTTAACCACTTGGCCACGTGCCAACATGGAAAGGGGAAGATGCCAGAATAAAAAGGTGAGGGGAGGGAAAGGAGGACTAGCTAGAATGTGATAGGTGAAGACAGGTGGGTGGGAAGGGTAAAGGGCTGGAGAGGAAGGAATCTGACAGGAGAGGAGAGTGGACCATAGGAGAAAGGGAAGGAGGAGGGGACCCAGGGGGAGGTGGTAGGCAGGTGAGAAGAGGTAAAAGGCCAGAGTGGGGAATAGAAGAGGGGATTTTTTTTTTACCAGAAGGAGAATTTGATATTCAGGTTGGAGGCTAGCCAATATAAGGTGTGGCTCCTTCCACTCTGAGGGTGGCCTCATCGTGGCACAAGAGGAGGCCACGGGCCAATATGTTGGAACGGGACTGGGAATCGGAATTCAAATGCTTGGTCACCCGGAAGTAGAGGAGTAGAGGTGCAGATCCCTTCGTTCTAGCGCACTCCTCGGTGCCCTACCACCCCCTGTATACCACCTACCCCGACTGGTCCTACCAAGGTGAAACACCCCACACTTGTCTGCATTACCTTGGCTCTGGAGCCAGCTGACCCAACAAGGCAGAAAGAAGATGGACACACTGAGGTTAGAAGAACCAAGAGTGGTGCACATCCACTCAACAGGCCGAATGGCCTCGCCACATGCTGAGTTATTGCAGGAGAGGTTGAAAACCTTGCAGGGTGGAGGCAGGCGAAAATTAAAAGAGAAGAAATGACCCTGGGCGCAGAAGTTACCCATCCTCACGTTCATATCTGAGTCTTTTCCCGAGAGGCTGAAATTCTCTCTACCGTACGATGCTGAAAATGTCCTTTCATTAATTAGACTCATTGTCTGACTTGTTCAAGGAAGAAGCTGGGACAGGCCATAACATTTGTAGCATCAGCAGTGGAATGTGGGTGGAGGGTGAGGATGGATCGAGACCCATGGACTGTGATGAACACTCTCTGACTTTACAGGTGTGGTCTTCTGCTGCTGTAGCCCATCCGTTTCACGGTTCAATGTGCTGTGCATTTCCAAGATGCTCTTCTGCACACCACTGCTGTAACGTGTGGTCACCTGAGTTACCGTCAGCTTGAACCGGTCTGGCCATTCTCCTCCGACCTGTCTCATTAACGAGGCACTTTCGCCCGCAGGACTGCCGCTCACTGGGTTTGTCTTTTCTGTTTTTCGCACTGTTCTCTACAAATGAGATACCATCGTGCGTGAACATCCCCGGAGATCAGCATGTTCTGAGATACTCAAACCAACAACCATTCCATTTTGCTTTCTTGTCAGCTTGAACCACTCTGGCCATTCTCCCGACCTCTCTCATGAACAAGGTGCTTTGTCCGCAGGAACCTCTGTCTACCGGAATTTTCCCCCCGTTTTTCCTCAGAGATGGGTGAACAACAACCTTGTGCAAAAATTTTGAAGAATAGTACTGCCATCCAATTGTCCGGGCCAATATTTACCTTGTAATGAAAAGGTTAGTTATACTGTGTACAATATACAGTACTGTGCAAAAGATTTAGGTATATATATATATATATATAGAGAGTGCCTAAGGCTTCTAATTTTATGCACTACACTGTACTACTATGGCAAAAGAAAACAAATTTCATGACATATGTGAGTGGTGATAATTCTGATTCTGATATGGGTCTTTATTGTGGACTGGGAGTGGGAAGGGGGCAGGAAGAGGGGAATCACAGTTGGAAAAGGGGGGAGGCAGAGGGAAGCACCAGAGAGACATCCTGTAATGATCAATAAACCGATTGTTTGGAATCAAATGACCTTGCCCGGTGTGTCTGCACCCGGCTCTGGCACTCCCTCTCCACCACCTGTCCCACATTCCCACACCACACCCCTCCCAGGGCACTCCACCCTCGCCATTCCCAACCGTTCCCAACATCCTTTGCTCCCGCCAGATCTCCAAGCTCGCTCTCCGTACCACGTTGACAAATACAGCACTGTGTAAAGGTCTTAGCCACCCCAGCCATATACATGTTGTAAAGACTTTCGCAGAGTACTATACCTCTGGCGTCTTCAAAGGCAAAACTTCTTCATTCAATGTAAACATACTGAAAAGGACGTGAAAGGTGCTACAGAAATGCATGTTTTAAAAATGCACATATTGTTTGAAATGTGCTGAACACTTTCCCCACTTTAAACAACTTCCTAAAGTCTCACAGTTGAAATTGAGGAAACATTTTCCCCCAGCTTCTGAAGTAATCCCATTTTCACTAAACCTAATAACACCACTTACATTAAACCAGGTAAGTTCTCAGACACTTTGCAGCCAGGCATATCACCTACGTAAGCTATCCAGTCCTTCTGGGAAAGGCTTTGATCTGCTGCGTTCTGGTGTGCACTGTTGACTGAGCAGCAGAATAGATAGCCAGATACTTTATGGATCCCAAAGGAAATTACAGTGTCGCAGTAGCATTACAAGTGCGCAGATATAAATATTAGAAGAGAAATAGAAAGAATTTTTAAAAAGTTGCATCAAACAGTCTAACAGGAGGGGGTCATCACTTCCCCGGCTATAGGTTGACTCGTTACAGAGCCTAATGGCCGAGGGTAAGAATGACCTCATACAGCGCTCTTCGGAGCAGTGCAGTTGCCTCAGTCTATTATTAAAAGTGCTCCTCTGTTCAGCCAAGGCGGCATGCAGAGGGTGAGAAACATTGTCCTGAAACGTCACGATTTGCCGCAGGGTCCTTTGTTCCACCACAGCCTCAGGGTTTCCCAGCCAAATCCTGGCAAAAAAGCAAGAGTTCAGGTCCAAGGGCACTTGGCAAAACTTGCTGTGTGCTGCTTGCGTTTGTATAATTCTCTTCTGGAGAGCTGTTGTTTTCAAAAGGGACACTGGAGACTGGATTGGGGAGCGTGCCTCATGAGAATAGGTTGAGTGAACTCGGCCGTTTCTCCTTGGTGCGACGGAGGAAGAGAGGTGACCCGATAGAGGTGTATAAGATGATGAGAGGCATTGATTGTGTGGATAGTCAAGTGCTTTCTCCCCAGGGCTGAAATGGCTTACACGAGGGGGCACAGTTTTAAGGTGTTTGGAAGTAGGTACAAGGGGGATGTCAGAGGTAAGATTTTCACACAGAGAGTGATAGGTGTGTGGAATGCACTGCCAACGCCAGTGGTAGAGACAGATACAATAGGGTCTTTTACGAGACTCTTGGATAGGTAAATGGAGTTTAGAAAAATAGAGGGCTATGTGGTAGGGAAATTCTAGGCAGTTTCTAGAGTAGGCTACATGGTCAGCACGACATTGTGGGCTGAAGGGCCTGTAATGTGCTGTAGATTTCTATGTTCTAAGACAGTTGCAAGCTCTGGTTGAGTGGCGTCGCAACAACAACCTTGGCATCAATGCCAGTTAGATCAGGAACTGATTGTGGACTTCAGGATTGGGAAGTTGGGAGAACACTTACGTGTCCTTATCGAGGGATCAGCAGTGATAAGGCCTCATTGGTTACGTGCCATTTCACATGACGTGGATGACCACGGTCACTCCATGACCACGATTGTTATCGGCAAATTTTCTGACAGAAGTGACTTGCCATTGTCTTCTTCTGGGCAGTGTCTTTATAAGATGGGTGACCACAGCCATGAACAATATTCCCCCCCCCCCCACTTCCCCTCTCAGTCCTGAGGATGGGTCTCGACTGCTTTTCCACAGATGCTGCCTGATCTGCTGAGTTCCTCTGGGATTTTGCGCGTGCGTTGCTCTTCAGAGATCATCTGCCTGGCGTCAGTGGTCACGTAACCAGAACCGGTGATCCGCATCAGCTGCTCAAACGACCATCCAGCACCTGCTCCCACGGCTTCACATGACCCTGACTGGGATAAGGGGGAGAAACTTCAAGCTCCTGGGCGTCAGTCAGCATCTCTGAAGATGTATCTTGGGACCAACATATTGATGCAATTATGAAGGAGGCACGCCAACAGCTGTGTTAGGAGCTTCATGAGATTTGATACGTCACCAAAGACTCCAGCAAACTTCCCACAGATGTACCGTGGGAGGGCATTCTGAATGGTGTGGAGGGACCAATGCAGAAGATCGGAAAATAACTCAATAGGTGTTGGTGAACTGGATACAAGAGCGAATTCCCTAGAATTTCTTCACATGGTGTAGTGGGACCTCATCCTCCGGCCATCCCCTCAGACAATGCAGCACTCCCTCGGTACGACATCGGGTGGGGCCATTATGACTCTCAGACAAATGTGCCACTGATGAGCAAACACTTACATGTTCCATTTTATGACAAACCTTAGCAGCACATAAATGGAAAGAACATAAAACTTAGAACAATACAGAACCGGAAAAGGCCCTTCGGCCCACAATGTGATGCTGACCCAGCTAGAAAACAAATTTAAATACACCCTAACACTGATCCCTCCATCTTCCTTACATCCATGTGCCTATCCAAACGCATCTTAAAAGCCTCTAATGTATTCGCTTTGGCCACCATACCAGGCAGCGCATTCCAGGCATCCACCACTCTCTTGACTAAAAAAACATGACCCTCACATCCTCCTTTGACCCTACCCTCTCATACCTTCAATGCATGCCCACTGGCATTAGGCATTTCAACTCTGGGAAACAGATACTCCCTGTCCACTCTGTCTATAACCATATAACAATCACAGCACGGAAACAGGCCATTCCGGCCCTCCTAGTCCGTGCCAAACTCTTAATCTCACCTAGTCCCACCTACCCGCACTCAGCCCATAACCCTCCACTCCTTTCCTGTCCATATACCTATCCAATTTTACCTTAAATGACACAACTGAACTGGCCTCTACTACATTCTACAGGAAGCTCATTCCACACAGCTATCACTCTCTGAGTAAAGAAATACCCCCTCGTGTTTCCCTTAAACTTTTGCCCCCTAACTCTCAAATCATGTCCTCTCGTTTGAATCTCCCCTACTCTCAATGGAAACAGCCTATTCACGTCAACTCTATCTATCCCTCTCAAAATTTTAAATACCTCGATCAAATCCCCCCTCAACCTTCTACGCTCCAATGAATAGAGACCTAACTTGTTCAACCTTTCTCTGTAACTTAAGTGCTGAAACCCAGGTAACATCCTAGTAAATCGTCTCTGCACTCTCTCTAATTTATTGATATCTTTCCTATAATTCGGTGACCAGAACTGTACACAATTTGTTCTATGCCTCTTAAAATCTTGTAAACCTCGATCAGATCTCCCTCAGCCTCCGGCGCTCCTGAGAAAACAACCCGAGTTTATCCAGCCTCTCATGATAGCGCATCCCCTCGAAACCTGGTAAACCTCTTCTGCACCCTCTCCAAAGCCTCAATGTCCTTCTGAAAGTGGGGCGACCAGAACTGTACACAATACTCCAGATGTGGCCTAACCATGATTCTAGGAAGTTAAAGATAAAGGGGAAGCCTTTTAGGACCGAGATGAGGAAAAACTTCTTCACACAGAGAGTGGTGAATCTGTGGAATTCTCTGCCACAGGAAACAGTTGAGGCCGGTTCATTGGCTATATTTAAGAGGAAGTTAGATATGGCCCTTGTGGCTAAAGGGATCAGGGGGTGTGGAGAGAAAGCAGGTACAGGGTTCTGAGTTGGATGATCAGCCATGATCATACTGAATGGCGGTGCAGGCTCGAGGGGCCGAATGGCCTACTCCTGCACCTATTTTCTATGTTTCTAACACACACAGTGTTTCAATATCCAAAATACATGTTTTTATTGAAATGTAAATGTAAACTCAGATGCATTAATCTGCTGTAAAAATATACTTTAAGCCAGAAGTTCCCGGCCTGGGGTCCAGGGATCCATCGGTCCATGGCATAAAAAAGGGTTGGGGACCCCTGCTTTAAGCGGAATGGTAGCCTAGCAGCCGGCGGGGTATTGCAACGCCTTACAACACCGTAAACAGGGTTCAATTCCCGACACTATCTGGTAAGGAGTTCGTTCATCCTCCCAATGAGCGGGTGGGGCTCCTCTCCCACATTCCAAAGACGCACGGGTCAGTTGGTCGATTGGTCACATGGGCGTCACTGGGCCAGCCCGGGCTCACTGGGCTGGAAGGGCCTATTAGCTTGCTGTCCGTTTAAATAACATAAGTAATCTAATCTAATTTCACGCAAAATCCATCCACCTTGTGATACTCGCCGCTGCCAGGGGAAGGTGTCCGCATGTGACAGTCTCTCTCTCTCTCCCTCTCACTCGCTGCTCCTGAAGGAGGATGGTGCCAGAGTTCTGTGTCTCGGGCGAGGTTCGATGGATGCGACTCGAGGACGGGACTGTAGTTCACAGTATGACGCGTTTCTAGCTTCTGGCAGCTCCGTTCCTTGCTGCCACTTAGGGTAACTTTTGAATCGGGGCGGCCCGCAGCTAACGAACGCCGAGCTGGACTGAAATACGGACTCTCTTGATCTTGTGCTTCGCATTCTGCGCTTTCCGCTCGTCCTTTCTCTGTTGCCGTTTGTGCAACTTGTCTTTCTTTGCGTGGGGAGGGGGTTTTGATACTTTCCTTTGAACGGGTTCCATGGTTTTCTTTGTCTGCGGGGGGAGACTTATCTCAGAGTTGTATACTGTGTACATACTTTGAAAATAAATGTCCTTTGAATTATACAAGAGGCCTGTTTTCCCGGATGCTCTTTACCAGAGATCTAAGTGGCCATTACTTTAAACTTTTATTTTCACTTTCTGGGCACTTTGCAACCAGCTCACACGAAGGCCCATTTGCATGGTGATATAATGAGAATACGGCCTTGCCTCACCCAGTTCAACGGCTGATTGAAAGATAACAGCAGCATGGCATGCTTAGATGGTCTGGATGTGACTGGGACCGTGTGAAATATTTGCTCATTAAAATGCCACACCTCACTTCACTCAACGCCACTCTGACGTGAATGAGTTCCCCATAAGGCACTAGAGAGCTTTCTCATGCACTTATTTTTAAGAACGCTTTTTATTCTTTACATTTTAGTTCTTTATTAAGGCCACAGGAGACAGGCAATTGATCCATTAGGTCCATGGCCCTCCCAGAAAACCAACTCCATCTATCCAGCTCCGGCAGATTTTCTCCTGTTTCCCATCTACCCAATTCCAACTCTCCTTACTTGGCTGCAGTACTGCAAGTTTATTCTCTCTCCCCCATAAGATATTGGGCCATTCGGCCCATCGAGGCTTTTCTGCCATTCGATCGTGGCTGATTTATTTTCCCCTCTAAACCCCGTTCTCCTGTTTTCTCCCTGAAACCTTGGATACCCTTACTCATCAAATACCTATCAGCCTCCATTTTAAATGTACCCAATGACCTGGCCTCCATAGCTGTCTGTGGCAATGAATTCCACAGATTCACCACTTTCTGTCTAAGTGAACTCCTCTCCTCGAGGGGTTCCCAAACATCTTTAATGCCATGGACCAATATCATTAAGCAAGGGGTCCGTGGGAGCCCCTACTCTTCATCTCTGTTCTAAAGGGACATTCTTCTATTCTGAGGCTGTGCCCTCCGCTCCTAGACTCTCCCATTTTTGGAAGCATTTGTTGTAATGTGAGTGTTATTAGAAGTAAGTTAATACTAATCGGGGAGTTGTTGGTAGCAAGAGGCGAGATCCGGGTTTGGCGGGGGTCTTTACTTCTGCTCTTTTTACTCCCAGTATTCATCGTATATAGTTCCACAACTCATGCCGCACGAGGTACCGGGAAGCCTCTGTATTGTAAATATCATTTGCCGTCCCAGATAAAGATGCTCTTGGCCATCAAATTGTCGAGTGGTCTTTTGTAAAGTAGAAGTTACCACAGCATTCTCTGTACATCCACTTTATCTAGGCCTTTAAATATTCGGTAGGTTTCAATGAGATCACCCCTCATTTTTTAAAACTCCAGTGAGTACAGGCCCAGAACCATCAAACACACCTCATATAGTAACCATTTCAT
This sequence comes from Hemitrygon akajei, assembly GCF_048418815.1. Classification (NCBI taxonomy): domain Eukaryota; kingdom Metazoa; phylum Chordata; class Chondrichthyes; order Myliobatiformes; family Dasyatidae; genus Hemitrygon; species Hemitrygon akajei. Next base: position 16,316,448 of record NC_133147.1, on the reverse strand, counting down.
TCCCTGACCGATAAATAAAACACGGAGGGGGGATCCAGACGATTCAGTATGGTAGTTAAGTAGCATTTAGGGTCAGTGCTGAACTCCCCCCTGTCCTTTGATATTTACTAATATTAATGGGCCATTTATAGAGGCTAATTTATCATTAACTCAAGAGATGCTGAGAACCTTGAGCAACACACTCTCGAAGAACTCAGCAAGTCAGGCAGCCTCTACGGAGGGCCGTAAACAGTCGATGTTTCATTCGGAGACCCTTCATCATCAGGCTAGTTAACCAACTGGCTTGCCTGTGGGGCCTGGGAGGAAACAGGGACTGGGGAAAACCCACGCAGTTAGAGGGGAGAATGCACAAATCCTCACAGGACTGGCAAATGGCTTTCAGTTCGTTCACAAGAGTCCCTCCTATTCACTTTCAATGCAAGCCCCAAGGAAAAGGCTTACAGTGTTTCTTGGCAAACAGAGATACTAACTGGTGAAGGGTTTGGGCCCCGAAACGTTGTCTGTTTACTCTTTTCCCCACATGCTGCCTGACCTGCTGGGTTCCTCCAGCATTTTGTGTGCGTTGCTACAGGCACTAATTATTCAAGCTAACAGCAGGTTACATCAAGCAACACACACAAAATGCCGGTGGAACGCAGCAGGCCAGGCAGCATCTATAAGGAGAAGGACTGTCGACGTTTCGGGCCAAGACCCTTCGTCAGGGCTGACTGAAAGAAGAGATAGTTAGGAGATTTGAAAGTGGGAGGGGGAGGTCTGAAATGATAGGAGAAGACCGGAGGGGGAAGGGATGAAGCTAAGAGCTGGAAAGGTGATTGGCGAAAGGGATACAGAGCTGGAGGAGGGAGAGGATCATGGGACGGGAGGCCTAGGGAGAAAGAAAAGGGGAGGGGAGCACCAGAGGGAGATGGAGAGCAGGCAAGGAGTGATTGTGAGAGGGACAGAGAGAGAAAAAAGAGGGGGGAGGAATAATAAATAAGGGATGGGGTAAGAAGAGGAGGGGGCATTAATGGAAGTTAGTCTCTAACTTCCGTTAATGCACCTCCTCCCCTTTTTACCCCATCCCTCTTATTTATTTATTTATTTAAGTAAGCAAGCAAGCAAGCATGCCAATCCCTTGCATGCTTTCCGTCCGTGCTGGGTTGAGTGTTGAGCTAGCAACTCAGCCTAGTTAAAAAAAAAGTCAAAATGCTACGGAAATGGCAAAAGCAAAATGGCGCCCAATCAGCCACAAGGTGTGAAAGGGAACAACAATTTAGGACATCGGACAGGCCACATCTGGGAGTATCACGTACAGTTTTGGTCACCATTATGGAAAAGGTGTTATTTACCGAGAAAGACCGCAGAAAAGACTTACCATGATCTTGCCTGGACTTGTGGGGGCCTGAGGTACAAGGAGAGGTTGCATCAACTAGAACTTTAATTCCCTGTAATGCAGGAGATCAAGGGGTGAGCTGACAGAGGTATATGAGTCTATGAGGGGCATCGACAGGGTGAAAGCACCCTCTTTTTCTGGGGGGGGGATTATTAAAACAAGAGGCCAGAGATTTAAGATCAGAGACAAGCAATTTGAAGGAGACATCAGGGGCAGTTTCTTCACGTAGAGGGAGGTGCAAATTTGGAATGAGCTGCCAGAGAGGCACATTTTTTCTTTGCTCGTCACGCCGCTGGCGTTCGGGGCAGCAGTGAAGGTCCTCCATCTCTCAGGGCTTCCTTCATCGTGTCAGTAGCTTCCTCTCGGTTTTCACTTCTGTCAGTCATGCAAGTCCCGGGTGGAGACTCAGGAATACCGTCACACCCAGATGTAGAAGGATTCTTCATTGCTGTTTCCATAACAGTTTTGTTTTACCAGTCAGGGTTGTTAGCCCTGAGTTGAACCCCTGAACCTGGAGGACCGGTGGGCCACTCTTACTCTGACCTCTACCCTTTGACCTGTTTGGCATGGGTGACCCTACCAAGAGCCAAAGCATAAAGCCCTGACTCCAGCCAACATAGCTCTCCAGGTCATTGAGGCACACAAGCCTCCAAACCACAAGGTTGTGCTCCTCTTGGAGGGACAGGCACACTGGCAACATTTAAAAGATAGGAAGGGTTTAGAGGGCTATGGGCCAAATATGGTCAGGTGGACCAGGTTGCCGAGCAACACAGTCAGTATGGACAATATTGAGCCAAAGGATCTGTTCCATGCTCGCTGACTCTGTGAGACAGCGGCCAAGCATTGAACACCAGCCTCTGGTGCTGAGGCAACAGAACTATCTGCTGCCTCGCCATTCCTTGCTACCATAGGCAGCCATTCCTTCCAGCAGAAGGTTCCCAGTGTGATAATGTGATCTCGCCAAACGATTGTAAACAAAATGGCAGGCAGAGTTATGAATAAATCTCATCCGCCTGCAGCATTGACCGTTTCTCCCTCGGCGGATGCTGGCTGTGTTAGAACAGAGAACACAGAATAGTACAGCGCAGTGCAGGCCATTCGGCCCACAATGTATGCTATGTAGGAGTGAAGGGTTAGATTGACCTTGGAGTAAGTTAAAAGGTTGGCACAACGTCGTAGGCCGCAAGGCCTGTACCGCACTGTGACTTTCTATGTTCAACATAACCATCGCCAGTGAAAGGAGAGGGCAAAGCTTCAGTACTGTGAGTGCTGAGGTAAGCTTTATTTAAATGGATGTTCTCACTCTCTATGGAGAGTGAGAAACGTTCGAGATGTTTTCTAATCACAGCTGAGCTGTGCATTAAACACACCGACTAATTTCAAAGGAGCCGATGCATTTATATTAAGAACCTCCTGACATTTCAGAAGTCAATTAAGCACTTTAGAAACTGGAAGATGATGGAGTGTTCTGCAGCTGGAAGCTCTAACGTCACAGTACATACACCATTCGGCACTGCACGAGAGAGAGGGCCCATAAAGCATCACAGCTTGGAGCCTGCGTCACCCGGCTTCGGGGGAGGGAGGAGGCAGACGTCGCTCCACCGGGGCCGCGAGCTGGAAGTATGAAGGATGTTTGCGATGGTAAGAATCGAGGCGATCGAAGTCAACCCTCCTACAGTTGTTGGGAACTGAAGCAGCATCTCCAAGGCCTTGTCTGCAGGCTCTGTGACTTCAAAACATTAAACTAATTCAAAGGAAGGCACAGGAGCTCAAAATGATGGTCTAACATTGTGTTTATCTTAGGCAAGGCAGGCAAGGATTACCTGGTAGTGCAATGACATGTGAAATTCACATATTTATAGCTTTGTCCTTTCCTAATACAATATCCTCAAAGCACTTTACAGCCAATAAAATATTATACTTATTGGCGAGCCTGAAGACACACACCCAGTGTTTCAGGAACAGCTCCTTCCCTTCTGCCATCAGTTTTTTTTTGAACGGACAATGAACCATGAACATTCACTCTCTATTTTTGCATTTTATGTATTGTACTGTACTGCTGCCACAAAACAAGAAACTTCACAACATATGTCAGTGATAATAAACCTGATTCTGATTTGAGGGCAATCACATCCCCAGGGTAACATCCCACCTCAAAGATCACTACGGCTCTCTTCAATATGGCTTTCTCAAGTCTTTGAAGTGGCTCTTGAATCCACAACTCACTGACTCCTTGCCAAGAGTGCAACATGAGCCACTTTTAAGACATCGAAGCAAACCATGGTAACAGCATTAAACTTCTTGGAAGTTGGGAGAAACAAAGTGTCGGACGCAGTTGCTGGAAGATTTGGTGATCTGTCCGTTTTGTAAACAATGGCACGCACATTGACTGAACAAGACTCTAAACAGAAAGCTCAAAGTTTAGCATAGAACCAGGGTCTTCAGCTTCCGAGGGTCTATGCCTATTTAATGTTCAAAATTCAAAGTACAAATGCGTTTCCTATGGAGAGGAGGTTTCCTATGGTGGGGGTATCCCGAACGAGAGGGCACAGCCTCAAAATTGAGGGGCAACCTTTTAGAGCAGAGGTGAGGAGGGATTTTTTTAGCCAGAGTCGAGAATCTGTGGAATGTTCTGCCACAGACTGCAGTGGAGGCCAAGTTCGTGGGTGCATTTAAGGTGGTAGCTGATCATTTCCTGATCAGTCAGGGTAACAAAGGATATGGCGAGAAGGCAGGTGTATGGGGTTGAGTGGGATTTGGGATCAGCCGTGATGGAACGGCCTAATTCTGCTCCCATGTTTTATGTCACCATATCCAACGCCGAGATTCATTTCCTTGTGGGCATACTCAATAAATCTACAGAACAGGGACTGTAACAGAATCAATAAAAGACTGTCCAACTAGGCTGTTTAACCAGAGTGCAAAAGACAACAAACTGTGCAAATGCCAGTATAAAGAAATAAGCAATAAACATCAAGAACATACCAGGAGGGAATGAGTCAGCCATGATGAAATGGCAGAACAGACTCGATGGGCCAAGTGGCCTATCTCTGCTCCTATATCTGATGGACGTACCAATGTAATGAAATGATGTGCGTGGATAGCATCCAAAAGAAAGCTTTTCACTGTACCTCGGTGCAGAGAACATTACTGTACACATTTAGCCCACATAGATAGATAGATAGATAGATAGATAGATAGATAGATAGATAGATAGATAGATAGATACTTTATTCATCCCCATGGGGAAATTCAACTTTTTTTCCAATGTCCCATACACTTGTTGTAGTAAAACTAATAACATACAATACTTAATTCAGTAAAAAAATATGATATGCATCTAAATCACTATCTCAAAAAGCATTAATAATAGCTTTTAAAAAGTTCTTAAGTCCTGGCGGTTGAATTGTAAAGCCTAATGGCATTGGGGAGTATTGACCTCTTCATCCTGTCTGAGGAGCATTGCATCGATAGTAACCTGTCGCTGAAACTGCTTCTCTGTCTCTGGATGGTGCTATGTAGAGGATGTTCAGGGTTTTCCATAATTGACCGTAGCCTACTCAGCGCCCTTCGCTCAGCTACCGATGTTAAACTCTCCAGTACTTTGCCCACGACAGAGCCCGCCTTCCTTACCAGCTTATTAAGACGTGAGGCGTCCCTCTTCTTAATGCTTCCTCCCCAACACGCCACCACAAAGAAGAGGGCGCTCTTCACAACTGACCTATAGAACATCTTCAGCATCTCACTACAGACATTGAATGACGCCAACCTTCTAAGGAAGTACAGTCGACTCTGTGCCTTCCTGCACAAGGCATCTGTGTTGGCAGTCCAGTCTAGCTTCTCGTCTAACTGTACTCCCAGATACATTGCTGTGCTATTTTAACATACTCTAAATTTAATCAATTGTATGCAGCCCTCTATTTTTCTTTCATCTATGTGCCTATCTAAGAGTCTTTTAACACCCCTCATGTGTCTGCCACCACCCACCACCTCTGGCAGGGCGTTCCACACACCCTGCTCTCTCTGTGTAAAGACTTAACTCTTTACAACCCTCCCCATGCTTTCCTCCAATCAACTTAAAATTATTCCCCCACCTATTAGCCATTTCCAACTTGCTAAAAAAAAGTTTCTGGTTATCCACTCCATCTATGCCTCTTGTCATGTGACAAAAATAAGCTATTAAGAAATAGGAAAATTCTCCTCATCTCAGTCTTAAATAATTTGCCTGTTATCCTTTGATTAAACTTTACTGTAGCCAGAGATTCTAAGATGATCGAGAACATCCTTGTCTCAAGAGTCCAATTTTATTATGAAATTGTCATCATCATCATGTCTTGTGTCATATGACATCATCATTATGTGCCGTGTTGTGTGACATCATCACTATGCGCTGTGTCATATGATGTAAGTGATTATGGTCTCATGACTGATTAGTGTCCTTGGCAAATTTTCCTACAGAAGTGGTTTGCCATTGCCTTCTTCTGGGCCGTGTCTTTACAAGACGGGTGACCCTGGCCATCCTCTTCAGAGATTGTCTGCCTGGCGTCAGTGGTCGCGTAACCAGGACTTGTGATATGCACCAGCTGCTCGTACGACCTGTTCCCATGGCTTCACGTGGCCCTGTTCGGGGGTGCTAAGCACGTGCTATGCCCCGCCCAGCGGAGACCTGAAGACTCACGGAGGGAAGGAGCACCTTACACCTCCTTTGGTAGAGGCGTATCTTCACCCCGCCACCCACAGCGAAATTGTACCTGCCTCATTTCAATCACACAATCTCATGATAGGCTGCAACTCTCTCGTTAAATAGCCCACTGACTGACACCCTCTGGATTTGGCCAGTGAACGATGGCACTTTGGAGCTCGAGTCACATGCCCTCTAAGAGAGGACATCCCAGCAGGAAGCTCTGCCTTCAGGGCGGGTCCATGGAGAATGAAGGTGGGAGGTACTGTTTAAAGAGAGTTTAATCCCAAGCACTGCTGTGCAGAAATGACAACAGGCTGCCGGGGGATTCCTTATACCGGTGCCAACAACAGATTATATTCCCAGCCCTGTGTGGTGTGCGTTTCCTCTACAAACAGAATTTCACAAATCAAAGGCAGTTGGCGTTGCCCTTGGTAACGACTGAGCCTTTGTGTCTTCCTCTGGAGAGAGCCAGAATGAAAGTCATTCTATCCTGGAGTCCTGCACCCCGCTGGCCTTTCCACATCCGATAGCACTGGACAACAACTTTTTTTCCCGAAAGTGTTGCTTCCTCTGATTTTTTTTGTTTATGATAGACAGGTTGAAGCCGAACACAAATACAATTTCAGACGACTTGTATCATGTAGGAATTTGGAGAAACAAGAAATTAATTTTTATTGAATGTGATGCATTTAATTGCATAACAGTGCTTTGCAATAGTTCAACTAAGCTAAAAATGTTTTGACCATTTTCATTTGTACTCAGTGTCTGAGGCTTCTCACTTAAGTGTCCAACAATAATCAGCCAGTATTGATGGATTCCAGTTGCCCTGATACAGTTTCTCCATGACCGCAATGTCCTGGTGAAACCTTTCACCGTGCTCGTCACTGACAGTGCCGAGATTTTGCAGGGAAGTCTAAATGGGAATGCAGAGAATGAATCTTTAGTGGCATGTTGCACTTCATGGTTTTGTAAGGCGGTGTCCATCATCACAGACCCTCGTCACCCAGGACATGCCTTGTCCTCATTGCTATCATCAAGGTGGTGGTACAGGAGCCTGAAGGCACACACTCGGCGATTCAGAATCAGAACCAGGTTTACTATCACCGGCATGTGGCGTGAAATTTGTTAACTCGGCAGCGGTTCAATGCAATACATAATCTAGCAGAGAAAAAAGATAACGAATAAAATAAAAAAAGTAATAAATAAACACGTAAATCAATTACGTGTACAGTACTGATTAGATTTTTAAAATGTGTAAAAACAGAAATACTGTATATTAAAAAAGTGCTTTTTCCCCTCTGTTATCCAAATTCTGAATGGACGTTCCATCCATGAACAGTAACTCATTGCTTTTTAATATCTATCTTTTCACTACATACATACGCACACACTATATACATACACACACACACACAGTAATTCAGTTTTTTTCTCTATTATCATGTATTGCATTTTACTGCTGCTGCAAAGACAACAAATTTCACGTCTGCCGGTGATAGTAAACCTGATTCAGATTTGGACAGTTAAGACTGGATTGCTATTTCAACATGCGTACAGAGATTGCGGGCACTCTTACACAGTGATGACAGCCACTCTCCACAGCTTGGGTGCTATAATCACAGTCACAACAGCCCGGGCCAGTACAGTGCTTTGTAAGTGCTAGTTACAGCTACAAATACTTTTTTTTAAAAAAAAAAAATTATCAAAATTACGGTAGGTTTATTCACACTAAAGATCCCTCAAGAATAAAGCCTTTTTATTCTTTACAGTCACAGGCAATGCTTTCAGTTCTGTCCTGTTACCTTCTTACACATCGAGTGACCCCCCCCCCACCCCCGAGGTGATACACTACCATCTTTATTGAGGGCTTCCTCTCCCAATCCGACCCCTCCCTTTCCAGTAGCAGCCCACACTGAGGCCCCTCCCCAGTTGTAAAGACTCCCGTCCTGACTTTAAGGGAACACTTTCACTTGCTGCCTATCCTAGAGAATCCTATCCTATCCTAGTCCCGCCTCGCCTCCTCCCACACTCTTTTCGACCTCCAGGAGGAGTTTGCACCTTCCTCCCGTCGGGCTGGGCTGCGGCCCCAGGTGAGAGCGGACCTTTGTCCTCCCCCCATTCAAAAGTTGGAGCGCAGCGACTGGATTGACTCCGTGCAAATGACTCACCCCACTTCAGCCAACCGGCGGGCGGGTGACCTCACCCGGGTCGGCATGGTAACACCTGCGTCAACGTCCTTGTGCAAGTCAACAGTGCAGGGAGTGTACCAGAAAGTGTTTGCTATAGTGGGAAAAACATCATTCCTTATTATTCGATAACGCACCTCAATCTGGGTGTTTCCGGAGTTGTCTCACGGTTACGACTGTAAGCCTGTGAATGGTGCGAGAAACAAAAGTGTCAGCCCTGTGGGTCAAACTGCCTTGTTAATGACCAGACACCAGGAAATCTGCAGATGCTGGAAATTCAAGCAACACACGCAAAATGCTGGTGGAACACAGCAGGCCAGGCAGCGTCTATAGGGAGAAGCGCTGTCGACGTTTCGGGCCGAGACCCTTCGTCGGGACTTCTCCCTATAGATGCTGCCTGGCCTGCTGTGTTCCACCAGCATTCTGTGTGTGTTGTTTGTTATTGAGCAGAGTGGCCAGGCCGGCTAAAGCTGACGGTAACTCAAATGACCACGTTACAATGGCGATGTGCAGAAGAGCATCTCTGAATGCACGGCACGTCGGAACTTAAAGTGGACAGGCTACAGCAGCGAAACTGCACCGGTTGTACTCTTGTACCTAATAAAGCGAACACCAAGTGTAAAAGTCAACAAATTTCACAGCATCTGCTGGTGATTTTAAACCTGATTCTGATCCTCCTCCGACATGGCCTCCTCTTCTGCCACGATGAGGCTGCTTAGGACGGAGGAGCAACACCTCGTATTCCAGAGCTTCCAACCCGATGGCATGGACATCAATTTTTCCTTCCCATAATTTTATTCCCACCTTCTCTGCCACCTGCCCGCATCCCTCCCTCAGCGCTCCGCCTCGCCATTACCGCCATCCTGTACTCTCGCCAGATTTACAAAACTCGCTCTCTGCTCCATGTTGACAAATATGGTGCTGAGCAGAAGTCCAAGGCACCCCAGCTGTACTTATGCGCCCAAAACTTTTGCACAGTGTGGTAACAATATTGGTTTATTACTAAAAACACAAAATGCTGGCAGAACTCCGCAGGCCAGACAGCATCTATGGGAGGAGGTAGTGACGATGTTTCGGGCCGAAACCCTTCATCAGGAGTGAAGTAACGTGGGGATGGTCGATGGGGGATGAGAAGTGGGGGGAGGGATAAAATAGAGAGTTAGGAAGTGATAGGCTGGAGGGAAATGGGCTAGGGGGAAGGTGGAGAATTATGGGAAATAAAAGAGAAAGAAAGGTAGGGCTGGGGGGAGATTATAGTGAGGGGGGAAAAAGAGAGAGAAAGAGAACCAGACTAAAATAATAGATAGGGATGGGGGTAAGGGGGGGGCAGGGGTATCAACGGAGGTCTGTGAGTTGGATGTTCATGCCGGCAGGTAGGAGGCTAAACGGTCTCCCAGTCTGCGGCGGGTCTCCCCAATGTATAAATGGCCACATCGGGAGCACCGAATACAGAATATCACCCCAGCTGACTCGCAGGTGAAGTGGTGCCTCACCTGAAAGGACTGTCTGGGGCCTGGGATGGTGGTGAGGGAAGAAGTGTGGGGGCAGGTGTAGCACTTCTTCCGTTTGCAGGGATGAGTGCCCGGAGGGAGGTCGGTGGGGAGGGATGGGGGGATGAATGGACAAGGGAGTCACGTAGGGAGCGATCCCTGCGGAAAGCCGAGAGTGGGGGGGGGGGGGGGGGGGGGGGGAGGGGAAGCTGTGGCTGGTGGTGGGATCCCGTAGGAGGTGGCGGAAGTTACGGAGGATTATACGTTGGATCTGTAGGCTGGTAGGGTGATAGGTGAGGACCAGGGGTCTCTATCCCTGGTGGGCTGGCGGGGGGATGGGGTGAGGGCAGAGGTGCGTGAAATACGGGAGACGCGATGGAGGGCAGAGTTGATAGTGGATGAAGGGAAGCCCCTTTCTTTAAAAAAGGAAGACATCTCCTTTGTCCTAGAATGAAAGGCCTCATCCTGAGAGCAGATGTGGCGGAGGCGGAGGAATTGAGAGAAAGGGATAGCATTTTTGCAGGAGACAGGGTGGGAGGAGGAATAGTCTAGATAGCTGTGGGAGTTAGTAGGTTTGTAGTAGCCGTCGGTGGATAGGCTGTCTCCAGAGATAGAAACACAAAGATCTAGAAAAGGGAGGGAGGTGTCAGAAATAGACCAGGTGAATTTGAGGGCGGGGTGAAAGTTGGAGGCGAAGTTAATGAAGTCGACGAGCTCAGCATGCATGCAGGAAGCAGCACCGATGCAGTCGTCGATATAACGTAAGAAAAGAGGAGGACAGATACCGGTGTAGGCTTGGAACATAGATTGCTCCACAAGGCCGACAAAAAGGCAGCATAGCTAGGACCCATGCGGGTGCCCATGGCTACGCCTTTAGTCTGGAGGAAGTGGGAGGAGCCAAAGGAGAAATTGTTAAAGGTGAGGACTAATTCCGCAAGGCGGAGAAGAGTAGTGGCAGAGGATGACTGGCTGGGTCTGGAATCCAGGAAGAAACGGAGAGCTTAGAGACCTTCCTGGTGGGGGATAGAGGTACATAGGGACTGGACATCCATGGTGAAAATGAGGCGGTGGGGGCAAGAGAACTTGAAATCTTTGAAGAGATGTAAAGCATGGGAAGTATCACGGACATAGGTGGGAAGGGATTGAACAAGGGGAGATAAAACAGAGTCACATCTATATATCCTCCTACCAGCCGGTATGAACATCCAACTCACAGACCTCTGTTGATACCCCTGCCCCCCCCCCCCCCTTACCCCCATCCCTATCTATTATTTCAGTCTGTTTCTCTTTCTCTTTTTTCCCCCTCACTATAATCTCCCCCCAGCCCTACCTTTCTTTCTCTTTTATTTCCCATAATTCTCCACCTTCCTCCTAGCCTATTTCCCTCCAACCTATCACTTCCTAGCTCTCTACTTTACCCCTCCCCCCACTTCTTATCCCCCCCTCGACCATCCCATGTTACTTCACTCCTGATGAAGGGTTTCGGCCCGAAAAGACATCACTACCTCCTCCCATAGATGCTGTCTGGCCTGCTGAGTTCTGCCAGCATTTTGTGTTTTTATTTATTTCCAGCATCTGCAGATTCACTCGTGTTGGTTTATTATTGTCACGTGTGCTCAAACACAGTGAAAAAAACTTTGCTTTGCAAACCATATATACAGATACTATCAAAACACAAGCACTTTGAGGTAGTACACAGGAAATGCAATTAATAATATGCAGAACGTGGAGCTTCAGTTACAGAGAGGAACAGTGCAGGTAGACGATAAGGTGAGATCGACTGCAGGGTCAAGAGGTTGCCGTTAACGTAAAAGACAATCAGTAGGATTGTAACAGTGGGGTAGGAGCTGCTCTTGAACCTGGTGATGTGAGTCTTCTGCCCGATGGAAGGGAGGAACAGGGAGAATATCCGGGTGATAGGGAGGACACAAGACTGTAAAGATCATAAGATAAAGGAGCAGACGTAGGCCATTTGGCCCATTGAGCCTGCTCCACTATTTCATCATGGCTGATCCATTTCCCTCTCAGCCCCAATCCCCGTATCCCTTCACGCCCCGACCAAATCAAGAATCTATCAACCTCTGCCTTAAATATACATGAAGACTTGGCTTCTACAACTGCCTGTGGCAATGAATTCCACACATTCATCACATTCTAAGGAAATTCCTCCTCATCTCCGCTGTAAAAGGACACCCCTCTATTCTGAGGCTGTGTCCTCTGGTCTTAGACTCCCCCACCATGGAAACATCCTCTCCACGTCCACTCTATCAAGACGTTTCAACATTTGTTAAATTTCTATGAGGACACCCCTTATTCTTCTGAATTCTCGTGAATACAGGCCCAGAGCCATCAAACACACATCATATGACAAGCTGTTCAATCCTGGAACTGTTTTTGTGAATCTCCTTTGAACCCTCTCCAATGTCAGCACGTCCTTTCTCAGATAAAGGGCCCCAAAACTGCTCACAATTCTCCAAGTGAGGCCTTACCAATGCTTTGCAAAGCCTCAAAATTACATCCATGCTTCTATATTCTAGTCCTCTTGAAATGAATGCTATCCTCGCATTTGCCTTCCTCATCACCGACTCAGCCCGCAAATTAACTGTTAGGGTTAATGATTAATGGGAGAGATCGGCCAGTGGACAGGAGGAATGGCAAGTTACAGGCCATAACCCTTTTTGGTTTGGATGGAATAACTTAATACACAGCCTGTCTTGGGAAAACATGGAGCAATTCCCTACTACTGCTCTAAATCAGGGGTTTCCAATGTGATGGTTTTCAAGTTAATATGGTCAGGGTCCTTGGTATAAAAAAGGTTGGGAACCCCTGCCCTAAATGAAACACTACAGAGAGAGTGGCCACACTTGATGGGCACCCAAAGTGTAAATGGTGCTGGAAAGTTTCCACTTGCATTTCAGGAGCCACACAATCTTTTATTTATGTACTTTATTTCAAGGTGCAGCGCGGTAACTTCTAGCCTGGGTTCAATTCTACCGCCGCCTATAAGGAGTTGTACGTACTCCCTGTGACCGTTCGGGTTTCCGCCAGGAGCTTCGCCGCCCGGTGGCGTAGTGGCATTCGTAGTAGCCCCAGATTCGAATAAGGCCGGCTCCTCGCACGCTGTCTATCCGTGCCGGGGTCGGGCGTCAAGCTCGCAACTCAGCTTCATAAACAAAAACAAACAAACAAAAAAATGCTAAAACAGCATTTTAGCGCCCAATGCGCCGCAAGATGTGGAAAGGAACGGCCAATTTCCTCAAAAGGTACTGCTTGTTACTTGCCATTCCTCCTTTAGGGGTCCATGTGACCAATTAATCAACTAACCCGTACATAGTTGGAATGTGGGAGGTAACGAGCATTGGATAAAACCCAGATGTTCACAGGGGTCACACCTGAACAGATAGATATGGCAGTTATTTCCCATGGTAGGGGAGTCTAGGACAAGAGGGCATGACTTCAGGATTGAAGGATGTCCATTTAGAACAGAGATGCGGAGAAATTACTTTAGTCAGAGGGCGGTAAGTCACGAGCGGCTGTGGAGGCCAAGTCATTGGGTGCATTTAAGGCAGAGATAGATAGGTTCTTGATTAGCCAGGGCATCAAAGGGCATGGGGTGAAGGCAGGGGAGTGGGGATGACTGGAAGAATTGGATCAGCTCATGATTGAACGGCGGAGCAGACTCGATGGGCAGAATGGCCTACTTCTGCTCCTATACCTTATAGTCAATGTACAAACTCCTTACAGACCGTGGCAGAATTGAACCTCTGCTGCTGGTACTGCAGTAGAGTTCCGAACCAGTCCTTGTATTAACTGTGGTCCCTTGGTAAGCAAATGGCAGCGCGTTTGCCAACAAGTGCATCCTTTCAATGGAAAAACACTCTCTGAAATGTAATACAGCCAGTGGGAAAAATAATCCCAATTTCTAGTACATCATAAATACAGTGCCTTTCACAAGGAACACAGTACAGTGCACAATATTAATTAGGGGGCCTCATTGATGACTCTACACAAGGGGGTGTAAGGCACTCCTTCCCTCCTCTAACCTGCAGGTCACCTAGGGCAAGGTGTAGCACCAGCTTAGCACCCCGATCCGAGTCACGTGACCATGGGAGCAGGTGGTGGATGGTTGTATGAACAGCTCGTGCACATCACAAGTCCTGGTTATGCGACCGCTGACGCCAGGCTGACAATCTCTGAAGAGTACTGATAATGGCTGGGGTCACCCGTCTTGTAAAGACACTGCCCAGAAGGCGGCAATGGCAAACCACTTCTGTAGAAAAATTTGCCGAGAACAATCATGGCCCACAGCACATAACGATGATGAAGATGTCGACAGCGAAGCAGGTTGCAATGAATTGCAAAGAGATTTTTGGGAAACAGGCAGAGGAGTGGCAAATGCAGTTCAATGTTGACGAACGCATTGTGAAACAAGGGGTCTAGAAGTGTAAGCGCACAGTTTGCTGAAAGCAGCAGGTGGACAGGGCAGTGAAAATTTAGCATACTGGCCTTCATCAGTTAGGGCAGGAGTTCCCGAATAGGGGACTACGGGCCCCTTGCTTAATGGCACTGGTCCGTGGAATAAGAGGGCTGGGATCCCCTGAGTTAGGGCATTATATTTAGGAGTGGGGACGTAATATTGCAGTTATACAAATCATTGGTGAGGCCACAACTTGGAGTATAGTGCATAGTTTTGGTCACCCTATGGTAGGAAAGACATTGACAAACCAAAGAGGGTGCAAAAGAGATTGATGAGGATGCTGGATGGACAAGAGGGCTGGAATTCTTGGGAGAGGGTGGCCACACTGGATCTTTAGTTCCTGGAGCACAAGAGAATGATTTGTGTCCTCATGGAAGTTTACAGAACCATGAGGGGTAGGGATAAGGTGGATGGTCACAGTTTTACCCCTGGGGTTGGGGAGTTCAAATCCAGAGGGAGTGCATACAAGAGGGAAGATATTGGACAGAGAACTGAGAGATAACTTGTCTACGTAGAGGGCAGTGGGTTCCTAGAATGGGTTGTCCCAGGAAATGGTCGATGTGAGTATAATCTGAGAAGCACTTGGATTGGTTCACGGAATGGAGAAGTTTGGGGGGCTACGAGCCGAGTGCAGGCATCCGAGACTAGCACAGAAGATGCTGTAGTCAGCATGGACAAAATGGGCCAAAAGGCCTGGTTCCATGCTTTATCGCTCTACGACTTCATGATGCCATATCAAACTAATTAAGCACTTAACCAAACTAATCCTTTTGCTCTACAAAGGATTCGTATCCCTCCCATTCTCGGGATGTTGAGCACATCAACATGAAACGCCTTCGTAGGAAAGCAATGGTAGGGAGGGCTTTACCCATGATGTACTGGGCCGCATCCACCAACTTTTGTAGAATTTTCCACTCAAAGACACCGGTGCCCCAGTCAATACACTTTCTACCACACATCTGTAGAAGTTTGTCAAGGTCTTTGATGACTTGCCAAATCTCCGCAGATTCCTAAGGAAGTAGAGGCGCCGTCGTGCTTTCTCTGTAAAAGGGGCAAAAATGCCTCAGCAGTTGCAACACCAGGTTCAAGAGCAGTTACTACCCCTGAACCATCAGGGTTTTGAACGAAAGAGGTAACCACACTCACTTGCCCATTACTGCAATGTTCCTACCGCCAGTGATCTCACTTTAGGGATTCTTTCATCTCATTACCTCATTCTCTTGTTAACATTCCTATTTATATTTGCATTTTCATGCTTTGTAGTCTTCTGCACTTGGGCTGATCTGTCATTGTTCCTGTTATAGTTGCTACTACGCCCACAGGAAAATGAATCTCAGGGTTGTATAGGGTGACATACATGTACTTTGATAACAAAGTTTACTTTGAGCTTTGTACATTGAACAGTCATGTGCCTACTCAGAGCCTCATAAATGCCCCCACTACCACCCCGGAAGCATAATTCCACTTTCTATATTAAAGAAAACTTGCCCCACACATCCCCTTTGAACTTAAAACCTCTCACCTTAAATGCATGCCATCTGATATTAGTTATTCCAAAGCTAGGAGAACCATTTTTACTGCAATTGGAATTGAGCACCGTTTCCCAAGTTTCACTTAAGTACAGTAACCTTTGCCTCCCTGTAGTTCAAAGACAAGTTCTATTGCACTCCCAGATTGGCGCCTGTCCCGTATTTCTTTCGCATCGCCACCCAACTCAACAGCTGGTGGCAGATCTGAACGAGTCTGTTGCCACACAGTCCGATGGAAACTCTTACCTCATACCCATACCTGGCTGCCGTTGGCAGAATGGGTTAAGGTGGGTCACGGTGCCAATCACACATTCAACTACAATGTCAATCAATCATAGCTCGTTGGGAGGATATTAAATCTCCCAGCCAGTGCCGCCATCAAATTCAGTTAAAACCCATTTTAAAAGATCTCTGCCTATTCTTGAGACAAGTAGCCTCCAGCAACTGACTGAACAGATGACTCCATAAGACAAAGGAGCAGAATTAGGCCATTCAGCCCATCAAGGTTGCTCCGTTATTCCATCATGGCTGATTTGTTATTCCTCTCGACCCTAATCTCATTCCTTCTCCCCATAACCTTTCACACCCTGACGAATCAGGAACCTAACAACCTCCGCCTTAAATATACCCTTGACCTGGCCTCCACAGCCATCTGCGGCAATAAGTTCCACAGCTTCACCACCACTCTGGCTGACAAAGTTCCTCCTCATCTCTGTTTTAAAGGGATGTCCTTCTATTCTGGGGCTGTGCCTTCTGGTCCTAGACTTCCCCCGCTATAGGAAACATCCACACCACATCCATTCTACCTAGTCCTTTCACTGTTCAATAGGTTTCAATGAGATCACCGCCTCATTCTTCTAAACTCCAGTGAGAGCAGGCCCAGAGCCATCAAACGCTCCTCATTCATTAGCCCTTTAATTTCCAAGATCACCTTCACGTCTGCATTGCTAAGTGAACCATTCTATTCCACTGACCCCAGAATAATGTCAGTACTTCTTCAAAAACGTCTGTTGTCTTTATACTTTCTTCCTTTTCCCTTTATTTCTACTTCTCTTGATGGTTTCCTGCAAGGATGGATAATGGTCGCCTAAGTCTTGGTTATGGTCCCTTATTGGCCGGCCGTTGGTGTAGTGGCGTCAGCACTGGATTTCGAGGCGAGGGGTCCCAGGTTCGAATCCGGCCAGCTCCTTGCACGCTGTCCATCCGTGTTGGGTTGAGCGCCGAGCGAGCAACTCGGCCTCGCAAAAAAAGACAAGACGCGCAATGTTGCCGCCCGAAACGCCACAAGGTGCGGAGAGGGACAGCAACAACAACAACGGTCCTTTCCGAATCACCAGTGAAGCCCTTCGAGCTCTCTCCTAACGGCTCAAGGACATATCTTTACATTCCAGCCATAACCACACTGAGGTGGCGTAACCGTTACTGCCGTGCTATTACAGTGTCAGCGACTGGAGTTCAGTACCGCCGCTGCTCGTGAGGAGTTAGCACGTTGTGACTGCGTGGGTTTCCTATGGGTCCCCCAGTTTCCTCCCACATTCCAAAGATACAGATCAGAGGCAGTGAGTTATGAGCACGTTATGTTGGCGCCAGATGCCTGGCGATATTTGCAGGCTGCCCCACCCCCAGTACATACTCAGAAGAGTGGAGGGGGAGAGACTTTTTCTTTAAACTGGAAGGAGAAATCGATGTTCATGCCACCCGGTTGGAGGCTACCCAGACAGGGTATGAGGTGTTGCTCCTGCACCCTGAGCGTGGCCTCATCTCGGCACCAGAGGGGGGTCACGGACCGACACGTCGGAACGGGAACGGGAACGGGAATGGGAATTAAAGTGTTCAGCCACCGGGAAGTCACCCTTTTGTCGGATGGAGCCGAGGTGCTCGAGGAAGCAATTTACGGCGGGTCTCGCCAACGCAGAGGAGGCCGCATCGGGAGCGCCGGGCACCAGTAGATGACCCCAGAAGATTCGCAGGTGAAGTGCTGTCTCACCTGGGAGGACTGTTTGGGGCCCTGAATGGAGGTGAAGGGGCAGGTGTAGCACTTTGGCCGCCCGCAGGGATAAGGGCTGGGAGGGAGATTAGCGGGGAGGGACAAATGGGACAAGGGAATCATGGAGAGAGCACACACAAACCATCCTTCCTGCATGTCTGCATATCCAGCCGGTGCTAGAAATCTGTTGGGAGCGTTTACATTGAACTTGCATCCGAATCGAACATTGGTACGTTATTGACCTGATATCGCCTGAAAAAAAAAGTTGAAATTCACTACTAACTGAACGTCACTGAAAGGTGCTGACTTGCGAGAATCCTAGTAGAAGGATTTCTTATCTCCCTGGCTCAGTTGCTGGTGGACTGATCGATTGGTGCCAATTACGCCGCTGGTGTTTAGGGCAGTAAAGAAGGTCCTCCATCTCCGGCGGTGTTCAGGGCTTCCTTCGTCAACGCAGTAGCTTCCTCCAGTTGCTGATGGACTAACGTTTTTCACTCCCAAAATTTGCTCCAAGGGAAAGTCCGACTAGAGCAGGAGTCTGTTCTTCCACAGCTTCTCCACCCACCGACCTGCATCCCGGTTTGCGGTGTGTACCGTCAATATCCACCGCCTGGAACGGGTTCGTACGCTCTCCCCGTGGCCGCGTGGGTTTCCTCTGCGTGCTCCGGTTTCCTCCAACAGTCCGAAGATGTACTGGTTGGTAGGTTAATTGGTCAGTGTGAATAGTCCCTGAAATTGGGCCATGATCAAATTGGGGGGGGGGGGGTTGCTGCACGGTGTGGCTCGAAGGGCCAGAAGTGCCTATTCCGCGTTGTATCTGAATGAATAAATAAATAAATGAACCTCACAAGCATTCCTTCTCTACCACCAAGGTCAAGGGCATCAGGTTCTTGGGAAATGCACCATCCTGGCTTGAATGTGAAAACTGCTCCCTTGACACCAGGTCAGAATCTTGAACGACCCCTTGGAGGAGCGACGGTCACACACAGATTGGGGGGGAAAGGCAAACACTTCATTAGCTACACCTGCTCGTTAATGCAAATATCTGATCAGCCAATCATGTGGCAGCAACCCAACGTATAAAAGCATGCAGACACGGTCAAGAGGGCTCAGTTGCTGTTCAGGCCAAACTTCAGAACGGGGAAGAAATGTGACCCAAGCGACTGCGACCGTGGAATAATTATTGGCGCCCAGTGGGGTGGTTTTAACCGCTGGGATTTTCACGCACAACAGCCTCTAGAGTTTACAGAGACTGGTGCAAAAAAACAAAAACCTCCAGTGGGGAAAAAAGACCTTGTTAATGAGAGAGATCAGAGGAGAATGGCCAGACTGGTTTGCGCTGAAAGGAAGGCGGCAGTAATTCAAATAATCGCGCATTACAACAGTGGTGTGCAGAAGAGCTTCTCTGAACGGCCAACACATCGGCCCTTGAAGTGGATGGACTAGAGGAAAGGAAGGCCATTGTCAATCACTCAGCGGTCGCTTTATCAGATACAGAGACACCTAATAAAGAGGCCGATGAGCGTACAGTCCTCTCCGCCAGTGATGTTTGGCGGTTGCATCCTTTCAAATGGACCACTGTGCTGACAACAAGGGGCAAAGGGTCATCTACTAATGGAGAGGCCAACTGACCATGGACCTGAAACACATTCACCCTGATTAGGAGCGTAACAAGGGAAACCCACAGGGGAGCCCGCAAATTCTGCACCATAAACACCCCAGATCGGGATCAAACTTGGCTCCCCCGAAACGGTGGGCAAGCAGCAGTCCAGGACCGTCAGCACGAACATCTCACCGGTCTTCACACGTGGACTGAATTAAGCAGCGCCCGACTACACTCACTGATCACGCAAGCATTTCCGATGAGCTCCTACAACCTCCTGGCCCTGTCGCAGGTAATTCTGCAGATTAATGGCAGGTCACACACATCTGCAGAGTAACCGTTCTAAATCTAAAATGTATTACGAGCCCTTGGATAGTCCCCCTCTTGCCCTTGTCCCGTTAATAACAAACATTATTTAGCAGGGAAAGCCTTTGGCTTCCCCAGGCAGCCAGTGATGGAAGAGAAACCATTGAGATGGGAATCCTATTAACTCCCACAAACTGGTCACATAGGGAATACAATCTCATGACTATATCTGTTTCACAGGGCTAAGCAAAGCAACTAAGTATATGTAGTTAACGCAATGAATGTACATAGTAGCTTAGAGTATATCCATTATACACAGGCCTCAAAACATTCTACTCCCCAAATGGTCAAAATGAAACCAAATAACAAGGTCTAAAATACCCTACGACACGCCTTTCATTATGATGGTCCACACGCTGGGCCTGGTTGACCCTGGCTGGAGTCCCTAAGGCAGTCCTACGTTGAGTTCAACACTGACTGGCAACTCCTGCGACGCTGCTGGTACCAAACTGTACTGGTCTCTGTCGTTCCTTTGGGTTCATCGGAGGTGTGGAGGGGAGGCTTCCTACATGGGCAACAGCTTGCTCTCCACCCTGTCCTGCCCAAGGTTACCTACCCAGACTGCCGGGGTGCAACATCACTGGTCGACCCTGTTATGATCCCAGCCCCCTCCTTTGTGAGAATCACCAGAGCCCTAGTGAAGGGGGGAGGGTCAATGACCCAGGAGAAGAGAGAGATACGTGCGGTGTCCCTCGTTTCACGGCGAGGCAAAGCTGGCGCCGGTGGTCATTGTCTCGTGGAGACACCTTTGTGAATTGGGAACTGTACTATGTATATACCCTCAGGGCAACGTGGGTGGAGAGATGGAGAGAGATTGCATCATCCCAACCTGATTGACATCTGAGACCCCGTGAGTTCAAATAAAAGAGGGGTTGTAAAGACGGCCCCCCAAACGCACCAGAAGACACGCTAGAAATCCTGCGACAGCGTTTTAATAGCGACAGCCGGTGGGGGGGTTCGTGTGCGTCTTTTCCTTGCCTGGGATTGGCGACCTCACCATGGAAGAACGGCTTAGCTACAGGGAGGCCACAAATGAGCGTCCATTCCCCAACGAGACTTCGACGAACCGAACTCCTGAAGGTTGGAAAAACCTGCCGGGTAACTGTTTCATTTAATCTCTATCTCTCTCTCTTTAACAAAGTGCACCAACGCGACACCACAACAGACGGCAGCTGGTGGAACTGCAGTGACCGCAAGAGACTTTCAGATATACAGCAGACAATATATACATTACCCCTAGACAACGATAGAGTTTGTTTCTTATTGGTTATTACTATACCTGCACTTTAGATTGAGTATTGACGAGGTATGTTATCAAAATGTTTGTATTAACCTTCCTTTTGTGCCCCTTTATAAATAAAAACGTTTGAAAATGGTACCATCAGACTTCAGTGGACCCCTCTATCTTTGCTGGTAAGTGATCCAGTTACGGGATACGTAACAACCCTGACCAACAGATAAACACACGCGGAAGCAGAACAACGCTCCCTCTGCACTGCATCTACAAAACGGGACGCTCGTACTCGGAGAACCTGGACGACTGTGTCGCTGCATTTTGTTGCCGCGTGCAGACCGAACGTCCTGTGGCACAGCAGATAAAAACTGCAGGCGAGTTTTGCACTGGCTGTCACACGTCCATTGCCTCGGTGTCTTGGGAGTGATAATAAGTGGGCTGCACCCGAACTGAACCGAGTTGATTTTCTCTGCAATGCATGCAGTACAGACAACTATGAGTCAGCAGCACATCCTACTCAAGGATGACACTCAGCAAAACCCAGGAAAAGGGAGGATCCCGAGTGGACTGATGTTATTTTTGGGGAGATGACTCAGGACGAGAGGAATTTCACATGATGGAGGCAAAGGGCTTACTGAACCTGACCACTGCTTGGTGTGCAGTACTGAACTGAACATTTCTGTAACATTTAGAATCAAAGCATTTTATGGAACAAATTAAAGCCATTCACTTCATCATAGATTCTTAATAGAGCAATCTATTAGGGAAAAAAGTAGAGTCACAGAATACAGTATAGAACCAGGCCCTTCAGCCCATCTAGTTCATGCCGAACCATTTAAACTGCCCACTCCCATCGACTTGCACCGTGACCACAGCCCTCCATACCCCTACCATCCATGTACCTATCCAAACTCCTCTTAAATCTTGAAATCGAGCTCGCATCCACCATAGAACCAGAGAACATTACAGCACAGAAACAGGCCTTTTGGCCCTTCTTGGCTGTGCCGAACCATTTTTCTGCCTAGTCTCACTGACCTGCACCTGGACCATATCCCTCCAAACCCCTCCCATCCATGTACCTGTCCAAGTTTTTCTTAAATGTCAAAAGTGAGCCCGCATTCACCACTTCATCTGGCAGCTCATTCCACACTCCCACCACTCTCTGTGTGAAGAAGCCCCCCCCCCCCCATGTTCCCTTTAAACTCTTCCCCCTTCGCCCTGAACCCATGTCCTCTGGTTTTTTTTCTCCCCTAGCCTCAGTGGAAAAAGCCTGCTTGCATTCACTCTATCTATACCCATCATAATTTTATACACCTCTATCAAATCTCCCCTCATTCTCCTATGCTCCAGGGAATAAAGTCCTCACCTATTCAACCTTTCTCTGTAACAGTTTCTCAAGTCCTGGCAACATCCTTGTAAACCTTCTTGTGCTGGCAGCTCATTCCACGCTCTCGCAACCCTCTGAGTGTCATTTCCCCTCATGCTCCCCTTAAACTTTTCACCTTTCACCCTTAACCCATGACCTCTAATTGTAGTCCCACCCAATCTCAGTGGAAAAAGCCTGCTTGTGTGCATGTAGGCCTCCGTTAGACTCGATAGACCGTGGATGTGCGCCTTGGAAAGTTTCCAGGGCGCAAGTTGTACGGGAGACCAGCAGTTGCCCATGCTGCAAGTCTCCCCCCTCCACGCCACCAATGTTGTCCAAGGGAAGGGCATTAGGACCCATACAGCTTGGCACCGGTGTCGTTGCAGAGCAATGTGTGGTTAAGTGCCTTGCTCAAGGACACACACGCTGCCTCAGTCAAGGCTCGAACTAGCGACCTTCAGCGCTTTAACCACTTGGCCATGCACCAACACAGCCTGCTTGTATTTACCCAATTTATACCCCTCATAATTTTGTACACCTCTATCAAATCTCCTCTCAATCTTCTACATTCCAAGGAATAAGGTCCTACCCTTTTTCTATCTTTCCTTTTACCTCACGTTCTCCAGATCTGGCAACATCCTTGTAAATTTTCTCCGTACCCTGTCAACCTTATTTACATCTTTCCTGCAGGTAGGTGGCCAAAACTGCACACAGATCATTCAATTTCTTCTCCTATTGCCCTATTCACTCAAGACCTGAACCAGAGATCTGCCCTGGTGCTTGGGGCCGGCCAAAGGCACACCCTGAGCAATGCAACTCCTGCACGGAACGCTCCGAAGCCCGGCTGCAAAAGGAGGGGGGTCGGGCAAGGGGCTAGCAACCCCGTCCCCTCATACAAATAGCTGCAGAATCTCCGGAGACCTCACCCCTGGGAGAGGAAGGATCCTCGATGGGCTCTACTTGAAAGACTTGTCCAGGGCAGAGAACTCTGGTGAACTGCTGCCGGTGGTCTTTGCTCCAGTAGGGGAGATGGGCTTAACTAGAGTAAGTAAGAACAAAGTGGTTTTGAACGCGGTGTGTTGTGCAAAGGCCTCTCAAATTCCAACCCTACGACTCCGCCCTGAGAGGGGAAAACAGGCAAGGCTGGCCAACAGTGCTCTGGTGAAGTTGTGTAGGCCAATCCCCTGTATGGTGGATACAACGGATTGCAGAAACATTGAAGAACTCCAAGCACACCGTGAACATTGGACGATGGAGACAGGAGGTCATCAATGGCCTGTGCTTCACTGGGAGCCAAGGGCCAAGAAGTGTTGCACACAGACAAAGAATATGAATGTTTCACCAACTGTCCTCCAAGGCCTAACCACGCATTGCCAGCCCTGCCTCGGCCAATGACCACTTAAGATCCTGAAGCGATGCAGATTCTGGTGCAGACTCTTTAATGCCACCCCTGCCCTCTTTGGGGCTTCATGGTAGTGCAGCAGTTAGTGCAATCTGTTTCGGCGCCAGTGTGATCCGGGTTCAACTCCCGTCGCTGCCTGTGAGGGGTTTGCACACTCTCCCCGTGACCGCGCGGGCTCCCCCCCCCCCCGCACTCCACAGGCAGAGGGGGCAGTAAGTCGAGGGCACGCTCTGCTGGCGCTGGGAGCAAGACGACACTTGCGGGCGGCCCCCAGCTCACCCTCAGACCGCGCTGGTCGTTGACACGAACACTTTATATTCCGTCCGGCTGGCCTCCAACCTGAAGGCATGAATATTGATTTCTGCTTCCGGCATTCCCTCCCCGTCCCCTCTTCTATTCCCCGCTCAGGCCCCTTACCTCTTCTCACCTGCCTATCACCCCCTGGGTGCCCTCCTCCTTCCCTTTCTCCTACAAGTCCACTCCTATCAGATTCCTTCCTCGCCAGCCCCCGAGCTTTCCCACCCGCCTGGCTTCACCAATCACCTTCCAGCTATCCTCCTCCCCCTCCAACCAATTCCGACGTCTTCCCCCTGCCTTTCCGCTCCTGAAGGATGGTCGGCCCAGAGTGTCGACGTCGATAGATGCTGCCTGAACTGCGAGCGACGCATTTCATAGAAGGTTTCGATGTACCCTACAAATAAAGCTAATCTTAATTTAATTTTCTACGGCAAAGGACACCACCACTTCTAAGTTTCTTTCATCCAAGTGGAAAACATACTGGCAGTAGATCCGCGTCACATGTTCTAAGTCCTAGAACGTCCTCCTCAACAGCACTACAGAAGCATTTTCACCCGCTCACCATCACACCCTCAACAGCGACTGAAGAATGAAGCTGTGACCTGGCTTCCCCCCGGGGTGGGGGGGGTACAACAGTGAAAGGACGCTTAAACCGCTTGTGAAAAAATGCTCTTCCTTTTATTAGTCGAGGCATTGACTTCAAAAGTCAGGGGGTTGAGTTGCAACTTTATAGAAGTCTGATGAGGCACCATCTGCAGTACCGCGTCCAGTTCTAGCAGGAGGAGCAGATGAGGTTTACTGGGATGCTGCCTGGTTTAGAGGGCGTGTGCTGTCACGAGAGGCCGGATAAACTCGGGTTGTTTTCTCTGCCATGTCGGAGGCTGAGGGGAGGTCTGATAGAGGTTTACAAGAGGTTTGCGGATACGATAGGGTCTTTTAAGAGGCTCCTGGATAGGTACATGGAGCTTAGAAAAAATAGAGGGCTATGGGGAGCCTGAGGCCATTTCTAAAGTAAGTACATGTTCGGCACAGCATTGTGGGCCGAAGGGCCTGTACTGTGCTGTAGGTTTTCTATGTTTCTAAGATTATGAGAGGCATAGACAGAGTGAACAGGGAGTATCTATTTCCCAGGGTTAAAATGTTTAATACTGGAGGGCAGACATTGAAAGTGAGAGGGGGTGGGTTTAAGGGGGATGCCGGGGGGGGGGGGGGGGGGGGGGGGGGGTAAGTTTTTTTACTCAGAGAGTGGTGGATGCCTGGAATGGTGGTAGAGGCAAGTACATGAGGTTTTTAAGGGATGTTTGGATAGGCGCATGGGGGGGATACAGACATGGTGTAGGTAGGAGGGATGAGTGCTTGAGTGTTTTTGATCTGCTTTTTAGCTGGTACAGCACAACACTGTGGGCCAAATGGCCTGTTCCTGTGCTGTACTCCTCTACGTTCTATGAAAAGCCACGCTCCCGGGCATCGAGACTAGCCCACCCATTGAGGCAGAACGCTGACCACTGGCTGGAGCTCCAGCTCGCCAGATTTTACAATGTAAACAAGCAGAAATCCGTTTCAGACCGGATCGCAGCCGTTTCCCAGCAGCTGTTGTGAGGTTAACATTTGCTTCACCGAGGGTGGCTTTGAAGAATTTGGCGAAAACTAGAGCCTCAACTGTCACAACGTGACGTTGAGAAATGCAAGCACAGCTGTACTTTGTTATATTAAAAATAACTATCCTCTTCATTGATCGGAAATTGCCAGAATTACAGCACGGTCTGGGAGAACATCAAACAGCCCTCATTCAGAGAGTGCAACCACCTCTCTCATTGTTTAGGCTGCCACCGCCTCTTCCCTCTCCGAGTCCCAGTTGTTGTGAGTGCTCCACTCAACGGGGAAGATTATTGCTCATCAGCTACTGACCTGCTCATCACCAGAGCGAAGAAAAGCATCTGTGGGGCAGCACGGTAGTGTAGTGGTCAGCACAACGCTTTACAGTACCAGTGACCCGGGTTCAATTCCCGCCGCTGCCTTTAAGGGGTTTGTACGTTCTCCCCGCGACCGCGTGGGTTTCCTCCCACAGTCCAAAGACAAACCTGTTGGTAGGTTAACTGGTTGTGGTAAATTGTCCCTTCATTAGGCTTGGGTTAAACCAGGGGGTCGTTGGGCGGCGCGACTCGAAGGAGGCAGAAGGGCTTATTCTGCGTTCTATCTCAATAAATAAAAGAGGTGAAAAAGAAACTGCTGACCCCACCCACCCTAGTAGTCACCTATTCACCAAATTTCCATCAGGGAGACGCTACAAGTCCATCACCAACAGGTCTACACATCATCTCCGAAGCTTCTTTCCTGAGCTATCCAGCTTCTTAAACCTCATCTGGACACTCTCTAAGGCCAGCATGTCCCTTGAAATGAAAATCCTACAAAAGGCAGCAGATTTGGTCCAGTATGTCACGGGTAAAGCCCTCCTGACCACTGAGCACATCTGCATGAAACATTGCCATAGAGAAGCAGAGTCCATCAGAGATCCTCAACACCCAAGCCATATTCTCTTATTAACTGCTGTCATCAGGTAGAAGGTACAAGAGCCTCAGGACTCACACCACCAGGTTCAGGAACAGTTACAACCCCTCAACCATCAGGCTCTTGAATAAAAGGGGCTAACTACACTCACTTGCCCCATCATTGAAATGTTCCCACAACCAATGATCTCACCTTAAGGACTCTATCTCATGTTCTTGTTATTTATCGCTATCCATTTATATTTGCACTTGCACAGTTTGTCTTCTGCACTCTGGCTGATCTTTCATAGATTCTGTTAGAGTTACCATTCTATAGATTCGCTGAGAATCTAACCACAAGAAAATGAATCTCAGTGTTGTATGTGGTGGCAAATGTACTTTGATAATAAAATTTACTTTGAACTTCTGAAATTTTCTTCAGAAAGGTTCATAAAGTTTTAAATGGGATGCGCAAACAGCTGCACAAGTGTTTAACAACATTTGGATTTCCTTTCAGAGCCGTGTGGGTGGGAAAGCATAGGGACGGCGAGTCTGCTTGTTCGTCTCCAGGAGCCAGGCTATCGGAGTCGAGAGAAAACAAAAGTCCGCAAATTAAAATGTCCAAACCCATCACTCGAGCTTCCTACAGGTGCTGGACAGACGCCATACCACGGGCAGAAGCGGAGCACGTTTCCATTTGCCGGAAGATCACTTGCTCCTCGGTGTCAGGTGCGAGAGCAGGTGGTGATATCCGAGATGTTAGATTTGGCCAGTTCAACGGAGGATGCGAGGCTTGTGATTGATTCAACCAGACAGACAATCCTCAGATGCTGTGACCTGATCCTGGTAAGATTTTAGTCATTTACTTCAGTATTAGGAGCCAAAATACACACCAGCTAATCTACATAAATGATTAATTAATTTATTTTATTTACTTAGAGACCACCATCATCATTATGTGCCATGTCGTATGACATCATCATTATGTGCCGTGTCATATAACATAGGTGATCATGGTATTCCATCCTCCTGATGAAGGGCTTCGGCCCGAAACGTCGTCACTACCTCCTCCCATAGATGCTGTCTGGCCTGCTGAGTTCTGCCAGCATTTTGTGTTTTTATTTATTTCCGGCATCTGCAGATTCACTCGTGTTGCCGTGGTATTCCATCTGTTGACCGTGAGTGTTCTTGGCAAATTTTTCTACAGAAGTGGTTCCGGGCAGTGTCTTTACAAGACGGGTGACCCTCCTTCCCCCACCAGTATCAATACTCTTCACAGATTGTCTGCCTGGCATCAGTGGTGGCATAACCTGGACTGGTGACACACAGCAGCTGCTCATACGACCATCCACCCCCCCTGCTCCCTTTGCTTCACGTGATCCTGATCGGGCTGCTAAGCAGGTGCTACACCTTGCCCAAGGGTGACCCGCAGGCTAGCGGAGGGGAGCAGTGCCTGACACCTCCTTTGACAGAGACGCTTCTCCACCCTGCCACCCAAGGATACAGCCAGAAGGGCCACCCAATTACACCTACTGAGTCGTACGTCTTTGGACTGTGGGAGGACACCAGAGCACCCGGAGGAAACCCACGCGGTCATGGGGAGAACATCCAAACTCCTCAGAAAAAGCGTCAGGAATTAAACTCAGGTTGCTGACGCTGTAATTGAGTTAATCCAATCGTTACGCTACAGTGCATTACGCTCCAGTAGAATCTGTGACAAGTTAAAGTAACTTACCATTAGAATGACACATTTTTATCATTTTTCACTCATTGACTTTTCAGGATGTGGGGCACATTAGAAAGGCAGCATTTATGGCCTTTCCCTGAAGATCTTAAGAAGGTGATGGCTGGGAGTTCTTTAACTGCTGTAGTCTGTCTGGGAAAGGTGCTATTAGTAAGGGCATTCCAGAATTTAGACCTGGCAGTTGGTGCTGATATCGTGAGGAAGATAGCCAGAGGCTACTGAATGACTTTGATCAGCTGGTACGACAACCTGTTGTTGGACGAACTGAGCTGGTGGGGGGGAGGGGGAAGGAAAAGTCGACATTTCATGGTAGTGTAGAGGTTAGCACAATGCTTTACAGTACCAGCGACCTGGGTTTAATTCCCGTCGCTGCCTATAAAGGACGTTCTCCTCGTGACTGTGTGCAATTCCTCCCACAATCCCAAGATGTACTGGTCAGTAGGTTAATTGGTCATTGTAAATTGTCTGGTGATTAGGCTAGGGTTTAATCGGCGGGGTGGGGGGGGGTCTTCCAAGAGGACCATAACCTTGTCGTGGTTTGAAAGTTTGTGAGCCTCAATGACCCGGAGGGCTCTGTTGGCTGGAGTCAGGGCTTTATGCTTTAGCTCTTGGTAGGGTCGTCCATGCCAAACAGGTCAAAGGGTAGAGGCCAGACTAAGAGTGGCCCACCGGTCATCCAGGGTTGGGGGGTTGGGGGGTGGTTTAGCTCAGGGCTAAAAAAAACCCCCAAAAAACAATTGTTATGGAAACAGCAAAGAAGAATCCTTCTGGACAGAAATGGAGGACTTTCGTTGCTGCCCTAAATGCCGATAAGTAAGTAAATCAGGGGTTGCTGGCCTGCACAGCTAGAAGGGCCTATACTGTGCTGTATCTCATAAGATTTCAGGGTCTAAATCCTACATTGAGCACAATACGAGGTAAGTGGCAAAAGACAGGCAGCTGAGGCGATTGATGGACTGAGAGATCAGTCATAGAACAATGGCTCGGGGTCGGGGGAGCTGAGAGAGTGAGGTGGTTGGATGGCAGACGGAGGCAGACAAGCACAAGATGAAGACGGAGCAAGGGTGGAGACAGCCGGCAAGTTCAGAAAGCTAATGGCAGCCCTCTACGCCTTTGGCTGAGCAAGATGGCGCTGGTGGCCGTTGGATGTTGTGTGGGCTGCGGACAATAGTTGTTAGAGAATGCCCACAAGATGTTGTATATGGTGATACATATATGTATATGTACAGATATTTCTATATATGTACATGCATATATACATACACAAACACATTTATAGCTATGGCGCCCAAGTACTTTGCATAGTACTGTAGTAATTTTATGTATTGCAGTGTCAGCTGCCACAAAGAAAACATTTCATGACAGATGTGAGTGATGATAAACCTGATTCTGATCTGGGTCTCTATTGTGGACTGAGAGTCTGATGGGGTCAGGGAGAGGGGAATCATGGTTGGGAAAAGGGGAAGGGAGAGGGAAGCACCAGAGAGACATTCTGTAATGATTAATACACCTATCGCTTGGAATCAAATGACCTCGTCTGTTGACTCGGGGCTGGGCGTGCTGGCATCAGCCCCACCCTGGCACTCCCTTCTCTGTCTCCTGTCCACACCCCTCCCGCGGTGCATCACCCTCGTCATTCCCAATATCCTTTGCTCCCTTCAGGCTTACCAACTTGCTCTCTGCTCTACGTTGACAAATAAAGTCCTGTGCAAGAGTCTGAGGCACATATATAAAACTGTATGAACTTCGATAATAAATTACTGTGAGTTTCGGAATGGATTGTAACCCAAATAAAACACGGAACAGTACAGCAGAGTATAGCCATTTAGCCCAACACATTGCAATCTATTTCAAAATTAATTTCACTCTTCCCTTCCACATAACCCTCCATTTTTCTTTCATCCCGTACTGATTGATTGATTGAGGTACCGTGCAGAATAGGCACCCCCCCCACCCCCCCCCCCACCAGACTTTCAATCCGTGCTGCCCAGCAGTCTCCTGATTTAACCCTAGTCTAATCATGGGACAATTTACAATGACCAATTAACCTACCGACCAGTACGTCTTTGGACTGTGGGAGGAAAACCGGAGCACCCGGAGGAAACCCACGCGGTCACGGGGAGAACGTACAAACTCCTTGCAGGCAGTGGTGAGATTTGAACCTGAGTCGCTGGTACTGTAAAGTGTTGTGCTAACCACTGCGTTACCTTCCATGGTGAAATGATTGTTGGTGCCAGGCAGGGTGGTTTGAGTACCTCAGAAACCTTTGATCTCCTGCACAAAAACAACCACACGTTACGACAGTGCTGTGCAGGAGAGCGTCTCTGAACGCACGACACGTCGAACCTTGAAGTGGATGGGCTACAGCAGCAGAAGATCACGAACATACTCTCAGAGGCCACTTTATCAGGTATAGGAGGTTGTACCTAAAGTGGCAGTAACAGTAGTCAGGGTGGTTAAGGAAGCATACGAGGATGTTTTTCTTTATTAGTGGGTTAAAGGTCAGGCCTGGCTGTACTGTTCTATATCTGTTCTGCAGATACCGCCTGGCTTCTGAAGCTAGCATTTTCAGTTTTGATTGCTGATCTCA
Organism: Hemitrygon akajei; assembly: GCF_048418815.1. Lineage (NCBI taxonomy): Eukaryota > Metazoa > Chordata > Chondrichthyes > Myliobatiformes > Dasyatidae > Hemitrygon > Hemitrygon akajei. The sequence goes on along the minus strand of NC_133147.1, from coordinate 16,285,635 downwards.
ATACATGAAGTCCAAGGAGGACTACACTTTAAACGGGACACAGTGGAGCTTGTGGGGTAGGCAGGCACGAAGTGTGGTTCTCGTCTGATAACTCCGTAAACATATCAAGACTGATGCCACCTACGAACCCCCTAACAGCCAAAGAAACACGAGCCAATGGAGGTCAAAGGTCAACTGAGGAGGTAGCCAATCAGCACCCAGGCGTGCGAACGGACGGGGGCCGAAGGGCCTGTATTGTGCTGTAGGTTTTCTATGTTTCTATAAAATGCGAGCACTCCCAGAGAGAAACACCAACAACTGTACACTGAGGATGTCACCTCGACTGGCGATGAAACGTCTGCAAGCTAATTGCCAAGCTCGATGAACGCAACATCAAATTTTCAGTTTTTCTTTCAGATTTCCAACATCTGTAGTTCTTTTGATTTTCAGTCTGTGTTATCCCTGCCTTCTAAAGAGTACCTGGTATTACCCCTGTCGCCTGTTAATACTTGATTTCCATCTATGAATTATGTTAAAGCCTTTGTGTGACGTGTGTGGTTTAGGAGGCTCAGAGTTATTAACTCTGCACGACAAGGAGTTGCCCTACAGACAGCTTCGCAGTTCGCCGAGGCCGGGCCGATTGGGATTTAGCAATCTCCACATCTGGGACGGCTGCAGAAACAGCTTCGCAGACTGGATGCCTTTCAACACGACCCGCTTCTCTCAAATAGGCTTCTGAGCAGGAACGAGGGAGGGAAGCCAGACATGCCTCAAAGTGGGGAAAAACAACCTTTTTTTTTTGGAAATTTACTGAGATCTCTGGAATCCAGGATGAATTAGAATTTGTACTTCACCCAGGTAACACAAATGATTATATCAATTCATAATTACATATTTTAATCCCTAGTAATTAAATATGTGGTTTGAAGAGCCTGCTAATTAAATATACTTCTGTTCACATTACACATTGCGCAGGGTGACTGTATGAACTGTGGCTTCCGATGCTGATGAGGAGATGGCGTTTTACCCTCGGGTACTCATTGTACAACCTCTCAAAGTCCCCGTGAGAGGTGAAACGGGTAGGGCCGGCCATCAGGGCTCTGGCGAAGCTGTGTAGGCCAATCCCCTGTGCAAGGGATTGCAGAAAAGTTGAGGAGCTCCAACTGTACCACCAACTTTGGACGATGGAGATGGGAGGACATCGATGGCCTGTTACCCACTGGGTGCTAAGGGCCCAAGAAAAAGACAATGAGTCATTGCCGCATTTTTGTTCCTTTTCTTTGAGCAGGGAGAGGGGTATTTTGGGGCGGGGGGGCAATGTTCGTGTGGGGGAGGGGGTTTTGGGGAGTTGACGCTTTTTTTTCTTGGTTTCGTGGTTATCTAGAGATGCAGCATCTCAAGAGTAGAAACGAACCTTTGACCTCTGAACTTTGAACAGGATGTTTTTTAACACTGGGTTAAGTGGGAGTCCCACTTACTTAGCAGCTGTTGGCTAGATATACAAAAAACATTATGGTTCTGACCCCCCAGAGAGATGGGAAATCGCGGGTTTAGAGAAAATAGAAAGTATCCTGCTTATTTTTCTCTGGAAGTGAAGGGGTAACTAAAAACCCCTCCCTCACCATGAAGGAGAGGGGTGGATGAAGTGAGGAACGCTGGGACAAGCAAGAATACTGAGATTAGACGCAGGAGATCCTGCAGATGCTGGCGATCTCGATCAGCACACGCAAAATGATGGAGCTGACTAATTTTACAACTCCCCGCAGCTGACTTCGATCCTGTGCAGTGGCGTCCCTCCCTCACCCCCACCACACCAGACGGAGGATGCAGCCAGTCAGAATGCCCCCCCCCCCGCAGATCGGATGGTCATTTGGACTTTGTTCTCTGTGGGAGTTTGCTGTGCACAATATAGGCACGTCCTTGCCCAAGTTGTAACACCAAATTTTTTTTAAAAAACAGCGCACGTATGTTGAAACATACAAGAAAACGTGCTCTGTTGCGCCAAATCCAATCAGCAAGGGTTTTGCTGTGACGTACTCAAAGTGCTGGAGGGACTCAGCAGGTCAGGCAGCATCTCGGAAATGAGCACAGTCAACGATTCGGGCCGATCCCCTTTGGCAGGACTGCTGGGGAAGAAAAAGCTGAGGAGTAGGTTTAAAAGGTGAGGGGAGGGGAGAGAGGAATTCAAGGTGATAGGTGAAACCTGGAGGGGGAGAGATGAAGTAAAGAGCTGGGAAGTTGATTGATGAAAGAGACAGGAGGCCACGGAAGGAAGAAAAGAGGGGGGGAAGCAGCAGAGGGAGGCTATGGGCGAGCAAGGAGATAAGGTGAGAGGGGGAGAAAGGGGGATGGGAAATGGAGAGGGGGTGGTGTTGGGGGGCATTACCAGAAGTTTGAGAAATCTACGTTCAGGACATCAGGTTGGAGGCTCTCCCAAACGGAATATAAGGTGTTGGTCTTCCAAACCCTGTGGCCTCATATTGGAATGGGAATGGGAAGTGGGATTAAAATGGGTGGCCACTGGGAGATCCCACTGGTTTAGCAGACGGAGCGTAGATGCTTGGCGAAGCGGTTTCCTCTGGGTGCTCTGGTTTCCGCTCACAGTCCAAAGATGTGTGGGTTGCTAGGTTAATTGGTCATTGTAAACTGTCCCATGATTAGGCTAGGGTTAAATTGGAGGACCAGAAGGGCCTACTCTGCCTGTATCGCAATAAATAAATAAATAAATATTACCACAAATACGGAGAAGAGGTTTCTTTTGCTAAGTTGGGGTGGCTCTGGACGGTGGGTGTTTGCCACACAAGATTGCCTGGGATTCAGAGCCACACACACGTCTTGTCTGCAAGCAACCACCATCTGCTGACACTGGACACCACTTCAATCAGACCAAGCAGTGGACAGATTCCTCTCACTCACACTTGGTCCAAAGCACTTCAGATTCCTTCACATTCACGGCCAGGAGGCACCGTTCTCCTTCCAGCTTCTTTTGTCGAATCGGCTCTGCACGGCGGAAAGCAGAGTTGCAATTGTGGGATCTTGCTGTGTACACCTGCTTCCCGATTTTGCAAAGACAGCGACTCAAGGTGCCCACAGGCCGTGGAGGCTGAGGAACCCCGAGGCGGGTTGACGACACTAGTACTTGAAGTCCTGACAAATCTCGAGGAGTGTTCAAGATGGTCAGAAAAGCAGTTTGTGAATGGCCATTTCAGGCCCAAGTTCCCAGGCCTGAGGCCTACTGAGAGAAATTGCTGTGTGGGACCACTGTCTGGGTAAAAACACTATCATTGCAGCCCACAGCACATCCAGACTAGGTCGGTTATTGACTCAGAAGACACTGTATGTTTTGATGTACGCATGAAAAATAGAGGCAATCTTTAATCTTATAACAGGATAGCAAAGCAATTGGCTTGGTTACAGAGTTGTAGGGTCACATAGTTTAACAGCACCTAAACGGGACCCATCAGCCCCAATGTCTCCACGCTGACCAATGTCTTTCTGAGTTAGTTCCACTTGCCTACATTGGCCCATATCCCTTAAAACCTTTTCAATTCCTCCATTCAAATGTCTTTCCAACATTGTAATTGTCCCCACCTCTACCAATTTGTCTGGTACCTTGTTCCATATACGAACCATCCTTCTGTGTGAAGCTGTTGCCCCTCAGGGCGCCCATTAAACCTCCCCCCCCCCCCCACCAAAATCCGATGCCCTCGAGTTTTAAGACTCCCCTCCTTTGACGAGCGCCTTGAAAGCTTTCCTGCACGGGTTTCCCATCATCGTCGGAATCGAAGCATAGCCACAGGGAAGTGAAATCTGTGGGGGCCAGGTCATGCGGAGTTTTACATCTTCTCGGTTGGCCAGGGTGTCAATGGCTACAGGGAGAAGGCAGGAGAATGGGATTGAGAGGGATACTAAATCAGCCAGGAAGGAAAGACAGAGCAAATGTGATGGGCCAAATGGCCTAATTCTGCTCCTGTACCTTATGGACTCAAAATCGTGAAAATTAAGAGGAAAGGTCTTTCTTTATTGACAATTTACAAATGTCCAATTAACCTACCAGCTGGTACGTCTTTGGACTGTGGGAGGAAACCGGAGCACCCGGAGGAAACCTACGTGGTCACGGGGTGAACATACAAACTCCTTACAGGCAGTGGCGGGAATCGAACCTGGGTCGCTGGTACTGTAAAACATTGTGCTAACCACTACGCTACCATGCCGTCCTTTTAGCCAGGGGGGTGGGGTGAATCTTTGGAGTTCATTGCTGAATACAATTGTGGAGGCCAGGTCATTGAGTTCAACATGTTCTTTATCAGTAAGGGTGTCAGAGGCTACAGGGAGAAGACAGGAGACTGGGGTTGGTAGGGAAAATAAATCAGCCATGATGGAATGGTGGAGCAGGCCAATTGGTCTTAATTCTACTCCTGCGTTTCTTGGACTCAAATTTTAGGCGGTGGCCAAAAATGAAAAGAAAAGGGCTTTCTTTAGTGACAAGCTCCCAATCAGGGCTTTCAAGAGGTCCTGGGTGAGTCGCTGGAGGCGATGAAGAAAGGACACGGGAAGTGGGACAGTATAGCTCGCTGCTCATGGATCTGGAGTGCGAAATGGCCTCTGCTAAACAAGAGCTTGGTCAGACCCCACTTGGGAGTATTGTGTTCAGTTCTGGTCACCTCACTACGGGAAGGATTCTATAGAGAGAGTGCAGAGGAGATTTACAAGGATGTTGCCTGGATTGGAGAGCATGCCTTATGAGAATAGGTTGAGTGAACTCGGCCTTTTCTCCTTGGAGCGATGGAGGATGAGAGGTGACCTGATAGAGGTGTACGAGATGATGAGAGGCACTGATCGTGTGGATAGCCAGAGGCTTTTTCCAGGGCTGAAATGGCTAACATGAGGGGGCATAGTTTAAGGTGCTCGGAAGTAGGTACAAGGGGGATGTCAGAGGTTAGTTTTTCACACAAAGAGTGGTTTGTGTGTGGAATGCACTGCCAGCGACAGCGGTGGAGGTGGATACAACAGGGGCTTTTAAGAGGCTCTTAGATAGGTCCATGGAGCTTAGAGAAACAGAGGTAGGGAAACTCAAGGTCATTTCTAGAGCAGGTTACATGGTTGGCACAATATTGGGACTGAGGGGCCTGTAATGTGCTGTAGATTTCTGTATCAGTCTGGTGCCTGACAGGGTAGCTGCACCAGATTGTATTCTTGCACAGTCCTGCTGGAGCACCACATCCATGGCGGCCCCTCGCGCATGAACTCCGTCCACTTCCTGATTTCACCTGCATCGAAAGCGAGGGGAGACGCTCGAGCTGCCCCAGGAAGTGTCCGCACCCGAAGGCCGCTCTCCACCCAAGGCCGGCCGGCCGGCGCCCCCCCGCCACAGGCAACGGGACCTCACGTCCGTAGGAGAACCGCAGTGGGATGGGACAGCGCGGCCAACCGGCCGCTAAAGGGGCGGAGAGCCAGGGATCGGTGCGGTATCGAAGGACTTTCGGATTGTATCCCGGTAACTTCCCAGCGTCGGGGAGGAGTGGGGATGGCTAACAGGAAATCTGAGAGCTTGCGGCAATCTGAAATAAGTTCCTGATTACAGGATGCCGGATGATATGAGCTGGAGTCTGTTATAATCACATTAATTTGTGGCGCATTCAGAGTTTCTGGCACGGCTCGGTGACTTGTTTGAAGAAGGATCACTTTGAGATTAAAAGGTCAGGCGTGCTGTAGTCTGTGTCTAACTAGGCACCACCCTCCAAATTATACGTTCTATCTTGTTTGTAAATCTTACGCAAACAGATTCCTCTCGTTCTGGTCTACACCAGGCAAACGCACCAGTTATTCCTCCTCCTGCGGGGAGGTTTCACTGTACCCTTTACAAGCCTGTAGTTCTCCAGAATAAGCACTGTTACGGCCACGTCTAGAAGTACTTCAGTCACCTCTATAAGTGGCAGATTAAGCCCCGTGCATCAGATTCACAATCAGGTTTAATATCACTGACTTGTTAACTTTGTGGCAGCAAAGTTTAATACATAATAGCAGAGAAAAATAATTGAATTAACATATTAAGTAGTTAAATTAAATAAATAGTGGGAAAAAAAAGTAGTGAGGTAGTGTTGATGGGTTCAATGTCCATTCAGAAATCAGATGGCAGAGGGGAAGAAGCTGTTCCTGAATCACTGAGTGTGTGTCCTTCCATCCTGATGGTAGCAATGAGAAGAGGGCATGTCCTGGGTGATGGGGTCCTTAATGATGGATGCCGCCTTTTTGAGGCACCGCTCCTTCAAGATGTCCTGGATTTAACTGCCCTCCAGGGTACATCTGTAACAAATTGCTGGTGTGTTTGTCGACACACCAAATCTCCTCAAGCTCCTAAGGAAATACAGCCGCTGTATTGCCTTTATGGCTGCATCGATCTGTTGAGCCCAGGTTAGGTCCTCAGAGATATTGACACCTAGGAACTTGAAATAGTTTACTCTCTCCACTTCTGAGCCCTCTATGAGGGCTGGCGCATCCTCCTAGACTGGTGTGTTCACAGGGAAAGCCCTTCCCATCGCTGAGCACATCTACGAGGGGCACTGACACAAGAAAGCAGCCCTCCTCAAGGACCTCCACCACCCAGGCCGTGCTCTCTTGTCACTGCTGCCGTCAGGAAGGAGGTACAGGAGCCTCAGGTCCCACATCAATAGGGTCAGGAACAGTTATTACCCCTCAACCATCAGGCCCCCTGAACCACCTTGGACAACTTCATTTACCTGAACCCCAAACTGATTCCACGACCTACGGACTCACTTTCAAAGACTCTCCAACTCATGTTCTCAGTATTATTTAGTTATTATTTTTATTATTGTATTTGTACTTTTTTAAAATCTTTTGCACATTGGTTGTTTGTCAGTCGTCGTAGTTTTCCACGGATTCTATTGCATATCTTTGTTCTATTGCGAATGCCTACAAAAAAAGTCAAACTCGGAGTTGTAGATGGTGACATATATGTACTCTGATAATAAATTTACTTTCAACTTTGATCTATGTCACCACATACACTCCCGAGATTCTTCTTCTTCTGGACACATTCTATTACGGATTTATTGAGGGATAACCATAGCAGAATCAATGGAAGACCACACCAACTTGGGTGTTTAACCAGTGTGCAAAAGACAACAAACTGTACAGATACAAAAAGAATGAAATAATAATAAAAAATAAATAAGCAATAAATATCAAGAGCATGAACTGAAGAGTCCTTGAAAGTGAGTCTATAGGTTGTGGGAACATTTCAATAAAGGGCAAGTGAAGTTGAGACGAGGAAATCTGCAGATGCTGGAAATTCAAGCAACACACACACAAAATGCTGGTGGAACACAGCAGGCCAGGCAGAATCTACAAGGAGAAGCACTGTCGACGTTTCCGGCCGAGACTCTTCGTCAGGACTAACGAAGTCCTTTAGTCCTGACGAAGGGTCTCGGCCCGAAACGTCGACAGTGCTTTTCCTATAGATGCTGCCTGGCCTGCTGTGTTCCTCCAGCATTTGGTAAAGTGAAGCTGAGTGAAGTTTTGGTTCAAAAGCCTGATGTTTGAGGGGTAGTACCCATTCCTGAACCTGGTGGTGTGGACCCTGAGGCACCTGTACCTTCTTCCTGATGGCAGTAGCGAGAAGAGAGCACCTCCCGGGTGGTGGGGGATCTCCGACGATGGATGCTGCTTTCCTGCGACAACGTCAGACGCATACATCAGGATGTGCACTTTATTGAAATATACTCACTTTGATAATAAATTTACTTTGATATTTGAAATCCCTCTTCCCTCCCGGTCTCCGCTGTGTATGTACAGATCACCGGGACCTCCCCCCTCCAGTCTCCTCTCCCTCCCAGCAATGATCACTGCAGGTCACACGCAAAGAGCACGCAAGAATAAAGGAGTATCAACTAAATTAAATTAGTCATAGTAAACACCTTGAACAAATGTGTTTTTTTAAAAAAAAAGGTCAAGTACTTATTTGTACACTTTTTCAAATGAATAAAGGACAAAGCGATCTTTGATAAGTCACCTGAATGATTTTGATTGCGGTTAATAACATCAGACGACGTAGTCAATTCGAAGCACCGTCTCTAGGAATGAGGACGCGAGTACTGGTAAGGCAAGATTTGCACAGACCTGCTCCAGTGAGGTCTGATCGAGTCAGCAAGAGATGGGTAAGCTTTTAAAAAGACAGTAGCCAGGATACTTTTTACCAAGACACTTTTTAAGAAATCAAAACGGACACCCCCAGCACATCCAAATATTGGGGACACTACTCACCCAACAAACCACCTTTCCCGAAAGCTCCCTTCTGGAAAGTTTATATAGCGCAATTGAAACAAACACAATGCCATCGTAAAAGTTTCCTCCCCTCAGACAGTTAATCTGATCAACCATTCTATTTAACCCATTACTGTAATAGCCTTGTATTGTAAATACTTTAAACCACTCCTCATAATGCTGTTTACATTGTAAGTATGTGCTGGTATTTATGTATAATTGCAAGTTTTATTAACTTCTAACTTTTTTTAATATATAATCTCTATCATTGTTGAATGTTGATTTTCATTGCATCCTGACCAACACAAACACGGCAAATTCCTGACACATAGCAAAGAAAATTAGTTCATCTCTGACCCGTAAGTGTGCTGATCGCTAACTCGAGTGACACATTTCACTGTTTCGATGTTGCGCGTGATAAGCCAATCTGAACCAGCCTGCATCCGGGGAAAGGCGATCTCGCCGTTGTGGGCCCCGTGAGGAATCCTCGAAGAACTGGCCAAGGACTAATTGTGGAAGTGAGGCGGAGGCGGGGGATCGGCGGTATTATTGGAACAGCTGCGTGCTGTACACAGAGCACAATGTTTGTTTTCAGTCAACAGAGTGAAATTGGGCTCCGTGGGTGGCCAGTCGCATCTCCCCTGAGGTTGGGTGAGACTAGAAATAGAAGTCACAGGTTAAGGGTGAAAGGTCACATTTTTTTTTAAAAAAGGGTCGCCTCAGGGGGGAATTCCTTCACTTAGAGGGCGGAACGAACTGCCCGTGGATGTGGTGGATGTGGGTTTGATTGCAATACTGTAGAAAAGTTTGGATGAGTGCCAGGATGGGAGGAGTATTTAGGGCTATGGTCCAGGTGCGTGGGTCAATGGGACTAGGCAGGACAATAGTTCGGCATTGAGTAGATGGGCCGAAGGGCCTGGTTCGCTGCTGCAGTGCTCTTTGACTCTGTGGAGTTCGACAACGGATCACTGAATGGTGAAACGGGCGCACGAGGGCTCATCGCCGGCTGTCCCAAGTTCAATACCTCGAAGCCACAGGGTTATCCACCAGAACTGACCACCTGCCCCACGTGCCTCCCTCTCGATACCAGTGCCTACGCTCCTGGACTGCCCCCTGACAGTGGCCACCATTCCAGTTGGGTGGCGAAGCATTCCGCGCTGTTTCCCAGAATATCCCATCTCAGCACAGACGGACGGTCTCTGGGTGCTGTCACACATACACCGAAAGACTGAGACACGCAGCAAAATGCACTGTGCGCGTGGACGACCAACGCAGTCCGAGGTTGTGTCGCCGCGCTTCCGGCATCAAACTAGCACGCCCACAACTCGTTCACCGTAACGCGAACTGCTTTGAAATGCGGGAGGCAAGCACAGCCCTGGAGGGAGCCCACGCAGTCATGGGGGAGGGGGGGGGACGTACAAACTCCTTACAGGGAGCAAAAGGAACCCAACGCCCATCGGTATCCACTGGTGCTCTAAGCCGTTTCGCTAGCCGCTGAGCAATGGACAATGTTTGTAGGGAAGATGAGGCAGGAAGGTAAAGGAGAGAAAGTAAGATTTAAACCAAATGGATGGGTGACAGCAATTAAAATACAACACTTTCAGCAGTCTGTCTCGAGGGAGTAGATCGAGGGGAGCAGAGAAAAGGGTCAGCAAGAATTATCTAAAGCCAGGGAGGAGACGGACAAATCATTTCAAGATTGAAAGCAACACACACACACACACACACACACACACACACACACACACACACACACACACACACACACACACACACACACACACACACACACACACACACACACACACACACACACACACACACACACACACACACACACACACACACACACACACACACACACACACACACGATCTCAGCAGGTCAGGCAGCATCTACGGAAATGAATAGATACTTGATGTTTCAGGCCGAGACCCTTCTTCAAGATTCATCAAGAATTACTTAATGTCATTTCCAGCACACCAGCGTAAAGGAGAACAAAATAGTCGTTACTCCAGGTCCAGTGCAGCACAAAAGAAAACACAATACAAAAAGAACCTGGGTAGTGGGGAGGCCTGTGTGTGTGATGGAGCTGGCTGAGATCACAACCCTCCCCAACTTTTTTCCTATTTCGTGAGCGGCAGCCTCCACACCAGGCTGTGACGCAACCACTCACAATGCTCTTCGCGGTACGTCGTGGAAACCTGCCTCAGGGTCTGTGGTGCTGTACCAAATCTCCTCGATCTTCTTCGTGATTGCATCATCTTGGGCACAACAGCCAGACAGACAGACTTTATTGATCCAAGGCAGTCTCCTGAGATATGGACACTCAGAAACAGGGGGCCACTCAGGTTTTCCACCACTGAGCCCTCGACGAGTTCCGGTGCGCGCCGTCCCGATTTACGAGGCAGGATTTGCTGCGGCGTCGATTATACAGGTAACAAAATGGAAGATCGCCCAGATGGAACGCTGACTGCTTTACCCTCCACAGGTGCTACCAGAACCCCTGGATGGGGAGAAGTCCTACGGCCATAGTGTTGTTATTTTGTTTTTCCAGCGTGTGAAGTCTTTGCCAAGCATCCTCAAGGAGCTGTGGGAAGGGTTTGTTGCAGGAATCCCGGCAGTTCCTGGGACGCTGCACGGAGTACTTCACTAATCCCTCCATTCTCCAACCCATCCACCTCCCTGCTCCGAACGGATCGATATGCCATCGAGGTTAAATGTGCTCGTTACTGCACTGAACCAAGCTACTGCCCCTTCCGTGACCCGCAGAGCTGCTTGAAATAAATTGGACACCAGATTGATTCAGCCGTTCGCACACTGATTGCGCTATCGATCACAGCAGAAGGATTCAGTGGGACGTCAGCATTTACCTGGCCACAGAGAGAGAAAACACACACACACACACACACACACACACACACACACACACACACACACACACACACACACACACACACACACACACACACACACACACACACACACACACACACACACACACACACACACACACACACACACTCACTCACTCACTCACTCACTCACTCACTCACTCACTCACTCACTCACTCTGCTGGGGGAACCCAGCAGGTCAGGCATCATCTATAGAAAAGAGTAAACAGCCAATATTTCAGGCCAAGACCCTTTTCTTCAGGCCGTGGAGTACACAGAACGTAGAACGTTACAGCACAGTACAGGCCCTTCAGCCCACAAAGTTGTGCATCCTTGTAACCTACTTTAAGATCACTCTAACCTTTCCCTCCAACATAGCCCTCCATGTTACTATCATCCCCGCACCTATCTTTGAGTTTCTCGAGTGCCCCCGGATGTGTCTTAAAGTTCAAACTAAGTTTAATATCGAAGTACCTATGTCGCAATACTCCACTCCGAGATTCATGTTATTGCGGGCACTCACAGGGAAACAAGGAGAGACAGAACTGATGAAAACCTGTACACAAAGACAATCAATCTGCCTCTACTGGCACCGCTGGCCGCAGGTTTTACATATTCCCCACTCCCTGCGGGAAAAAACTTACCTCTGACAACCCCCGATACTTTCCTCCAATCACCTTAAAATGATTTCCCTTCATATTAGGCATTTGCACCCCGGGAAAACACCTCTCCGTAGGGTGTGTGTTTTTTTTAGATGAGATTTATTTATTTAGGTACAACGCAGAACAGGCCCTTCCGACCCTTTGAGCTGAGCCGTCCATCAACCCTCGATTTAACCCTAGCCTAATCACAGGACAATTTACAATGACCAATTAACCTACCAACCGGTAAGTCCTTGGAATGCAGGAGGAAGCTGGAGTGGTCACGGGGAGAACGTACAAACTCCTCACAGGCCGCAGCGGGAATTGAACTGCGCCTGTACTGCAAAGCGCTGTGCTAACCGTTCCACCTCCCTTAAAATTCCCCTTTCTTTCTCAAGGCACACTGAAAATACTCATCGTACCTCCTCAAGGTGTGACAACAGTGCAATCAATTTCTGGAAGGAAGTGTGGGAAATCGGTGACAGTCACATACAATGAAACTGTCAATAGACAGAGGAGCCCGTCGCTGTCTCCATGCCAAGAATGGAGCATCTTGTTGTTACTGCAAACATCAGGCACTCCAGTTGTGTCTAGTTTGGCCGATCATTTTTCCCTTGTTAATACAGCACGTCCTGGCAAATTTCTACAGCTACACCGTGGAGCGCATTCTAACTGGTTGTTTCGTTCTCCGGTGTGGAGGGGGAGGGGGCTATTAATATCCACTGTATTGTACTGCTGCCACAAAGTCAACAGATTTCACGGTGAAATGCGTTGTCTTCGCGGCAGCAGTAATAGAGATTGAAAAATTGAACCGCAGTAAATTTATGTTAAATAAGTGGTGCAGAAATAGAAATTAAAAAAGTAGTGATGTGGTGTTCATGGGTTCAATGCCCATTCAGAAGTCGGATGGCAGAGGGGAAGAAGCTGTTCCTGAATCATTGAGTGTGTGCCTTCAGGCTTCTGTACCTCCCTCCTGATTATAGCAATGAGAACAAGGCATGACCTGGGTGGTGGGGTTCTTAATGATGGACGTCACCTTCTTGAGGATGTTCCCGACACTACGGAGGCCGGCGCCCGTGAGTTCACAACTCTCTGCAGCTTATTTCGATCCTGTGCAGTGCCCCCCCCCCCCCCACCATAGCAGACGGTGATGCAGCCAGTTAGAAAGCTCTCCACGGTATGTCTGTAGAAATTTTCAACTGTTTTGGAGCCAGACTGAATTTTCTCAAACTCCAAATCAGACGTAGCCGCTGTCGTGCCTTCTTTGTAGCTGCATCGATATGTTGGGTCCGGGTTAGATCCTCAGAGATATTGACACCCAGGAACGTGAAATTGCTCGCTCCTTCCACTTCGGATCCCTCCTCGAGGACTGGTGCGTGTTCCCTTATCTTAACCTTTCTGAAGTCCACAATGAGAGTGTTCGCGCAACCAACGAGCTCACTTTTAAGGACTCGTTATCTCATGTTCCCATTATTTATTGCTATTTATTTATATTTGCATTTGCACAGTTTGTTGTCTTCTGCACTCTGGTTGATCTTTCATTGATCCTGTTATGGTTACTATTCTATAGATTAGCTGAGGATCCCCACAGAAAAATGAATCTCAGGGTTGAATATGGTGACAGGCATGTACTTCAATAATTAAATTTACTATTTACATCTATTCATTCACCTTTCATGACTTGATTTATTGGAGAACTCTTGGGGACTTGATAGCAAGCTACACCTCCAACCAGCTGTAAAGCACTCATACATGGCAGGAATCTGTGCCTTAATATCAGATTCAGATTGAATTATATATCATGTACATCAAAATATATGGTGAAATGCTCATTTGCGTTAACAACTAACACAACTGACTCCATCGCTAACACATCATGGTCACTATGTTCGGCGGAACAACAAAGCGACAATGACAGAACAAAAAGCCCAAGAGATTCTGCGGAAGCTGGAAATCCAGGGGAACGCACACACAAAATGCTGGAGGAACTCAGCAGGCCAGGCAGCACAGTGGAAATGAATAAACAGTCTGCGTTTCGGGCTGAGACCCTTCATCAGGACTGACGGGGAGCAGGGAAGACGCCAGAATGAAAAGGCGGGGAGAGGGGCCCGAAATGCCGGCTGTTTACCCGGTTCCATAGATGCTGCCTGACTTGCTGAGTTCCATCTAGTCTTCCAACCTCAGTTCAACACTACAGTAGACTTGCAGACAATGGCCCTCCAAGTTTCCTAGTGAACTCTCAGATTCTTGGACCCAGGCCTTTGGCCATGGGTCTTTGATTTCTGGACTTCCTATTGCCCTTTGATCTTGAAGTTCGAGCCTTTGACTCCAGACTCACCGACTTGCCTCCCTATAGGGGGTCACTGGTGATCTGATAATCATTGGCAGGTGCCCGCAGGGAAACGTTGGCCTACTGCGAGGCATTTTCATACCCATAAAACAAATTATGACAAATGAATCTGGCAGCAGGAGGATATAAAACCAGTGATGCCTGAAACTCCCTTCACTTTTTGGGACCCGAAGATAAAAATACTGACTTGTTGCCAACTAAGCCCATGTGTGTCGAGAGCTTTTCTGAAAATCCACCCCTTGGTCGCTTTGCTGTCCGTGATATGAGACAGATGGTGGCTGTCGGTGTGATCAAGTCAGTTACTAAGAAAGATCTTGCCACAAAAGCCACCAAGGCTGCCGGTAAAGTATTAAGCAAGAAGCGAATGTTACCACTGGCCACCAAGATCCAGCAAACCTTGAGACTTGCACCAAAATGTTTATTCATTACCAGCCAAATATGTATATTAATAAGAAACCGGATACTGACTAAGATGCATCGAAAGAAATTCAGAAGGATAAGGAATGATGGATTCTAAATGTAGATTCCAAAGTTAGCAGTGTAATTGCAAATGTCCTTTCACTAATTAGAAGCTGTTTTGGTTGTGTAATGATTTAAAACTAATAAATATTCAAAACCAAAAAAAAAACTGACTTGTATCCGGACGTAACTGCTCCTGGAGCACCGGTGAGGAAGTGACCATTGCTGTCTCTCAGATGAGGTGTTCCTCCATGGACTGTGTCTGCCATCACATGGGGCACTTCAGCCAATGGGGGCATGGGATAGATTCTGATCTCCTGACCAATATTCATCCCTCAATCGACCTGACAAACAGCTTACCTGGTCATTGACACGTTGCTGGTTATGGAACTGTGCTGTCCATCACTGGGCAGCAAACCTTCCTATGTTATTACACCTCAGAAGCAGGTGGGCCATCAAAAAAACAACATGTAAATTCGAGTCTGTTGACTGCATTTTAAGTTCTCGTGTCTGTCTGATGTGGCAACGGTAGCAAACAATAATCATGAGCGCTGAATCGCGCCAACTAGTCTGCTTCACTGATCAATCAAGGCTGATTATCTTCCCCCAAACCCATTCTCCCACATTTTCAACCCCTTTACCAATCAAGAACCTACCAAACTTTACCTTAAAAACACTCAATAACTGTCTCCACAGCCCCCTGTGGCAATAAATTCCACAGATTCACCACCTTCTGGCTGAAGAAATTCCTCCTCATCTTCGTTCTAAAAGGTTTATCCCTTCTTCAGAGGCTGTACCCTCTGACCCTAGACTCTCTCACTATTGGAGAACGGCTGAGAGGATCCTAGGGGTCTCCCTACCATACACCAGGGGCATTTATCAGGAGCGTACGCAGGGCCCTTAGTATTATCAAAGATCCCACTCATCCATCCAGCATCCTCTCTGACAGTCGACCATCAGGCAGGAGATGCCGATGGATTAAGACGAGAATGGTCAGAACAGGAAACAGCTTCTTATCTCAGGCCATTAGGCTTCTGAACTCTTTGCTGCATCACATTCGAAGTGTCATCGGATAATTTGTACTATACCCTACAATATTTATACACTTCACTTTGTTTATGTATGCATAATCCATAGAACCAGAGAACATTACAGCACAGAAACAGGCCTTTTGGCCCTTCTTGGCTGTGCCGAACCACTTTTCTGCCTAGTCCCACTGACCTGCACCATATCCCTCCATACACCTCTCATCCATGTACCTGTCCAAGTTTTTCTTAAATGTTAAAAGAGAGCCCACATTTACCACGTCATCTGGCAGCTCATTCCACACTCCCACCACTCTCTGTGTGAAGAAGCCCCCCCCCCCCCCCCCCACAATGTTCCCTTTAAACTTTTCTCCCTACATCCTTAACCCATGTCCTCTGGTTTTTTTCTCCCCTAGCCTCAGTGGAAAAAGCCTGCTTGCATTCACTATCAATGCCCATCATAATTTTATACACCTCTATCAAGTCTCCCCTCATTCTTCTACGCTCCAGGGAATAAAGTCCTCACCTATTCAACCTTTCTCGGTAACTCAGTTTCTCAAGTCCCTGCAACATCCTTGTAAACCTTCTCTGCACTCTTTCAACCTTATTAATATCCTTCCTGTAATTCGGTGACCAAAACTGCGCACCAATACTTCTGCAGATTTAATTCTTACTTTCCTAAGTTATTGTGTGTTCTGTGTGCTACAGTGCTTTACAACCTCGTCCCGTTTGGCAGTACACATGTATATAGTTAAGCGACAATAAACTCGACTTGAAAACACTCTATTCAGGCCTTATGGGATCAAGTAGGCCTCAATGAGATTCTGCACCTTCCGAAACCTGTGGAGTGCAGGCCCGGAGCTCTCAAATGCTCCTCATATCTTTTTCCTTCCCAATAATTCCTCTGAATGTCCTCCGGACCTTCTCCATGGCTAGCACTTAGATACCTGGCCCAAAATTGCTCACACTATTTAATAGTTTAATTTAATATCAGAGGATGTATACGGTATATAACCTGAAATTCTTACTCTTCACAGACATCCAAGAAACAGAGAAAAAAACTCAAAGAATGAACGACAGAAAAACATTAGAACCCCATAGCCCCCTCCCCCAAGACGCACCAGTAAAAGTATCAACCCTCCCCCCTCCCACTTGCTCCAGCAAATGCACCGATCTCCCACCACCCACCATGCAAGCAACAGCAAAGCACCCAAAGGGGCCATGAGCTACAGTCCATCGAAAGCTACTGCCCACCCCAACACTTCGACATCTCAGGCAGGCCCCCACTCTAGTGAGGGGAAGAGTTATCGCTCCCGTCGCAGCGAGAGGGGAGGCCAACAGCGCGCTGTCAGCCCAGTATCTCATCAAGCCTCTGCAGTACTTCCATGCTTTTATATTCTAGTCCTCATCTGGGCAGAATGCCCCGACTAAACGTGCTTTGCGCCTGACGTTCAGTCGTTTGCAAAAGATCCACAATCCATGTGTTGACAGTCACCGAGGGTAACTGAGTTGCGTGACTGGGTGATATTATCTGCACAGCTGGAAGAGCACAGCCAAAATTATTCAGGATTACCCTTCCCTCAACACGAGCCCTCGAAGTGCACGAAGCTGATAACATTGATAATGCAACACGCTTCGGACGTGCAGATACACTGCGCGCGAGACAAGTTACTTTCGGTAAATAAAAGACTTGGCAGACCAGTTGCAAGTTAAAGACGAGCTCTGAGATTTCAAGTATTTTCTTCCCTTTAGCCAAAAGAACCTCCACAGCATTTCCTTGTAAAAATAATAAAGATTTAAAAGTCTTGTTCAGTTGTTGGATCCAGACCAAAGCAACAGCCAATTCAGTCGGCTAGATCTACAAACAACGCAAACAGAACTTTTTTTTTAAAAATCCCCGTTCCAGTTACACTAGGTTCATTGGAAGTTGATTCGAAAATGGTGACCTGGTGTTAACACTCAAATTTCCTTCTGGGCCCAATATTCAGAAGCCCGTTTACTTAGAGTCTGCCAAGAGAGGCCTTGCAACATGTTGAGGTTCTACCTTTGCATTCCCTTTTTAAGACCACCTCTACGTCCTGGATAAAATTGGAAGCCACGGCTTCCATCTGGACATCTGATCCTTTAAACAAAAAATCGCTATTTTCTGCGATTTTCATCGGGACGGGCTGGCTCTGAATCCTGAAGTCAGCGAATGACACAGCCCCCAAGTTGAACTGAACCAGACTATTCAAACTAAATTTGAACATTCCTAGACTGTTTTAATGACTCTGTGGTTTGATGTTTCATACTCTGTGTGTCTTTCACTCGTTTTTCTTTGCTGCTTGCGTGACCAGTTTCTCTTTGCGCGTCGGGTGTTTGATGTTTTTACTGAACGGGTTCCGTGGTGTTTCTTTTGTTTCGTGGCCGTCTGGGGGAAGATGACTCCCAGGGTTGAATACTGCGTGCATACTTTGATAATAAATATACTTTGAACTATCTGAACTTGGCTGAAAATCATAAGACATTTACAATAATCCTGAAGATTCAAGAGTCTAAATCAAACGCTTACCCTAATGGAAACCAGAAGTATCCAAAATACCTCTTCGCTCCACACCTCTCGGCCTCTGTCGCTATCTCCATCCCTCCCTTCCCCGTGTGGCTCCATCTGACCATCCGCACCTCCTCACCTATCGCTAGCCACATCTTGTCTCACCCCTCTCTCCTCTTCATAGTGGCTCAGTATACACTCTCAGTCTGGACGCAGGATCTCCTCCTGAAACCTCAATCATCTCTTTGCTGCCTCACCTGCTGAGCTCCTCCACTTTCTACCCCTCTCTCGATGGTCACAGCTCTTTTGCGGCTCAATGTGGACCACGGGGGTTGTTTACAGCGCCAGTGAACAGGGCCCAATTCCTGCTGCTGCCTGTGAGGAGTTTGTACGTTCTCCCTGTGACCGCGTGGGTTTCCTCCGAGTGCTCCGGTTTCCTCCCACGGTCCAAAGACGCAAGGTTTAGCTCGTTGTGTGCATGCTGTTCTGGTGCTGGGCGCGTGGCAACACTTGCAGGCTGCCCCCAGCAGATCATTCAGACAATGTTGGTCATTAACCTCCAAGAGGACCACAGCCTTGTCGTGGTTTGGAGGCTTGTGTGCCTCAATGACCTGGAGAGCTTTGTTGGCTGGGGTCAGGGCTTTACGCTTTGGCTCTTGGTAGGGTCACCCATGCCAAACAGGTCAAAGGGTAGAGGCCAGACTAAGAGTGGTCAACCGGTCCTCCAGGCTCAGGGGGTTCAGCTCAGGTCTAACAACCGTGACTGGTAAAAACAAAATTGTTACGGAAACAGCAATGAAGAATCCTTCTACATCTGAGTGCGATGGTATTCCTAAGTCTCCACCCAGGAATTGTGTGACTGACAAGAGTGAAAACCAAGAAGAATCTACTGACACAATGAAGGAAGCCCTGAACATCACCAGAGATGGAGGATCTTCACTGTTGTCCTAAACGCCAGTGGCATAACGGACAACAAGATGGCCGTTGACACAAATTACTCAGCTCCCAGTTTGCTTTGATGTGCATGTGACAAATAAAGCTAAGCTTTACTTTTACACCTACACCTCCAACTATTAAGTGGTTGTGAAACATCCCAAGCTTATGGTAAGTACAAGTTGTATTAAAGTGGCAATGAAAACTAATCTGAAACTACAGGAGCCACAGGACTTACACCACCAGGTTCAGGAACAGTTACTACTCCCTCAACCATCAGGCTCTTGAACCAAAGGGGACAACTACATTCACTTGCCCCATCCTTAAGACGTTCTCACAACCTATGGACTCACTTTCAAGGACTCTTCATCTCATGTTCTCGATATTTATTGCTTATTCATTTCTTATTATTTCCTTCTTTTTGTATTTGCAGCTTGTCGTCTTTTGCACACTGGTTGAACACCCAAGTGGGTCATTGATTCTATGATGGTTATGAGTCCATTATGGATTTATTGAGTATGTCCACAGGAAAATTAATCTCAGGGTTGTACGTGGTGACATATACTGTATGTACTTTGATAATAGATTTACTTTGGACTTTGTAAATATCACAATAGTTTTTATTGTCACTGGGAATGTCTGGTATGGCGAGGTGGAGGAAGTGGCTACTGCACAGGATCAAAATAAGCTGCAGAAAGCTCTAAACTCAGTTAGCTCCATCATGGGCACTAGCCTCTGTAGTGTCCGGACATCCTCGAGGAGCGAAGCCTCGATAAGGCGGCATCCATCATTAAGGACCCTGAACTCTTGGGACATGCCCTCTTCTCATTGTACCATCAGGAAGGAGATACAGGAGCCTGAAGGCACACACACTCAACGATTCTGGAATAGTCAGACCACAAGACCATAAAATATAGGAGCAGAAGTAGGCCATTCGGCCCATCAAGTCTGCTCTGCCATTCAATCATGGGCCTATCCAATTCTTCCAGTCATCCCCACTCCCCTGCCTTCACCCCATACCCATTGGTGCCCTGACTAATCAAGAACCTATCCATCTCTGCCTTAAATGCACCCAATTAATGCAACTGGGTTCTTAATGTAATTTACCAGATTTTATTATGTAGTGCAACACACTGATGCTACATAACAACAAATTTTACAAAACATGGCGCTGATATTAAACTTGATTCTGATAGTGGATACAAGACATCTTAATTTCCCTGGTCACATGTTATATAGACCGGCAGGAGCTTAAAAGATCTACAAAATGCATCAACTGGCTAACCTGCATTCAAAGCAACTCCAAGCAAGGTAAACAGTTATTTACTCTGAAGGGCTTCTTTCACCTGGTGTCTTTATTCTGCATTCTCTTTAACGTCTGGTTCAACCTGAAAATGTGGAGCTGTCAGCAGTAAACAGGATTTCAAACAGCAAGAGGAATTCTATTGTGGTTGATGTCTTAATTAGCTATTCAACTCTGCCCAGCTTAGAGCCAGCTACAGCTGCACAGTAAACTGCAAAACTCATTTAAATCCTGCAGAGTGTTACCTTGGCTCATACAACAATCAGTGATAACATCTATTATCAGAAGCCTACATGTCACCGTATGTTATCCCGAGTTTCATTTTCTTACGGCATTCACAGTAGAACAAAGAAATAAAACAGAATCAGTGAAAAACTGCACACAGAGACTGACAAACAACCAAGGGACAAAAGAATACATATTATGCAAATACATATTGTGCAAATACAAATAATCAATTAAACATTAATAATGATGTTTGAAAGAAAGCCTCCAAGAGGTCTACAACCTTGTTATAGGGTTTGGAGGCTTGCGTGCCTCAATGACCCGGAGAGCTATGTCGGCTGGAGTCAGGGCTTTGTGCTTTGGCTCTTGGTAGGGTCACCCATGCCAAACAGGTCAAAGGGTAGAGGTCAGAGTAAGAGTGGCCCACCAGTCCTCCAGGTTTGGGGGTTTAACAACCCTGACTGGTCAAACAAAATAGTTACAGAAACAGCGATTAAGAATCCCTCTGCATCTGAGTGCGATGGTATTCCCGAGTCTCCACCTGGGACTCACGTGACTGATAGTAGTGAAAACTGAGAGGAAGCTACAGACACGATGAAGGAAGCCCTGAACACCGCCAGAGATGGAGGATCTTCATTGCTGCCCTAAATGCCAGCAGTCTAATGGCGTAAGTAAAAAAAAAAATAAAAGATAAGACAAAAATAAGTTAATTAACTAATTGATACTGAAAACAAGTTGTAGAATCATTGAAAGTCAATCAATAGGTTGTGGAATCAGCTTACTATTGAGATGAGTGAATTTATCCAAGCTAGCTCTCAAACCTAATGGCTGAAGGGCAATAACCAACGTACCTTATAAGGCGTTCACGTATGCGTGCGTGCACATCGTTTGCTACTAACACACAAAGGAATTTAAACTGTACACAAAAGGTTGTCACCCTCTACCTCATTGGCATGTTCAGTATATTTCACGATCGTACACAATCACATTTCCTTTTCCGGTTTCTGATGCGGACGGTGCTGACAACGTGGGGTTTGTGATGATTTGTCTGCAGATTTTAGAACTGGCTTATTTATACTGTTTTTATTGAAGAAATTATTGAGTGCGCACGTTAATGTCACTGGGCACAAAATTGCACTGCACAAGATTTGCATGCACACTGGTCATTACAAATTAGAGGGAACATTGGCAATAACTGTTTCTGAATCTGGTGCTGTGGGACATCAGGCTCCTGAACCTCCTGCTCGATTTTTCATGATGGATGGGGCATGGTAGAGGATTCATTCCCGAGGGGGCATGTTGGAAGGACCTTTGAAATTTGTGCTCTTGGTATAAACATGAGTTTGTATTAGGAACTCTTGGATTCCTGCAGAAGCCCAACCGATTACCCACTCCCCTAAAGGGGCCACTGTATACACTTTGACCATAATATATAGGAACAGAATTAGGCCATTCAGCCCATCAAGTCTGCTCTGCCATTTGATCGTGACCAATTTATTTTCCCTCTCAAACCCATTCTCCTGCCTTCTCTCCATAAAACTTTGACACCCTTACTACTCAAGGATCTATCAACCTCCACTTTAAAGATATCCAATGAATTGGCCTCCACAGCCGTCTGCGGCAATGAATTTCACAGATTTACTGCCCTCTGGCTATAGAAATTCCTCCTTGTCTCGGTTCCAAAGATAACATCCAAGAGAAGTTTGGTTAAGCAAATGATGGGTGGGGTATGGTCCAGGTGCGGGTCGATGGGGACTAGGTAGGATAACAGTTTGGCACAGACTAGGGATTCACGACTTGCAAGGGACGTCACCTTAGGATATAGGAGCAGAATTAGGCCATTTGGCCCATCGAGTCTGCTTCTCCATTTCACATGGCTGGTCCATTTCCCTCCCAGTCCCAATTGCCCGCCTTCTCCTCGTATCCTTTCTCGCCCTGACCAATCAGGAATCAATCAACCTCTGCCTTGTCTGTGTATTGAGGTGGGCACTCTGGTTCTAGGCTCTCTCACAAGTCCTGTTCTGGTGGTGTCTACATCCTGCTCAAGATGGACCATTCCAAACTGTCCACTTGAGTGGCTCAGTATACAAGTCACCGTATCCAATAGCAACCACTGGCAATGAGTGTGGGGCTGTAACTGTTGGCCCGACCAACGACTTGCAGCATCACTCATTTCCAACAAGGACTGAGAACGGGACACTTCAGTTATGAAACTCAGATAAGTTGCGCAAAGGGCATGGTTGGAAAATCACGGGCCTCAGCTGCTGCGTAATTCTTGAGAAAAGAGCTATGTCGCTATTTGACGTACACTCAATGGACACTTCGTACCTGCTCGTTAATGCAAATATCTAATCAGCCAATCATGTGGCAGCAGCTCAGTGCATAAGAGCATGCAGGCAGGGTCAAGAGGTTCAATTGCTCACACTAAACATCAGAAAAGGGGAGGAAATGTGATCTAAGTGACTTTGAACCGTGGAGTAATTATTGGTGCCAGATGGGGTGGTTTGAGTATCTCAGAATCTGCTGACCTCCTGGGATTTTCACGCACAACAGTCTCTAGAGTTTACAGAGAATGATGCGAAAAACAAAAACAAAAATCCAGAGAGTGGCAGTTCTGTGGGCGAAAATGCCTCGTTAATGAGAGAGGTCAGAGGAGAATGGCCAGACTGGTTCAAGCTGACAGGAAGGCGACAGTAACTCAAGTAACCACAAGGTACAACAGTGGTGCGTAGAAGAGCATTTCTGTACATACAACACACGAAACCTTGACGTGGACGGGCTACAGCAGCAGAAGACCATGAACATACACTCAACGGTCACCTTATTAGGCACCTAGTAAAGTAGCCACTGAATGTATGTGACATAACTGTTGCCCACTGACCAACGGTACATCACACCTTTGTTCCTTGGTTCACTGGTCAATTCCTCGTAAGCCCCCAGATCGCACCGGCGCACGACCGTGGGACAGTATCACCCACCCGGGGTGCTCGCAATGGAATGGAAGTGGCGACGGACTGACCTCAAACGTTGTAACTCGACCAAGAAGGTATTTGCTGCTGCATCCCTTCCTGTACAAGACCCTGGATGGCAGAAACTACATGAAGGAAAAGTTTACTGCAGTAGAACTCAGCTGATATCTGTATAGACCCATACCTACAGGGGACGCCAAGAGAGGCTAGAGAATAAGTGTTCCCTCCTCCCTTTACTATCAAGTGCCAATTAAGTCGCATTACGATCAGATTAGCAATGGATTTCTGAAGTTATTGAAACAGCAACATTTGTTCCTTTTACCTTATAATTACAGAAACAATATCTTCTCTCTATATTAATTTTAGCTGAAGATTAGCTTAATCTGTTACATGTACATCGAAACATACAGTGAAATGTGTCTTCCGTATCAAATCAAATCAGTGACAGGGGTGGCAGTTTCCAATCCTCGACACGCTTCCAGTGCTAACATAGCATCTCACTGACACTGACCCGTACGTCTTAGGATCGCGAGAGGAAACCGGAGCAGCCGGAGGCACACGCGCTCACGGGGAGAACGTACAAACGCCTTCCAGGCAGCGGCTGGAATCGAACCCGGGTCGGCGATCGCTGGTGATGTAAAGCGATCGGACTGGCCTTTAGATCCCGACCTCCCCACCGTGCTTCCCTCAGTGAAAACCTGTCGAGAGGCGGGTGTGCTCGTGCGCGCACGCGGTTGGGTTAAGCAAAAAAGCAAACATTACCAGCACACTGCGACCACGTCTGCAACGACCTGCACTGCGTTCGAGCATCATTTCCATAAAGACACTGCAACGTCATACATTATTCATTCAGACGTACTCGTGAGTCACTGCAATGGCGTGTTGATCAGAATAAATACACAATTCAAACGACTGCTTTCAAAGCCAGCCACCGAGGCAGCTGAGAATTTCCCCGCTTTAGAAAGCCAAACAGCTGGATCTTCCCTAATCTAATTGTCAGTTATGCATGTTTCAAGGCTGCCAGCTTTGGCAAGGGCTGATCTAGGCACTAAACAAACTAACAGGCGCTAGAGAGACTGCAGATACTGGAAAACCGGAACAGCAGCACTCACCAAACGTAGGAGGAACTCAGTGAGTCAGGCAGCATCCAGGGAGGGAAGTGGACAGCTGATGGGACTTGGCCGAAAGCGTCAATTATCCATTCCCCTCCATAGCTGCCACCTCGCCTGCTGAGTTCCAGTGCTTTCTGCGTGGCAACAATTGTCTAAAGATTAGTTTTTAATCAAAGGCAAGAGTTGGAACTTACACGTGACCCCCACCACCCAGGTCGTGCCTTGCTCTCATTGCTGCCGTCAGGGAGGAGGTACAGGAGCCTGAAGGCAAACACTCAGCGATTCAAGAGCAGCTTTTTCTGTAGAACATACAGGACACAGAACCGTACAGCACAGGAGCAGGCCATTCAGCCCACAATATTGTGCTGAACCATCTTTAAAAAATCAAAAACACCCAAACACTCATCCCTCCTACCTACATCATGTCCATATCCCTCCATCTTTCTCACATCCATGTGCTTATCCGAACGTCTCTTAAAAGCCCCTAATATACAACGTTTGTATTTGCCTCTACTACCATACCAGGCAGTGCATTCCAGACATCCATGACTCTGAGTAAAACACCGACCCCTCACATCACCCTCGAACCTACCCCCAATCGCCTTCAATGCATGCCCTCTGGTAAACTGTAATTCACATTTTTCCCCTCTCTATTATCGCGTATTGCATTGTACAGCTGCCGCAAAGTCAACAAATTTCACGACGTCTGCCGGTGATATTAAACCTGATTCTGTAATCAGAGCAAAATGTTCTCCTAATAAACCCCCTCCTCTCGGGAGAGATCGACTGTAGTAGAAGCTGTCTCAAGACCACAATAACAAAAGGCTGTGTTAATAAATCATTCTCCAATGTTTCCCTTCCTGGAAAAAAGTATCACGCTGTTTGCAAAGACAGATGTTTTAAAAAAAACCCCACAAATACCGTTAGTCAGGGTCAAGCCGCATACCTGCGTGTGCAAAGCATGCCCCGGTAAATCTCAAATCTCCTGAGCAGCAGATTCTGACCCCTCGTTGTCTTGCACCTCCTTCACGTTGAGCCAAGACCCCATTCTGTCAAGTCCGAGCGCTGGCTGGTGTGCTATGGTTGACTCATTAAAAGAACTCACCCACAGGAATTTTTCTTTCCTCAGAAATTCCTCAGAAAATCAGAGATTTGAAAGTAGTGGGGGGAGGAAATCTCTTACTATCTTTCCTTTCGGTTAGTCCTGACGAAGGGTCTCGGCCCGAAACGTCGACAGCGCTTCTCCCTATAGATGCTGCCTGGCCTGCTGTGTTCCACCAGCATTTTGTGTGTGTTGTTGTTTGAATTTCCAGCACCTGCAGATTTCCTCGTGTTTGCGTAGTAAAAGAGGTATGGCTTTGGAGGAAGCATCAACTCTTTGAAGAAGAAGCTGGATATGGAGACAGTGACGAAAGAAAGACGTACACAGAATCTGGAATTCACAGCTTGAAGGACGGATGAGGCCAAGATGATACTACTCTTGATTAGAGCTGAGAAATGGAATTAGCTGGCATGGACCTGAAGGGACAAATAGCCTCCTTTCCCATTTTAAACACCAATGATTTTATGACTTCATAACTCAATTGATTCTTTCCAGCCCCACATCCCTCAGGAGCTTACCATGTTCTAAAGTATCAGTGCCTGAATCTAATTATTCCATTACTGGAGAAAGTAATTGCCTGTCTTATAGCGCTGCAGTCACAGAGAAAGTCTAGAGTGGGGAGATAAATAAGGAGAAGGGGCCAAGATGAAGTAGCTTGAGTGAGCAAGAGTTCATCTTTATAATCAAGGGTTCATCTCATTCACTTTTAACTGACCTGGAAGTATTTTAATATTTGAGGACAAGTGAGGAGCGAGTGAGTAGCTTCAGGTTCCTGGGTGTCAAGATCTCCGAGGATCTAACCTGGTCCCAACGTATTGATGTAGTCATAAAGAAGGCAAGACAGTGGCTATACTTTATTAGGAGTTTGAAGAGATTTGCATGTCAATTACACTCAAAAACTTCTATAGTTGTACTGTGGAGAGCATTCTGACATGGAGGGGCTACTGCACAGGACTGAAAGAAGCTGCAGATGGTTGTAAATCTAGTCAGCTCCATCTTGGGCCTACAAAATACCCAGGACATCTTCAGGGAGCAGTGTCTCAGAAAGGCAGCATCCATTATTAAGGACCTCTAACACCCAGGGCATGGCCTTTTCTCACTGTTACCATCAGGTAGGAGGTACAGAAGCCTGAAGACACACACTCAGTGATTCAGGAACAGCTTCTTCCCCTCTGCCATCAGATTCCTAAATGGACATTGAAGCTTTGGACACTACCTCACTTTTTTAAAAAAAAATATCCAGTATTTCTGTTTTTGCACTTTCTTAAATCTATTCAATATACCTAATTGATTTACTAATTTATTTATTATTATATGTTTTATTTTATTTATTTTTTCTCTTTCTTTTAGATTATGTATTGCATTGAACTGCTGTTGCAAAGTTAACAAATTTCATGTCACATGCCTGTGATGTTGAAATGCCGGTCACGTCACCTGACTGTGATTCTGAAATCTTTGCAGAGAGATGATTTGTTAAAAAGGACGTGAATCAAGGCTGATGACTCTTCACAGAGGGCCCTGTGGGACTAAAGTGGTAAAGATGGTAGCGTCTTTTTGGTGCTGCAGTTACATAGTGTGGAACACCAGCAACCTTCAACCTGTCGTCAAGACAGACATTTTAAATTACCTGCAGTTTCTGGTTTTAAACCGTTTGTACTTAATTGTGTCAGCTCCTCCCATCTCTGATTCCCAGCAGTGCACCACCCTGACCTGAAAATGTATTGTCCTCTTTGTCAATTCATTCAAGTCCTGAACCCCACTGACTAGCTTCCCCGCCATCAGACAATCTACCACACTTCAAGGTTCAAGATGGCTGCTCTCCACGATTTTCTTGAGGGCATTTAGAGGTGAGAAATAAATAATGGCCTTGCTGGCAAAGATTGGTGAATACAAATAAAAACTTATACTCAATCTGCAAAAATTTTAATTGACGTTTCATTTGGGTTTTGAAGAAATGCTAAATCTCTCTTTCAGGGGATTGGCCATTCAGAGGGATTGTACCTCTGACTAGAGAACATAACAAGCACAAGATGCTTGAGGAGGAAGTTCTGGTTATTGAGACAGATTTATAATGGAAGAGGTGTTAGATGATGCGTGGTGGGGTGGAGATACGTCTCTACCAAAAGGAGGTGTAAGGTGCTCCTGCCTTCTGCTAGTTTGCCAGCTGCTCTTGGGCAAGGGGTAACACCTGCTTAGCCCCCCGATGAGGATCACATGGAGCAAAGGGAACAGGTGGTGGATGGTCGTATGAGCAGCTGGCATGCATCACAAGTCCTGGTTATATGACCACTGACGCCAGGCAGACAGTCTCTGAAGAGTATTGATAATGGCCGGGGTCACCCGTCTTGTAAAGACTCTGCCCTGAAAAAGGCAATGGCAAACCACTTCTGAAGAGAAATTTGCCCAGAACAATCACGGAACCATGATTGCCTACGTCATATGACATGGCGCAAAATGATGATGTCACACGACGCATGATGATGTACTGACCTAGTGAAAAGCTAGCCTCACATTCCATTCATACAGATCAAATTATTACACAGAGCATTGAGGCAGAACAAGGTAAAATTAATAACAATAACTAGAAAATTTCCACAGATGTACCATTCAAAGCATTCTGACTGGTTGTATCGCTACCTGGTATGGCAGCACCATTACATAGAGTCTTCACAGCACTGTTGACTCAGCCAGCTCCATCAGAGGTTCAAACCCCACCTCCCCAACATCAAAGATATCCTCAAAAGGCATTGCGTCGAGAAGCTGGCATCCATTATTAATACCTTCACCGTCCAGGACATGCCCTCTTCTCATTACCACCATCAGGGAGGAGGTACAGGAGCCTGAAGACCCCTCTCCTCATTACCACCATCAGGGAGGTGGTACAGGAGCCTGAAGACCCCTCTTCTCATTACTACCATCAGGGAGGAGGTACAGGAGCCTGAAGACCCCTCTTCTCATTACCACCATCAGGGAGATGGTACAGGAGCCTGAAGACCCCTCTTCTCATTACTACCATCAGGGAGGAAGTACAGGAGCCTGAAGACCCCTCTTCTCATTACTACCATCAGGGAGGAAGTACAGGAGCCTGAAGACCCCTCTTCTCATTACTACCATCAGGGAGGAGGTACAGGAGCCTGAAGACCCCTCTTCTCATTACCACCATCAGGGAGGAGGGACAGGAGCCTGAAGACCCCTCTTCTCATTACTACCATCAGGGAGGAGGTACAGGAGCCTGTAGACCCCTCTTCTCATTACTACCATCAGGGAGGGGGTACAGGAGCCTGAAGACCCCTCTTCTCATTACTACCATCAGGGAGGTGATACAGGAGCCTGAAGACCCCTCTTCTCATTACTACCATTAGGGAGGTGGTACAGGAGCCTGAAGACCCCTCTTCTCATTACTACCATCAGGGAGGTGGTACAGGAGCCTGAAGATGCTCAACATTTGAAGAACAGTTTCTTCCCCTCTGCCATCAGGTTTCCGAACAGTCCATGTTCCAAACTCAGGAACACTATCTTACTTTTCATCTTTTGCACTACTTATTTCTCTTACATTGTAGCTATTAACAATTTGGTTTGCCTGCACTATACTGTTGCCGCAAAACAAATTCCATGACTAAAGTCATTCACAATAAACACAGCTCTGAATGCAGAATAAAGTGTAACAGCTACTCTGAAAGTACAGTGCAGGTCACACTGGACAACAAATTTTTTTTTGGACGTGCTGCTTCCTCAGAATTTTTTTTTGTATTTAAGATAAACTGCTTGGAGCTGAACATAATTTCAGGCTACTTGTGTCACGTAGGAATTTGTTGAAATAAGAAATTAACTTTTATTGAATAGAATGCACGTAATTGCATAACAGTGCTGACGCTTTGCAATAGATCAACAAAGCTAAAAATGTTTTGATGATGACTTTCATTTGTACTCAGTGTCTGAGGCTTCTCGTTTAAGTGTCCAACAATAATCAGCCAATATTGATGGATTCCAATTGCCCTGATACCGTTTCTCCATGACCACAATGTCCTGCTGAAACCTTTCACCGTGCTCGTCACTGACGGAGCCAAGATTTGCAGGGAAGAAGTCCAAATGGAAAGGCAGAAAATTAATCTTTAGTGACACGTTGCACTTCATGGTTTTGTATGCTTGAAGCATGTTGTCAACCAGCTCTGTAGTTGACAAGTAGACTTTCAACAACATCGTGGAATGCCTTCCATGTGATTTTCTCCAGTCCCAACAGAAGTTCTTTGAATTGCCTGTCGTTGATGTCCTGTTTGATATGTGGACCAACAAAAATGCCTTCCTTAATCCTGGCATCAGTTATTCTGACTTGAACTACGAATTAAAATAAATATAGACATTTCAAAAATATGGTGCATGATAGGGAACTCCCCTGGTGATTTTCATGATCAGCAGCCCAAATCTATAAAATACACCCAAAAGTATTTAGGAAGCAAAAGGTTTGTTGTCCAGTGCAATCAATGAGGTGCAAGGTAGATTGTGAGATCAAGAATCTAGCTATCGTCCTAAGAACCCATTTAATAGTCTTTGATAGAAGCTGTCCTTGAGCCAAGTGGTACATGCCTTCAGGCTTTTGTATCTTCTGCTCAATGGACGAGGGGACAAGAGAAAGCATCTCGCGTAGGACCAAATCTTTAGCATAGCGGGTGAAATGCCAAGTTTTGAGCTGGACGCTGTTCTTCCGCACTTGCTCTTGACAATCCGCTGAGCCAAGCGGAGAGCATTCCATCGTACTCCTGACTTGTACATCAGTCAACACCCTCCAAAGTATTTGCTGTGACATCGAGTGAAACTCGGAACCTACTCATGCTTAGCCTACTGTTAGATCAGCGTGACACTTTAACGCCGCTGTAGCAATCCTCCAAAAGCCCGCTTGCCCTGTCAGCGCTGTTTTTATAATTGGCTCCCTCAGAGATGTTTATCAATCTTCTGGCCTTCTGTTGAGGCTCAGAACAAGGAAATTTATCCAAAAGATTAAATGTGGGGTTTTTTTGAAAGTCTATAAATGGAAAGTAAGATAGAGGATATCCATATTCGGAAAGTTTTCAGATTCTGAGGTGGGACTCCAGTGAATTGCCTTATAATTCCAGGTCTGTAGTCTGTTCCACCCCTTCCACACACTAAAATATGCCTGCATCTACCACAGGGTCATAACACTTTAAATACGGGTATGACCAGAATGCTAGATAATCTTTTTGGTAAATTATTCCAGGTGGGTAAGAAAGATAAAGGGCTGGCTTCACTTATCACCTTCCAGCTCGCCTCTTTCACCCCCCCCCCATTTTATTCTTCCCCCCCCTTCCTGAAGAAGAATCTTAGCCCAAAACGTCGACTGTTTGTTCATTTCTATGGACGCTGCCTGACCTGCTGAGTCCCTCCAGCATCTGGAGTGTGTTGTTGCTTTGTATTTCCAGCGTCTGCAGACTTTCTTGTGTTTATAGTGTCGAAGCTTGGCCAGGCACATGACCTCACAATCTACCAGGTTATCATCCTCACTTCATTCACTACCTGCATTGCATTCTACGCATACCTATTGCATTTCGTTCTGCATTATTATTGTTTTACCCTGCTCGAGCTCAATGCACCGTGTAATGGCTTGACTCCTATGAGCAGTATGCAAGACAAGCTTTTCACTGTCCCTCGGTACATGTGAGATAGTAAACCAATCCCAATACTATTTGCCTCAGTGAATCTCCCTGCGATTCCCCAAAACTTCTTTCCCCGTCACCAATTTGCCGTAGCGTCACGGCCCCGCCGATTCCCGGCCGGAGTCACCGACGGAAGCGGGAAGGTTACAACATCGAGACGGCGGTATTCACTGCTGCTGAAAGGCGACCCTCGAGTCGGGGGGTGGGGGGAGAGCACTCGAAAAAGCAACGCTGCAGATTGTGACACTGAGCTGGTCTCCCTCTCACCTGCTGCAGGAGCAATCGCTCGCTCCCTCTCCCCCCTGGCTATTGAGTGCGAGAGCCAGCCTGAGATGCCAAAACATTGGGATGGACAGCGATTTCTTTTTGATCGACTCAAGATCACGGACTCTGGGGGCTTTGCTGCGGCACGGTGGGTGGTGGGGGTTGGTGCTTTGCTGCTGCTTGTGTACGGGAGCAGGGAGGGGGGCTTTGGGGTCTAATGTTTTTCTGTCATTCATTCTTTGGGTTTTACTTTTTCTGTTTCGTGGATGTCCGTGTAGAGTAAGAATTTCAGGTTGTATATTGTATACAATATCTGTACCAGTGATAGCCACAGGAATTCCTTCCGTTAGCTACAGAAAAGGTTGGATGTTGTGCCGATGTGCAAGCAAATGAAAAGTGGTGAGTTTTACCGTGAGGGATTGTGACAGGTCTACTGATCGTAATTACCACTGGTCAAGGGGTGAAGCTGCATGCACCCGGGGACAGATTTTGCTTGGCACCGAATTATTTTCCAGGAGCTGCTTTTTCATGCCACACTGCCTATAAACCTATTAATAGGCTGGGTTAGCACTGCAGGCGTGTTCATGTAATTGGCAAGTCGTGCCAACGTCCGAACGTTGATCAGCAGGCAGTTGCGGGCATCAATTGTTACACAGTGTGGTCAGAGCCGTCTGCATTACCACCAGTGTTACAGTGGCATTGCAGAGTCACAGATCCTCTAACAAACTGGGAAGAGCACACCTGGAATATTGTGATCATTTCTGGGTCGGCCTCATCATTTAATTAATTAATTATTTTATTGAGATGCGGCACGGAACAGTCCAGAGTGAAGAAGGCATCATCGTTTGGCACTGGTCACCGATTCCAATTCTTGACCCATTTTAACGCTGAACTCTTCGCGTAGCAGTTAGCGTGCTGCCCCCAGTAATGAATAAAAATTACGCAAGCCATTACCATCCCATGTGGCCTTCTTCAGATGAGGATCAGAAGCAGGCCATTCAGCCCATCATGCCTGCTTCCCCAGAAGACCATAAGAGAATTAGGCCATTTGGCCCATCGAGTCTGCTCTGCCATATCATCACGGCTGATCCATTTCCCTCTCATTCCCAATCTCCTGCCTTCTCCACATATCCCTTCATGCCCTGACTAAACAAGAATCGCGTGGCCAGGTGGTTATGGCGTTCGTCTAGTTATCTGAAGGTGGCTAGTTTGAGCCTTGGCTGAGGCTACGTGTTGTGACCTTGAGCAAGGCACTTAACCACACATTGTTCTGCGACGACACCGGTGCCAGGCTGTATGGGTCCTAATGCCCTTCCCTTGGACAACATCGGTGGTGTGGAGAGGGGAGACTTGCCGCTTGGGCAACTGCCGGTCTTCCATAAACAAAACCTTGCCCAGGCTTGCATCCTGGAAACTTTCCAAGGCGCAAATCCATGGTCTATCAAGACTAACAGAGGCCTACAATCAAGAATCCATCAAGTTCTGCCTTAATTTTCACCCAATGACTAGGCCTCCTGTAGCAACGGATTCCACAGATCCAGTGCCCTCTGGTGAAGGGAATTCCTCTTCGTCTCGGTTCCAAATGGATGTTCCTTTATTCTGAGGCCGTACCCTTTGGAATTAGGCTCCCCCACTATAGGAAACATCCACTCTAGATGCCTTTCAACATTTGAAAGGTTTTCATCCCACCATCATTCTTCTGAACTCCAGAGAGTAAAGGCCCAGAGCCAGTAAATGTCGCCTTTCAATCCCAGAATCATTCTCAACCTCCTTTGAACCCTCTCCAATGTCAGCACACCCCTTCTTAGATAAGAGACCCAAAACTGCTCACAGTACTCCCAGTGAGGCCTCACCAGTGCATAATAAAGCCTCAACATTACTGATCCTTGCCTTTATATTCTAGTCATGTCAGAATGAATGCTAACATTGCAGATGCGGTTAGGTTACAGAACATTGCACGGGCCAAAAAAAGATCAAAAAGATTTAAAGATTAGCTTTACTTGTCACATGAACATCAAAACATAGTGAAATGTGTCATTTGCATCAACAGCCCGAAGGAGATGCAAGGTGCAGCACCTGCCTACTCCCCCTCCCCCGATCAGGGTCAAGTGACGCCAGTGCACATGACAAGTCCTGGCTACGCGACCACTGACGCCAGGCAGACAATCTCTAAAGAGTGTTGATAATGGCACTGTAAGGGCACTGCCCAGAAGGCAGTGGTAAACCACTTCTGTAGAAAAATTTACCAAGAACAACCATGGTCATGAGACCATATTTACCCACGGCACGTAACGAAGGAATGAACTATGGCACTGTTGTATTTGCCTCCAATACCACCCCTGGCAGAACGTTCCAGGCACCCATCATTCAGTGCAGGGGGAAAAAAATTGGCCTTCGCATCCCCTTTGAGCTTACCGCCCCACCGCCACTTCAAATGTACGCCCTCTGGGTATTAGACAGTTCAAGCCTGTGATAAAGATACTGGCTGTTTATCTATGCCTCCAATAATCTTATAAACTTCAATGAGGTCTCCTCCCTTGATATAAACTTCTCTCAGTTCTCCCATTACGCCTTCTCAGATGACTCCATGACACCACATGAAGACTGCAGAGTTGCCCAACAACTTGGCTGCCCAGCTGATCCGGCCTTCTGACAGCACTGCCGATTGGAGGTTGTTGCCGGCTTCAATAGCGGACCAATAGCGAGAGACGAGAGAGGTCATGACCTTCCTGCGCCACCACTCTGGATGGGAGGCCCAACCGGTCATGGGCAATGTCACAAAATGCACTTACGGGCAGAGCAGCCCAGAGTGAAAACATTCCCGTCTCTCTCCACACCCTGACAACTCGCTGCTAAACAAAGGAAGTGCAAGAGGAAGCCGTGACGGCCGTATCTTTCTGGAGCACATTTGCAAATGTGCTCTGGGCCTGGCATGGCACGAACCTTCAGTATCCAGAAAAACAAGACTGATAAGATTCTGTTGTTTTGCAAATACTGGTGATTAATTATTTTAAAAATTCAGCTTTTCCCACAAACTTTTAAATCTAAATTATATTAGCTTTATATTAAAAGTCTCAAAACACACACACACACACAATTCCATAAAACTGCATTTATATAGAACCTCTTGGAGATAAAGGGAGATTATAGAGCCTCAACAAATGCATACACAGAGCTAATTAAGATGTCCCTTAAAACCTCCCCCTCCAAGAGGATCACATGCTCGTCGTTGGGTTCAGAGACTTGCGTGCCTCAATGACCCGGAGAGCAGTGTTGGCTGGAGTTGGGGCTTTATGCTTTGGCTCTTAGTAGGGTCACCCATGCCAAACAGGTCAAAGGTTAAAGGCCAGTGGTCCACCGGTCCTCCAGGTTTGGGGGTTCAGCTCAGGGCTAACAACCCTGACCGGTAAAACAGTTACGGAAACAGCAATGAAGAATCCTTCTACATCTGAGTCTAACGGTATTCCCGAGTCTCCACCCGGGACTTACACGACTGACAGTAGTGAAAACCGAGAGGAAGCTACTAACATGATGAAGGAAGCCCTGAACACCGCCAGAGATGGAGGATCTTCATTGCTGCCTGAAACCCCAGTGGGGCAAGCGGCCATTAGCAAGTCAAAGCCTCCCTCCAAAGGGAACGAGCACACTACCACAGCCAGCAGAGCTGCGTCCTCACAGGTCCCGAGACGCAGGTTCAATTCTCACAATCCGCTCGTGACTGCACGAGCTTCCTCTGCCTGCTTCGCTCACGCTCCTCCCAAAGACTTTAAGGTTAAATGCCCCTGGAATGCGGGCGGGTGGCAGACGGCTGATGGGAATGTGGAGGGAACAGATTACAATGAAAATCATTGGGGAGGGGGTGAGGACAGAGTGGCTCTTTGAGCCAGCATAGACTCAATGGGCCCAACAGCCTACAACGCTGTCAGGAAATATAGGAGAGAGGTGGAGAGGTTTAGCAAGGTCTTAGGTGTCCATGTGAAAGACACAGGACATCTATTCTTCTCCCCCTCCTGACAGCACGGGCAAATTGGAGCTAATTACTGCCAGAAACCCAGCACTCCCATGAGACACATTGTCAGGTACCAGAGGCTCAATGGTAAAGTACTATCAGAAAGTGCAAACACAAGGGATGTCCCGTTTGCCCATGGGGCTAGACTTCATTTAGTTTCCCCACCTCTCCTGAGAAACTTTTTGTTTTCACCAGGGTAGAAAGGCAAGTTGAGCCTCCTCACTTACGGAGCTCCCCAACTTGTCCGTGCAGAGAAACAGATAGAACACTAGACTTCCGATTCCCGAAATACTTGTAAAGTTCCTGGAATTTTACATCTGAAAAATAATTTGATTTATCAGGTCTTTGTAAAGCAATGGTCCCAGACACAACTGCTTTATGTGCTCACAGTTCAGGAAAGTAGTGGGATTCCTTGAAATTGCTTGGCTCAAGTAGGCAACAGTCAAACTTGGCCCCATGATGAATATTTGGCTTCCTGCCTCCACTCTAGATGACTGATTCAGATTCAGATTCAGTTCATTGTCATTTATAAATCACAAATACAATGCAGTTAAAAAATGAGACAACGTTCTCCGGAATGATATCACGAAAAAGCACAAAACAGACCACACAAGAGAAACCACATAGCCTTTGGTAATCCCCAATCCAGAGTCTGGAGAGGCTGCTGCATGTCGATATCGTGCTACCGTCTTAGCACATTCCCCGGAAAGGAACTACAAATCCATCAGACAAACCTAAAGCTACAAGACCTACACAAAACCACATAGTTACATATAGTTATAGTTAACATATAGTTTCAACAGTGCAGAAAATATCATAATTGATAAAAGACTAACTGACAAAGACCACAATTATAACACATAGTAGAACTGCTAGCATATTATAAGACGGGAGCAGAATCAGGCCATTTGGGCCCATTGAGCCTGCCAGCCCATTTGATCATGACCAAATTATTTTCCATCTCAAACCCATTCTCCTGCCTTCTCCCCACAACCTCACCGAGAATCTATCCACCTCTGCCTCAAATGATTTGGCCTCCATGGCCGTCTGTGGCAATGAATTCTACAGATTCATCACCACCCTTTGGTGAAGGAAATTCCTCCTCGTCTCTGTTCTCAAGGAACGTCCTTCTGTTTTGGGGGTGTGCCCTCTGGACCCAGTCTCTTCCCCCTGCAGGGAACATCCTCACTACATCCACCGTCTAGGACTTTCGATTGATGGCGCTCAGGTCAATTGGGACTGAGGGTAGATAATACACTTCAGGTCAATCACGGTTGGTCTCGATGGCCCACCTTCCCTCCTTGGTGTCCCCAGTGCCAACTGTTGCGAGTGGTGGGTGCCCTGCCAATGCGTGCTCCCATTCTGAATGGAAGGAACACTTGCTCTTAGAACCAAGTACCTTCAGTCAATTTCACACACACACACACTTCTCAAGGTCAACCCATCACCCTCAACATCTTGGACCTGAATATCAACCACACACTTAAAGGGCCCAGTCACTTTACGCTGTTCCCACTACAGCAGGCACCGTCTTGGAAACCAGCCTTTCCTCCATCGACTATACCCCTTGCAGCCAACACTATCAAAGACCCCAGCCACCCTGGACACTCTTTCTTCTCTCCACCGTCCATTGGGCAGAAGATACAAAAGCCTGAAGCATGTAACACCAGGCTCAAGGACAGCTTCTATCCAGCTGTTTTAATACTATTGAATGGTTCCCTAGTACAAGATGGACTCTTGACCTCACAATTTTCAGCATTTCAGCCTTGCACCTTATTGATAGCCTCTTCCTGCATTCTCTGTAACACGCTGTTCTGCCCTCTGTTATTGCTTCGCTTTTGTACAATGTCAAAGCAGCGATGTGATGACATGGCCCGGCCGGAAGGCAAGCTTAAAGTGAAAGCTTTTCACCATACCTCACTCGACAATAACAAACCAATCTGCCCGACGCCTCAAAGCTTTTCCATTGCTGACAAGGCGAGAGGGTGTCAGAACGTTCAGCATGTCCTTGGACGAGTGGCTCCCTGTCAACACTCAGGGATCTCATCATCGAAAGGTGGCTACTGCACAGGATCGATGTAAGCTGCAGAGAGTCGTGAACTCAGTCAGCTCCATCATGGACACTAGCCTTCGTAATAACCTGGACATCTTCAAGGAGCGATGCCTCAAAGAAGGTGATGTCCATCATTAAGGACCTTCACCACCCAGAACATGCCCTCTTCTCATTGCTACCATCAGGATGGAGGTACAGGAGCCTGAAGACACACACTCAATGATTCAGGAACAGCTTCTTCCCCTCTGCCATCCACTTTCTGAATGGGTGTTGATCCCATGAACACTACCTCACTGTACTTGTTTTTATTTCTATCTTTTCACTACTTTATTTAAATTTTATATATATTTACTGAAATTCTCAGTTTTTCCCCGTTATTATGTACTGCTGCAGAGACAACAAATTTCACGACATATGCTGGTGATATTAAACCTGATTCTTTAGAGATTGTCTGCCTGGCGTCAGTGGTCACATAATCAGGACTTGTGATATGCACCGGCTGCTCTATCATCCACCCTGATTTATATATTCACTGTAATGATTATATATCACAATGTACTACGGCTGCATAGCAACAAATTTCATGACATATGCCAGTGACATCACACCAGATTCTGATTCTGAGCTGGTACCCACGCACTCCCTGAACTACCTCTTCATCATCAGCACACTGACTGCAACGTTGGTAAAAATGAATTCAACTGCTCAACCAATTTACTCTGGCGGTACCTCCCAAACCTATCATCACTGCCGCTGAAGAGGACAAGGGCAGTGGGCACCTTGAGAACCATCACCTTGGGAGGAGCCCCCTCCCAGTCACAAAATAACCTCAACTTGAAAGTGCATCACCGTCCCTTTATCGTCACCGTGCCCGGGTTCTCGAACTCCCCGCTCAACAGCAGCACGGGCGTACCTTCCCCAGAAGGACTGTGGTGGCTCTGGAAACTGGCTCACCCTCACCTTCTCAAAGACGGTATGTGGTCACATCCCATAAACAAATTTCACCTACAAACAAGCACCTTGGCTTTTTGCTTCCACCAATAGGAAGCTTCAATGAAAAATAGGCTCTCAATCCAAAAAGCCCCAATTTACAACTACCCTTCCAACCTGAGCAATTCTCTGAACTGTGACTCAAACCTACAACATTTGATTCACACCACCATCCAAGCCAGGGATACAATGAAAGCTCCAACAAAAGCACATTAGTGCTCAAATGGGCGGTATGACTGTCCAAGCTCATTTTGTTTTAGATGAGCTTCCTTGAACATTTCCTTTTTATCTGGTGAGTCACTGGCCACAAAGATACTGAAGCTCCAAGATCTCATGTCTAATATCTATTCCCAGTCTTTGACATCTGGCTCCTGCTTGGCAGATAATCTGCAACACAAAATGCTGGAGGAACTTGGCACTTCGGCTTGAAACTTCAGCTGTACCTTTTTTTTCCCCTTCCATTGATGCTGCCCGGCCTGCTGAGTTCCTCCAGCATTTTGTGCGTGTTGCTCGGATTTCCAGCATCCGCAGATTTTCTCTTGTTCGGGATTTGGTGCGACAATTGTCCGGTCTCAAAGCCCAACCGTAATTTAGTAGAGTGCGTGTTACAGAGTCAGGCAAAGCCAGTTATGACCATCTACCCTGCCCAAAATGTGCAGAAACCATTCGTAAAGAAGAGAACAGTTACATAAGGAGGCTCATTTGTCCCTGTGGAAAATCAACGTGCATATTCAGGAGACAAGAATGGCAAAGACTGGTGGGGAAAGTTGCTGAGCGGAATAACCCACCGATCCTATTCCTACTGTCCTGCTTGCCAACTGCTAGAGATCAAACGCACCAGCTCTCTCTCAGTCCCAAGTCCTGCAAACCCCTCAACCTGTGCTTGCCGATTCACATAGGCTCCTGGTCCAAAAACTTGATTTTAAACCCTCCCTTATCTGTTAACCCTTTCTGCCTACCAACTGTCTCTCTGCTCTTTCAGATCAGAAACCTTTTACATCCAACCAAACTAAAATCACTCCATTACTTTTAATTGGGCCCTCAGAAGGACTACACTCGGGCGTTCTGTCTCTACTGCTGTGCTTTAAAGATTATCCTTAATAATCTCTTCTCAGATCACACAATTGGCCAGGTACCCTGATAGCTCCTCAGAGTCAAGTTTTAGAATCATTGGTAAACAGCATGTATAATCTCACTCACCCTCACACCACACTGATTCCACAACCTAGGGACTCATTTTCAAGGGCTCAACAACACATTCTCAGTATTATTTATCTACTTATTTATTATTATTGGTACAGTTTGGCTTCTTTTGCATACTGGTTGTCAGTCTTTGTATTTTTCACTCATTCTTTTGTATTTCGTTGCTCTACAGTGAACGCCTGCAAGAAAATGAATCTCGGGGTGATACATGATGACATG
This sequence comes from Hemitrygon akajei, assembly GCF_048418815.1. NCBI lineage: Eukaryota > Metazoa > Chordata > Chondrichthyes > Myliobatiformes > Dasyatidae > Hemitrygon > Hemitrygon akajei. The sequence goes on along the minus strand of NC_133147.1, from coordinate 16,245,422 downwards.
CACCCACCTTGATAACAAACTTACTTTGAACTTTGGGCTGCCTTGGCTATTCTAGTGTTAAAGTGAGACTGCATAAGTTCAGAATCAGGTTTATTATCACTGACATAGGTCGTGAAATTTGTTTTGTGGCAGCTGTGAAAAGCATAAAATATACTATAAATTACAATGATATACATTTAAGTTAAAGTAGTGCATAAGACGAGCAAAAGGACGAGGTAGTGTTCATGGACCGTTAAGAAATCTGATGGCGGAGGGAAAGAAGCTACTCCTAAAATGTTGAGTGTGTGAAATTCAAAGCAACGGTGCTGGACACTCATATTTTAGGAGATTTGCGGCTGGCAAGGAAATAAGAACATAAAGAGCTAAATAAGGAAGTGTTCTTTCAGCGGCTGGTGATTTCCCTTCAGACAAAATGACATTTTAAGTTTGTTGCAAACTGAGCTGCTTTCAAGAGGGCTCGATTTGGTAGAGAAAAACTTGCTTTCTGTTACCATTAAGAGAATTTCTGTTAATGCCAAATGCAAAGTGCCAGTAAAGTTCTGAAGGAATAGAAGCAGCAAGCCCGGTGCATCTTCTCCACCATCCAATATCACTGCTGGTCTTCTGCCTTGGCGCTATTTCCCTGCACTCACCTAACTTTGCTCTCTACCTTGAAAAAAAATCCATCAGTCTGCCTTGAACCTCCTCAGAGAGGGAGTACTCACAACCGCCTTGGTTGGAGACCTCCTCCAAGTGAAGGCATCTCCCTTCATCTCAATAAGGGCCAACCTGTTATTCTAAGTCAAATTCGAGCTTATTACCAAGTGCACAGGTCCAAGTTCAATGAACCCACTTGCAGGCCCGTCACGAGCACATAATGTTTCACAAATAAAAACTAAGATATGTGCAATTTTACAAGAAATAAACATTAAAACCAAGTCCATTGCAGTACAAATTGGAGATAATTGGCCATAATGTTGCTACACTGATGTGGTGACCAGGGTTGTGTCAGTTTATGCAAGAACAGAGTGGCTGAAGGGAAGTATCTGTTCTTGAACCTGGTGGTGTGGGACTTCAGTACCATCTGACTGTTAATAGCTGCAACTTGGCTTGGGCCAGATAGTGGAGGATCTTTGATGATGGACATTGCCTTCTTGAGGCAGTACCTCACATAGATAGTATCTACGGTGGGTAGTTATGTGCCCATGATGTATTGGGGCCTGCTCTTCTCTGCAGCTTCTTTCGTAGAGAAGGCAGGAGACTGGGGTTGAGAGGGATAATAGGTGGGCCAAATGGCCTAATTCTATTCCTATAATCTTGCGCTTTTATGCTCCTGCGCAATCAGTAGTGAAACCAGGCACGAGACACCCAGGCGGGAAGTATCAACCTGCATCCATCTTGATAAGCTTCATTACTTGTCTCTTAATACCAAGGAGGTCATCGGTACATTCACTCTGCCCTGATCCACTACTGCAACCAAGTTCATACCTGACATAGTGACATAGGATACTGTAGATTTTGAAATATAAAGCCAAAAATAAAACTTGGAAGAATGCATGAAGGGTCTCAATCCAAAACAGCAACTTGCTGAGCTCCTCCGACATTTTGCAGATTTAACATAGTTCACGGATCAATTTTAGATATCGTGCTTCGGTTCCCAACTGGTATATTCCCACACCTTGACACGTTTACTGAGATTCAGGTATGCAAATTGTTTAGCTGCTGTAGAGAATGCCTTGCTCCACAGGAAAATGGTTCATGTAACCTCTGCCAAACCAAACCAAACCAAAATCAACTCATCTGCAAAGGTCAGGATTGGGGTGTTATGTTGACGTGGTATAAGATGTTGGGGAGGCCACGTTTGGAGTATTGTGTGCAGTTCTGATCACCTACCTATAGGAAAGCTATGAATAGGATAGAAAATCTACAAGGACATTGCTGTGACGAGGAACTTAGTTACAAGGAAAGGCTGGAAAGGTTAGACTGGAGCTTAGAAAAATAGAGAGCTAAGCTACAGGGAAATTCTAAGCAGTTTCTAGAGTAGGTTACATGGTCAGCACAACATTGTGGGCTGAAGGGCCCGTAATGTGCTGTAGATTTCTGTTTATTCCCTGAAGCGTATGAGAATGAGGGAAGATATACAAAATTATGAGGGGTATAACTAGGGTAAATGCAAGCAGGCCTTTTGAATTCAGGTTGGGGCAGGTTTGAACTAGAGGTCGTAGGTTAAGGGTAAAAGGTGAAACGTTGAAGGGGAACTTCTTCATTCAGAGGGTGGTGAGTATGGAACGAGCTGCCAGCCAAAGGAGTGGATGTGGGTCTGATTGCAACATTTATAAGTTTGGGCGAGTAAATGGATGGGAGGGGTACAGACGGCCATTGTCCAGGTGTGAGTCAATGGGAGTAGGCAGATTAATATCACTAGACAGCAAAGATTTTGCTTCTTGTATACTTTTGGGTGTATCTTAAAGATTTTGGGCTGCTGGTCATGAAAATCACCATTAAATTTCCCTACCACACAGCATTTTTTAAAAAAAAAAATCCCCTATATTTGTTGTTTCAACTCATAATTCATGTCAGAATAACTGTTGCCAAGATTAAGGAAGGCATTTTTTGCTTGTCCACAAATCAAACAGGCCATCGGTGACAGGCAATTGAACGAGCTTCTAGTGGGACCTGAGAAAAATTGCACGGAAGGCTTTTTAGCATGTTGAAAATTTTCTTGGCAACTACAGAGCACCAAACTACATGCAGCTGGTTGACAACATGCTTCAAGCACACAGAACCATGGAGTGCAACATGTCACTAAAGATTCATTTTCTGCCTTTCCATTTAGAGCTGCTTCCCTGCAAATCCTGGAGCTGTCAGTGGTGAAAGGCTTCACCAAGATATCACAGTCATGGAGAAACAGGATCAGGGCAACTGGAATCCTTCAATATTGGCTGATTATCGTTGGACACTTGACTGAGAAGACTCAGACAGGAGAGCAAATGAAAATTTTCAACAAAACGTTTTTAGCCCAGTTGAAATATTGCAAAGTGCCAGCACCATGACGCAGTATATTCAATAAACGTTAATATCTTGTTTCTTCAAATTCCCATGTGAGACAAGTAGTCTAAAATTATAGCTGCGTTCATCTTTGAGCCGTCTAAGTTAAACAGAAAAAAAAAATTCTGAGCAAGCAACACTTTTAGAAAAATTTGGATGTCCAGCGTTATTTGGCACGAACTAGGAAGGGCAGAAGGGCCTGGTTCTAGCAGAGAGGTCCAGAGGTCTTTGCTGATGTCACAGAGCTCGAGGAAGAAAGAAAACAAAACAGCTTTCACCCTTCTCCTGCCTGTGCGCGGCGGTTGCGTAAAGGGGCATGTTTGTGCACACCTTGCACAAGTACCATCAGGTCTGACAATGATGCTGCCTACAGTTCAACAGCTGGCATTCCTGCGTCACCGGTGAGAAAGCACGGAACGGCTGTACGCGAATCCCGGTAAAGGCAGGAGGGTCAGAGCCCGCCATTGAATGCAAGGCCACACGATAAAGGGGCCATTGTCTGGAGCGGGCTTCAGTGGTAAAAGCTGTTGGGGTCAGAGGTCAGGCTACGGGGCGAATTCATTCCTTTGTCGTAATGAACAGGATATACAGGTAACTAATACAAGACGGTACACGCAGGCACTCTCCCATTCCTGATGAATCAGACTGGCAGCCTGACTAGATGCAGGAAACACTTGCCCGCGCCTGTCAGTGTCGACCCCCTTGAAGAGTTCAGTGACACCGCGCAGCGGGGGCAAGTTGGTCTTCCAGAGACAAGTCGCGTTGCTGGTTTAAGGGGAGGGGGGGGGGTTAGAGGTTTCAGCGGGAGTTTTGATCCCGAACCTGTGCGTGGCGCGGAAAATGCTGCATTACCTGTTCCCTCTGTGCCAATGCACCACGAATACCGCGGCGGCTCTGCTGTGGAAACGGGGACTGGGGGGATCGCTCCACTGCGGAGATTGCACCCACCAGTCAGTAAACGGCCCCGTATTGTTCCTGGCAAGTAATGGCAGAAGGGAGGCAAATACCCCCACTGTGGTGGCATTAGGGAAGGGAACCTGTACAGTCCGTAACCAGGATTTACACTGTCACAACGCTGTCAATCCGCATTGATCTAGAACCCATTAGGGTCAGCCCAATATATTTAATATCAACTGGATCTGCAAGACGGGTCGAATTAAAAGACGCCTAATGATGCAGAACGCCAAATATTTCAAAGTTATGTAAACATGCGACTTAATGAGATCAGTTTCTACTCTTACCCCCCCCCCTTCCCCACCAGAAGAGGCAGCCACGGGAATGAGATAGCCCTCGCACTCTCACGCCGCTGCTCCCCACCCAGAATGCGGACTTTACCCGCCCCCAGTCGCACGGGAACGGGAAGCGAGCCCGCCGACGAGCGCATCCGAGGCGGAGCGATTCTGCCGGTTTCTCCGCAGAGGCAACGCGCGCAGCTCCAATGCAGCGGGGCCCAGTGAAAGCACTCTCGGTTAAGGTGAACACACAGAGATCCAAATTACACTCATCTAACCCCCCCCCCCAACCCCCGGGGCAGACAGAAACAGAGAGAGTGTGTGTGTTGGGGGGGGGGGGGTCTGGAATCTGTCCTGATCCTTACCCAGCCCTTGGGAGCCCTCTTCCATCGTTACAATCCTTCAGAATGAGTTTGTTCTGAAGACTTTTTTTCCCGGTGCAATCACTTGCCCGGGAACCGGAAGATTTTTTTTAAAAGAGAGAGGGCTGCCCTGTAACCCCTGTAACGGCGGCAGCCACCGGCCCTCAACAAGTGCCGAGACACCTGAGAGGGGCAACTAGCTGCATCTGCCCCTCCACCCCCCCCCCCGTTTTCATTCCCTGCCCCAGATCTCTTAACTCTCCTTCTCCCACCCCCCCCCCCCCTCCCGGCACTTCTCTTCCCTCCCTGTCTGCCCCCACCTGTTCTTCTTGTACCTTTGGCCAGGAACATAACACACACACACACACAGACAGAACTCTTAACTTCCAGCACCTTTCCTACCTTTCAAGCTGCAAACAAGTCCCGGAGCGGGTCCCACCGCGTTAAACTCCCGTGAGTAGAGCGCTCGCAGCCCTGAGTCCAATTCTCCCTCCCCTGCTCGTAAAAAAAAAGTGTGTGTGTGTGTGTGTGTGGGGATCACACACTCCCCCGTCCAACATACGAGAAGAATGCGCCTCGCAACAATGAAAGGTGAATGCGTGCGAAAGCGACAGCCTCCTGAGGTGGTGACGTCAGCCCATGCCCATGTATGGAGCGCACGATTCACATTTTGCTTCGAGTGGCCTCGAGGTTGGGGCAGGTCTCTCCAGCAGGCAGAACGAGGACTGAAACAACATTCAGGTTTCAGGAATTACCGCAGGAAGCAGCCAGGGCTGGTCGGGGTGAGGGAGGAGGGAGGGGGTGAGGGAGGAGGGAGGGGGTGAGGGAGGAGGGAGGGAGGGAGGGGGGGTGCTGGAGGAGGGACAACTTCCAAGTCCCAGTCTTAAAAGAGTTCTCACGCCATTGTCCCTCGGAACACTTTTAAGTGCAGACTCCAGTCCCCCCCCCCTCTCTCTCTCGCCTCCCCCTCCCCCTTGTAGGGAAGAGAAAATCTCATTCATTCCTGCTCCCCGCATAAAAGCCACAGGGGCTCCCGAGTCCGCTGCGATTCTTTACTTCCATAAAGTCAGAGCGAACACAGAGTATTTTTTTTTGCCCCTGCGGTCACTTTTTTACACGTTGCGTTGAAATGTCTCACCCTGCTTTGGGGCGGACACTTAAACTCTGCTGAACTTTTAAGGCCGGCTCGTTCTGATGACTGAGACTCGGCCGTAACCCGGGTTAGCCCCAGTGGATGTTAATACCCCCCCACCCCACTCCGTCATCCGCCCGTTTCCCGGGAATCAGCAGAATTTCTCAGCGGAAGGCGGGGTGGGGTTACTTAAAGAGATACTCGCGGCCGCAGGAATTTGCCTAATCCTACAGGAATCACACGCGGCGGCCGTAAATCCTCAACAACCCCCCACCCACCCCGGCCGATCAAGGCGCCTTGGCTGCCAGGAATCAGACCTTTCAGCGCTAGCTACTTTGAGCCGGCCTCTGCAGACCTGCGTTAAAGAATGAGCGCTCCGGTGTTGCGGGCACGTTCAACAGACTGCGTAGAAATGTTAGCTTTAGAGAACAAAATGTCAGCGCCGAGGTCCCATTCCCGGAGCGTCTTGGTGTCAACCGGCTCCCCAACTTTCTCCTCCTCCTCCTCCTCGATGCCGTAGAATTCAGTCCCGGCGCTGAATTAGACAGCTGGAGTCATAGAACGCCGCATAAAAATCAGCCCACTCGGCCCAACTCATCCATACTAGCCAAAATTTCCAATTCAGCTAATCCCGTTTCAGAATTGGGTGTAATGTCACCGACGTTTGTTCAGTACAATGCAATACGTAATAATAGAGAAAATGTGAATAGTTCAATAAGTAGGGGAAAGAAAACGAATTTTAAAAAAAGTAGTGAGGTGGTGTTTATGGGTTCAATGTCTACTCGGAAACTGGATGGTAGAAGGGAAGAAGCTATTCCTGATTTGGTTGATTATGTGTCTTCAGGGGCTCCTGTACATCCATCATGATGGTAGCAATGAGAACAAGGCATGAACTGGGTGCTGTGGGTCCCCTTTGCCTGTGTTTAGCCCACATATCTAGAAACAAGCACCAGGTACTTGTTTGAATGTGGCAATTGTTCCTGCTTCCTGCAGCTCCTTCCATATATGCACCACCCAATGTGAGAGAGAGAAAAAATCACTCAGATCTGAGTGATCTGAGTGACCACCTGAGAGTGGTCTCATCGTGGCCAAAGAGGGGGCCAAGGACTAACATGCCGGAATGGGAATAGGAATTAAAGTGTGTGGCACTGGGAAATTCCGCTTTCGGCAGGTGGAGTGGAGGTGCAGTTTCCCCAATTTCCGTTGGGTTTCGGCAACGTGGAGGAAAGTGCATCGGGAGCACCAGGTACACTGGACCAGGGGTGCCCAACCTCTTTTATACCAAGAACCAAAGCAGTACTATTAATCCCACTTGGGATCATTTTTATATTTTAGATGGATTTTATTTATTTACTTATGCATTGAGATACAGTGTGGACTAGATCCTTACGGCCCTTCGAGCCGTGCCGCGCAGCAACTCACCAACCACGGGACTCTTTACAATAACCAAATAACCTACCAACCGGTACGTCTTTGGACTGTAGGAGGAAACTGTAGCACCCGGAGGAAACCCGTGCAATCGTGAGGAGAACGTACAAACTCCTTTCAGGCAGTGGCGGGAATTGAACCCCGGTCGCCGGCACTGCAAAGCGTTATCCTGACCCGTGCCACCCGATCAGCAAGCTCTGCCAGGATAGAAACCAAATTGCGGGTGTTGGAAAATTGAAACAAAATGCAGGGAACACGTTGTAAGCCATCTGTGGAAAGGGAAACATGGATCCAGAGTGGGTAAGAGAGAGGGGTCGAGGTGGATTGGGAATTCTGAAGATGGGAGAAAGGTTCTGAGGTCTGAGGGGAGGCTATTTGCCAACTAAATGGGTATAAAGTTACATAAGTGACCAAGAAGAAGACATATTAGGCTCTGCGTTATGTGAGATGGAGACCTTGCCCTTTAATGAGTACTGATTGTTTGGGATCAGAGATGGGAAGATGCAAAGGAATGGTGAAAATCAGTAATTGTTTCATTATCAACGTTCCTGCTAATTTTTTTTTTACAGATGAGCAGACTAACCATTGCTCTGAGCAGGAAATTCTAACGTGGCCTGAAAACTGCACGGTACTTTAAATGTTTTTTCACCTTAAAATGTTTTGACTGGACAGCATTGGCAATTAGAGGGCCAACAGTTCTTAACAATGGTCTACTGACTTCCATTCTGTGTGTAGTGTTACAAGTTGTAACAGGAATGTCACTTGAAACACCGGCAATTTAAATACGTTGAAGCGCTAAAACGTTTCAAAGTAAAGGTTGTGGTACATGTATTATTTAGAAAATGTATGGATTATATTCATTAACACAGAATTAATTACAGAGTATTTCACGATTATATTAACATAGATTTCAAAATTGTATTGACAAAATTTCAGCTGCGTGGCAAGAAAAGGCTATGTGCGTGGGAGCATTTCAATTACTGCGTGGTCGCGCACCTGTGCAGCTCGGAGAGAACAGTGACTGTCATGTGTACTGAGATACAGTGAGTCATCCATACAGATAATTTCAAAACTCAAGCACGTTGAAGTAGCACAAAAGGGAAAGCAGAAATTCAATACGGTGTTCCAGTTACAGAGAAAGTATATTGCATTTAGACAAAAACATCCAAAAACCTTGATGAGATAGTCTGTGAGATTATGACGTTATCTCTGTACTACAAGATGTCCATTTGAGAGTCTTATGATGCAGCTACAAAGAAGACGCAATAGGGGCTATACTTCATTAGGAGTTTGAGAAGATTTGACATGTCTCCAAAAGCTCTTGAAAGTTTCAGCAGATGTACTGTGGAGAGCATTCTAACTGGCTGCATCACCGTCTGGTATGGAGGGGGCGGCTACTGCAGTAAGCTACAGAGAGTTGTAAACTCAGCTCCACCATGGGCACTGGCCTCCACAGTATCCAGGACATCTTCAAGAAGCGATGCCTCAAAAAGGCAGCACCCATCATTACAAACCCTGTCACCCAGGTCATGTCTTGTTAGACCTTAAGACCATAAAATATAAGAGTAGAATTATTGGGCCCATTGAATCTGCTCTGCCATTTAAGTATGGCTAGTCCATTTTTTTCCCTTCCTCATCCCCACTCCCCGGCCTTCTCCCCATAACTTCTGATGCTGTGTCCAATCAAGAACCTATCGAGCTCTGACTTAAGTACACCCATAAACCTGGCCTCCACAGCTACCTGTAGTAATAAATTCCACAAATTCGCCACCCTCTAGCTAAAGAAATTTCTCCGCATCCCTGTTTTAAATGGGCACTGCTGTATCTTGAGGCTGTGCCCTCTTATCCTAGACTCCCTCACCATGGGAAACATCCTTTCCACATCTACTCTGTCTAGGCCTTTCAACATTCAAAGGGTTTCAATGAGATCCCCCCCTCATCCTGCTAAATTCCAGTGAGTACAGACCCAGAGCTATCAAATGTTCCTCATATGATAACACTGACATTCCCAGAATCATCCTTGTGAACCTCCTCTGGACCCTCTCCAAAACCAGCACATCTTTTCGAAGATAAGGAGCCAAAACTGTTCACAATACTCAAAGTGAGGCTTCACTCGTGCCTAATAAAGCCTCAGCATCACATCCCTGCTCTTGTATTCTAGACCTCTTGAAATGAATGCTAACATTGTATTTGCCTTCCTCACCACTGACCCAACCTGCAAGTTAACCTTTAGAGTGTTCTGCACAAGGATTCCCAAGTCCCTTTGTATCTCATATTTTTTTGGATTTTCTCCCCGTTTAGAAAATTGTCTGCACATTTATTTCTTCTACCTAAGTGTATGACCTTGCATTTTCCAACATTGTATTTCATTTGCCACTTTCTTGCTCATTCTCCTAATCTGTCTAAGTCTTTCTGCAGCCGACATGTTTCTTCAACACTATCTGCCCTTCTTTGTACCAGTCTTTGTATCATCTGCAAACTTGAGGACAAAGACATCTATTCCATCACCTAAATCATTGATGTACAGCATAAAAAGAAGCGGTCCCAACACTGACCCCTGCGGAACAGCACTAGTCACTGGCAACCAACCAGAAAAGGGATCCTTTTATTCTCACTCATTGCCTCCTACCAATCAGCCAATGCTCTAACCATGCCAGCAACTTTCCTGTGATACCATGGGGTTAGTTTGGTAGCAGCTTCACGTGTGGAACCTTGTCAAAGGCCTTCTGAAAGTTCAAATATACAACATCCACTGCATCCCCTTTATCTATCCTACTTGTAATCTCCTCAAAGAATTCCAACAGGTTCATCAGGCAAGATTTTCCCTTAAGGAAACCGTGCTGACTTTGTCCTGACTTGTCCTTTGTCATCAAGTACTTCACAACCTCATCCTTAACAATCGATTCCAACGTCTTCCCAACCACTGAGGTCAGGCTAACTGGTCTATAATTTCCTTTCTGCTGCCTTCCTCCTTTCTTAAAGGGGGTATTCTCATTGCCACCATCAGGAAGGAGGTACAGAAGCCTGAAGGCACATATTCAATGATTCAGGAACAGCTTCTTCCCCTCTGTCATCCGATTTCTGAATGGACGTTGAACCCATGAACACTACCTCCTTTTTTTTCTGTGTTGGCACTATTTCTATTTTGATACACACACACAAACACCGACACATACATACACACACACACACACACACACACACACACACACACACACACACACACACACACACACACACACACACACACACACACACACACAAACACCGACACATACATACACACACACACACACACACACACACACACACACACACACACACACACACACACACACACACACACACACACACACACACACACATATATATATATCAGTATTGATACCACTTCTTACCACCAATAGGAGAAGATCACAACACTGATACTAGCACCTTCTCATATTTTACTTCCTTACACATCACTAACTCTCCTTATATAGAAAGACATCTTTCTTTAGCACCTATTCCATCCTTTTCAGGATGTTCCAGTCACTTTGCAGCCAATAAAACGTGATCCCTGGTGTACTGTGGGAGGTTTACCAGTAACACTGGTCTTCCGTGTGCCCTTTCTTGCTGTGATTCTGAGTTTGTCCATCAGTTCAGCTCCCAGCATTGTTCCCCGGATTGAAGCGATTGTTTTATGAGGAAAGGTTGACCGCGCTGTCCGGAATTAGCCAAATAAAGAGGAGGCACCAGACTCTGCAGGGGTTTCAGAGTGTGGATGTTATAATGATGTTTCCCCTGGTGACAGGAACCAAAGCTAAGAATCATTGTGTCAGAATAAAAAGAAGCCCAATGAAAAAAATTAGAAGAATTTATTCCCTCAGAGAGCCGTGCATCTTTGGAATTCTTTGTGGATGCTGAATCACCGGACGTATTCAAGGTCGGTTGTCTCCGAGAGCTCGGACCTTAGCTGCCAGTGCCAGGCAGAAAGTGCAACAGGGGTCCCTACGTGATGGGCCCAAGTTCTTACTGAATGGCGGAGAAGTGGGGTTAAGGGTGAAAGTTTTAGGGGAACATGGGGGGAAGCTTCAATCCGAGTGTGGTGAGAGTGGGGAACGAACTGCCAGCACAAGTGGTGCACAGGAGCTCAATTTCGATGTTTAAGAGAAGTTTGAAGAGGTACATGGATGGGAGGGGTATGGAGGAGTATGGTCAATAGGAGTAGATAGTTTAACTGGCTGGGCATGGACTAGATGGGCCAAAGGGCCTGTTTATGTGCTGTACTTTTCTATGACTCTATGACTTCTATGTCTCAGTTACAGAGGAGTAGGGGAGGTTCACTAGGTTGATTCCAGAGATGGGGGGGCGGGGTTAGGCTATGAGGAGAGATTGAGTCGCCTTGGACTGTACCCGCTGGAATTCTGAAGAATGAGAGGAGATCTTATAGAAACATATAAAATTATGAAAGGGGTAGATAAGATGGAGGCAGGAAAGTTGTTTCCACTGATAGGTGAGACTAGAACTAGGGAACGTATCCTCAAGATTTGGGCGAATAGATTTAGGACGGAGATGAGGAGGAACTGCTTTTCCCAGAGAGTGGTGCATCTGTGGAATTCTCTGCCCAATGAGGCAGTGGAGGCTACCTCAGTAAATATATTTAAGACAAGGTTGGATAGATTTTTGCATAGTAGAGGAATTAAGGGTTATGGGGAAGAGGGAGGTAGGTGGAGATGAGTCCATGGACAGATCAGCCATGATCTTATTGAATGGCGGAACAGGCTCGATGGGCCAGATGGCCGACTCCTGCTCCTATTTCTTATGTTTTTAAGTTCAAGGGGTTTCTTTGGATCAAGGGCCTCCCATTAGAACTGGCAAAGTTATAGGTTCATCGAGCAAGGAAGAGGCTGATAGCTTCTTGATTAGTCAGGGAGTGAAAGGTTACAGAGAGAAGGCAGGTGAATGGAGTTGAGAGAGAAATGGATCAGCCATGATGAAATGGCGGAACAAGCTTGGTTGGCCTAATGGCCTAACACTGCTCCTATGAATTTTAGCCCAACTCATCTCTGCTGACCAGGATGCCCACTGAAATTGATACCATTTGCCTGCTTTGACCCATACCATTTCAATCCCATCCACTCCTTGAAGCTGTCCAAATGTTGTTTGGTCTTTGTAATAGTACCTACCTCTGCTACCTCCTCTGGCAGCTTGTTCCATATATCTACCATCCTCTCAGTTCCCCTTTAAATCATTTCCCTCTGACTTTAAACCTCCATTTAGACGTATACGCCTTGAGAAAAACATGGGCTGTCTACCTCACCTATGGCCCTCGTGATCTTACTGAACTCATCCCTCACCCTCGCTTGCTCCACAGAAAAATGTCGCAGCCTGTCCAAACTTGTTCTAGCCCAACCCCTCCAGTCACGTCAAGTTTTTTTTTGTCATTTACAAGTATACCGTCAAATGAGACAACACCCCTCTGGCTACAAACAAGAGAAAATCTGCAGATGTTGGAAATCCAAGTAACACGCACAAAATGCTGGAGGGTCTCAGCAGGCCAGGCAGTATCTATAGAGAAGAGCACAGTCGACGTTTCGGGCCCGGACCCTTCGGCAGGAAACCTGTCCAAAGGCCCTGCCGAGAGGTCTCGGCCCAAATCATCAACTGTACTTTTTACCAGATGCTGTCTGGCCTGCTGAGTCCCTCCAGAAGTTTGTGTGTGTTACAACACTTGTCCAGACCAGGGTGTAAAGCATAACACACGTATTATACACAATGACTTATGAAAGTAAGGATAAAATCTGCAGATGGATTACACATAAATAAACAGACTGAAGTGCATAGATTAAATATTGTAAGGTACAGAACACTTTGAATGCGATGTGACGGGGGAGATCAAAACCCTAACAGCCTGCGGGAAGAAGCTGTTACCTGGCCTGACGGCTCTTGTCTTTATGCATCGGAGCCTCCTGACAGTCAAAGAAGATGCTGGACGGATGGGTGGGATCCTGAATAATACTAAGGGCCCTGCGTACGCAGCGGTCCTGATAAATGTGCCTGATGGATAATAGGGAGATCACTTTGATTCTCTCAACTGTTCTCACAGTTCTTTCTAGGGAGTTCCAGCCTGATGCTCAGCTACTCCCAAACAAGATAGTGATCGGTATAGGCGATATCATTGTGAATCTTTTCTACACCCCTTCCTGCTTAGAGATAAACATTTAAAGGGGAGAGAGGCCAGAAGTGGAGAGAGTGAGCAATTTCATGTTCCTGGGTGTCAGTATGTCTGAGGATCTAACTTGGGGCCAACATTTCGATGTAACTACAAAGAAGGCAAAACAACGGCTATATGTCATTAGGAGTTTGAGGAGTTTTGGTATGTCACCTAAAACACTCGCAAACTTCTACCAATGTACCGTGAAGAGCACTCGAACTGGCTGCATCACCGTCTGGTATGGTGGGGGGGTACTGCACAGGATCGAAATAAGCTGCAGAGAGTTGTACACTTAGTCAGTTCCATCACGGGCACCAGCCTCTGTAGTATCCAGGACATCTTCAAGGTGCAGTGCCTCAGAAAAGCATTCACCAACAACAGCTGAACGTTAAACCGACAAATTCCCCACTCAAAGCCTCTTGGCCTCTCAGTATTCCCTTCAGGCCCTGCTTAAAACTGACCTCTTCCATCAAGCCTAGTCGGTTTTGTTTGTTAAAGCTTCAGTGAAATGTCCGGGATATCTTCCAATTCAACAGTGCGAGGGAATTGAGGGTTGTTTTTGTTGCGATTGGTGTAAGAAGATATCGTTACTGATTAGAGAACAGAGTATTAGTCCTGGTTTGGTTCAGGGCTCTCTCATGTATCATGGCTTACAGAGGGATCTGGACCAGATGGAAAAATGGCCTGAAAAATGGCAGATGGAATTTAACGCAGACGAGAGAGACTCGCTGCACTTTGGCAGGACCAACCCTAACGCTAGGGCACTGAGGAGTGCGGTAGAACAAAGGGATCAGGGAATACAGGTCCATAATTCATTGAAAGAGGCGTCACAGGTAGATAGTCAAGTCAAGTTGCTTTTTATTGTCATTTCGACCATAAACTGCTGGTCCAGTACACAGTAAAAACGAAACAACATTCCTCCAGGACCCTGGTGCTACATGAAACAACACAAAACTACAGTAGACTATGTGAGACAACTCAAGGCTACACTAGACTACGTAAAACAACACAAAAACTCCACTAGACTACAGACCTGCACAGGACTACATAAAGTGCACAGAATAGTGCAGGGCAGCACAATGATTAATTGATTAATTAATAATAAACAAGACAATAGGCACAGTAGAGGGAAAATTTCAATATAATATAATGCGAGGGTTGTAAAGAAAGCTTTTGGCACATTGGACTTAAGAAATCAAAGTTTTGAGTACAGGAAAGGTGATGTTATGTTGAAGCTGTATAAGATGTTGGTGAGTCGGTGTGTGCAGTTTTGGTCACCTACAAACAGGAAAGATGTAATGAAGTTGAAAGAGTACAGAGAAACTTTACAACAATGTTGCTGAGTCTGCAGGACCTGAGTTATGTGGAAAGATTGAACAGGTTAGGATTTTTTTCCCTTGGAACATGGGAGAGCGAGAGGAGATTTGATAGAGCTTTACAAAATTATGAGGAGTACAGATCAAGTAAATGCTTTTTTCACTGAGGTTGGGTGGCACCTCAACCTGAGGTCATGGGTGAAGGGTGAACAGTGAAAAGTGTAAGGGGAACTTGAGGAGAAACCTATTCACTCAGAGGGCGGTGAGAGTGTGGAACGAGCTGCCAGCGCAAGTGGTGCACGCGGGCACGATTTCAACGTTTAAGAGAAGTTCAAATGGGCACGTGGATGGTAGGGGTATGGAGGGCTGTGGTCCGGGTGCAAGTCGATGGGAGTAGGTGGATTAAATGGTTTGGCATGGACTAGATGGGCCGAAGGGCCGGATTCAGTGCTGGACTTTCCTATGATTCTGTCTCTGAGTCAGAAGATCATGGAACCAGGTCCCACGCCTGACACTTCAACACAATGACCTGGGCTTACCGGGAGGGTTTTACCAGGATGCTGCCTGGTTTAGAGGGCAGGTGCTATCACAAGAGGCCGGATTAACTTGGGTTGTTTTCTCTGGAGTGCCGGAGGCTGAGGGGGGATCTGACAGAAGTTTATAAGATCATGAGAGGCATAGATAGAGTAGACAGAGGGTGTCTGTTTCCGAGGGTTGAGAAGTCCAATCCCAGAGGGCATCCATTGAGAGGGGTAGGTTCAAGGGGAGTGTGACAGGTAAGTAGTTTACTCAGAGAGGGTGGATGCTTGGAATGCTCTGCCTGGTATGGCAGTAGAGGCAAATAACATGAGAGTTTTAAGAGATGTTTGGATAGGCACATTGACAGAAGGAAGATGGAGGGATATGGACATGGTGTAGGTAGGAGGGATTAGTGTTTGAGAGTTTTTGATCTGTATTTTAGCTGGTTCAGCACAGCATTGCGATGGCCCGTTCCTGTGCTGTACTAGGAAAAGGTGCTGGTCTTTTGATCGTGATGTTAAGCAACTCCCCACCTACAGTGGGGAATGATATATTAGAAAAGCACGGAGTTATTACCGACAACGATTATCCCCCACTCGTCATTACACCGGTCGTTGTGACCTTATAGTTTGTGGCACTCAGTGTGTTCAAGCCGCCTGCTGTGTTTTCTCCATTACAACAGTGACCACATTACAAAAGTTCCCCATTTCATGCGAGGTACTTCAGGATATTCTGAAAGGGACATCAAATTTGCTTTAGAAATGCAAACATTTCTTTCAAAATGCCATAATCAAGTGGGCCTGCTCATGGGTAGGCCCATCAATCAATGAGCTCGATACCAAGTCCTTAAACTGTCAGCATGGACAATCAGACAAAACAGTATTACTGTGTGCAGATAAATTCCTCACGGCTGTCAACAGAGAG
This sequence comes from Hemitrygon akajei, assembly GCF_048418815.1. Lineage (NCBI taxonomy): Eukaryota > Metazoa > Chordata > Chondrichthyes > Myliobatiformes > Dasyatidae > Hemitrygon > Hemitrygon akajei. Next base: position 16,229,286 of record NC_133147.1, on the reverse strand, counting down.
ACATTCCAAAACCTCGGATTCCAAATCTCTCCCATTCAATAGGATGAAGAGGCAGCGTGCTTTCATTTCAAAACAAATCGGTTTGCACGCAGGATTAAGGCTGCCCAGATCAATCCAGGATAATTTTCACTGGATTAATGCAGTATATTTATCGTTGTTCAGACACATCTCCCTACCCTAAACTACTTTCGGGCGAGCAATGCTCAAAGAGGCTCGACACTGGGAGACCTCCACCTGTCGTGGAGTTTCCATGCCAGAGCAACTGTATCTTCTCCACGAGAGCTTGCGTAACAACGTGCTTAGCCGCTAACAGCCGAAGAAACGCGAGCCAATAGAATTCAAAGGTCAACTGAAGGGGTAGCCAATCAGGACCGAGGCAAATGAATGGGGGGGGGGGGGGGGGGGAGTGCTATAAAAGTGTGAGCACTCCCAGAGAGAAACACCAACAACTGCGCACTGAGGATGTCACCTCGACTGGCGGTGAAAATGTCTGCAAGCTAATTGCCAAGCTCGGCGGACATCTCAACGTCAAACATCTCAGAAGGCTAAAGGCTGATTTATACTTGTGCGTTGCGTCGACGCTGTAGGTACCGTGTACCCTACGCTGTGCCCTATGCTGTAGGGTGACATGCACCTCCCCAGAAAAATAACTCACGCGTCACGGCGACGCAGACCGCAACAACAGTGATTGGTCCGCTTGGTAGCATCGCATTTCCGGTTGCTTCTTCTCCACCACGTCTGTACACCGATGAGAAATAGATGAACCAAATCGTCAAATCTACCTTCCGACATGCAAAAGTGTTTGAAATACATTTCCTTGTCCACGTCTCTCACAAAGAAAATCAACACAGTGGCATAGAAACCCCACTGCCAACTGGCGTTTTCGCACACACCAACGCATGCTTGCTATGGCGTAGAGCGACGCAGAAGTGAAAATCAGCACTGCGGTGTAGCCTGTACGCACAACTATAAATCAGCCTTTAGAAGAAGTGCGCCTTCTGGGTGCAGCCCTGAGGACGACCCGATTCCTTGCTAATGCCACCGACTTAAGCGTCGTGGGAGGTCAAAATATTGAGACAAGGCCGTCAGAGGCTTCTGCGCTCTCTGTCTTCCCCTCTCTCCCTCGAAGACAAGAGACAGTTTGGTGATTATCGAGTCGGGGGAACTCGGATAAGCAGGGCTGTCGATTGTGACATCGAAACAGCGAGCTGTTGGTCTCTTTCTGTGGTATCTCTCTTTCCTTGTAAGTGAGAGAGAGAGCCTTTTGAGATGTCAGTGTGTAGAAATAGCCAGGATTTTTGATGGATTCTAGATCATGGTTTCTGTGGGCTTGCATAGTGGGGGGAGGGGGGATGATCGATGCCTTTGCTGCTGATTGTACGTGGGAGGGGAGGGGGCTTTGGGGTTCAACATTTTTCTTTCATTCATTCTTTGGGGTTTTACCTGTTTCGTGGATGTCTGTGAAGAGTAAGAATTTCAGGTTGTATACTGTATACATTCTCCGACATTAAATCGAACCATTGAATCATTGACATAACCGTGTATAATTCTTCTACAGCTTCCCTGTTGTTTTATTTTGTGTCCTTTGGCAATTCAAGATGGTTCTGCAACCATCTTTTCCATTTGTTCTGTAGCCTTTAAGAACCTGACTACTCCATTCCTCTGGAGCACCTAATATCCACACATTTATTGTGCTTTCTCTTGCATTGTTGCATTCCTCAAATGCCTTATCTTACACATCTCTGGATTAAATCCTTTTAGACCAAAAGATACAAGAGCAGGATTAGGCCACTAAACCCATCAAGTCTACACTGCCATTTGATCCTGGCTGATATATTTTCCCGCTCAACCCCATTCTCTTGCCTCCTCCCTGCAACCTCTGAAGCCCCGACTAATCAAAAACCTATCAACCTCCGTTTAAATACACTCAGTGACTTGACTGCCACAGCCACCTGTGACATTGAATTCCACAGATTCACCATCCTTTGACTAAAATTCCTCCTCAGCTCAGTTCTCGAGGGATGTCCTTATCTTTTGAGACTGGGTCTCCTGGTCCTGGACCTTCCCATTATTGGGAATGTCTTCTCCACGTCCACTTTTTCAACATTTAGTAGGTTTCAATGAGATCCCCACTCATTCTTCTCAACTCCAGCGAGGACAGGCCCAGAGCTCCTCCTTTTGCTATTGTTTCTGCCTAACTGCCTAAAGTTAAAAGATTTTCTCTTTCTTATCACTGTTGCTTTGCATTGTGTGTGTGTGTGTGTGTGGGGGGGGGGGGGGGTGGGTGGGGGTTACTGCACAGGATTGAGGTAAGCTGCAGAAAGCTGTGAACTTGACCAGCTCCATCACAGGTACTAGCCTCGGTAGGATCCAGGACATCTTCAAGGAACGATGCCTCAGAAAGGTGGCATCCATCATTAAGGACCCCATCACCCAGGTTGTTCTCGTTGAAGGAGATACAGAAGCCTGAAGGCACACACTCAACGATTCAGAAACAGCTTCTTCCCCTCGGTCATCCGATTCCTGATAGACGACTTCTGATAGAAAGTAGCACCACTTTGCTACTTGTAAATTTTCTATTTTTGCATAACTTATTTAATTTAACTATCTAATGTGTGTGTGTGTGTGTGTGTGTGGGGTAAACCATGTATACCTGTCTGGACATGCCCCTCTGCTGACTGTTCCTGTGGCTCCTCCCACAGACCCCTAGATAAATGTGATTGTGTCTTTGCTCCTCCCACAGTCATCCAGCATGGACGTGCTGCGTTTTACTGATAATAAAATTGATGCATTATCAATAACTCCAAAAGACTGGAAGTAGGGTAAATACTGAAAGGCTTTTATTAGCAGTAAAACGCAGCACATCCATGCTGGATGACTGTGGGAGGAGCAGAAACACAATCACATTTATCTAGGGGTCTGTGGGGGAGTCACAGGAGCAGTCAGCAGAGGGGCGTGTCCAGACAGGTATACATGGTTTACCACAGTGTGGCCTCCATCGCTTGTAGTCGACCATGGGTACTGCACCTCTGGTAGTCACTGGGAGTGGCTTCTCCAGGGCGCCAGCCAGGGCAGAGTTGATATGGAGATCCGTCTGTTGCCCATGCAGTGGGACCCCCCTCTCCATGCTAATGAAAGGTCTAAAGGAACGACGGAAGTCGATACGGTTTGGTGCCAGCAGCATCGCAGGAGTTGCCGTGCTGGTGCTGGGTTCAGCAGTCAGCCGCCTTCGGGACTCCGACTCCGGATTTTTCCTCGGGGTTTACTCCCAAAGCCTTTCCTGTGAGCGGGTACAGCCGCAAGGCAGCGGAGGTTTGAAATCGAAGTTTTCCCTCTCCTGTTTGAGCTACCATCCGTGGTTATCGAGCCCCATCTGCCCGGAGCAACTGGTTTTAAGGCGCCAGTGGCCCGCCTTTGCCCCTTCTGTCAGTGAGAGCCGCTCCACCGGGCATAAGAACTAAGCCACACGTGAAGGCCGGGAGTTGGACTTGGTTGTCAGAGGCTGTTTGAGACGGACGCCATGAAGAGCATTTGTTTAGCAGTGGGAGCTCGTCCCCACCACCACCCTTCGGCCATGACTACCCTTGGAGCCACAGAGCCATTAGGAGCCATGGAGCCTAATGTATACAGTATATATTTTACTGTAATTCACAGTTTTCCCACTTTATTATGTATTGTACTGCTACAGAAAAGTCAAAAAAACTTACAAGAAATGTTGGTGGTATTAAACCCAATTCTAATTTTAATTATCGAGCACACAAGTAAACTAAGTTGCAGGTGAAAATATTCATGTATAAATAAAGGACTAATTTCTGAATGCTGTGGAGCTGTCTTGGTTACAGATCCTCTCAGCAATTCCTCAACGAACAGCTTACCACCTTCCCTTCAATCCCATGGGATTTTGCTTTATAATCAGCCTGCTGCCTTGTCTAGGTCAGGGGTTCCATACCTGAGGTCCATGGACCCCTTGCGTAACGGTATTGGTCCGTGGTATTAAAACGGTTGGGTACCCCGGTCTAAATTCCGGGAAGACATTAAACACATCGACAATTCGTGCTAACTTTGTAAAAGGTAGCCCATCAAGTCACATGACTTTCCCTTAGCAAGTCTGCAACATCTGCCTTTGCGTAATCCGTGTCTTTCTAAAGTATGGCTTGTACAATCTTTTAAAGCCATCTTCAGTCATTATGGCCACCAATGTTAAACCAGCCGGCCTGTGGTTATTTGGTTCACTCTTCATTTTGAAATAGTAATATGGCAGCACGGTGGCGTGGTGGTTAGCACAACGCTTTACAGTACTGGCGACCCACGTTCAATTCCCGCCACTGCCTGTAAGGAGTTTGTATGTTCTCTCCCATGACCACACGGGTTTCCTTCGGGTGCTCCGGTTTCCTCCCATGGTCCAAAGATGTGCGATTTGGTAGGTTAATTGGTCATTATAAATTGTCCCGGAATCAGGGGTTAGGAGGGCCTGATCCGCACTGTGGTAGGAACTTGACTCATGTTCATGAATCAATGAACTAGGCTTCTGGATAATAGCCCACTATGTCATCATACTGATGCTGGGGTGGAGAATCGTCTCTGCCAGAGGAGGTGTAAGGCACTCCTTCCCTCCGCTAGCCTGAGAGTTACCCTTGGGCAAGGTGTAGCGCCTGCTTAGCCCCACGATCAGGGTCACTTAAAGCCATGGGAGCAGGTGATGGATGGTCGTATGAGCAGTTGGTGCAGATCACAAGTCCTGGTTCTGTAACCACTGATGCCAGGCAGACAATCTTTCTGAAGAGTATTGATAATGGCTGGGGTCACCCGTCTTGTAAAGACACTGCCCAGAAGAAGCCAACGGCAAACCTTTTCTGTAGAAAAATTTGCCAAGGACTATCATGGTCTTAAAGACCGTAATCGCCTTCTTCATACGAAATGGCACATAATGATGATGTCATACGACATGGCACATAATGATGATGTCATACGGCGCGTACATAATGGTGCTGATAACAACCTAATCGTAACATCACCATCACTCAGCAAATTTCCTGGCTGTGTCAGTGACAATAAATCTGAAGTCATTCTGTCGATTGTCAGAGGGTATCCTGTTTAAAGAAAGGAGTAAAAGAAAGGACTTTGATCAATAACAGCGCAGACAAAGGAATGCATGGATATGTGTTATTTGCACTGATACGTGGGCAGGTGGGGATTGGAGGAACGTAGAACCCACAGGCTGATGTTGGTTTGGATTAGTATAGCGGCCAATTCTAGCCTAACCAATTGTCACTGCTGATGACCCCCAAGGGTTTGTTATACTTGTACGATGCACCCTGAGCTCCAATAATGACTTTTACAGAAGTCGAAGCTATGTATTCAGTCCTTTATTGCAATTAGAAAATGTACAACCTTGAAGTGATGAAACTCAAGTGAAATTAAGCGCAATTGAGGGGTAAACAAAAGATACGACATCTGTCAGCCCCAGTACTAAACAAAACTGCTGAGTACAAAGTACAAATATGTAACTAAACCCAAAACTTTTACCACGCTCCCAGCCACATAACTAGTTACAATAATAAACACAGAATACAAAGAAGATGGAAAATAGATACATGGCTCCTATAACTTACATCATGGTCAGTAGAGACATCTCGGGCTGAAGGGCCTGTTCCTGTACTGTATTCTTTAATGTTCTGTGACTAGTACAGACAGACATACATACTTTATTGATCCTGAGGGAAATTGGGTTTCGTTACAGTCTCACCAACCAAGAATAGTGTAGAAATATAGCAATATAAAACCATAAATAATTAAATAATAATAAGTTAATCATGCCAAGTGGAAATAAGACCAGGACCAGCCTATTGGCTCAGGGTGTCTGACACTCCGAGGGAGGAGTTGTAAAGTTTGATGGCCACAGGCAGGAATGACTTCCTTTGACACTCAGTGTTGCATCTCGGTGGAATGAGTCTCTGGCTGAATGTACTCCTGTGCCTAACCAGTACATTATGGAGTGGATGGGAGACATTGTCCAAGATGGCATGCAACTTGGATAGCATCCTCTTTTCAGACACCACCGTCAGAGAGTCCAGTTCCACCCCCGCAACATCACTGGCCTTACGAATGAGTTTGTTGATTCTGTTGGTGTCTGCTACCCTCAGCCTGCTGCCCCAGCACACAACAGCAAACATGATAGCACTGGCCACCACAGACTCGTAGAACATCCTCAGCATCGTCCGGCAGATGTTGAAGGACCTCAGTCTCCTCAGGAAGTAGAGACGACTCTGACCCTTCTTGTAGGCAGCCTCAGTACTTCAACCTCAGAAGAAGATGGCGCCAGTGAACAACACTCCCAAGGGTGACATCCTCAAAGCGGGTCACAAAACCACTCATTTCATGCCTTTTACGGTTTATTTTTATTTCAGATGCGGTTCTGCTATTGCTGGAGTCTGTGATCTACATTATGGTGGCATGTTTTTGGGCTGATCTGACGCTTTGCTGCCTCGGAGAGGGTACCACAAGGCGGAGCGCAAACTCATGATCGACTCCACATCTCTTCGATCTCGCCGATTAAAGTGCCGAGGAAGATTAAAATCATCAAGGCGGGTGTGGAAGATGAATTCAGCGCCATCCACCAGCCTCTCGCTCGCTGCTACCAGAGGAAGGTGTCTGTGTCTGATGGCCTCTCTCTCCTTCTCACTCAAAGCTTCCGAGGGAAGGTCCTTGCGTTCGAGTGACCTCTCTCTCCTCGATGCTGTCGGAGGATGGTGCTGGGGCAACATGGTTCGTGGCTTGAGAACTCTAATTCACGTACGACGTGTTTCTTGCTAGCTGGGGCAGCCTGCAGATAATGAACACTGAGCCGAATAGAAATATGCCTTTTCAGATTCAGATTCAGATCTTTTGATTTTGTACCTTGTAGCCTGTGTTTGTCGCTTATTTTTGCGGCCAGTTGCGTGATTTGGTTTTTCTTACATGTGGAGGAGGTTGATTTTTTTCCCCTTTGAACAGGTTCCATGGTTGCCTATGGAGAAGATGAATCTCAGGGTTGTATACTGCATGCATATTTTGATAATAGATGGACTTTAAATCCTTTGAAACACCATCTTAAGGTGGAACTTGTCAAGAATAGCTCACATATTGTGTGTATTTCTCCTGGTTGATAAGTTTATTCACTACTTAAAGTCAGAGGAAAATGGAAAATCCATTGAAGGTCATTGTGTATTAGTGCAGCCAAATTTAACAAATAACAGGTTGTGGAGTCTAATCCCATTATTTCTGCCAGATATATTAATTTTGATCAGTATAATGGGTTCATTAATTTTCTTACTTAAAGACCCACTTACTAAGATCCCTTACCATCTGTTCCCCCCCACCCGCCCTCTGTTATCACTTCTTCTGCTGAAAGTCCCAATTTACGTTGAGCTAAGTTCCTTAATCCTCCAAGAGGACCACAGCCTTGTCGTAGGGGTTTTGGAGGCTTGAGTGCCTCAATGACCCGGAGAGCTATGTTGGCTGGAGTCAGGGCTTTATACTTTGGCTCTTGGTAGGGTCACCCATGCCAAACAGGTCAAAGGGTAGAGGCCAGACTAAATGTGGTCCACCAGGTGCTCCTCCAGGTTTGGGGGTTCAACTCGGGACTAGCAACCCAAACTAGTAAAACAAAGTTGTTATGGGAACAGCAATGAAGAATCCTTCTACATCTGGGTGTGACGGTATTCCTGAGTCTCCACCCGGGACTTGCACGACTGACAGGAGTGAACACCGAGAGGAAACTACTGACATGATGAAGGAAGCCCTAACACCATCAGAGATGGAGGACCTTCATTGCTGCCCTATATACCAACGGCATAACGGACAGTAAGTAACATTCCTTAAGTTTGTTTTAGCTGGGGGTGGTAATGGGGACAAGCTCCCACTGCCTATTAAATGCTCCCAAAGCCAAAGAGTCTCAAATTGCCTCTGACAACCAAGTTCAGCTCCTGACCTTCATGTCTGGCTTAGCTTCTAAGTCTGATGGAACTATTTCTACTGACAGGAGAAGGGGCAAAGGTAGGTTACTGACACCTTAAAACCAGTCGCTTTGGGCAGATGCGGCTCATCAGCCGTGGTTGGCAGCTCGTCTAGGAGGAGGAAAACTCTGATCTCAAACCTCCGCTGCCTTGAGGCTACACCCACTCATGGGAAAGGTTTCGGGAGTAAACCCCAAGGGAAAAATCCAGAGCTGGAGTCCCTAAGGCAGTCCCACGTTGAGTTCAAAACTTACTGGAAACTCCTACAACGCAACTGGTACCAAACTGTATCAGTCTCTGCCGTTCCTTTGGGCTCATCAGATGCGTGGAGAGGGGGAGCTTGCTACATGGGCAGTAGTTTGCTCTCCATATCGTACTGCCCTGGCCTGCGTATCTAGGCAGCTAGGATGTAATATCCATGGTTGACCTTGACCGACAGAGGCCTCACTCATGTTGGGCTAGAGTTGTCAGGGCACCTTTCTCTTGAGCAGGGAGGGCTTTTCAATCATCCAGGTATGGAGCCTTGGCCCTCAAGAGTCTAGCCTGCATACATCAACCCAATTAAATCGCAGCCTGTCACTCACTCTATTAAACAGACCCATACTTGGCCACCTGATGCCAAGTATGACTCTGTGTGACAGGGTGAGCAGCTGACTGACAGGTAACTGATGTAGCGTATACACTCAGTGGCCACTTTATTAGGTGCACCTGTACCCCCGCTTGTCAATGCAAATATCTAATCAGCCAATCATGCGGAAGCAACTCAGTGCATAAAAGCACGCAGACGTGGTCAAGAGGTTCAGTTGTTGTTCAGACCAAACATCAGAATGGGGAAGAAATGTGATCTAAGTGACTCTGACTGTGGAATGATTGTTGGTGCCAGATGGGCTGGTTTGAGTATCTCAGAAACTCCTGATCTCTGGGATTTTCACGCACAACAGTCCCTAGAGCAGGGTTTCCCAACCTGGGGTCCACGGACCCCTCAGTTAGCTGTCCACGACATTAAAAATGGTTGGGAAACCCTGCTCTAGAGTTTACAGAGAATGGTGCGAAAGGAAAAAAAACATCGAGTGAATGGCAGTTCTGTGGGCGGAAATGCTTTGGTAATAAGAGAGGTCAGAGGAGAGTGGCCAGACTGGTTCAAGCTGACAGGAAAGTGACGGTAACTCAAATAGCCACGTGTGACAGCAGTGGTGTGCTGAAAGCACAACGTGTTGAACCGTGAAGTGGATGGGCTACAGCAGCAGAAGATCACGAACATACACACTGTGGCCACCTTATTGGGTAGAGGAGGTAACTAATAAAATGGCCACTACGAGCTACAGGCTCTAGCAGCCTATTATTTCACCAGGATGTATCACCTAGGGGTCCGTTAGGATTTCATTGGTAAGGATGAAATATAAATGCCGAGATGGCATTACACACGCTTTCACACATATACGAGGGGTGATTGATAAGTTTGTGGCCTAAGGTAGAAAGAGTCAATTTTAGAAAACCTACACATTTATTTTTCAACATAGTCCCCTCCTACATTTACACACTTAGTCCAGCGGTCGTGGAGCATACGGATCTTGGACCTCCAGAAAGTGTCCACAGCAGGGGCGATTGATAAGTTCATGGCCTAAGGTAGAAGGAGATGAGTTATACAGCTCTCGTTACATGCACATGCAGTTCAACTCTTTGAGTGATTATGCAGAAAGTTTGAAGTTAATAACTCATCTCCTTCTACCTCAGGCCACAAACTTATCAATCACCCCTCGTAATTTCTTGTTGGGGAAATGTTGAGCCTAAATGTTCTAAAATTACATGATGGGTTGAATTGATAGGCCCTGGGCTCTGTGTGGGTTGTGTTGGGAGTGACTTTCCCTTCAGGCCAGACTCTGTACCAGGAGTAAATGCTTTATCAATTCTTTGCTGTACTGCGGGATAAACGGTAGGCTTTGATGGACTCCAGGTCAAGGTCTTTTTGGGGGCTTTTGCTAATGCTTGCATGCTGGGGGTGGGGCGGTGGAGGGTGGGTGCTTCTGCTTTTGCATGTGGGGGATGGGGAGAGTTGATGCCTCTACTTCTGCTTGTGTGCGGGGGGGGGAGGGTTGCTTTGGGATTCTGATGTTTCTATCGTTCATTCTGTGGGCTCTCTCTGTTTTGTAGATGGCTGTGAAGATTAAGAATTTCAGGTCGTACACTCTATTCACTCTCTGATATCAAATTGAACCATCTGAACCATTTTAAACTTTGAAAGATCTCACTTGGCATAGAGGGGTGAGAGAAGTTTTAGTCCAGGCATCACATACAAGACAGATGCTGTTAAAAGATGGAGAGACCACAGAACTTTTTATACTGGATTGAGAATTGCTTTTCTCCGGATGAAGCAAGCCCCAGATGCGTGGATGGTGGTGGGGGTAGGGGGCCACTCTGAGTTTAAGTTAAGGAATGAAGCTGGGCAGGTGAAAGGGGTTTCAATGGGAGTGCCTTTTGGCGTCAATGATCATACTTCAGCTCGATTTAGCCAAGTTCCGGAATAACTGGGTTGGGGCGAGGCCAATTTTCACTCGACTGAGAAGTGATTCAGCAAGCGCGGACAGGAAACAGCAGCTTGGTGATAAATCAGTCTCGGAGAAAAGGAGAGGCACTGAAGGAGAGTCATGGGGTTCAGAGTTAACGCTACCACAAAAGCTGTATTCAATGATAAGGGGCAGAGAGGGTAAGCTATAGCACAAAGGGAGTGTATCTATGGGGCAGGAAGAGCTGAATATGACAGGAAGACTGTAGGATTATGGGAATGAAATTAAATTAGTGAATTTAAGGAAAATCCAACAGGGTAATTAAAGAAGGAGATGGTCTATGGGGATAAGGACTGCAAAGGTATGTGAGGCCAAAGGATCTGGGTAAGGTTATTAACAAATACATGAGGCCTTTCTGAACAGAATATAGACATGGTGTTGATGATGTGGTTGAAATGAAGGAATGTGAAATATAAGATGGGATAAACAGAGTTATAAATCATGTAGTAGGAAGTTTATCATTGACAATTAACAAGGTGAAGATGAAGTATATACTGTGCAGTAAAGAAGCAAGGGAGAGAACTGCAACTTTTTCACTACAGCTTTCCAAACCCAACTGGGTACAGGGGCTGGTTAAGTCACTGGATACAGTATTGGGCACAAGTCTTAAGGCACATCTGTTGATCTATCTATAGCTAGTTATATATATAGCTAGGATGCCCAAGACTCTTGCACAGGACTGTAATTGTCAACGTGGAGCGAAGATCGAGATGGGAGCAAAGGATGTTGGGAATGGAGAGGGTGGAGCGCCATGGAAGGGGTGTGTGACAGGTGGCAGAGAAGGAGTGCCGGGGGTGGTGGGGGGGGGGGGGGGTTAGTGCGGGTACAGATACACCCAGTCCTGAGACATCATTACAGAAGTCTCTATATTGCTTCCCTCTCCCTTCCCCTTTTCCCAACCATGATTCCCCTCTCCCTGCCCCCTTCCCACTCTCAGTCCACAATGGAGACCCATATCAGAGTACAGTTTATCATCACTCACATACGTCATGAAATTTGTTTATTTTGTGCCAATGCATAAAGCTACTACAGTACTGTGCAAAAGACATAGGCATCCTAGCTCTCTCTCTTTATATAGATGCCTAAGACCTTTGCATAGTACCGCACAAATATTTATTTATTTAGAGATACCGTGTGGAACAGCTCCTCCCAGCCCAACGAGCTGCATCGCCCATCAACCCATCTATTTAATCCTAGCCTAATCACATAATAACTTACAATGACCAATTAACCTACCAACCGGTAAGTCTTTGGACTGTGGGAGGAAACTGAAGCACCCAGTGGAAACCCACATGGTTCACGGAGGAGAAGGTACAGGCTGCGCCACATTTGAACTCCACTCCGTCGCCCTGAGCTGTAATAGCGTTGCGCTAACCATGTAGTTTAACAGAGGTCAATACGTTCTTGATTAGCAAGGGTGTCAAAGGTTATTGGGAGAAGGCAGGAAAATGGGGGCTGAAAGAGGAAATACATCGGCCATAATTGAATGGCGCTGAAAACTCTTTTGGCAAATTGCCTAATTCTGCTCCTGTGTCTTAAGATTTTACGATGATGGAATTGAAATTGGTTTATTATTGTACCATTTAAGAGACAATTAGATTGAAGGGAGATTAAGGGTAGATGGAGTTGAGCCTGTAGCTAGATCAACCATGATATCACTGATACCAGATCAGGCTTGACTTCTTGTGTTCTTATGTTACACCTGTTGACTGGGACGCTGTTAAACCTGTACATTGTTTAGTAAAGAGTGGAAGGGATAAACTACTTAATTACAAGACAATCGGTTTGACTTGGTCGGCCAGGAATTCATTTAAAGGGACAGGACCAACTTTCATTTGGAAAGTCACAGATGAATCAGGGACAGGCGGCGTGGGTTTAATAAAGGGAGGTTAGGGCTTGCCTAACTTGTTGGAATCTTTGAGGAATTAACAAGGAGGATCAATCAGGGTGGTGTAGTTAATGTAGTCGATAGGGTAGCCCACGTCAAAGAGATGAAAGCCAATGGAATCCATGGGAGAGTGACAAGAGGATCTCAAATTAGCTCAGTGGCAGAAGTCAAGTTCTGTGGTTGCAGGGGATTCTGGTGTCTGGAAGGTTGTTCCCATCAAGGTTCCACAGCTCTCAGGACATCATCCCTTGTTTTTTTATCATTGTATTTATGATTGAGACTGGATTTTGAAGGATTATGAAAGAGTTTACGGATGATGCAAAACTTGGTGGCATGGTTGAAGGTGAACTAGAAATGTTAACACAAAGTACACTGCAGATGCTGGGGTCAAATTAACACGTACAACACGCTGGAGGAACTCAGCAGGTCGGGCAGCATCCGTGGAAACGAGCAGTCATGAAACGTTGCTACACAAGTTGATAGGGCCGTTAAGAAAGTGTATGGTCTGTTGGCCTTCATCATCATTAGTCAGGGGATTGAGTTTGAGAGCTGCAGCTCTATAAAACCCTGGTTAGACCACACTTGGTGTGTGGTGCTCAGTTCTAGTCGCCTCATTATAGGAAGGATGTGGAAGCTTTAGAGAGGGTGCAGGGGAGATTTACCAAGATAATACCCGGATTGGAGAGCATATCTTATGAGGAAAAGTTGAGCAAGCTAAGTATTTTCTTTTGGAGTAAAGGAGGATGAGAGGTGACTTGATAGAGGTGTATAAGATTATAAGAGGCATAGATCGAGTGGACAGCCAGAGACTTTTTCCCAAGGCAGAAATGATGATGGGGCATCATTTTATGGTGACAGGAGGAAAGTAGAGGGGGGAGGGGATGCCAGAGGTAAGGCTTTTTCACAGAGATTGGTAGATTTGTGGAGTGTACTGTCAGGGGTGGTAGTAGAGACAGACACACTGGGGACATTTAAGAGACTCTTAGGTAGGCATATGGATGAAAGGGAAATGGAGGGCTATGTGAGGGGGAAGGGTTAGTTGGACCTTAGAGTAGGTTAAAATGTCAGCATAACATTGTGGGCCGAAGGTCTTGTACTGTGCTGTTTGATGTTTAGATTGCAGGAAGGTTTAGAAGCTCTACTCAATTGGGCAGAATAATGGTGAGTGGAATTTAATTGCTGGGAAAATGGGGTAATGCATTCGAAGTGGTGTAACACAAGGACAGAAAATGTACAATATTGAACAGATTACTGACTGATACAATCACCTTTGGGATCAGGTCCCTGAAAGTAGCAGAATCAGTGAATAAGATAAAAATTACCGGTAGGTGGCTATTTTCATTTAATTAGCCAAGGCATTGAATATAAGTAAGTGTGTGTGTGTGTGTGTGTGTGTGTGTGTGTGTGTGTGTGTGTGTGTGTGTGTGTGTGTGTGTGTGTGTGTGTGTGTGTGTGTGTGTGCGCGCGCGTGTGCGTGTGTGTGTGTGTGTGCGTGTGTGTTGTTGGTTTGCACAGTTGCATAAGACGCCACCGGGCCACAGCTTGCATAGAGCATCCAGCTCAATACAGGAAATCATCAGTGCACTGGAGAGGGTGCAGAGGAGATTTACGAGGATGATGGCCAAAGTGGAAAACTGTAGCTACGAGGAAAGATTTGATATGCTAAGGTTGTTTACTTTGGAACAGAAGAGGCTGAGGGGAGGCTTAATTGAGGCATGGAAGAGGCCTTATTAGAATAAATAGTAAAGATCTCTCAGCAGAGGAGTGAAGAAAAACAGATTTAAAGTAATTGCAAGGATGTGAGGGAAGGATCGTAAGACAAGGGAACAGAATTAGGCCATTCGACCCATTAGTCAATATCGCTGATTTATTTTCCCTCTCAACCGCATTCTCCTGTCTTCTCCCTTTGACGCCCTTGCTAACCATGAACCTATCAGCCTCTGCTTTATATACCTGATCAATGGCCTCCATCGCTGTCTGTGGCGCAGAATCCCACAGGTTCACCACCCTCTGGCTAAAGACATTCCTTCTCATCTCTGTTCGAAGGGGTTGTCCTTCCCAAGCAGGGGTTCCCAACCTTTTTGATGCCATGGGCCAATACCATTAAGTAAGGCGTACGTGGACCCCAGTTTGGGAACCCCTGTCGAAAGGAAGAAAGATGCTTCAACCCAAAGGGTGGTAGGGGTGTGGAATCGCCCCTGACAATCTGATAGAGGCAGAAGCCTCAGGCCATTAGGCTTCTGAGCTTCCTCCTGCATTGCATTTGATGTGTCATCGGGTAATTTCTACTGTACCCTACAATATGCAATTTATGCACTTTATTTATCTATTCATAATTCATTTGTAGATTTAATTCTTACTTGCTGAAGTTATTGTGTGTTGTGTGTACTACTGTGCTTTGCACCCTGGTCTGGAGAAATGTCGTTCTGTTTGGCAGTTTACATGTATGTGTGTATGTGTGTTGGCGCGTGGCCTAGTGGATAAGGCATCAGCCTAGTGATCTGAAGGTCACTGGTTCGAGCCTCAGCTGAGGCAGCGCGTTGTGTCCTTGAGCAAGGCACTTAACAACACATTGCTGTGTGACGACACCGGTGCCAAGCTGCTTGGGTCTTAGTGCCCTTCCCTTGGACAACATCGGTGGTGTGGAGAGGGGAAGGCTTGCAGCTTGGGCAACTGCCGGTCTCCCATACAACCCTGCCTAGGCCTGCGCCCTGGACACCTTCCAAGGTGCAAATCCATGGTCTCACGAGACTAACGGAGGTCTAAAAAAACCTAAATTACATGTATGTAGTTAAATTACAATAAACTTGACTTGACTTGAGACCCTTATTTAAAAACTACTTGCATGCAATGGAAAGATAATGTTTCAGGTGAAATTTCCATCAAGGAGGCAAAGCACCATTGCCTTCTGCTTCCTGTTACCAAAGAGATTTGGATTCTCTCTGCCAACTTCCTTTGGATTTGTGGGTTTTTTACATGTTGGGCCAATGTCCCATGTAGGATCTTGTAGACCACTTCAATCACATCACGTTCACTGAAATTAGTTATTGTCATCTTTGATTTTGGAACGTGGGAGGAAACCAGAGCACCTGGAGGAAACCCGAGTGGTCATGGGGAGAGCAAACGCCATATGGGCACTGGCGGGAATTGAATCTAGGTTTCTGGTGTAATAGTGTTATGCTAACCGCCACGCTCCCGTATTGCCCCAATTGTACCTGGTCTGGCTTGGATCGTTTAACAGCACATACCAGAAATTGTTCGTACGGTTTGCCAAAATACACCCAGTGGCCACATTATTAGGCACACCTGCTCATTACTGCAAAAAATCTAATCAGCCAATCATGTGGTAGCAGTTCAATGCATAGAAGCATGCAGACATGGTCAAGAGGTTCAGTTGTTGTTCAGACCAAATATCAGAATGGGGAAGAAATGTGGCCTAAGTGACTTTGACTGTGGAATGATCTTTGGTGCCAGATGGGGTGGTTTGAGTATCTCAGAAACTGCTGGTCTCCTGGGATTTTTGACCTTGGATTTTACAGAGAACTGTGTGAAAAAAGCAAATACCATCCAGTGAGCAGCAGTTTATGGGTGAAAAAGCCTTGTTAATTAGAGAGGTCAGAGGAGAATGGCCTGACTGGGTTTAAGCTGACAGGAAGGCGACAGTAACTGAAGTAACCACGTGTTATGCCAGTGCTGTGCAGAAGAGCATCTCTGAACGCACGACACGTTGAACCTTTAAGTGGACGGGCTACAGCAGCAGAAGACCATGAACGTACACTTAGCGGCCACTTTATTAGGTCAAGAGGTACCTAGTAAAATTTCCACCGAGGGTATGTAAAACTAACCCATTCTGCTCTCGGCAAACGCTCATGCAAGTTGGATTTACGGCATACAGTTGGCAGACCAAACTCTGGTTGTCTTTGATGATGATGATGATGATGATGATGATGATGATGATGATGTTGATGATGATAATGATGATGATGATGATGATGATGACGATGATGTCGATTCAGGCCTGAGAGGCCAGCGTCGGGCATTTTCACGCCTTACAAGGCGGGAAACGAAAGACTGTGGGGCGCGCCACTCCTCACACAGACATTTCGCGGTAGTTTTCTTTATTTTACCGGGTCGAGTTGCGAGCTCACCGCTGGTGGCGCAGCGACATCAGCGCCGGAGCCCGGAACGGAGGTGCCCGGGTTCGAATCCAGTCGGGCCGTTCCCGTGTACGCTTTCCATCCGTGCCGGGTTGAGCGCTGAGTGTTGTGGCCGTTCACTGCTGTGTAAGCCGGCACGCTAAGATCGATGGCAGACTCTGGGCGAATTCGTACAACCCGAGTCAGTAAACTCAGCTCTGATGGGTCGATGGGGGTGAGCTGCTCGAGACAGGCATACAGGAAGCGTGAGCGGGAACTGTGAAGGACTGATCTGAGAATAGTTTCAGTGTTCTCAGTACAATATACAATGGGAGAATTTCCTTCCCTTTCTATGTCTGTGCAGCAGAGTGGGCGGAGCCTTGTGTTTTTTCATGTTATCAGTGACTCATGCTAGGTACTGGACCTCACAGCCAGAGGGAGAATAGGTATCTGTGAGCAGCGACTGATAAAATAGACAAGGAAACACATTCAGACTGGGGACTGTATAGAATCGCACAAAGGACCTTTGCTCTCAGCCTATCTGCAGCGCTGTTGACTCTCGTGAGTTTAAAGCTCCCGCTAACGCAAGAAGCACTTCCCTCCTCTCACCTCCCGGAAATGAACATAGGAACATAAGAAATAGGAGCAGGAGTAGGCCATCTGGCCCATCGAGCCTGCCCCGCCATTCAGTAAGATCAAGGCTGATCTGGGAAAATGCCGTCTTTAATTTAATCGACAAAGGATCATGAATGTTACAGGCTAGGCCAGTGCTTATTTACTATCTGATATCTCATCCAAATCAACGTTAGTCTAGAGGACAGTTAAAGACCCAACGAGTTGGGCTGGTGGCGCAGTGAGATCAGCGCCGGGCTCGAGAATGGAGGTTCCCGAGTTCGATCCAGTGACAGACCGCCCCCGAGCGCGTTCTCCACCCGTGCCGGGTTGATGTCGAGCTCACAACTCGGCCTCGGTAAAAAAAACACTGCTGCCTCCAGTTTAAATTCCCACGTGGAATTATTGTGGAGGATCAAATACCCAAACTTGAAGTACATTTATTTATCAAAGAATGTATAAATTATACAACCTTGAGATCCGTCTGCTGACAGGCAGCCGCAAAGCGAGAAACTTGAAAGAACCCAATAAAAACCGAAAAGCCAACACCCGACGCGCAAAGAGAAAAATAAACACAAATCACGCAAACAATAGAAACAAGCAACAGCATTCCGAACCAGACTGAGTCCGTAGACCTGAATCCCGGAGCAGGTGGAGTAGGCCCAAAGCCTCGGGCTCAGTTCATCACACGGCGGGGCAAATTGCCGCGAAGCTTGCAGTCGCTGCGTCTGGAGTCACCTGTAGGCTGGGCTGAGAAGGGCTGACAGGCTTCCTTGCCTGAAATCCATCCAGCGTAGAACTGCATATCAGATTTCTGGTCCCCGGGTCCCAGTCCTCCCTTCTCTATCATGTGCATGTAAGTTTCTGGGTATGTTTTGGTAACAAATGTAATAATCACAATGTGACAATTCCCCTGTCTGTGTCTATTTTGTGTGGCACAGTAGCATAGAGGTCAGCGTGATGTTTTACAGTGCCAGTGACCTGGGTTCTATTCCTGTCGCTGACTGTAAGGTGTGTGTGTGTGTTCGTGTGTGTTCTCCCTATGATCGTGTAGACGTGTAGATTCTCTCCGGGTGCTCTGGTTTCCTCCCACATCCCAAAAGTGTACAGGTTAGGGTTAGGGGCTTGTGGGCATGCTATGTTGGTGCCAGAAGCCTGGCGACTTTTGGGGGATGCCCCCAACACATCCTCGGACTGTGTTGCTTGTTGACACATTTCACAAGCGACACATTTCACCAAATGTTTCGATGTACGTAGACAAATAAAGAGCTAATCTTGAAGCGGAAGGTGATAGTAAGGTTGCCGAAGGTTATGGAGAGATGGCAGGACATCGGAGAATAAATCAGTCATCATAAAATAGTGGAGCCACAAGCTCCTGTGTCTTGTGGTCTTCTTGGGTTCTTTCATGCTTATAGGCTCATCAGACAATAGGCAATAGACAGTAGGTGCAGGAGTAGGCCATTCGGCCCTTCTAGCCAGCACCGCCATTCACTGTGATCATGGCTGATCATACACAATCAGTACCCCGTTCCTCCCCTCTCCCTATATCCCTTGACCCCACTATCTATAAGAGCTCTATCTAACTCTCTCTTGAAGGCATCCAGAGACTTGGCCTCCACTGCCTTCTGAGGCAGAGCATTCCACATATCCACCACTCTCTGGGTGAAAAAGTTTTTCCGCATCTCTGTTCTAAATGGCCTACCCCTTATTCTTAATCTGTGGCCTCTGGTTCTGGACTCACCCATCAGCGGGAACATGCTTCCTGCCTCCAGCGTGTCCAATCCCTTAATAATCTTATATGTTTCAATCCGATCCCCTCTCATCCTTCTAAATTCCAGTGTATTCAAGCCCAGTCGCTCCAATCTTTCAACATATGACAGTCCCGCCATTCCGGGAATTCAGCTTGTGAACCTATGCTGCACTCCCTCAATAGCAAGCATGTCCTTCCTCAAATTTGGAGACCAAAACTGAACACAGTACTCCAGGTGGGGTCTCACCAGGGCCTGTACAGCTGCAGGAGGACCTCTTTACACCTATACTCAATTCCTCTTGTTATAAAGGCCAGCATGCCATTAGCTTTCTTCACTGCCTGCATGCTTGCTTTCATTGACTGATGTACAAGAACACCTAGATCTCGTTGTAAGAACACCTAGATCTCATTGTAATGTACAAGAACACCTAGATCTCGTTGATCAGGCCGGTTTCCGTGGCATGAAGCGACTGGGAGTATGAGACTATCATGAAGTTAACCCCCAGCATTTTGCCGGTACCCATTTTCAGCTGGGTGGATGGAGCAATGTGTGGTTAAGTGCCTTGCTCAAGGACACAACACACTGCCTCGGCTGGGGCTCGAACTTATGACCTTCAGATCGCTAGTTCAACGCCTTAACCACTTGGCCATGCGCCACACTCTTGTGAATAGTGGTCAGAGAAATGTCAAAAACGTCAAAAATAAGAGAAAGGAACAATTATTACCTCTCAACCATCAGGCTCTTGAACCAAAGGGGATAACTTCACTCACCTTCACTTGCCACATCATTGAAACGTTCCCACAACAAATAGACTTGCTCTCAAGGACTCTTCATCTCATGTTCTTGATATTTATTGCTTATTTATTATTACTGTTTATTTATTTCTCTTTCTTTTTGTACTTGCTCAGTTCTTTGTCTTTTGCACACTGGTTGTCTGCCCTTTCAGTGCGGTCTTTTATTGATTGATTCTATTATTGAGTATGCCACAAGAAAATGCATCTCAGGTTGTATATGGAAACATATTTGAAGTTTGATAAGAAATTTACTTTGAACTGTAGTTTTAACCAGCTTTAGATCCTGGAAATATAAAATATTCAGTACAGTATCAGGCACATATATATGCCTGTGGTGTCTAAGACTTTTTCACAGTACTGTAGTAATTGCAGTACTGTTGCACTGTGCTGCTGTCACAAAAAAAAAATTTCATGACATATGTGTGATGATAAACCTTATTTTGATATGGGTCTCTATCCTGCACTGAGAGTGGGAAGGGGGCAGGGAGAGGGGAATCATGGTTGGGAAAAGGGGAGGGGAGAGGGAAGCACCAGAGAGACATTCTGTAATGATCAATAAGCCAATTGTTTGGAATCAAATGGCCTTGCCTGGTATCTCAGGGTTGGGTGTGTTTGCACCCGTGCTACCCCCCCCCCCCCCGCCCCGACACTCCTTCTCTGTCAACTGTCTCACACCCCTCCCGTGGCACTCCACCCTTGCCATTCCCAACATTTTTGTTCTCACCAGATTTACAAACTTGCTCTCCGCTCCACGTTAACAAATACAGTGGTGTGTGTGTGTGTGTGTGTGTGTGTGTGTGTGTGTGTGTGTGTGTGTGTGTGTGTGTGTGTGTGTGTGTGTGTGTGTGTGTGTGTGTATGTGTGTGTGTGTGTGTGAAAGACTGTATATCTAGTCAATCTTCAATGTTACCTCCTTCTCCAATAATGTTGTTCAGCATTCAGTACCTCTACCTACTTTGATATTGCAAATAAATAATAAATGATAAAGTGGCTATTCTCCAAGAGAGGACACAAACTTGTCATGGGGTTTGGATACTTGAGTGCCTCAATGATCTGGGGAGCTATGTTGACTGGAGTCGGGGCTTTATGCCAGACAGGTCAAAGGGTAGAGGTCAGACTAAGAGCGGTCCACTGGTCCTCCGAGTTCGAGGGGGGGGGGGAGGGTTCAGCTAAGGTCTAACAACCCTGACTGGTCAAAACAAAACTCTTACAGAAACAGCAATGAGGAATCCTTCTACATCAGAGTCTGACGGTATTCCTGAGTCTCCACCCGACTTGTGTGACTGACAGTGGTGAAAACCGAGAGGAGGCTACTGACACGATGAAGGAAGCCCTGAACATCACCAGAGATGGAGGACCTTCATTGCTGCCCTAAACGCCAGCGGCGTAACAGGAGGTAAGGTGAGTGGCCATGACATAATCTAGAATTCAGAATCAGACCACTCTGTGTTTCTGTCAAATTCTAGACGATGTCACGTATCCTGTTATTGTGGAATACTACACTGAGCTTGTGCACTTATATTTCTTAATATTATTAACGACCTTTCAATCTAATCTTTGAATAAACACAGGGACTGAAATCTAATCATGCTACTCTCTTCCCTGTAAAAAGCTAATCAGGCAAACAGACAGACTTTATTGATCCCGGGGGAAATTGGGTTTCGTTACAGCCGCACCAACCAAGAATAGTGAAGAAATATAGCAATATAAAACCCTAAATAATTAAATAATAATAAGTTAATCATGCCCAGTGGAAATAAATCTAGGACCAGCCTATTGGCTCAGGGTGTCTGACACTCTGAGGGAGGAGTTGTAAAGTTTGATGGCCACAGGTAGGAATCGCCTAACCAGTACATTATGGAGTGGATGGGAGTCATTGTCCAAGATGGCATGCAAGTTGGACAGCATCCTCTTTTCAGACACCACCATCAGAGAGTCCAGTTCGACCCCCACAACATCACTGGCCTTACGAATGAGTTTGTTGATTCTGTTGGTGTCTGCTACCCTCAGCCTGCTGCCCCAGCACACAACAGCAAACATGATAGCACTGGCCACCACAGACTCGTAGAACATCCTCAGTAACCTCATAGAACATCCTCAGCAACCAGTAATCTAACTGGGTGCATCACCCTTCGACGTGGGGGAGGATGGAACTACTGCACCGGGTCGATGTGAACCGCAGAGAGTTGTAAAATTAGTCAGCTCCATTGTGGGCACCAGCCTCCAGAGTATTCCAGGACATTTTCAAGGAAGGATGCCTCAAAAAGGCGGCGTCCATCATTAAGGTCCTCCATCACCTAAGACATGTCCTCTTCTCATTGCTACCAACGGGGAGGAGGTACAGGAGCCTGAAGGCACACACTCAGTGATTCAGGAACAGCTTCTTCCCCTCTGCCATCCGATTTCTGAATGGACATTTAACCCATGAACACTACCTCACTACTTTTTTATTTCTATTTTTGTGCTATTTATTTAATTTTATTTAACATATCTATACTTACTGTAATTCACAGTTCTTTTCTCCCTGTTATTATGAATTGCATTGTACTGTTTCTGTGAAGACAACAAATTTCACAGCCTGCGCTGGTGATATTAAACCTGATTCTGATTCCAATCTGACATTATATCATTCCTATAATATCTGCTTATCTGCTCCTACACCTCTGACAGCCGGTAAATCTACTTAGTTTAGCTTTAATTGTGTGTGTGTGCGCGTGTGTGGGTGTGGTGAACTAGATATACCTGTCTGGACTGCTCCTGTGGCTCCTCCCACAGACCCCCTGCTGACTGCTCCTGTGGCCCCTCCCACAGACCCACTGCTGACTGCTCCTGTGGCTCCTCCCACAGACCCCTGTATAAAGGCGACTGAGTCCTGTTGCCCTGCCTCATTCCCCAGGATGTAGTGTTGTTCATTCTTCCAGTCAATAAAAGCCGATACCTCGCTTCCTACGTCTCAGCGTGAGTTATTGATGGTGCATCAGTGGGTCATTGCTTCAGAAGCTTGAGAAGGGCCTCAGAGCTTAACCGTGCGTCTAGGATCCCCCGAAAGTCTCTGGGCCTGAAGGTGTCAGCTTGGGGGAGAAAGGCAGGGACGGGCAAGCTCTGGAATTGTAAATCTGCTCCTTTTTAAATTTCTTTTTGAGATTGTGCACTCAATAGTTACGGACAGGCCTCAACACTGTTTAGATTCCTGTGGGGGACCATCCCTGGCCAAGATTTACACGTCACGGCACCCAGAGCACCTTCCGCATCCTGCCACCGGACATTGTCTGGGTCCTCCGTACCCAGTCGGTTCCCTTGCTGAATGGAGGGATGGGCCGGCCTGTGTAAACACACACTTGGCAGCGAGGCCAAGGCCATCTGAGGGGAAAATGTTTTGACACTGTAAGTAGCTGCAGTCAGGAATTCGCAGCTCACAGGGTGGTGGAAAGGACTACATCAACGCTGACACAACAGAGAACTGGATCACTATTTTGAGCGAGAAAAATTCTGATGATCTTGGAGGAGCTTAGATGGTCAGCAGAAAATCACAGCTCGAGTGTGCACTGCGCTGTACTGTTCGATGTTCTATGAATCAGAATCAGGATTAATATGACCGGTGTATGTCATGAAATTTGTTGCTATGTGGCATCAGTACAATGCACTACATAATAATAGACAAAAAACTGTGCATTACAGTAAGTAGGAATGTATTACATTAAATAAGTAGTGCAAAAATACAAAATACAAAAAGTAGTGAGGTAGTGTTTAGGGGTTCAATGTCCATTCAGAAATCGGATGGCAGAGGGGAAGAAGCTGTTCCTAAATCACTGAGTGTGTGCCTTCAGGCTTCTGTACCTCCTCCCTGATGGCAGCAATGAGAACAAGGCATGACCTGGATGAGGTGGGGGGGGCGGTCCTTAATGACGGATGCCACCTTCTTGAGGCATTGCTGCTTGAAGGTGTCTTGGATACTACGGAGGCTAGTCTCCGTGATGGAGCTGACTAAGTTGACAACTCTCTGCAGTTTATTCCGATCCTGTGCAGTAGCCACAACCACTCCCCCCCCCCCCCCATGCCAGACGCTGATGCAGCCAGTTAGAATGCTCTCCATGGTACATCTGTAGAAATTTGTAAGTGTCTTTGGTGATGTACCAAATCTCCTCAAGCTCCAAATCAAATATAGCCGCTGTGGTGCATTTTTTTTTAGTAGCTGCATCAGTATGTTGGCCCCAGGATAGATCCTTAGAGATCTTGACACCCAGGAGCTTGAAATTGCTCTCTCTCTCTACTTCTGATCCGTCTACGAGGACTAGTGTGTGTTCCCTCAACTTTACCCTTTCTGAAGTCCACAATCAGATTTCAATAGGTTCAACAGGTACATTTAATGTCAGAGAAATGTATACAATATCTATCTCTGGAGACAGCCTATCCACCGACGTCTACTACAAACCTACTAACTCCCACAGCTACCTAGACTATTCCTCCTCCCACCCTGTCTCCTGCAAAAATGCTAGCCCTTTCTCTCAATTCCTCCGCCTCCGCCGCATCTGCTCTCAGGATGAGGCCTTTCATTCTAGGACAAAGGAGATGTCTTCCTTTTATAAAGAAAGGGGCTTCCCTTCGTCCACTATCAACTCTGCCCTCCATCGCATCTCCCGTATTTCACGCACCTCTGCCCTCACCCCATCCCCCCACCAGCCCACCAGGGATAGAGTCCCCCTGGTCCTCACCTATCACCCTACCAGCCTACAAATCCAACGTATAATCCTCCATAACTTCCGCCACCTCCTACGGGATCCCACCACCAGCCACATCTTCCCCTCCCCCCCCCCAACTCTCGGCTTTCCGCAGGGATCGCTCCCTACGCGACTCCCTTGTTCATTCACCCCCCCCCATCCCTCCCCACCGACCTCCCTCCGGGCACTCATCCCTGCAAACGGAAGAAGTGCTACACCTGGCCCCACACTTCTTCCCTCACCACCATCCCAGGCCCCAGACAGTCCTTTCAGGTGAGGCACCACTTCACCTGCGAGTCAGCTGGGGTGATATACTGTATCCGGTGCTCCCGATGTGGCCATTTATACATTGGGGAGACCCGCTGCAGACTGGGAGACCGTTTCGCTGAACACCGGCGCTCAGTCCTCCAGCAGTGGCGGGATCTCCCTGTGGCCACACACTTCAATTCCACAGACCACTCCCACTCCGACATGTCTGTCCATGGCCTCCTCTACCGTCAAGATGAGGCCGCACACAGGTCAATGGAGCAATACCTTATCTCCCACCTAGGTAGCCTCCTACCTGCCGGCATGAACATCCAACTCACAGACCTCCGTTGATACCCCTGCCCCCCCCTTACCCCCATCCCTATCTATTATTTCAGTCTGGTTCTCTTTCTCTCTCTTTTTCCCCCCTCACTATAATCTCCCCCCAGCCCTACCTTTCTTTCTCTTTTATTTCCCATAATTCTCCACCTTCCTCCTAGCCTATTTCCCTCCAACCTATCACTTCCTAGCTCTCTACTTTATCCCTCCCCCCACTTCTTATCCCCCCTCGACCATCCCACGTTACTTCACTCCTGATGAAGGGTTTCGGCCCGAAACGTCGTCACTACCTCCTCCCATAGATGCTGTCTGGCCTGCTGAGTTCTGCCAGCATTTTGTGTTTTTATTTATTTCCAGCATCTGCAGATTCACTTGTTATGCATCCCAAAATGCTTTTTCTTCACGGTAAGGTTTTTGTTCTTACTGACTTTGAGTGCAAGGTTGTTGTCGTAACACCACTCGACCAGCTGATTTGTCTTGCTCCTGTGTGCCTTCTTATCATCATCTGAAATTCTGGCAAGAGTAGTTGTGTCCTCAGCAAACTTAAATACTTATAGATCTGTAGGTTTATAGGTTTATGAATTTGTTTGTCTGGATTACACGGGGAATTTGCTCAGTTCAGAATGGCGGAACTGCCTCTTTCTTTCTCATAACCATTCCTTGATTTTATGATTCTGGTCCAATTACTCCGAATAAATCCACATCCAGGAACTAGAGGATGAACCTTCTTCGGTGAGGATACATGGAGGATGAAGATCACGTGGGAATGGAAGATAAAATATCAAAAAAAATCATGACTTTGCTCTGCATAAGAGAGAAAGTGCAGAGCCTACAAAGGTTGGGTTGTGTAAACAGGAACGCGAGGGGATTATCTTGCTCCTATACATTCACCCACGAGGGGCAGTCTTGTGCATCATCTCCAACCCCTGATTTGGAAAGTTGGAGGGGGGAGGCTGAAGATAAGAAGAAGACTCTGTGTAAATGCCTCTTTTAACTTCCAAAGAACGGTGTCATCCATCAAAAAGACTGATTTAATGATAGTGCTGGCGATATACGGTGGCGCTTTGCGGGTAGTTCACACAAAACTACTGGATATTCTACACAATATACTTCTTTAGAACTGTAGTCGTTCACTGAGTCTGTTGTATTTCTTTATGCTACTGGGAATGCCTGCAAGAAAATGAATCTCGGGGCAGTATTGTAATGTTGAATCAGGTTCGCAGGTCTGGCAAATGAATTACCAGGTGTAGTTGGAGCAATTATTCTACAGAGTAATCTCATTTCTCTTGATCCTAAACTAAGTAATAAAAAGAAGGAAACAAAATATTTGTACACTGAAGGAAATAGAAGAGATGAGATTCTGATGAAAGATTTATTGATTTATTGAGATACAGTGTGGACTAGGCCCTTCCAGTCTCCTGAGCCATGCCACCCAGTAATCCCCCAATTTAACCCTAGCCCAATAACCATATAACAATTACAGCACGAAAACAGGCTATCTCCGCCCTTCTAGTCCGTGCTGAACGCTTACTCTCACCTAGTCCCACTGGCTCGCACTCAGCCCACAACCCTCCATTCCTTTCCTGTCCATATACCTATCCAATTTTACTTTAAATGACAATACCGAACCTGCCTCTACCACTTCTACTGGAAGCTCGTTCCACACAGCTACCACTCTCTGAGTAAAGAAATTTCCCCTTGTGTTACCCTTAAACTTTTGCCCCCTAAGTCTCAACTCATGTCCTCTAGTTTGAATCTCCCCTACCCTCAATGGAAAAAGCCTATCCACGTCAACTCTATCTATTCCCCTCATAATTTTAAATACCTCTATCAAGTCCCCCCTCAACCTTCTACACTCCAAAGAATAAAGACGTAACTTGTTCAACCTTTCTCTGTAACTTAGGTGCTGGAACTCAGGTAACATTCTAGTAAATCTTCTCTGTACAATCATGGGACAAATTACAATGACCAATTAACCTATCAACTGGTACGTCTGTAGACTGTGGGAGGAAACCGGGGAAACCCACACGGTCACAGGGAGAACGTACCAATTCCTTAATGGTAGCAGCAGGAGTTGAACCCAGCTCGCCTGTAGTCCAAAGAGTTGCCACTGCGCCACAGTGCTGCCATCATAGATCATTCATTCTGTTTCTGTCTCCTCAGGCGCTGTTTGACTTATTGGATATTTCTAGTATTTTTTTCCCGCAGTTGTTTCACAAGATTATGTTGATTTCCACCTTTGCTCTCTCTCTCTCTCTCTGTTGATTGCCAGGGAGATTGCAACTGGCAGAGTCAATCAATAAATCAATTGAAAAGGGAGTAAATGGTAAACATCCACATGATTGATATCAAGGTTCCTTTCAAAGTTTTACTGTAGTTTCATTGTCAGCATTCAGAAGGTTACTGAGAGATAAAACAGTAACACACGAGGAACAAAATGTGACGTCATAACAAAATGGAAGTGTGCGCAGCAAATTAATTGTCTGTAAAAGATTGGCAGCTTCCACAAACGGTTGTTTCTCAGAGAATGCACACCTCGTGGATGAGAATGTAGATGGACGGGTAAATAAATTTGTGGATGATACCGAGATTAGTGGAGTTATGGATAGTTTGGAAGACTGGCAAAGGACAGAGTGAGATATAGTTCAGTTGCAGGCATGGGCAGAGAAATGGCAGATGGAGTTTAACCCAGATAAATGTGAGGTGTTGCACCCTGCTGGGTAAATGCAAGGGGACAAGGGTAAGGTCCTTATCAATGTTGCTGACCAGAGAGATCTTGGGATCTAAGTTCATAGTTTCTTAAAAGTGGCTACACAGGTCGATAAGGTGGTTAAGAAGGCTTATGGGAAGCTCGCTCTTATTAGTTGAGGCATTGAGCTCGAAAGTCAGGAGGTTAAGTTGCAATTAAAACACTGGTTAAGGCTCATCTGGAATATTCTGTACAGTTCTGGTCGCCCCACTATAGGAGGGATGCTGAGGCTTTGGAGGGGGTGCAGAAGAGGTTTACCAGGATGCTGCCTGGTTTAGAGAGCATGTGCTGTCACGGGAGGCTGGATAAACCTGGGCTGTTTTCTCTGGAGCACCAGGGGCTGAGGGGAGATCTGATAGAGGTTTATAGGATCATGAGAGGCATAGATCGAGTGGACAGAGAGTATCTGTTTCCAAGGATGGGAATGTCTAATACCAGAGGGCACGTGTTGAAGGTGAGGGGGGGGGGTAGGTTCAAGGGGGATGTGAAGGGTAGGTTTTTTACTCAGAGAGAGGTGGATGCCTGGTATGGTGGTAGAGGCAAATACATTGGAGGCTTTTAAGAGACATTTGGATAGGCACATGGATGTGAGGAAGATGGAGGGATATGGACATGGTGTAGGTAGGAGGGATTAGCTTTCGAGGGTTTTCCATTTTCTTTCAGCTGCCTCAGCACAACATTGTGGGGCAAATGGCTGTTCCTGTGCTGACCACTCCTATGTTTATTCTACGTTTATTTTCACTTGTGTTACTTACTGACTACCTGTTACACCGCTGGTGTTTAGGGCAGCGATAAAGATCTCCATCTCTGTCTGTCCTCAGCCATCTTCTCTATTGTGCCCCAGGCGTGGTTCAGAGTCCTCGTTTCTGCCTCTACGGGAATGCACCAAGTCGTCTTTGGTCTCCTGCCCTTCAGGGGTCCAGTGAGCTGCTGTCTTGATGATGGAGATGGCCTTCACTTGTAATAGTTGGGAAAGATTTGTGAAGGACACAGGTTGGGCGTGTGGGAGTTTAACGGTGGAAGCCTGATATGAGACAGCGGGAATGATAACAGAGGTCTCATCTTCGTGGAGGGGGTGTGGGTCTGGGGTTACTGGGCAAGGGGTGTTGAGGAGCATCCCACAATCTAAGGGAAGATTTGCTCGTTATTCTGAATAGATTTACCGATAAACTTGTCCAACTATTTAGCAGAAAAGAACATAACTACTGTTTTAGAATTGGGTACATCGCTGGCTCAGGTACGTCATGTTTACTGACATACAGTACAGTGCAACCCCAGCACATCCTTGGGTGCGTTGGTTTGTCAACGTGGAGCGGAGGGCGAGTTGATAAATCTGGTAGGAGCAAAGGATGTTGGGAATGGCGAGGATGGAGCGCCGTGGGACAGGAGGCAGAGAAGGAGTGTCAGGGATCAATGTGCCAGTGCAAGACGAGGTATTTGAGGGTTGATGCGCCTGTTCCATTTCTGTTCATATTTTGCGCACGGACGGGGGGATTTGGGGGTTGACGATCGTGCTGCCGCTCTTTTCTTTCTTGGTTTCATGGCCACCCAGAGAAGAAGAATTTCAAGTTGTACACTTTGATAATGAATGAACCTTTGAACCAATTTACAGCGACCAATTCATCTACCAACCGGTAGGTCTTTGGACTGTGGGAGGAAACCAATGCGGTCTCGGGGCAAACATACAAACTCCTCACAGGTAGTGTCGGGAATTGAACCTGAATCACCTGTATGATAAAGCATTGCGTTTATCACTACACTACCATGCCTCCTTTTTGGTACACCTATAGAAATTAGTTAGAGTATTTGGTAGCATATCACAGACTTTGGTGATATAGCCTCTGGGATGCCTTCTTTGTAATTACATCAATATGTTGGGCTAGATCTTCATTCAAATCAATTTAACACCTTACTACATTCCTGCATCTATATCCTTTTAAATTTGTTCCACAAATCTTTGGTAATGTAATCCAGATCCAGCAAGATATCCACCCATCACCTAAGGAGAGTAAAAAAATTTCATTCTGCAGCAGAACCATCTCATTGTGGGTGAAATATTAATCAAGGAGACAAACAATCTGAAAGAAAACATCTCCGAAATTAACTCAAATTGTAGTTGATCCTTCAAGGACCTGAAGCGAAATTTTCTTGGATCAGTTTCCATTGGGTGTGTATGACGTTACTGTATAACTATGCCTCAATTTGGCACAGGGCGGCAGCTATTTAACAATCTTGGATGGATAAGGAAAGAGAAAAGGTAAAATGGAGATTAGAGACAGCTTTTGGGTTGGGTTCTTTATAAGTGAAAGGCAGAGGACAATAATCGAAGTGTGAGGTAATGTACTTTGGGAACTGAAACACTAAGTGGATTATGTCCTCATCCTTAAAGGTGGTAGGAATCGGAGAAAAGGTGGATAAAAAGATGTACAAAATGCAGTTTTTATATATCAAAATAAACTTTATTCATGACTTAAAAAAATATTTACATGAATAAACTATGCATGGGTGGTGGGGTGAAGATATGTCTCTACCAAAGGAGGTGTAAGGTGCTCCTTCCCTCCGCTAGCCTGGAGGTCACCCTTGAGCAAGGTGTAGCACCTGATTAGCCCCCCAATCAGGGTGACGTGAAGTCACGGGAGCAGGTGGTGGATGGTCGTACAAGCAGCTGGTGCACATCACAAGTCCTGGTTATGGGACCACTGACACCAGGCAGACAATCTCCGAAGTATTGATAATGGCTGGGGTCACCCACCTTGTAAAGGCACTGCCCAGAAGAAAGCAATGGCAAACCACTTCTGTCAAAAAATTTGGCAAGGACAAACATGGTCAAAGACCTTGCTCAACTACAGCGTATGACATGCACATAACGACGATGTCATACAACATGGCACATAATGATGATGTCATATGACATGACACATAATGATGATGATGTTGCCTTCTCATGGCAACACACACCAAACACTAAGGAACTGAGCAGATCAGGCAACATCTATGGAAAAGATTACAGTTGATGTTTTGGGCCAAGACCCTTCATCAGGACTGGAGCAAAAAAAGCTGAGGAGTAGATTTAAAAGGTGGGAGGAGGAGAGAGAGAAACATGAGGTGACAGGTGAAATTGGGATGGGGAGGGGTGAAGTAAGGAGCTGGGAAGTTGACTGGTGAAAGAGATACAGAGTTGGAGAAGGGGGAATCTGATAGGAGAGGGCAGAAGGCCATGGAAGAAAGGGAAGGGGAAGGAGCACCAGAGGGAGGTGATAGGAGGGCAAGGAGATGAGGTGAGAGAGGGAAAAGGGGATGGGAAACGGTGAAGGTGGGGGGCATTACCAGAAGTTCGAGAAATCGATGTTCATGACATCAGGTTGGAGGCTACCCAGATGGAATATAAAGTGTTGTTCCTCCAACCTAAGTGTGGCCTCATCACGACAGTGGATGGACATATCGGAACGGGAATGGGAAGTGGAATTAAAATGGGTTGCCACTGGGAGATCCCGCTTTTCCTGGTGGATGGAGCATACTAAGCAGTGTGCAGATGTCACTATTAATAAAGTACAGAATAATAGTATACATCTCTGTCCGCTCAGGCGATCTTGAAGCTGGATATGGTAGCACTATGGTCTGGGAAATGCGCATGTAGCCAGGTCTCAGTTAAGCACAAAAATACTGCACTCCCAGTATTCTCTCTGGGTCTTAATCAGTGCACCAAGCTCGTCCATCTTATTTCCCAAGGGCCTCACATTTCCCACGATGATCGCGGGGATAGAAGGTTTTTATTTCCTCCTCTTAGCCTCGGCCTTTGCTCCGGTCCTGCAGCCTCGGCATCGTGAGACTTCAGGCCGCACTCTGGGCGGTAGTGTCAATCAGCTGGTCTCTGGAGTAGGCATAACCCTCACTCCAAATGCAATGTAGCTACTCATGTGGCCTCCTGGGGTGATACATTGCTACAATAATTAATGGATTTCCTCATCCAACCCGGGCCCTCCCTATCCAGTGGTAGAAAATCCCTATACTATAGTCCTTTGCAATTGCTGTACCAAACTTCTGGATGTCCAGATCCCCATCTTTTCTGATTGTCAGCTGACAGCTCACCACTGAAGGAATTATCTTGGTTGAGACCAGCTAATCCAACAAGTGAGCAACTGAACACGGAGTTTCTCCACTTTAGCTGCTGGATAAAGTCACCCAGAGGATTATCCTTAATCCCCTTTCACAATCTCCGACAAAGGCATCTCTCTTTATCAGGGTGCGGCTTTCCAAGTTTGAAATCCGTACTTCTCATGCAAAACATGGCTTCCTGTTCTCATGACACCATACTCTATCATAAAGTTCAACATCCATTGCCAATGGTGTCTGGCCCTGCCCTGCTGTAACACCCTCCCACCAGTGGTGGTGCTGTAGTTGGCCTGACATCGCCAACATTTCTGGAGACTACTACTACTACGTCAACTCAGGCCTGGGGAGCCATCGTTGGGCAAACCTCTAGAGACATAAGGTGCCAAGTCTTCCAACTGCCCTTGTCTCCACCCATCAAAATGCTGCTATTGTAGACCATAAGACATAGGATCAGAATTAAGCCATTCAGCCCATCAAGCATGTTCTGTCATTTGAATAAGCCCTTCCAACCGTTTGAACTGTGCCACCCAACTTAACCCTAGTATAATCATGGGACAATTTACACTGACCAATTGACCTACCAACCGGTACGTCTTTGGACTGTGGGAGGAAATTGTAGCGCGCAGAGGGAACCCACGCGGTCACGGGGAGAACGTACAAACTCCTCACAGGCAGCGGTGGGAATTGAACCGGGGTCACCTGCACTGTAAAGTGTTTTGCTAACCACTACGCTACTGTGCCATGCTGCCTTCTACCTTCACTTCTCTGAATCTAAAAATATGGACGGAACACAGAAAATGAAAGGATTGGTTGAACTGTGATCTTTGGCTCTGGGTTTTGTCCTTTAGTCTAATGCCTTACGATCACGTGGACCTCAGCAATCCCCCAGCACACTTCCTCCCCCACTGTTAAATGTTTAATGTTTATCTTTTGCGTTTGTATTGCTTGCCAAAATGAAACACATTCCCTCTTTTGTTACCTTGAACCTGGAAGCCACTGGAAACCCAGTGTTTTCATCACAACACTTCCGTTGAGGTTCTCTATCACGTATCACCGCTGCTCTGCGAATGATTTTTCCCCTTCGTCTGAGGCTCCCTTGCTTAAACTGTGCCGTTGCTAAGCGTTCTTTCAGGTTCCAGTCAAGGTCTCAGCCTTTCAAGATATTACAGTGACATCTATTTATGAGAAAACATTTAAACAGGCAAAAACAGTTCAGGGTGTTGCACAAGAACCTTAATTGATAAGCAGCAACGAAAGGGACTTTGGGATGGATGATCAACAGTTTAAACCTATACCATAATGTAAGGTATCACAGGCTAGCTTCACTGGATGATGCGGATCATAATGTGTGAGTACGGTGTCTGACGTCACCATTTCCTTTATCTTTTCCAAAGCTAAAGGAAATGGTCCATTGCCATTTTTTCTCGATCTGTAGTAATGAGTTCATGGGGTGAAGCCCAGTAGCCAGGTTTGGCTGGAACCTTCTGTAGTAATCGACAAATCCTAAAAAGGAACGCAACTGTGACACATCCCTTGGCCTTGGGGCATCTGCCACTGCCTGAATTTTCTCAGCACACTTGCGTAATTCTTGTGCATCAATAACGTGACTACAGTAAGTGATATTTGGTTTAAGGAATTCACACTTGTCACGTCATGCTCTGAGCCCATAATCTTCTAATCGTTTTAACATTGTCTTGAGGTTTTCAAGATGTTCTTTGTCATCGTTACCGGTGACAATGATGTCATCCAGGTAGTACTGAGTGCCTTGCAGCACCTGGTCCATAACTTTCTGCCACAATTGTTACTCAATTTGTTTGACCAGGACAGTTTCCATTTGGATTTGCAATTCTGTTCGCACTCGCTTTCATTCCTGACTGCAGTTTCCATTGATACAGCTATTTCAACTGCTCTTTTAAATGTAAGCTGTGCTTCAGTTGGGAGCCGATTTTGAATGCTTCCTTGTAAAGTGCGTGCAAAAGTGAGGGAGAGGGTGGCTTAGGGAGCCCACTCCTAAACTTGAGATTTTGTCAAGGTTATGAGTGCTGATGAAGCTGGATCTGGAGGAGACCAGACAGAGGTTTGTTTGTCAAGGATTCGGGTTCCCAACCCTTTCTATGCCCTGGACCAATACCATTAAGTAAGGAGTGTCCTGGACCCCAGGTTGGGAACCCCTGGTCTGGGAGGTGACAGAGATGGGGAGGAACAAGGTGAACAGAGGGATCAGAATAGCAAGAACAAAACTTTTCAATGGAGATGCTGTCAGCCTGAGAGATGTAAGTCAGAGGAACTGGACAGCGTGCGAGCTTTGGTGCTGCCATTGTACAGATTTTCATTTTATTGTACCTTTCTTTGTATTAAAATTAAAACTCCAACACATGCTGCACTTCCTGTCAGATTTTGGACTCCCCTCTATCCTCAGGAGGCCTATTGCCTGTGCCTTTTACTACCACTCTTTCGATGAATGGCCATGGGATCCGCGGTGTGGCTGGGGAAGAAACGGTCACTTGAGGATAGAGCAACGCTATGGCCACTTTAACCTCTTTTCAGTATAACAGACTTGGTTTTGTTTTTTCTGATTATATCCTTACATGTGAAATTGTTTACCTTGTCAATGCTGCTTATATAAGGTTAAGCCCCTGTGATGCTGCTGCAGGTACATTTTTCATTACACATGACGATAAGCTTGATTTTTTTTTTGCTTTAAGTTGTTTTGGCCGACAGCTATTTGATCGGTTACCTCTTGCAGTTTGCACATCACATCACCAGGTGGATCCAGAGCCAAAGATTGTGGATGCTGTGCAATGAATCAAAAACGCACCAGTTTCCTTCACAGTTGTCATGTGGGCGGGAGGGGGCCGGTTTACTTGTCGGCCGGGGGAGGCCGCTTCTCACCGGTCATCGACTGGCCCGTTTGGGGTGTGCGGCAGCCCTTTCCCATCGGTTGCTTTGTGTGCCGCCGTGCTGGTGTCCGGTTTCGGACAGTTCGGGGTTATGGGAGTGTGGCGGCTCGGCCTGTATTCTTTCATCCCCAGGGCCAGCTTCACACTGGGGTTGTGACCAGCGCTGAAGAAAGTACACTCCAGACTTAGAAGTGCCTGTGCACACTCTTAGCTAAGTACCTGTCTGCCAAACATTTAGTTCTGTAGTAGTGTAACTTGTGGGGAACTTAAATGTTTGGTCAAATGTTTACTGTTTGTAATTAAATGATTAGTGTGCTTATTTGTAAAAGCATCTTCTGCCTCACTCAAACTGCTTTATAGTAACAAGAATCTTTTTTTTTTAATTGAAATTTAATTGTGTGGCTCACATGACAGGACATTCAGTTTCTTGACCACTGTTTCCATCTCTCTCTTTATTTACCTCTCCTTTCTTATTCTATTCTTCTTTATTAACACCCACCAAAGTTAAGAGCAACTGGGCTATTGTTCTGACATAATCTACCATCAAATAAATATTTTGTAATTTTATGACAATCTCACATTCTGAGGCGATTCCGTTGATTGAGACGTGTAAAGGACAAAGGGAGATGGTGCCAGTATGCAAGGTGACCAAAGGTGACGTCCTTCAGACAGCTCACAAAGCTTCCACTTCTTCTTCCTTCAGATTGTATTCAGCTGCTTTCGGAACCTGTGATTTGCATTGTGATGGCGTGTCTTCGGGCCGAAGGAGCAATCTGGCACTTTGCTCTCGCGCCGAGAAAGTTCGGTGAGGCTTGGAGTGGAGTGGGTGGCCTGGAAGCCCGGAGACGGGGAGCGAGCCCACGACCAACTCCATTTCTCGCCGATTAAAACATCAAGCAAGATTGAAATCAGCGAGGATGCGAGCGGAAGGCGAGTGAGTGTTCAGCACCCTCTGCTGCGTTTGACCACTCTCTTTCTCCCCCTCGCTGGCTGCTGATGGAGGATAGTGGCAGAGTCTTGGGTCTTGGGAAAGGTTTAATCAAGGCAATAGGTGGACTTGTCTCTGTACTTCATGCCATGATGTGTTTCTGGCTACACCTTTTTATTGCTAACTTGTGCCATTTTGATCGGGGCTGACTGGCTCTGCGGCCTGCAGTCAACGAATGACGCAGTGCTAAATTGAACTGATCTAGAATGAACATTCCGAGACTGTTTCAATGACTCTGTGGTTTGATGTTTTACTTTCTGTTTTTCACTCAGGTTTTGCTATTTGCTCGTTGGGTGTTTCCTATTTGCTTTGAATGGGTTCCATGGTTTCGTAGCTGCCTGTGGGAAGATGAATCTCGGCTGTATACTACAAACATACTTTGATAATAAATATCCTTTGACTCTTTGAAAACGCTCTTTGAGTTCAAGGCCACAAGGTAATTTTACAGCTATGTAAGACCTTAGTTATACCTCACTTGGAGTATTGTGTTCATTTCTGGTCACCTCACCACAGGAAGAATGTGGATACTATAGAGAGAGTGCGGAGGAGATTTACGATGATGTTGCCTGGATTGGGGAGCGTACCTTATGAGAATAGATTGAGTGAACCCGGCCTTTTCTCCTTGGAGTGACGGAGGATGAGAGGTGACCTAATAGAGGTGTACAAGATGAAGAGAGGCGTTGATCGTGTGGATAGTCAGAGGCTTTTTTCCCAGGGCTGAAATGGCTAGCACGAGGAGGTATAGCTTTAAGGTGCTTGGAAGTAGGTACAAAGGGGTTGTCAGAGCTAAGTTTTCCACACAGAGAATGGTGAATGTGTGGAATGTAGTACCAGTGAAGGTGGTAGATACAATAGGGTCTTTTAAGACAGGCACATGGAGCTGAGAAAAATAGAGGGCTATGCAGGAGGGCAATTCTAGACAGTTTCTAGAGTAGGTTACATGTAGGGCACAACATTATGGGCTGAAGGGCCCGTAATGTGTTGTAGATGTCTATGTTTCCATGTTCTCTGGCAACAGATCAGTCTAAACCAATAGCCACTTTCACTGCCACTGATCTGTGCTGGTTTGGAGCATTGGACGAATATAGTGAAACAGGCCTTTCAGCCCAACTGGTTCATGGTTACCATAGCATCCTCCGTTAGTCCCAATTGTTTGACCCATAACTGTTCATGACCACCCCCTTCCACGTACCTATCTGAATGTCTCTGAAGTGTTGTAATTCTACAGCCTAGACTAATTCTTCCGGCAGCTAATTTCAGGTGCTTGCTGTCCAAAGATTCAAAGTATGCATGCTGTATACGACCCTGAAATTTGTCTTCTCCACAGACGATCGCGAGACAAAGAACCATGGAACCTGATCAAAGAAAAAACATCAACCACCTCTCCCCCCCCCCCCCCATATGCGAAAGAAAACCAAATCACGCAAATGGCAAGAAAAAAATTGAGCAAAAACACAGAATATAAAGTAGTAGTAGTAGAATAGAGTAGTAGGCCTCCATTAGTCTCGATAGACCATGGATTTGCACCTTGGAAAGTTTCCAGGGCGCAAGACTGGGTAAGGTTTTTTTTATGGAAGACCGGGAGTTGCCCAAGCTGCAAGTCTCCCCCCTCCACGCTCCTGTCCAAGGGAAGGGCATTAGGACCCATACAGCTTGGCACCGGTGTCGTCGCAGAGCAATGTGTGGTTAAGTGCCTTGCTCAAGGACACAACACGCAGCCTCAGCCAAGGCTCGAACTAGCGACCTTCAGATTACTAGACGAATGCCTTAACCACTTGGCCACGCGCCAACACAGAATATAAAACACAAAATCAAAAGACTTATTCAGTTCAGCTCAGTGTTCATTACCTGCAGGCCATCCCGATTGTAAAATCGCCCAAACCCACCCAGAAAGGATAGGAGTGACCAGAAAAACTAGAAACACACCACATGTGAATTAGAGTCCACAACCTACAAACCGCGTCGATTAAAGCCAGCTCCAGCACCATCCTCCGACAGCATTGAGAGAGAGAGAGAGAGAGAGACTGTCACACGCTGACACCTTCCTCTGGCAGCAGCGAACAAGAGGCTGGAAACGGCGTCGAACACTCACTCATCCTCCACACCCGCCCCGATGATCTCAATCTTCCTCGCCACTTTAATCGCCGATAGGTGGAGCCGATCACGGGCTCGCACCCCCTCTCCAGGTCTCCTGGCTTCAGTGCCACACGTTTTGCTTGCGGCCTCGTGGAACCCTCTCAGGGGCAGCAACGCACCAGGTTTCCCGATCAGCCCGAAAACACAAGGCCAGACTGTAGGTAACAGGCTCCAACAATAGCAAAGAAGCCGTAAAAGGCGTGAAATGATTTGCTTCACGATCTGTTCTGAGGATGTTGCCTTTGATAGCGTCATTTGCTGGCACCATCTGCTTCTTAATATACTTCTTCTGTGTGAAGTTGTTACCTGTCAAGTCTCGTAAGTTGCACCCTTTGTATCGTGCATCTGTGCTCTCTGGTAATGGACTCCACAACCCTGGGAAAAGACTAAGGTTTCCACGGAATTTAAACTCTGTAAGCTCACCCATGGTAACTGATCTATTAAAGTTTTCATGTGGTGTTAAAATGGTTTCTGTGATGTGTCTAGTGTGGTAGTGTAGTGGGTAGTGCTTGTCGCTCTCACTTTCAGCTTCCACTGCTGGCTAGCAGTCTCTCCCTGCCAGTACACGGCCTCTCCAGCAGCAAGCCTCGTGTAGTGCCTCCTCGCTGGCGACACACGGAAGCTGAGCTCCTTTCGGACTCAGGCTGAACCACAGAGAACTGGGAGGAGGTCTGGCCCCTGCACACGTAGCACGCAGGCCCACTGGCGTGTGGGCACACCCTGGTGCTCGTGAACCAGATTCCCCAGCTGTGGGTAAACAGCCCCACTGCCTTGCGGGCAGCCTCGGGAGAGACGAAGGATACGGGAGCAAACCCAGACAGGAAATCCGGAGTGGAGCCCCTAAGGCGGCTGGACGTCATTGAACATCCTTCCGGCAGCTCCTGTGGCCAAACGTATCGCTTCATAAGCTTTCCTTTGGACTACACTGGTGAGGCCGAGAGGGGGATCTTGACGACTGGGTATCTCAGGATCTCCACACCTTCCGCCCAGGCTTGTGATGATGATATTTATCACCAATCGTCTTTCAAGACAGATGGACGCCAACCAAAGGATGCAAGTTAAATTTTGGACCTACGTTAAACTTCACACACTGACACCAGCCGTAGTTCCATGTCAATGAGTTACATTCTCAGTGGGGCATAAGATAGGGAAATGTCTCGAGCTGTTCCGACAATCACTGACGTTATCTATGATATCTGCCCCAAGTCCTTTATCCAGATCCCTTTAAGAACCTAATTTATCATCAGTCACTGCTGTGCAAAGTGAATTTCAGATTTCTCCCTGTCGCTGTTGTGAAGCAAGTCCAAGCTTCACTTTTGAAATGGGTTGTTCCTTTGTTCAAATGTCAGTCACTGAATATTACTCGGAGGACCTAACCTGGCTCCAACATGCAGCTTCAAAGGAGGCACAACAGTAGCTATAGTTCATCAAGGGTTTGAGGAGTTCTGGGATGTCATCCAAGACCCTTGCAAATTTCTACAGATGTACCGTGGAGAGCATTCTAACAGGCTGCATCACTGTCTGGTATGGGAGGGTGGCTACTGCACAGGATCGAAGTAAGCTACAGAGAGTTGTAAACTTAGTCAGCCTCTGGAGAAGACAAATTGGTTTTACCTCTGATAGATAGATAGATACTTTATTCATCCCCATGGGGAAATTCAACTTTTTTCCAATGTCCCATACACTTGTTGTAGCAAAACTAATTACATACAATACTTAACTCAGTAAAAAATATGATATGCATCTAAATCACTATCTCAAAAAGCATTAATAATAGCTTTTAAAAAAGTTCTTAAGTCCTGGCGGTAGAATTGTAAAGCCTAATGGCATTGGGGAGTATTGACCTCTTCATCCTGTCTGAGGAGCATTGCATCGATAGTAACCTGTCGCTGAAACTGCTTCTCTGTCTCTGGATGGTGCTATGTAGAGGATGTTCAGAGTTATCCATAATTGACCGTAGCCTACTCAGCGCCCTTCGCTCAGCTACCGATGTTAAACTCTCCAGTACTTTGCCCACGACAGAGCCCGCCTTCCTTACCAGCTTATTAAGACGTGAGGCATCCCTCTTCTTAATGCTTCCTCCCCAACACGCCACCACAAAGAAGAGGGCGCTCTCCACAACTGACCTATAGAACATCAGCATCTCACTACAGACATTGAATGATGCCAACCTTCTTAGGAAGTACAGTCGACTCTGTGCCTTCCTGCACAAGGCATCTGTGTTGGCAGTCCAGTCTAGCTTCTCGTCTAACTGTACTCCCTACTGGACTAGTCTCGGCCCGAAACGTCGACAGCGCTTCTCTCGATAGATGCTGCTTGACCTGCTGTGTTCCACCAGCATTTTGTGTGTGTTGCTTGAATTTCCAGCATCTGCAGATTTCCTCGTGTTTACCACTGAAAATGGTTTTCCTGCTCCCTTTGATGAAAACCTTCACCCAGTGGCCATTTTATTAGGTACCTCCTGAGCGTCTCCTCCAGGAGGACCGCAACCTTGTCGTAGGGTTTGGAGTCTTGCGTGCCTCAGTGACCCGGAGAGCTGTGCTGGTTGGACTCAGGGCCTTGTGCTTTGATTCTTGGTAGGGTCACCCCTGCCAAACAGGTCAAAGGGCAGAGGGCAGACTAAGAGTGGTCCACCGGCCCTCCAGGTTCGGGGGTTCAGCTCAGGGCTAACAACCCTGGCTGGTTAAAAAAAAATTGTTATGGAAACAGCAATGAAGATGGAGGACCTTCATTGCTGCCCTAAATGCTGCCGGTGTAATGGGTCATAACTAACTAACTGACTCCTGAGGATACGTTCATGGCCTTCTGCTGATGTAGCTCATCCACATCACTGTTCGATGCACAGTGGAGAGTATCCTAACTGGTTGCCTCACAGCCTGGTAGGGCAAACACCAATGCTCAGGAGCAGAAAGGACGACTGAAAATGGTGGATGCAGCCCAGTCCATGGCAGGCAAAGCCCTTCCTAACAATGGCACAAGAAAGCAGCATCCATCATCAAAGACCCCCACCATCCTGGCCACGCTCTCTTCCTGCTAGTACCGCCAGGCAAGAGTTACAGACGACTGGTCGCACACCACCGGGTTCAGGGACAATTATTATCCAAAACCCATCAGGCTCCTGAACAACCGGCGTGGACGACTTCACTCACCACAACTCTGACAATGATAAGATCCAAAATAACGGATCGTACACCGCATAAAATTAAAAAGAAAGTATGTTTGCAAAGTTCAGCTTTATCCAACAGTTAATAGGAAAGAGGGAAGGAAAAAAATTAGAAGGGTCCACTATAGTTAAATGAGTCCAACGCCCACATAGAGTTGGAGCTCATCCTGGAGGTGTCTTTACTTACGCGCTGGACCCACGGCCTGCGTGAAAGCACAGGCCACATTCCGAACTTCGCCCGAAATCCATCTGGACCAAACGGGTTCTCTCTCGGTAGTGTTGGCCCTTCCTCCTTGGAGCCATTCATCTGCGCAAAGCACTTTGTGAAACGGGGATTTGCCTTCCAACGGCATTCTGCGGCATCTTCCCTTCCCCGCAGCTCCCGCCAAAAGCCCCATGAACCAGACCGCTGTCCTTCAGAAAACCCTTCCCCACAGCTCTCTAGAACCTTCTCTCACATTCCCACAGACCGGATTGGCTGACTCACATTCCCAAGTTGGACAACATGGCTCCTTATCTTTAGCCGAAGCCAAAGCACCCTTACCAGCTGTGGTAAACTATGTATACCTGTCTGGACACGCCCCTTTGCTGACTGCTCCTGTGGCTCCTCCCACAGACCCCTGTATAAAGGCAATTGGAGGCACTGCTCCTCCCTCAGTCTCCGAGATGCCGTGCTCCGTTTTGCTGCTAATAAGAGTCTATTGTTCACTTCCCGTCACCGAGAGTTATTGATGGTGCATCACCAACATGGCCCACTGCTTTTACAGAAAGCTGATGAGATAAACTACCCCATAGCATAGCAGTAGAAATCTAAACCAGGGTATTGCAAGTACACTTGAACTGGAGGCCGACAGGTTCTTGATTACGTTGTCAAAGAATATGGGGAGAAGGCAAGAGAATGGAGTTGAGAGGGATAGTAAATCAGCCATGATGGAATGGTGGAGCAGACTCGATGGGCTGAATGGCCAAATTCTGCTTTATAAAGCTATGGCCCACTGAGTTCCTCCAGCAGGTTATTTGGTACCTGAAATCGTTGCACTTGACATTGGAGGGTACTATGTTATTTCTCAAGCATGATTGGGCTTCATTTAACAGTGCGGGAGGGCAGACCGAGGAAGTGGAATGGAAAATTAAAGTGACATTCCTTAATCCTGCTTTTGTATTCTATATGAGTCATCTCTTCTCGCGGCGTCTCATCGGGAAGACAGTTTTATTTGTGTCTGACCTACATAAGCTGCCTCATTCACTAGCAAGAACACGACTGGGCGCTGAAGCTACAAGTTTGTGCTCCTTCCAACATCCCGTCACGTCTCCTCCAAGAGGACCACAACCTAGTCGTAGGGTTTGGAGGCTTGTGTGCCTCAATGACCTGGAGAGCTATGTTGGCTGGAGTCAGGGCTTTATGCTTTGGCTCTTGGTCGGGTCACCCATGCCAAACAGGTCAAAGGGTAGAGGACAGACTAAGAGTGGTCCACCAGTCCTCCAGGTTCAGGGGTTCATCTCCCAGACTGGTCAAACAAAACCTGTATGGAAACAACAATCCTTCTACATTTGAGTGCGACGGTATTCCTGAGTCTCCACCCGGGACTCGCATGGCTGACAGTAGTGAAAACCGAGAGGAAGCTACTGACACGATGAAGGAAGCCCTGAACACCGCCGGAGATGGGGGACCTTCATTGCTGCCGTAAACGCCAGTGGCGTAACGGGCAGTAAGTAAGTTACGTCGCTTGTCCCAAAATAAAAATGCAATCACTCTGCTAATAATTTGTAATTGCAACCATATACATTTATAATGAACCATGCTGTTCAGATTTAGATAACGATAAAGATAAGCTTCATTTGTCATGTGTACTGTATTATGCCTCGAAAAAGTATTCAGCCCCCACGATTACTTTCACCTTTAACTGTCTCACCATCTAATTTAAAATATATTGAAGTAGGATTGTTTGAGCTAGCCTACAGAAAACATTTTGCATCATGCCAAATCAAAACAAAAATTCCAAAACCTGTCAACAATTTACTAAAAATTAAAAACCAAAATTGTGAGGCTGTAAAAGTATTCGTCCCCTTTGTAATTACTGTGCTAACTTCCACTGGGTGTATTACTATATCTCGCCAACTCACCCAATTTATTAATGCAGAAAATTGGAGAATCACTTGCTTTCAATGAAATCGATTGAATAAATACCCCTTGTCTCTGTAAGGTGCAACAGTGTGGTAGATTTTCAACAGACCCAACCAAATGAAGACCAAAGAACATTCGAGACGGGTCTGAGAATTGATAATAGAGAAGTACCAGTCTGGGGAAGGGTACAAGACTATCTTAAAGGCACTGAGCGTACCTCAGAGCCCAGCACAGGCCACTGTGAAAAAGTGGGAAAAATATGAAACTACAGCCACATTGCCTAGGTCAGGAGGTCAGGCTGTCACGCTAAACTTAATCGCCGGAGAAGAATGGCATTTGTAAGAGAGGCTACTGTGATGCCAACAGTCACTCTGAGTGAGCTGCTGAAATCAACGTCTGCAACTGGAGGTGAAGTTCATGGCTCCACAATCTCTAAAGCCTTGTACAAAAAGAGTATTTATGTATAGGTGGCAAGGAAGAAGCCCAGATTAA
The DNA here is from genome assembly GCF_048418815.1 of Hemitrygon akajei. NCBI lineage: Eukaryota > Metazoa > Chordata > Chondrichthyes > Myliobatiformes > Dasyatidae > Hemitrygon > Hemitrygon akajei. The sequence continues at coordinate 16,185,578 of NC_133147.1, read as the reverse complement.
GTCTCTTCACTTCAGTCTGATAAGACTAAAGTGGAACTTATTAGCCTCAACACTAAGTGGTACATGTGGCGTAAATCTAATATTATGCATCAGCCGGGTAAGACCATCTCCATTGTACGAGGGGTGATTGATAAGTTCGTGGCCTAAGGTAGAAGGAGATGAGTTATACAGCTCTCGTTACATGCACGTGCAGGTCAACTCTTTGAGTGATTATGCAGAGAGTTTGAAGTTAATAACTCAACAGTTAATAACGCATCAGGGGTGATTGATAAGTTCATGGCCTAAGGTAGAAGGAGATGTTATTAACTTAAAGCTAACTGCATTTTCACTCAGAGTTGACCTGCATGTGCATGTAACGAGAGCTGTATAACTCATCTCCTGCTACCTTAGGCCATGAACTTATCAATCACCCCTGCTGTGGACACTTCCTGGAGGTCCAAGATCCGTATGCTCCACGACCGCTGGACTAAGTGTGTAAATGTAGGAGGGGACTATGTTGAAAAATAAATGTGCTAGGTTTTCTAAAATTGACGCCTTCTATCTTAGGTCACGAACTTATCAATCACCCCTTGTAATGGTGGAGGTAGCACAGACCTCAGGCAACACAGGGATCTGTGTTGGGGCCGCTTCTTTTTACGTTATATGTCAATGATTTGGATGATGGAATTGATGGCTTTGTGGCCAAGTTTGCAGACGATACAAAGATAGGCGGAGGGGCGGGTAGGTTTGAGAAAGCAGCGAGGCCACAGAAGGACTTGGACAGATTTGGAGAATGGGCAAAGAAGTGACAGGTGGAATACAGTGTCGGAGAGTGCACCTGGTAGAAGTAACGGGGCAAACTATTTTCCCCTTACCAAGGTCACGTGAAGCCGTGGGAGCAGGTGGTGGATGGTCGTATGATTATGTGACCAATGACTCCAGGCAGTCAATCTCAGAAAAGTACTGACAATGACTGAGGTCACCTGTCTTGTAAAGACACTGCCCAGGAGAAGGAAATGGGAAATCATTTCTGTAGAATGTGGCAACAACAATCATGTTCATAGATTATGCTTGCCCACGTCACATTGACACGGCACATAATGCAGATGTTGAGGGAGGGAGAGGTGAAGAAGTTTATGGTGTGGATTCCAGATCTTACAGTGCTGGTACCTAAAAGCACGGTCAATTATGGTGGAGTAATCAGCACAACATCAGAGACCAAACATAGAACATGGAACCATCCAGTGCTGAATGGTTCTGTGTTCTATTATAATATAGGGGAGGTGTTAGGGTGGTGTCAAAAGGCGACTTCTCTGAGTTGGTCTGCAAAACAATTTATATTCTTCTCTTTAATGTCTTCTTTCCTTTTCAAGGTGGCTGGGGTCCTGTTAGAGTCCATGATCTACAGCGGCCCTCAAACTGTGGTTCGTCACGGCGGTGGGTTCCTGCTCTAGGAGCTCGCTGAACAGCCCAGTGTTTTTGATACCCCCAAGAGCGACCGGGAAGACATGTGCCTTCGGGGTGCGGCCTTGTGCGGCCCTGTGGACGGCCTGATTCCCCACTGGTTTCGGCTGAAACGTTGCCGGAAATTGGAACATCGAGTCGGCAGATGTGGTTTTCAGGGGCCTCTGCACTCGAGTGATCTCTCTCTCTCTCTCTCTCTCTCTCTCTCTCTCTCTCTCTCTCTCTCACGATGGTGTGACAGAGAGTTTCCTGCCGATTCTCGAGTCGGAGGAACTCGAAAGAAAGGGTTGCTGCAGACTGTAACATTGAACAGCGAGCTGCTCGTGTTCCCTCTCTCTGTGGAAGGAGTGATAACTCTCTCTCCCTCATGAGTGAGAGAGAGAGAGAGCCTGTAGCATGTTGAACTATTTGGACGAACAGAGGTTTTTGACCGACCTCTAAATCACGGTATCTTTCAGGGCTTTGCTATTGCTTGCATGGGGGGGTGGTGGGTTGAGTAATGCTTTTTGCTGGAGCAAGTGGGGGGCGGAGAGGGGGATGTAGATGCTTTGCTGCTGCTTGTGTATGGAAGGGGAGGGGTGCTTTGCGGTTCTAAACTTTTCTCGTCATTCATTCTTTGTTTTCTTTCCTGTTTCACGGATGTTGTTCATTTTGTGCCGTTGTTCATTCCATTGTTTGCATTATTTTGATTTTTTTTCCTTTCTCTTGGGCATCGAGTGTAGGTCTTTTTATTTTTTTATTATTTTCTTCTTTAATTGGGTTCTTACGGGTTTCTTGCTTTGTGGCTACCTGTGAGCAAGCAAATCTCAAGGTTGTTTAATTTATACATTGTTTGATAATAAACGCACATGAATCTTGAATCCTGAATGTCTGTGAAGAACGAGAATTTCAGGTTGTATGCTGTATACTTTCTCTGGTATTAACCAGAACAATTGAACCGTTAGATTGGGATAGATAGATACGTCTCTGATCCCAAAGGATATTACAATGTCACAGCAGCATTAAGAATGCAGAGATATAAATATTGGAAGAGAAGTAGAAAGAAAGAAATAAAAAGTTACCACAAAGTCTAACCAGAGCGGGTCATCACTTCCCCGGCTATAGGTTGACTCATTGCAGAGCCTAATGGCCGAGGATAAGAATGACCTCATACAGCGCTCTTCGGAGCAGCGCAGTTGTCTCAGTCTATTACTGAAAGTGCTCCTCCGTTCAGCCAAGGCAGCATGCAGAGGGTGAGAAACGTTGTCCAGAATTGCCAGGATTTTCCGTTGGGTCATTTGCCACACCTTTAATAGGGGATGCTTAGAGATATCAGTATTGAAGTAGCAGAGATCTCAGAGGGAGTGATGATCCTCGCATGAAGGGATTTAAGAATTTTTAAAAAATGAACAATTGCTGGGCTGGGAGGCTGTGTCAGTGAGCAAAAACATGGGTGGGCGGGACATCTCCGAGTGGACTGTTAGCCTTTCCATCAGTAACCTTGCTCGAGTGGTTTCAGCATTTCCAACTAGGTCAAGGAAGTGAAATAGAAATTTAGATCTCTTCCGCATTTTAAGGGCAAACAGTGGGAGAAAGGCAGGCAACTTTTCTCTTGAAGTTGGACTTGGCCTGATAGAAATCAAGGAGGCAGCTATCAAGACAGATAATGACACGAGAGGGAACATTCCAACTGACTAGAATTCCTGTGTCTTAGCAATTTTCCAAATTCCCTTTAATGCATGAGTTCAGACTCAGTGCTTAAACTCAAACTATAACCAGTCCATTTCTGCTATCATGGATTTGTGATTTGTGTATTTATTAACAAGAAGCTGTCCTGGCTAAACAGAGCTTCCATCATAAATTACATATTGGTATTAATATATTTCTCAATAGATTAAATTAGACTGTTAGAATAGTTGTTTGCCACAGGCATTTGAGAGCAACTGCTTACTTTAAGGTGCAATGGCCTGATTGCACACTTTCTTTGGTCAATTAGCCTGGAGCAATCCCAAAAATACCCTTTTGCTGTAAGCAGGAAATTCCTGTTTCTAAATCAAATGCTGACTTAGAAGATCAAAGAAAGATAGAAAAGCAAATAATTGCCAAAAATGTGGAGTTTTGGTGGCCGAATGTGGTCCAGTTTTAAACCTTATTTACCGTCTGAAGCAATGACAATTTAGTAAGGGACACAATCAAGCTGGCTCATAACAAAACTCGGTCGTTCTGGATCTTGTGCCATGAAGTGTCATGTTCACCTGCTCCCCTGCATTCTGTTTTATTGAACTGACCCGGCAAGAAACTGACTGGATTGAGGAAGTCACATGTTTTACATGCTGCACTGTTCTACTTGGCGATGGAGAATAAACTTGGGCAAGCTATATTCCAGGCGAGGCAACACTTCACTTGCCAGTCTGCTGGGGTCATCTATTGTGTCTGGTGCTCCCAGTGCAGTGTCCTCTACGTTGGTAAGACCTGTCATATATTGGGGGACCTCTTCGTCGAGCTCCTCCGCTCTATGTGGGAATTCTCAGTGGGCAAACATTTTAAATTCCATTCCTGATTCCATTCCGACATGTCGGTGCATGGCCTGCTCCCGTGCCACGATGAGCACCTTATATTCCGTCTGGCTGATGACATGAGCATCGATTTCTCCTTCCAGTTAAAAAAATTCCCTCCCCTCCCTTCTTCTTCTATTCCCCACTCTTACCTCTTCTCACCTGCCTTTCACCTCATCTTGGGTCCCCTCTTCCCTTTCTCCTATGGTGCACTCTCCTCTCCTATCAGATTCCTTCTTCTCCAGCTCTTGACCTTTCCCACCCGCCTGGCCTCACTTAGAAACATAGAAAACCTATAGCACAATACAGGCCCTTTGGCCCACAAAGTTGTGCCAAACATGACCCTACCTTAGAAATGACTAGGCTTACCTATTAGCCCTCTATTTTACTAAGCTCCATATACCTACCTAAAAGCCTCTTAAAATACCATATCGTATTGCCTCCACCACCGTTGCCGGCAGCCCATTCCACGCACTCACCACTAGCTATCCTCCTTCCCTTCTCCCACCTTTTTATTCTGGCAACTTCCCCCCCTTCCTTGTCAGTCCCGATGAAGGGTTTCTGCCCGAAATGCTGACTGTTTATTCATTTCCATAGATACTGCCTGACCTGCTGGGTTCCTCCAGCACTTTGTGTGTGTTGCAATGTATACTCTGTCTGGGTAGCCTCCAATCCGATGGCATGAACATTGATTTCTCCAACATCCGGTAATTTCTCACTCCTCCTTTCCCCTCTTTTTCCTCTCACCCCTTCTTATATCCTCAGCTGCCCATTGCCTCTGTCTGATTCTCCTCCTCCTTTCCTTTCTTCCTTGATCCACTTTCCTCAAGGCCTCGATAGACTGGGCGAGGAGAGGATGTTTCCTATAGTGGGGCGTCTAGGACCAGAAGGCAAGGCTTCCAAATAGAAGGACATCCTTTTAGAATGGAGATCAGGAGGATTTCTTTTTTAGCCAGAGGGTGGTGAATCTGTGGAATTAATTGTTACAGATAGCTATGGAGGCCAAGTCATCAGATATGCTTAAAGTGGAGCTTGATAAGTTCTCGATTAGTAAGGGCATCAAGGGTTATGGGGGGAAAGGCATTGAGAAGGAAAATAAATCAGCCATGATGGAATAGCAGAGAGGACTCGACGGGCCAAATGGCCTAATTCTGTTTCTATATCTTATGCTCTAGGCCTACGTGATACATTACAGAGTCCTGATGAAGGGTCTCAACCCGAAACGTTGGCTGTTTATTCCTCTCCATTGACGCTGCTTCCAGCGTTTTGTACGTGTTGCTCTGGATTTCCAGCATCTGCAGAATCTCTGGAGTTTGAAGCCTACATTCATCCGCTCTCGTGCACGTTTGGGCGCGAAAGCCAGGTGTATCACTCGTCTTGTAGTGGTCATCACGTCGCCATAATGAGGTAGAGATAAATCGGAATTTGTGGCCTATATAGAGAACAGTAAATCCAACATAGGTACCGTATACACAATGATGTGTAGGGATCGGTTTCAGATTACGTAAGAACTTTGAGTGCATTTGGTGCCAAATCAGTCCACTCCTTCTCTCACAGTTGTAACCAACCGGGAACGACTGTAGGACCTTAAGTATGTAATTTTCTGCCCAAGAGAGGAATTCAATATTATAAGTGTTCCTTTGTAAAGACATTGTTGTTGGAACTGAGCCATTGGCAGCACTCTTATGGATTATAAATGCCACGACGCTACTTAACGTTGAAGAATGCGAGTCGAGGATTTTTTTTTGCACTGTGTCACTGAGCGTATTCTGGTTGACCCACAGTGTTTCGCTGTTCTGTATACAGTGGTCCACCTACTAAATCTAAATGTATCATTTGTGGCTTTGCCAATATCCACTTGCTGCCAAGTGGTAGCTTGATGCTTAATGACAATAGCAGTCCTGTGCGTGTAAGTACTCTCAAAATAGCGGATTGGTGTCAGGAGAGAAGAACAAGCCCTGCCCCCTGAGCAACAAGAGAACCACACCCCTTGATTGAGCCAGCTGCCAAACTTGCCAAAAACTTTGAATGTTTCTAAATGTCACTGGAATCCTTAAACTTAAAGAATATTAGAAACAATTTTAAAAAGTTAGTTATTTAATAGCAAAAAGAGCAAAGCACTTAAGAGGGAATAAGAGACCACAGGTGCTGATATCTCTCTTCCACAGACTCTGTCTACACTTTCCATCGCTTCAGTAAAGCAGCCAGCATAATTACAGAAATTATTATGGCTGATTTAATTTCCCTCTCAACTTAATCCTCCTGATCTCTCCCCGTAACCTTTGACACCCTTACTAATTAAGTACGCGTCAACCTCCGCTTTAGATATACGAAATATTACGGCTAGCCAAAACAATTAGCTCCTAAATTCAGATGAAACCAGTCCTGGGCTGACTTCCACTGATGGGTTCTTGTCCCAGTCAAGGACTCGATTGTTCTGGGGTAAAACATTTAAATAGTCCTAGTGGAGAGTGTGAGTTTGAGTTGAGTTTTGAAACTGCTGTAGTTTTACCGAATAAAGGGTTATTTTGAATTTCAGCTTGTTCCTATTGTCTGGCTTTGGGTCTCATCAGTAGTTCGAGGTGAGCAAACACAAAACCCTATGACAGTCTCCACAGCCGTCTCTGGCAATGAATTCCACAGATTCACCATCCTTTGGCTAAAGAAAACTCCTTCTCATCTCTAAAGGGATGTCCTTCTATTCTCTGGTCCTCAAGTTCCTCTCTCCCTCCAAGACGCCACAACACTCAAGCATGCATGGAGAGAGGAGTGCTGACCCATCTCTGGAGGAAGCAGATGTCTCCTCTCACTCTGAAATAACAACTGAAGAACTTTGGGATTAGTGAGTTGTGGGCATGCTGTGTTGAAACCGGAAGCACAGCGACACTCAGTATAATCCTCGTCGATTTGATTTGACGCAATTGGCACATTACCGCCTTATGCTTTGATGTACACATGACAAATTGTCTAGTTCTAGTATGAGGAAGGGTATTTGTACGATTTAAACGCTGCGCTGGATGGGTTGGAAAGGCAGGGTGTCAGGACAAGAGGCGAGGGTCGGGCCGGTTCTGCCCGCTGCTCCGTCACGTTTACTCAGCTCTGTGCTAAACTGAGGCCGAGGCTGCGGCCTGCTCCGGGCTCCGTGTCTGAGGGTTCTGCGACATTTACTCCGCTCTGTGCTGAAGTAAATCTGAGGCTCTGGCCTATTCTGGCTGCTCTGCAATGACATGAGGCCGAGGCTGTGGCCTGCTCCAGGCCCTGGGTCTGAGGGCTCAGCGACATTCTGCTCTGCACTAGACTGAATCCGAGGCTCTGGCTACTCCAGGCCTCACGACGTTTACTTGACTGCGCTCTGAACTGAGGCTGAGGTCTGCTCTGGGCTCCATCGCTGAGGGCTACGCAACATTTACTTGGCTCTATGCCAAACTGATGCTGAGGCTGCGGCCTACTCCGGCTTTGTGTCTGTGGACTCACTTTTGTTCTGAATGCTATTTGTTTACCTTTAATGTTTGCACTATTTGTTTTTGTTTCTCTTTGCACATTGAGCATTCAACACACAGCCTTTTTTTAATGAGTTCATTGTGTCTCTATGTTTGGTAGCTGCTGTAGCTGCTAGATCAGATCAGACCCGAGAACCTGGGGGATGTTGCTGCTGACCGTATCACTTGGCGACAGCTGTGTAGGGACGGGGTTCGTATTCTGGAGATGGAAAGAACAATCAGAAGACAGCAGAAGAGAGCCAGGAGAAATGCAGCCATGGTTGCCATCACTACCACCACTACCACATATACATGTCCCACCTGCAATAGAACTCGTGGGTCCGGGATAGGACTGTATAGTCATCAAAGATCTCACCGTTAAAGGAGTGGATGTCGTCATTGGATTCTGCTGGACAACTGAAGAAGACGAAGCTGCCTGTAAGGAGACAATCTCAAAGTTGTATAATGCATACATACTTCAATAATAGAAGTATTTCGAACTTTGAACAAATAATGCTTTTCTTTAATATTGAATCTTCAATCAATGAAAAGGGTAATGGTGTCTGAGGATTAACGGAAGAGTCCAGGTTAGATCACAACTTTATTGATATAATGTATTCCTTCAAAAGCTTAGGGAAAATATCACTGTATAATTATCTTCCCAGTGGTTTTGGTTTTACACATAGACATAATCAGGGAAAATTAACAGTTAATTGTAAACAGTGACATCAACACAGATGTGCAGCATCTCAGGGTCCAACTCAAGGTGCTTTTCAACAGCTCCTTAATTGGCTGTTAATGATACGTGCTCCAGGGGATAAATTAATGTTAATGTACCTCCATAGACATTATACCTCCTGGCTGAACACACACTGGAGGATCTTAGCAAGTCAGATAGCATCTATGGAAATGAATAAACAGTCGACATTTTCGGGCCAGGACCCTTCATCAGGACTGAGAAGGAAGCGGGAAGACGCCAGAATAAAAAGTTGGGGGAGGGGAAGGAGGATGGCTGGAAGGTGATAGGTGAGGCCAGGTGAGTGGGAAAGATCAAAGGCTGGAGAGGAAGAAATCTGATAGGACAGGAGACTGGACCATGGGAGAAAGGGAAGGTGGAGTGGTCCCAGGGGTACGTGATGGGCAGGTGAGAAGATGTAGGAGGCCAGAGTGTGGAATAGAAGAAGAGGGGAGGGAGAGAGAATTTTTTTTTTAACCAGAAGGAGGAATCCATGTTCATGCCAACAGGTTGGAGGCTACCCAGACGGAATATAAGGTGATGCTCCTCCAACCTGAGTGTGACCTCATCACGGCACGAGAGGAGGCTGTGGATCTTCCAGCTGGCGACATAAATCCACGTTATTGCAGTACACTGGTGTAGGCGATCATTGTTAATTTTTTATTGCTGAGGTAGGTATGAAAGTGGATGGTATAATATCATTGTCTGCTCCATCCATTTATCACACTGGCAGGATCTGCCCACGTTGTGTGTTAAATATACACTCAGTGATGACTTTATTAGGTACCACTGTACCCAGTAAAGTGGCCACTGTGTGTACGCTTGTGGTCTTCTGCTGCTGTAGCCCGTCCACTTCTAGGATCTACATTCAGAGATGCTCCTCTGCGCACCGCTGTTGTAACGCGTGGTTATTTGAGTTACTGTCACCTTCCTGTCAGCTTGAACCAGTCTGGCCACTATCCTCTGACCTCGCTCATTAACAAGGCATTTTCACCCTCAGAACTGCCACTCACTGGACATTTCCCACTTTTTGCACCGTTCTCTGTAAACTCTAGAGACCGTTGTGCGTGAAAATCCCAGATCAGCAGTTTCTGAGATACTCAAACCACCCCATCTGGCACCAAAAATCGAAGTCACTTAGATCAGACCTTTCTCCCCCCCCCCCCCCCCATTTTGATATTCAGTCTGAGTAGCTGTTACGATACGCACCCGACCGTGCCAGCTTCCAGGGTTTAGACGCTCTGACTCTCCGGAGTACAGTATGGCTAACTGAGGTTTTGTGCTCAGTCGCCAGCTCTGCTTTGGATTCTCGTCTAGAGTCTAGTTTAGAACCCTGTCCTCGTCGCAGTCTCGTATCGTGTCTTGAATCTAGTCTCAGACACTCCAGCACTTGGATCCTTACCATCCTTGCCTCGGTCTCGCGTCACAACAGCAACGGGTCCTCTTGACCATGATGCATGGCTTTATGCATGGAGCTGCTGCCACATGATTGGCTGATTTGTCTGAACTCGTGTCCTTATACCTGGATTCCATTCTATTGCCCTTCGTTCAGACCCTTCCCGCCTACATCCGCGACACTCCTCATGCCCTCAATCTCCTCACTAACTTCCAATTCCCCGGCCCTGACCGCCCCATCTTCACCATGGATGCTCAATCCCTTTTATAACCCCATCACAAGATCACAAGACAAAGGAGCAGAAGTAGGCCATTCGGCCCATCGAGTCTGCTCCGCCACTCCACCATGAGATAAACCATTCTCTCGTCCAGTTCCAATTTCCGGCTTTTTTCCCCCATATCCCTTGATACCCTGACTAATCAGATACCTGCCAATCTCTTCCTTAAAAACCCTCAATGATTGGGCCTCCACAGCTGTATGTGGCAATGAATTCCATAAATCCACCACCCTCTGGCTGAAAAAATTTCTCCTCATCTCTGTTTCAAATGGGCACCCTCTAATTCTAAGACTGTGACCTCTTGTCCTGGACTCTCAAAGGCTTTAAATCTCTCTGCTTCTTTCTTGACAGAAGAACCAACTATTTCCCCTCTACCACCATCCTCCTCCATCTGGCAGGACTGGTCATCCCCATGAACTGAGTCCTGATGAAGGGTCTCGATTGTCCACTCTTTTCCATGGATGCTGCCTGGCCTGCTAAGTCTCTCCAGAATTTTGTGTGTGTGGCTCTGGATTTCCACCATCTGCAGATTTCCTTTTGCTTGTGATCACCCCTGAACAGTTTTTCCTTCAGCTCCTCCCACTTTCTCCAAACTCGAGGGGTAGCCATGGGCACCCCCGAGGGCCCCAGCTGTTCCCCGCCTCTTCTCGGCTACGTAGAACAGTCCGTATTCGGAGCATTCCCTGGTTATACTCCTCAACTGTTCCTCCACTACACTGACGACAGCATTGTCGCTGTTTCATGTACTCATGCTGAGCTCGTCTTTTATCACCCTGCCCTTAAATTCGGTTGGTCCATTCCTGACACCTCCTTCCCCTTTCTCGATCTCTCTGTCTCCGTTTCTGAAGTCAAACTGACATCTTTTATAAACCTACAGATTCCCACAGTTATCACGACTATACCTCCTCCCACCCCATCTCCTGTAAAAATGCTATTTCCTTTTCTCTTTTTCTTCATCTCCACTGCATCTGTTCCCAGGTCACGGTTTTCCATTCCAGGACATCGGAGGTGTCCTTCTTCTTCAAAGAACGGGTTTTCCACTATTGATGCTCATATCTTCTCCATTTCTTGAACATCCATGCTCACTCTATCTTCCCGCTGCCTTAACAGTGATAGAGCTCCTCTTGCCCTAACCTACTACCCCAGCAGCCTCCACATCCTCCAAAGGAACGGCAGAGACCGATACAGGTTGGCATAGGAGTTGCCAGTCAACGTAGAGTGGAACAATAATCATAACAGAATCAATGCACCAACTAGGGCATATATGTCAAACTCAAGGTCCGCGGTGGAATTATCTTTGGCCTGCGAGATAATATCTAATTACTATTAAAGCTGGCCCCAGTAATCGAAGCGCCTATGGCGTATGATATGGCTAATGCTGAGTTTATTCAGGTACCAGGTTTTCAGGGTTTTTAGTGTTTATTCGGCAGTCTTCTTCATAAGAAACGGAATTTGTAAAGTGAAACACTTTGTAGTTATAGCAGAGACTGAGACACATGAGAGCAGGCTGAAAAAACGGAGACAACGAAAGCTGCTTTCGCACGCGTCCGACTGATCCGGCCCGCATGAAGCTGCATTTTGCTCAATCCGGCCCGTGACCTAAAATGAGTTTGACACCCCTGAACTAGGGCGTTCAACCAGTGTGCAAAGGACAACAAACAGTGCAAATACAAAAAGCAAGAAATAATAATAATAATAATAATAATAATAATATTAGATAAGCAATAAATATCATGAAACATGAGATAGAGTCTTTGAAAGTGAGTTCATAGGTTTTGAGAACATTTCAATGATGGGACAAGTGAAGTTGTCTCCTTTGGTTCAAGATCCTGATGGCTGAGGGGCAGTAACTGTTCTTAAACCTGGCGGTGTGAGTCCTGAGGCTCCTGGACCTTCTTCCTGATGGCAGCAGCGAGAAGAGAGCGTGACCTGGGTGGTGGGGGTCCCTGATGATGGATGCTGCTTTCCTACGACGGAGTTTCATGTACATGTGCTCAGTGGTTGGGAGGACGTTACCTGTGATGGACTGGGCCGAATCCACTACTTTTTGCAGGATTTTCTGTTCAACGATCTGGAGGACCCGCCCCCCCCACACACACACACACAAATGAAGGTACAAACTTGCTTATGGAGGACGCTGGAATTGAACTCCAAACTCCAATGCCCTGAGCTGTAATGGCGTCATGCTAAACGCTATGCTACCATGGCAACCAGATTTTGCTCCTGGGTGTGAATGATAACTGTAACTGTACCATCTCTGAGCACCTTCCCTTGGAACTGCTCTGTAAAAATTAACAATCACAGTATCGTTTGCAGAAGGATTAAAATTAGAAAAATATCACAAGCTCACAAGGAGCTTCTTAAAAAAGTTAACTGGTTGCCAAAGTAGAACGGGGCTTTCTTCATTCCTCTGGTTTGAGGGCGTGTTGCTTCCATTCTGCTTCTGAGGTGTGCAGGTTGTCCATGTGTAGATTCTTTCAATGTTGGGTGGTGTTTTGGACTGTCATAGAGTCATAGAAAAGTGTAGAACAGAAACAGGCCCTTTGGCCCATCTAGTCCATGCCAAACCATTTAATCTGCCTAGTCCCATTGACCCGCACCGGGACCACAGCCCTCCACACCCCGACCATCCATGTACCGATCCAAACTTCTCTTAAATGTTGAAATCAAGCTCACACGCCCCACTTGCGCTGGCAGCTCATTCCACACTCTCACCATCCTCTGAGTGAAGAAGTTTCCCCTCATGTTCCCCTTGAACTTTTCACCTCTCACCCTAACCTCTGGTTGTAGTTCCACCCAACCTCAGTGGAAAGAGCCTGCTTGCATTTACCCTATCTATACCCCTCATAATTTTGTACGCTTCTATCAAATCTCCTCTCAGTCTTCCAAGTCTTTCCAAGGTATAAAGTGCTAACCTATCACTTGCCACCATCCCCCCCCAAGCCTCCGTATCCAGCACATAATTTCCGTAGCTTCCGTCATCTCCAACAGGATCCCACCACCAAGCACGTGTTTCTCTCCCCCTCCCCACTTCCTTCTTTCAGCAGGGATCGCTCCCTCCGTGACCCCCTTTTCCATTCGCCCCCTTCCCACTGATCTCCCTCCTGGCACTTATCCTTGCAAGCGGAACAAGTGCCTCACCTGCCCCTACACCTCCTCCCTCACCACCATTCAGGGCCCCAAACAGTCCTTCCAGGTGAGGCGACACTTCACCCGTGAGTCTGTTGGGGTGATCGATTGTATTCAGTGTTCCCGGTGGCGGCCTCCTGTATATCGGTGAGACCCGACGAAGATTGGGAGACTGCTTTGCTGAGCACCTACACTCCTACCAGAAAAAGTGGGATCTCCTTGTGGCCACCCATTTTAATTCCACCTCCCATTCCCATTCCGCCATGTCGGTCCACGGTCTCCTCTACTGCCACGGTGAGGCCACACTCAGGTTGGAGGTGCAACACCTTATATTCCATCCGGGCAGCCTCCAATCTGACCGAATGAACATAGATTTCTTGAACTTCCAGTAACTCTCCCCTTCACCATTCCCTATTCCCATTTCTGTCTCTCAGCTCATCTCCTTACCTGCCCATCGCCTCCCTCTGGTGCTCCACCACCTTCCCTTTCTTACATGACCTTCCGACCTCTCCTATTAGACTCCGCCTGCTCCAGCCCTTTACCTCTTTCACCAATCGACTTCCCAGCTCTTTACTTCACCTTCCCCCCCCCCCCCCCCCCGGTTTGACTTATCACGTTCTACCTCGTATTTCTTCCTCCCCTCCTCCCACCTTCTTACTCTCACCTCATCTTTCTTTCTCCAGTCCTGATAAAGGGTCTCGGCTCCAAACGTCGACTGTTCACTCTTTTCCAGAGGTGCTGCCTGGCCTGCTGAGCTCCTCCAGCGTTTTGTGTGTGTGTTGCTTAGGTTTCCAGCATCTGCAGATTTCCTCTTGTTTGTGACCTATTCAACCTTTCCTTATAACTCAGGTCTTCCAGACCCAGCAACGTCCTTGTAAATTTTCTCTGGACTCTTTCAACCTTATTTACATCTTTCCCGTAGGTGGGTGACCAAAGCTGCTCACAATACTCCAAATTAGGCCTCACCAACATTTTATACAACTTCAACAAAACATCCCATCTTCTGTACTTTGACTTATGAAGGCCAATGTGCCAAAAGCTTTCTTTACGACTAGTGTAATAGAGTGAGGTCTTGGTCCAAGGTGACAGGAGACCAGGTTCTGCTACGTGGATGTAACACACGTGCACTGATTCAGATTTATTTAGCTATCACGTGAAATGCATTATTTGCATTGAAGGATGTGCTGGGGGCAGCTGGCAAGTGTTGCCAGCATTCCGGTGCCAACGTGGCGTGTACACAGCGTTCAGCGGAACAACACAAGCAGCATCAACCTCAGCAACAAGCCGTAACGACAAATCAAGGCAACAACAGCGAGAGGAGCCCCCTTTCCCGCCCACTCACATACGCGGGCAGGCCTTCCGACCCCGGTACAGGCTGCCTCCGGGCCTTCAGTCCTTGGGCCTGGTCTCACAGACTCACAGGCGGTTATTTATTGAGATGCAGCCCGGAATAGGCCCTTCTGCCGCCCAGCAATCCCCTAATCGCGGGACAATTTACAACAACCAATTAACCTGCCAACTGGCACGTCTTTGGACTGTGGGAGGAAACCAGAGCACCCGGAGGAAACCCACGCGGTCACGGGGTGAACGTACAAACTCCTCACAGGCAGCGGCGGGAATTGAACCCGGGTTTTCTATACCGTAAAGTGTTGTGCTAACCACTACACTACTGCGCCCCTCCTCGGGTCCCCTGGCTTTGCCAGAGCGGACTCAATGCGCAAGATGGCCTAGTGGTCTTATGGACCTCAACCCGAAAGGTCTCGGCCTGAAATCTCGCCTCCATCAGCGCTGAGTATCTCTAGTTTTACTCCACTGAGCGTGCACGCGTTGACTTGAACCCTCCGCTGTGAAGGGAACGGTGCGACAACCGGGCAGGAGCTACAAGGACGACGACGGTGAGCGATACACTATGTGTTTCCCACGAATGGCGACCGGGCAAGTTACTGTTAAATGCCTCTCTCAGAAACCAGACATCTGAGAAATGTTCCTTATTCGATTAAAGGGTGTGGCCGTCTGGGGAACTGGAATGTAGACCTTTCTAAGAATTTCCAACAGATTGGAACTGCGCGGAGAAACTAGTTCTGCAGCATGTTTAAGGATTCCTGAGCTACAGGCAACTGTTTGCTTATCAGATAGTTCACACTTAATGATCCAATCAGACTCAGAATGGGTAATTATCGTCTGGATTTCACATTGACCCCGGTCAGTGGAATCTGAGTTCATCACTGCATATCTGTTCTCTTTCCCCGTCTCTCTCTCCTCTTTGCAGTTACCCTGGTGCCAGAGTTATCAAAGCGTTGACACAGGAGATATCTGCAGGTGCTGGAAACCCGGAGCAGCACACTCAAAACGCTGGAGGAGCTCAGCGGGCCAGGCAGTGTCTACGGCATGGAACAGTTGCCGTTTGGGGCCGGGACCCTTCACCAGGACTGGAAAGGAAGAGGGCAGAAGTCAGAATAAGACCATAAGATGGAGGAGCAAAATTAGGCCATTTGGCCCATTGAGTCTGCTTTGCCACTTCACCCATGGCTGATCCATTTCCCCTCTCGGTCCCAATCTCCATGCCCTGGCTAATCAAGAATCTACCAACAGCCACCTGTGGCAAGGAATTCCACAGATTCACCGTTCTGTGGCTAAAGAAATCCCTCCTCATCTCTGTTCTAAATGAATGTCCCTCTATTCTGAGGCTGTGTCCTCTGGTTTTAGGCTCCCCCACCACAGAAAGCATCCTCTCCACATTCACGCTATTGGGGCCTTTCAAGACTCGATAGGTTTCCGTGAAATCACCCCACATTCTTCTGAATTCCAGCGAGTACAGGCACAGAGCCCTCAAAAGCTCCTCATATGATAAACGTTTCATTCACAATAAGAAGATGAGGGGAGAGGAAGGAGCTTAAGCTAGAATGTGAGGTATTCTTTTCATTGCTGGAGGGACTCAGCGGGCCAGGCAGCATCTAAGGAAAAGAGTAAACAGTCGACGTTTCGGGCCGAGACCCTTCATCAGGACTGGAGACAGAAGATGAGAAGTTGGCGTAAGAAGGTGGGGGGAGGTGAGGAAGAAGGACAAAGTGGTATGTTATTGGTGAAACCAGGAGAGGGGGAGGGGTGAAGTGAAGAGCTGGGAAGTCGATTGGTGAAAGAGATAACGGGCCGGAGAAGGGGAGATCTGATAGGAGAGGGTGGAACACCATGGAAGGAAGGGAAGGGGGCGGAGCACCAGAGGGAGGTGATGGGCAGGTTAGGAGATAGGGTGAGAGAGGGGAATGGCGAAGGAGAGGTGGGGGGAGGGGCATTACCGGATGTTCGAAAAATTCAGGTTCTTTCCATCGGGTTGGAGGCTACCCAGACGGAATACAAGTCCAACATGACGTGGCCTCATCACCGTAGTAGAGGAGGCCATGGACTGACTTGGTGGAATGGGAAGTAGATTTAAAATGGGTGGTTTTTTCTGGTGGGTGGAGCCTAGGTGCTCGGTGAAGATTCATGTTCATAGATGCTTCCTGACCCGTTGAGTTCCTCCAGCACTTTGAACGTGCTGTTGCTGTGTCAGTTAAACGCAGTTTCTGATCTTTCTAATCTTAGCCTCGTCCTGTTACTGAACATACTGTACCTGCCAAATCCTAATATTCTGTTGGAAACCTTCCCAACATCATGTGACGTAAGTGGCAGTTTCTAAAGAAAACGTGTTTTTAAAAAAAGATTTTCAAAAAAAGTCCTTTTGCATCTCGATCCCTCGCCATAATTTCTGTCCAAAAATATATTTACGCTGAATAAACATGAGAAAGTTTGCAGACGCTGGAAATCCAAAGCAACACACACACACACCCCTTGGAGGAACAAAGCAGATCAGGCAGCGTCTATGGAAATGAATAAACAGTCGACGTTTCGGGCCGAGACCCTTCATTTTGACAGAAAAGGAAGGGGGAAGATACCGGAATAAGAAAGTGGAGGAGGGGAAGGAGGCTAGCTGGAAGGTGATAGGCAGGAGGGTGGGGATGGTCTAGGGCTGGAGAGGAAGGAATCTGATAGGAGAAGAGAGTAGACTATAGGAAAAAGTGAAGGAGGAGGGGCCCGGGGGAAGTGATAGGCAGGTGAGAGAGGTCAAAGGTCAGAGTGGGGACTAGAGGAAGGGGGAGCGGGTCAAAATTGTTCACCGGAAGGAGAAATTGATATTCATTCTATTATGTTGGAGGCTACCCAGGCGGAATATAAGGTTTTGCTCCTCCACCTTGAAGGTGACCTCATTATGGCACAAGAGGAGGCCATGGGCCAATATGTCGGATCGGGAATGGGAATGGGAATTAAAATGTTGGGCTACTGCTTTTGGAGATGGAGTTTTTGGCTTTTGGCTTTTGGCTCTACAAAACGGTCCCACAGTTTGCCACAGGTCTCACCAACATAGAGGAGGCCGCATCCTGCTGTATATCAGTGAGACCTGACATAGATCGGGGGACCGCTTCGTCGAGCACAAAAGGCGGGATCTCCCAGTGGCCACCCCTTTCAATTCTACCTTCCATTCCCAGTCCGACATGTCTATCCACGGCCTCCTCTACTGCTGCGATGAGGCCACACTCAGGTTGGAGGAGCAATGCCTTATATTCTGTTTGGGTAGCCTCCAATCTGATGGCATGAACATCAATTTCTCAAACTTCTGGTAGTTGACCCCCTCCGCTTCACCAGTCCCCATCCTTGGTTCCCTCTCTCACCTTATCCTGGTGCTCCCCTTCCCTTTCTTCCATGGTCTTCTGTCCTCTCCTAGCGGGTCAACCTCCTCCAGCCCCTTTATCTCTTTCACCAAACAACTCCCCAGCTCTTCACTTCATCCCTCCTCTTCTCCCGGCTTCACCTACCGCCTGCCACCTTGTACTACTTCCTCCCCTCCTCCCACCGTTTTATTCTGACTTCTCCTCTTCCTCTCCGGTCCTGATGAGGCGTCTCGACCTGAAACATCAACTGTTTACTCTTTTCCATTGATGTGAGTTCCTCCAGCATTTACAGCGCGTTGCCGGTAGAAATTGCGTTGGGTTCCAAAACCGATCACTACTGCCACCCCATGGTGAGATGATGCCAATGCACGATACACTGTACTGTAGTAACTTCATGCACTTTACTGAACTGCTGCCTAAAAAAAAACAGATTTCAATGACATATGTGAGTGATGATAAACCTGATTCCGATATGGGTCTCTTTTGTGGACTGAGAGTGGGAAGGGGGCAGGGAGAGGGGAATCATGGTTGGAAAAAGGGGAAGGAAGTGGGACACACCAGAGAGACATTCTGTGATGATCAATAAGTCAATTGTTCGGAATCAATTGACCTTGACTGGTGTTTCAGAGCTGGGTTTGTCTGCACCCGCACCACCCTCTGCTCCTGGCTCTCCTTCTCTGCCACCTGTCCCACACCCCTCCCATGGCACACCACCCTCGCCATTCCCAACATCCTTTGCTCCCGCCAGATTTACAAACTCACTCTCCGCTCCACGTTGACAGATACAGAACCGTGCAAAAGTCTTAGGCATCCTCGCTGTATATATGTGTCTAAAACATTTGGACAGTACTGTTCATCAAAACGTACAGCGGAATGTATCGTTTGTGTTGACAACTAACACACCCAAGGATGTGCTGGGGACAGCCCACAAGTATCGCACACTTTCCGTCACCAACAAAGCACACCCACAGTGTTTGGCGGAACAACACAGAATGTAACAAAACAGAACTCAACAAGCAACAATGCAACACAGCAAAACAAGCCCTGTTCTTCCCTCACTCTCTCACTCTCTCTCTCTCTCCATCTCTCTCTATCTCTCCCTCTATCTCTCTGTCTCTCTCTCTATCTCTCTCTCCCTCTCTCCATCTCTCTCTCTCTGTCTCTCTCTCTATCTCTCTCTCTATCTCTCCCTCTCTCTCTCTCCCTCTCTCCGTCTCTCTCTCTCTATCTCTCGCTCCCTCTCTCTGTCTCTCTCTCTCTACATCTCTATCTCTCAATCAATCCCAGGTACAAACAAGAGAAAATCTGCAGATGCTGGAAATCCGAGCAACACACACAAAACGCTGGAGGAACTCAGCGGGCCGGGCAGCATCTATGGAAATGAATAAGCAGTCGATGTTTCGGGCCGAGACCCTTCAGCAGGACTAGAGAAAAAAGGCTGAGTAGATTTGAAAGGTGGGGGGGGGGGGAGGGAGGGGAGAGAGAAACACAAAGTGGTAAGTGAAGCCTGGAGGGGGTGGGAGTAAGTTGATTGGTGATAGTAAAAGGCATCAGTTAGTCTCGAGAGACCATGGATTTGCGCCTTGGAAGGTTTCCAGGGCACAGGCCTGGGCAGGGTTGTATGGGAGACCAGCAGTTGCCCAAGCTGCAAGTCTCCCCTCTCCATGCCACCTTACCTTAACAGTGGAACATTACCCAGAAGCCATTACATTAGCCTTAGCGGTGAAACCTTACGGCGTGTTATATGACCTTGAGATTCGTCTCCTTACAGGCAGCCACAAAACAAAGAAACCCAAAAGAACCCACGTAAATAAAGATCGTCAAACGTCCAGTGCACAGCAGCACCCTTCAAGCCTGAGTAACCAATGGCATCCAAATGAAAATCACAGTACAAGATCACCTTCCAATTCTGCAGAGAGCGTGATCGTTGGAGGGTAAATTAGTTTGGACAAAACTTTAAACACATTTCAAATCTCAAAGTTCAAAGTAATATTTTATTATTGAGGTACATATACAACCCTGAGGTTCATTTTCTTCTAGGCATCCTCAATAAATCTAGAAAATAATAGGCATAACAGAATCAATGAAAGGCCGCACCCACTTGAGCGATCAACCAGAGTGCAGACGACAACAAACTGTGCAAATACAAAAATAATGATAATGAACAAGTAAGCGAAGACTATCGAGAACATGAGATGAAGAGCCCTTGAAAGTGAGTCCATAGATTGTGGGAACATCCCCATGATGAGGCAAGTGAAGATGTGAAGACGTGCCTCATGAGCCTGATTGAGTTTTTTGAAGAGGTAACAAAAGAAATTGGCGAGGGTAGGGCAGTAGATGTGGTCTACATGGATTTCAGCAAGGCGTTTGACAAGGCCCCCCTCGAGAGACTCATCCAGAAGGTCATGAAGCATGGGATCAGAGGAACCTTGGCTATTAGGATATAAAATTGACTTACAGGAAGAAAGCAGAGGGAAGTAGTGGAAGGAAAGTATTCTGCCTGGAGGTCGGTGACTAGTGGAGTGCCGCAGGGATCTGTCCTGGACCCCTGCTCTTTGTGATTTTTATAAATGACCTGGATGAAGAGGCGGAAGGAGGAGTGAGTAAGTTTGCAGATAACACGAAGATTGGAGGAGTTGTGGATGGGGCTGTAGGTTGTTGAAGGTTACAAGAGGATATAGACAGGATGTAGAGTTGGGTAGAAAAGTGGCAGATGGAGTTCAATCCAGTTAAGTGTGAGGTGATGCATTTTGGAAGGACAAACCAGAAGGCTGAGTACTGGGTTAATGGTCGGTTACTTAAGAGTGTGGATGAACAGAGAGACCTTGGGGTTCAAATCCATACATCCCTCAAGGTCGCTGCTCAGGTTGATAGGATAGTTAAGAAGGCCTATGGGATGTTAGGCTTCATTAACAGGGGGATTGAGTTCAAGAGCAGAGGTCATGTTGCAACTCTACGAATCTCTGGTGAGACCACACTTAGAGTATTGTGTTCAGTTCTGGTCACCTCATTATAGGAAGGATATGGAAGCTATGGAGAGGGTGCAGAGGAGATTTACCAGGATGTTGCCTGGATTGGAAAACAAGTCAGATGAAGCAAGGTTAGCAGAGCTGAGCCTTTTTTCTTTGGAGCGTAGAAGGATGAGAGGGGACTTGATAGAGGTCTACAAGATTATGAGAGGCATAGATAGGGTGGATAGCCAGTACCTGTTTCCCAGGGCATGAATAGCAAACAGCAGAGGGCATATGTACAAAGTTAAGGGAGGGAAGCTTAGTCAAGTCAAGTCAAGTCACTTTTATTGTCATTTTGACCATAACTGCTGGTACAGTACATAGTAAAAATGAGACAACGTTTTTCAGGACCATGGTGTTACATGACACAGTACAAAAACTAGACTGAACTATGTAATTAAAAAACACACAGAGAAAGCTACACTAGACTACAGACCTACACTGGACTGCATAAAGTGCACAAAAACAGTGCAGTCATTACAATAAATAATAAACAGGACAATAGGGCAAGGTGTCAGTCCAGGCTCTGGGTATTGAGGAGTCTGATAGCTTGGGGGAAGAAGAAAATGAAATTAAAGTAACACCAGGTCTGAAAGGCCGCCTCATGGGATCATCGGGGTAAGTTTTTTACACAGAGGGTTGTGAGTGCCTGGAATGACTTGCCAGGGATGGTGGTGGAGGCTAAAACATTAGGGGTATTTAAGAGCCTCTTGGACAGGCACATGGATGAAAGAAAAATGGAGGGTTATGGGGTAGTGTGGGTTTAGTACTTTTTTAAAGGAATATATGGGTCAGCACAACATGGAGGGCCAAAGGGCCTGTACTGTGCTGTAGTATTCTAGTGTCTATTGTCTAGTATCCCCTTTGGTTCAAGAGCCTGATGGTTGAGGGGTAGTAGCTGTTCCTGAACCTGGTGGTGTGAGTCCTGAGCCTCCTGTACCTTCTTCCCAATGGCAGCAGCGAGAAGAAGATGCTTTTGGTGGTAGAGGTCCCTGTTGATGGACGCTGCTTTCCTGCGACGCCACTCAGTGTAGGTGCGCTCAATGGTCGGGAGGGCTTTACCCGTGACGGACTGGGCCGTATCCACCGCTTTTTGTAGGATTGTCCATTCAAGAACCTTGGTGCTCCCATACCAGGCTGTGATGCAGCCAGTCAGTGTACTCCCCACCACACATCTGTAGACGTTAACAGATTTGTGCTAACATCAATTCCTTTTATGCTGGTGCTGAGAATACTTCACCGCATTGTTTGCTGATGATAACAGTCACAGGAATTTCCACTGCAATTAAAAGTCACCAATAATCATATGGAAGGCCGGACAATACAAGATAATTAAAGACATAATCGACCCACTGCTCCGAGAGGATCGATTTTATCAGCTAAAGGATGTGATGGGCGTACAGTACTGTGCAAAAGTCTTTGGCACATATACTTATGTAACTAGGGAGCATAAGACTTTTGCACGGTACTGTATTTGTCAATGTGGAGCGGAGAGCGAGTTTGTAAGTCTGGCGGGAGCGAAGGATGCTGGGAATGGTGAAGGTGGAGCACTGTGGGAGGGGTCTGGGACAGGTGGCAGAGAAGGAATGCCAGGGGCAGGGGGTGGGGTGGGAGTTGGCGCAGGTGCAGACACACCCAGCCCTGAGACACCAGGCAAGGTCATTTGATTCCAAGCAATTGGTTTATTGATCATTACAGAATGTCTCTCTGGCGCTTCCCACTCCCTCCCCTCTCCCTTCCCCTTTTCCCAACCACGATTC
Source organism: Hemitrygon akajei (assembly GCF_048418815.1). Taxonomy (NCBI): domain Eukaryota; kingdom Metazoa; phylum Chordata; class Chondrichthyes; order Myliobatiformes; family Dasyatidae; genus Hemitrygon; species Hemitrygon akajei. Next base: position 16,163,107 of record NC_133147.1, on the reverse strand, counting down.
CCCTCTCCCTGCCCCCTTCCCACTCTCGGTCCACATAGAGACCCAGATCAGGATCAGGTTTATCGTCACTCACGTATCAAAGTTCAAAGTGTTACATACCCCGTGGGTATCTTGTGACTGTCTTATGACCATGATGTAATTGAGTATCAGGTGAGCATGATGTGATGGTGGGGTGATGTAATTTTCCCGCCAGTGTGAGGTCACGCGATGACAGGTTCCAACAGGTATAAATGGGAAAGCCTGCTGTGACGCAGGAGTTTTGTGTTGAGTTGTCGTTCAATTCGTCAGTTACTCCGTTACGCTGCGTATTTGGTCTCATGACGCAGTTTCGTTTTAAAGTGGCGTTTTACTTTCTACTGTAAGGTACAGAATTGTTGTGCCGGCAGCTTTGGTCAATCGTTGCCAGTTTGTTTGATGTATCTTTGATTTAATTTTAAAGTCTAAGTACTGGAGAGTGAAGACTTTACCGAAGTACGGGAACCCGAAGGATTGAGTAAAGTTTGACTTCTCTAACTTCTGTTAATGCCCCCTCCCCTTCTTACCCCATCCCTGATATATTTAGTTTTTTTCCCCTCCCTTTTTTTTCTCTCCCTCTGCCCATCACTCTACCTGTTCTCCATCTCTCTCTGGTGCTCCCCTCCCCCTTTCTTTCTCCCTAGGCCTCCCGTCCCATGATCCTTTCCCTTCTCCAGCTCTGTATGCCTTTTGCCAATCACCTTTCCAGCTCTCAGCTTCACCCCACCCCCTCCGGTCTTCTCCTATCATTTTGCAATTCCCCCTCCCCCCACTACTTTCAAATCTCTTACTATCTCTTCTTTCAGTTAGTCCTGACGAAGGGTCTCGGCCCGAAACGTTGACAGTGCTTCTTCCTATAGATGCTGCCTGGTCTGTTGTGTTCCACCAGCATTTTGTGTGTGTTGCTTGAATTTCCAGCATCTGCAGATTTCCTCGTGTTTGCGAGTAAAGTTTGGCGATTTACTCCAGGATTGACCTTATTGGATCTTCGTTCAGGAAATAGTAACCTGCATCTGAGATAACCCCTACCTGTAAGAGTAGAAAGGGTTGTGCAGTGTTATTTGCCAAGAAAAAGGTCAGTTCTTTTAAGCCGTTTTTATTTCCTTCGTTGTGAATCCTTCGGACAAGGCATATTTCGGCTAGGATCAGCAGTAACGTGACATCATCGAGGAATTCGTTACTTCATGAAAGTCTCTCCTAATTGACTGTACAAATCATTTGGACTTCTGCATTTACCACTTTAAGACTGTGTTCGCATTTACCGCTTTAAGACTGTGTTCCAGAGTTGCCGTATAGCAGTTAACTTCAGGTTAAGTTGATCGTTTGTTTACTTTTCATTTTTGTTTAGCAGAGTTTAAGTAAATGTTAATTTGTTTATAAAAAACCTGACCCAATTCTGTATTCATTGTTGCCGGAGACGTACCGTAACAACAGTAAATTTATTATCAAAGTTGCACCATATACAACCCTGAGATGTATTTTCTTGTTGGCATACTGAATAAATCTATAGAGTGATAACCATAACAGAATCAATAGAAGACTGCCCAATTTGAGGAGCATTGTACCAGAGTGCTAAAGATAACAAACTGTGCAAATACAAAAAGAAAGAAATAATAATAATAAATAAATAAGCAATAGGTATTAAGAACATGAGATGAAGAGTCCTTGAAGGTGAGTTCAATGGAAATTAGTTTTTTTGTTGTGGCAGCTGCGCAGCGCAATCGATAACATTTCTACAGTACTGAGCAAAAGTCAAGCACCCTCGCTAAATATACGTGGCTAAGACTTTTGCACATCCATCATTACGGACCCCCATCACCCAGGACATGCCCTCTTCACATTGCTAACATCAGGATGAGATACAGGAGCCTGAAGACCCACACTCAGTGATTCAGGAACAGCTTCTCCCCCTCTGTCATCAGATTTCTGAATGGACATCAAACCCATGAACAATACCTCACTACTTATTTAATTTAACTTTAAAAAAATATATACAAATAATGTAGTTTTTTTAAAGAGCAAACACGAGGAAATCTGCAGACGCTGGAAATTCAAGCAGCACACACAAAATGCTGGTGGAACACAGCAGGCCAGGCAGCATCTATAGGGAGAAGCGCTGTCGACGTTTCGGGCCGAGACCCTTCGAAGGGTTTTTAATATTATGTATTGCAATATGCTGCAGTTGCTTAACAACAAATTTCCAGACATATGCCAATGATATTAAACCAGATTCTGATCCTGATTCAATACCGTAATAGGATTTCGGGCTTTTTCCTAAATCAATTTGCGCCTGAGGGGAGAGCTGATCATCTTGTGAACACAAATAGTCTGTGGAAGAAATGTATATGTAATTATAGGCCAACTGACTACAAGTGATGTTTGGGTGCGATGTGACACTGGTGGAATGAAAGGGCTGCTTTGACAAGACACCATCTCACGTTCATGAACTTGGAACAGCTAAATGTCGTTGGTTAGTCACAAACCGCTGATTGGTGATGTGTGATTGGATGATCCAGCTTCCATGTAATACTACCTAAAGTTCTTTGTGTTGGCGTGTGGCCTAGTGGTTAAGGCATCTGTCTAGTGATCTGAAGGTCACTGGTTCAAGCCTCGGCTGAGGCAGCGTGTTGTGTCCTTGAGAAAGGTACTTAACCACACATTGCTCTGTGACGACACCGGTGCCAAGCCGCTTGGGTCCTAGTGCCCTTCCCTTGGACAACATCGGTGGCGTGGAGAGGGGAAGGCCTGCAGCTTGGGCAACTGCCGGTCTCCCATACAACCCTGACCAGGCCTGCGTCCTGGAAACCTTACAAGGCGCAAACCCATGGTCTCACGAGACTAACGGATGCCTATATTTCTTTCTTTCTTCCTTTTCTTCTTTCCTTCCTCCCTTCTTTCCTTCCTTCCTTATTTCCTTTCTTTCTTCCTTCCTTTCCTTCCTTCTTTCATTAACTTATTGAGATTCAATGTGGAATAGACCTTTTCAGCCGTTCAAGCCATGCCACTCAGCAATCCCCCAATCTACGGGACAATTTACAATGACCAATTGACCTGCCAAAGGTACGTCACAAGATGTACATGTGACAAATAAAGTTACTCACTCTCTTCTATAATGGGGTATAACAGATGACTAGGGCCCAAAGCTTTTATTTATTGAGATACCACGTGGATAAGCCCTTCTGGCTCTTTGAGCCGTGACAGCCAGCAATCGCCCAATTTAATCCTAGTCTAATCACGGGACAACTTACAAGGACCAACTGATCTCCTGTCTGGTACGTCTTTGGACTGTGGGAGGAAACTGGAGCACCCGGAGGAAACCCACGCGGTCACGGGGAGAACGTACAAACTCCTCACAGGCAGTGACGGGATTTGAACTCGGTTTCCTTGTACTATAAAGCGTTGTGCGAACCTCTGTGCTACTGTGCTGTCCGAGCAAGGAGAGTTTTTGCCCAGAGCTCTCTTTGTACTGCCACGACTGCTTGATCATTTACAGAAACCGGAAAGAATTTGATTAACGTTATTGGGACATGTGTTCTGTCACATCAGATGTTACCAGCTGCGTCAACATCCCAGCAAACATTATTGCCACAAGTGGCGAGATTCAGTGAAAATGCTTGTCTTGCGAACTGTGCATACGGATCAAATCATTACACAGAGTATTGAGGTAGGACGAAGTAAAACAATAACAGTGCAGAATAAAGTTTAAAAACTACAGAAAAAATGCAAATAAGCAATAAAATGCAGTGTTATAACAAGGTAATTTGTGGCAGAGTGGAGATACATCTCTGCCGATGGAGGTGTAAGACGCTCCTTCTCTCCGTTAGTCAACAGGTGCCCCCCTCCCCCCGAATGGGGTCACGTGAAGCCATGGGAGCAGGTGGTGGGTGGTCGTATGAGCAGCTGGTGCAGATCACAAGTCCTGGTTATGTGACTGCTGACGCCAGGCAGACAATCTCTGAAGGATATTGATAATGGATAATGGTTGGGCTCACCCATCTTGTAAAGACACTGCCCAGAAGAAGGGAATGAGTAAAGCACTTCTGTAGAAAATTTTGCCAAGAATAATCATGGTCATGGAAAGACCATGATCGCCCACGTCAAACAGCACGGCACAGAGCGATACCATGGCCACCAGGTGAACTTGAACTAAGGGAGATTTTAGGGGAAGTACAAAGGAGGGAAATGGGACGTGGATGATTTCTTTGTACAGAAAGGAATACATGGCTATCTATATTGAAGAGATTAAAGTCAGTGATGCTCATAAGGGCAAATATTGGTGGAGTGTAAATATCTCAGAGCATCATAGAGTCACATAGCACTAGAGCCCAGAAGTAGGCCTTTCGGCCCATTTAGTTCCTGTCAAACTATTAATCTGCCTAGTTCCATTGACCTGCATCTGGACTATAACCCTTTATACCCCTCCCGTCCATGTATCTATCCAAATTTCTCTTAAATGTTGCAGTTGAAGCTGCAACCACCACTTCCACTGTCGGTTCAGTCCACACTGTCACCACCCTCTGAGCAACAAGTTCCCCCCTTGTTCCCCTTAAACATTCCACCTTTCATCTTTAACCTACGACCTCTAGTTCTAGTCTCACCCAACCTCTGCTTGCATTTACCCTATCAATCTATCGATACCCCGTCATAGTTTTGTATCCCTCTATCAAATCTCCTCTCAGTCTTCTGTGTTGTGGTTGGTTGATTTGATATTTAAAATCAATTCTCTCTACTGGAATCATTGGGTTTGATCTCAACCCACTGAGATTAAATGGACAAGTCTGCTCCATCTCCCCTTATTTTTATATACTTCTGTCTGTGCAGTACCTTCCTGTGAGTTTCTAACTCTAACATTGATCCATCGGGAGCTGGAGGGCATTTGCGACAAGAGACCATTCTTGTCTTCCCCACCAGACAGGGATCTTTACCTCTACCTTTGACCTTCTCAAATGCAGTGGTTATCATGACCCACTGCTGACAATTCTCCCACCATGGGCACCGAGCCAAGCTTCTCAGATGCGGAATGAGCCCAGCAGCGGAGAGCAGGTGGCCGTGTGTATGAATCGCAGGTGTGGTGCATTCCTCGGCAGCGAACACCAATTAACCTTCGCTTCTATCAGCCCTCCGTGTAATTACTGATAATAACTTCAGTCTCAAACTTCCCTGCACTTTCTAAAATAATAACGTTTGTTAGCCAGCTGTGGAACTCGGGCTTGCACATTAATGAATTCTTCTCCATCACCATACCAGCCTGGCTCTCTTCAAGATAACAGTTTTAATTACATTTGACATGACTAGGCGGTAGTTAACCCTGACAGAGCTGTAGGGTAAATCTGAGGTGGATTGCAACCCTGCTAGAAGGGCTGAAAAGAGTGTCCATTGTGGTCTTGTGGTGGCTGATAAGAGGTCATTCTTGCGGCCAGGCTATTGACCGGTAATCTTCATGCATTCCTTCCTACTTTCCCGCACCCCCCTGCTGTATTGCCATTGTTTCTTTCCGTGCATCAAGTGGCATTTTTCCGTGTCCGTAGCCTTTGACTATTTTATGCTAGCTCGCTCGACCTTGTACAGATGGAAACCACATGAGGAGCTGGCGGGATTCGAACTCAGGACCATTTGCCTTGAAGTCCAGTGCTGATGCCACTATGCCACTGGTTGCCGGCTACTGCTGCTGCATTATGGGTATCTAACCCAAGGAGGGTGGCAGCTGACTTGATAGAGGCCTACTTGATGACACGAAAGTGGCCTCATATGGTCGGGAAGAGAGATTTTGGTGCATTGGCCTTCATAAATCACTGGGTGCAGGAGTTGGAAGGTTATGTTGAAGTTGTCTAAGACAACTTGTCTAAGTTGTCTCCAAATTTGAGGAAGGACATTCTTGCTATTGAGGGAGTGCAGCGTAGGTTCACAAGGTTAATTCCCGGAACAGCGGGACTGTCATATGTTGAAAGATTGGAGCGACTGGGCTTGTATACACTGGAATTTAAAAGGATGAGAGGGGATCTGATTGAGACATATAAGATTATTAAGGGATTGGACATGCTAGAGGCAGGAAACATGTTCCCGTTGATGGGTGAGTCCAGAACTAAAGGCCACAGTTTAAGAATAAGGGGTAGGCCATTTAGAACTGAGATGCGGAAAAACTTTTTCACCCAGAGAGTGGAATGCTCTGCCCCAGAAGGCAGTGGAGGCCAAGTCTTTGGATGCATTCAAGAGAGAGTTAGATAGAGCTCTTATAGATAGCGGGGTCAAGGGATATGGGGAGAGGGCAGGAACGGGGTACTGATTGTGTATGATCAGCCATGATCACAGTGAATGGTGGTGCTGGCTAGAAGGGCCGAATGGCCTACTTCTGCACCTATTGTCTACTGTCTATTGACGTCACTGAGGCAAAATTTGAAGAATTGTGTGCAGTTCTGATACTTACCAACAGGAAAGATATCAATAAGATTGAAGAAGCTTAGAGAAAATATACAAGGATGTTGCCGGAATTTGAGGACCTAAGTTATAGGGAAAGTTTCTATAAGTTAGGACATTATTCCTGGAGTGTAGGAGAATGAGGGGAGATTTGATAGAGGTGTACAAAATTATGAGGGGCATAGATAGGGTAAATAAATGCAAGCAGGCTTTTTCCACTGAGGTTGGGTGAAACTAGAGCTAGAGGTCACGGGCCAAGGTTGAAAGGTGAAATATTTGAGAGGAACCTGAAGGGGTACTTCTTCGTTCAGGGGGGTGGAGTGAGTGTGGAACGAGCTGTCAGTGGAAGTGGCGGATGCGGGTTTGATTGCCACACTTAAGAGAAATTTGGATACGTAAATGGATGGGCGGGGTGCGGAGGGATATAATGCAGGAGCGGATTGATGGGAGTGGACAGAATAACGTTGGTACAGTCCAGATAGGCCCCAAGGGCCTTTTTTTGTGTCATAATGCTCAGACTAAGTCTATTATATGTGTATATATATATATATCTACAGTGCCTATAAGAAGTATTCAGCCTCCTTGGAAGTTTTCATGTTTTATTGTTTTACGACATTGAATCACAGAGGATTTAATTTGGCTTTTTTGACACAGATCAACAGAAAAAGACTCTTTTGTGTCAAAGTGAAAACAGATCTCCATAAAGTGATCTAAATTAATTATGAACATAAAATACAAAGTAATTGTTTGAATAAGTATTCACCCCCTTTAATATGACACACCAAATCATTACTGGTGCAGCCAATTGGTTTTAGAAGTCATGCAATCAGTTAAATGGAGATCACCTGTGTGCAGTCAAGGTGTTTCTGATGATTGTAGTAAAAATACACTTGCAGGTGGAGGGTCCAATTGCTGGTGAGTCAGTATCCTGGCAAAAACTACACCATGAAGATAAAAGAACACTCTAGGTAACTCTGTGAAAAGGTTATTGAATAGCACAAGTCAGGAGAAGAAATTTTCCAGGTTACTGAATATCTCTTGGAGTGCAGTTAAGTCAGTCATCAAGAAATGGAAAGAATATGGCACAGCTGTAAATCTGCCTAGGGCAGGCCATCCTCAAAAACTAAGTGAGCATGCAAGAAGGGGCTAGTGAGGGAGGCTGCCAAGAGGCCTATGATAACTCTGGAGGCACTACAAGCTTCAGTGGCTGAGATGGGAGAGACTACACATACAACTGTTGCCCGGGTGCTTCACCAGTTGCAGCTTTATGGGAGAGTGGCAAAGAGAAAGCCACTGTTGGGGAAAAATAAATCACATGAAATCTTGGCTAGAGGTTCCCAGAAGGCATGTGGGAGACTCTGAAGTCAGCTGGAAGAAGGTCTGACAAAACCAATATTGAGCTTTCTGGCCATCAGACTAAACGCTATGTTTTGGCATAAGCCAAACACCGCACATCATCAAAAACACACCATCCCTACCGTGAAGCATGGTGGTGGCTGCATCATGCTGTGGGGATGCTTCACTGCAGCAGGCCCTGGAAGGCTTGTGAAGACGGAGGGTAAAATGAATGCAGCAAAATGCAGGGAAATCCTGGAGGAAAACCTGATGCAGTCTGCAAGAGGACTGTGACTTGGGAGAAGATTTGTCTTCCAGCAAGAAAATGATCCTAAGCATAAAGCCAAAGCTACACATGAATGGCTTAAAAACAACAAAGTTAATGCCCTGGAGTGGCCAAGTCAGAGTCCAGACCTCAATCCAATTAAGAATTTGTGGCTGGACTTGAAAAGGCCTGTTCACTCACGATCCACATAAAATCTGACAGAGCTTGAGCTGTTTTGTAAAGATGAATAGGGGAAAAATTGCACTGTCCAGATATGTAAAGCTGATAGAGACCTATCCACACAGACTCAGGGCTGTAGTTGCTGCCAAAGGTGCATCTACTAAATGATGACTTGAAGGGAGGGGGTGAATACTTGTGCAGTCAATTATTTTGTGTTAAGTAATTGTAATAAGTTTAGACCAATTTGTAGATTTTGGTTTTCACTTCGACACGAAAGAGTTTTTTGTTGATTGGTGTCAAAAGAGCAAAACTGAATCCACTGTGATTCAATGTTGTAGAACCATAAAGCATGAAAACTTCTGGTGCGGGGGGGGGGGATACTTTTTTATAGGCACTGTATATACTCTGTTCGTACACAACTCGAGTTTGGAACTGGAGCTAAATTTGTTTAGATGTTCTGGTGCCTGTGGTGATAGGACGTAGGACATAGAAGAGTACAACAATATTATGTTGAACCAGTTAACAAGCAAATCAAAATAATCCAAACACTAATACCTCCTACCTTCATCTTCATCTTCATCTTCATCTTCATCATCATCATCATCAGGTGCCATGCCCAGTTTGAGCTTTGACTGCCATGGCCCACACACTCCTGTTTCGGGTCAAGTGGATCAATTCATTGGTATTCATTTCCAGTTCTCTGGCTGCTGTCTCCATCATCATTTGTCTGTGCCTTCCTCTTGCTTTCTTCCCTTCAATCCTTCCCATGCATTCTAACTCCTCTTTCCTAATCACATGTCCAATGAAGTCACGTTGCCTTTTCATGATCTCAGACATTATTTCTTTTTTTGTGCTTGTTCTGTTCATGACATCCTCGTTAGATATCGTTTCGTCCATGATATTCTTTGCATCCTCCTCAAAAACCACATCTCTGCTGCTTCAATTCGTTTCTTCGTGTTATTGTCCAACATTCTGAGCCATATAACATAACAGGATAAATGTAACATTTCAGTACACTGAGGTGGGACATCATGCCCAGTTTAGTGTTGGTCAGTATACTCTTCATTCTCGTAAAGGTGTCTTCTGCCATCCCTATTCTTCTTTTATTCTCCTACCTACACCATGTCCATATCCCTCCATCTTCCTTGCATCCATGTGCCTAACTGAACGTCTCTTAAAATCCTTGAATGTATTTGCTTTTACCACCAGCCCAGGCAGTACATTCCAGGCATCTACCACTCTCTGGGTACCCCTCACGTCCCACTTCAACCTACCCCCTCTCGCCTTCAATGCATGCCCTCTGTTATTGGACATTTCAACCCTGGGAAACGGATACTCCCTGTGCACTCTGCCTATGCCTCTTAAAACCCTGTAGGCCTCTATCAACCTCCCCTCAGCTTCCGGCGCTCCGGAGAAAACAACCCAAGTTTGCCCAGCCTCTCATGATAGCACGTGCCCTCTAAACCAGGCAGCATCCTGGTAAACCTCTTCTGCACCCTCTCCAAAGTCTCAACGTCCTTCCAACCAGAACTGTATGAAATACTCCAGATGTGGCCTAACCAGAGTTTTATAAAGTTGCAAAGTAACCTCCTGACTTCTGAACTAGTGCCCCAACCAATAAAAGCAAGCACTCCGTAAGCCTTCCTAACCACCTTATCGACCTGTGTAGCCACTTTCAAGGGAGCTATGAACTTGGACCCCAAGATCTCTCTGCTCAGCAACACTGTTAAGGATCTTGCCCTTCACAGTGTTCAAACTCCTTGCATTTGCTCTACCGAGGTGCAACACTTCACATTGGTGAATGCGATGTTGGATTAGTGAAGCAAATCCAAAAAGAATCAGTGAGGAGATTAGGGACATAGAAGACATTCAGAGGTAGACATTTTTGTACGAATGGTGAAACTCATTGGCTGTACCGAATCATAGTTGGTAGTCACTTGGGCTTTTAGGAGGGGGAGGATGTTTCTATCATTCATTCAATGGAGTTTCTTGTTTTGTGGATGTCTGTGAAGAGTATGAATTTCAGGTTGTATACTGTATACATTCTCTTATCCTAAAATTAACCTTTGAACCTTTAATGTGTGGGGAGCCAAGCGAGTGACTAAACGTGATAAGGACCGACGTTCAGATTCCAGCATCTGCAGTCTCTTGCCTCACTCTCTCAGGCTGCCTGGCTGAACGTTACAAGCTGGTTATGAATTGGTCCAGCCCCAGTCTCCTTCTAAGGATGAATCACACTTGTGGAGAACAGCAAATTAGTGAAAGGATTCTGCTCTTTACGCTAAGATTGGTTTTCAACCGGGTAAAAAGGTGGATTAGCTACTCAGTTTATAGATGTGAGCATAGAATATAGAACAGTAGAGCCCAATACCAGGCCCTTCAGCCCACAATGTTGTGCTTGATTAATTAACTTACTGGCCATTACACCACTGGTCTTTAGGGCAGCAATGAAGGTCCTCTATCTCTACTGGAGATCAGGGCTTCCCTTATCAGGTCAATAGCTTCCTCATAGTTTTCAATACTGTCAGTCACACAAGTCCTGGATGGAGACTCAGGAATACTGTTGTACTCAGATTTAGAGGGATTCCATAACAATTTTGTTTTACCAGTCAGGATTGTTAGCCCCCAAACCTGGAGGACTAGTGGTCCACTCTTTACTCTTTGACCCTACCTAGCATAAAGCCCTGATTCCAGCCAACATAGCTCTTTGGGTCAATGAGGCACGCAAACCTCCAAACCCAACGACGGGGTTGTGGTCATCTTGGAGGCAGGTTAATTAAACATCTAATTAAATGCTTAACAAATTCTTTCTGCCTACGCAATGTCTGTATCCAATCATTCTCTGCACATTCATGTGCCTACTTAAGAGTGGCTTCGAGACATCTGTCATCTTTGCACCCACCTCCTCCCTGACAGGGCATCCTTTTTGTGAAATTCAACAAATTTCTGGGAGCTCCAAATTTTAAATACATGAGATTTTGCAGAGTCCTAAAATTCTTGAGCAACAAACAGAAAATGTGGGAGGAACTCAGTAAGTCAGGTAGCATCTATGGAGGGGAGTAACCAGTCGATGTTTCTGGCCTTGGTCTGAGGAGTAAATGCCATCTGTTTACTCCTCACCGTAGATGCCCAGTTCCTCCAGCATTTTGGGCGTCTTCCTGGAGCTATTGCCAGAAAGAGTCCCAGAAGGCAACAAGGAGAGGCCACTGCACAGGATCAGAAAAAGGCCCAGTGTGTTGTAGACGTTGCCATCGCCATTGTGGGCACTAGCCTCCCCTGTACTGAGGACATCTTCAAAAGGTGATCCCTCAAAAAGGTGATATCTATCATTATGGACACCCACAACCTAGGACATGCACTCTTCTCATTACTGACGTCACTACCATCGGGTATTGGAGCCTGAAGACACCCAGTCCATGTTTTAGGAATAGCTTCTTCCTCTTTGCCATCCAATTTCTCGATGGACAATGAACGCATGAACTGTTTTTCTCTATTTCTGCATTACCAAATTGTTTTTTAAAATATATATGTTAATTGTGATTTATAATATTTTTATGCATTGCAGTGTAGTACTAACACACAAAAAAACAAATTTCATGATATATGTCAGTGATAATAAGCCTGATTCTAATGTTGACGCTAAACGGCGACTCCTTTGCTTGCATCTTCAGAAACAGATCTCTCTCCATCTTTAATATCTCTATTTTCCCCTTTCAAGGTTCTTTTGAAGACCCTGACCTGAAGTTACACGCTGACTTCGGCTCTTTGCGGGAATGGGACCTGCTCTCGGGGTTTCACAACTGGCCGTTATCCGACATGCCAAGGGCGCGGCCTAAGATGTCAGCTCGCCTTCGGAGGCCTGGGATCTCGGGGCTCTGGAGCCGGGCGGATCGAAGGTCGGTGTCCTGACAGACCGGTGTGTCGTGGGAGCTGGAAGAACTTTGGCTGTGTGCCCAGAGACCTGAGATCTTTGGGCACAGAGCTCGGAGAAAGCGACACAACGGACCAATGAGTTGTTTGTTATGAATCCCCTCTCGCTGTGAAACGGAGACACCTCTTCTGCCTTATTAGGGAGAGAGAGAGCCTGTGGTATGTCGAATACCAGGTGAACGAGTAGTCTTTGAGGTGCTGAAAGTCTGTGTCTTTGCTGTTGTTTTGCTGCACGCTTGAATGCTCAGTGGCGGGTGCCGATGTTTTTTTAAAAATTCGCTGGTGGGGGGAGGGAGGATTGTTGCTTTGCTGCCGCTTACGCGTGAGAGGGAGGGGAGCTGAGGGGGACTTTGGTGTTCTGACATTTAACTGTCATTCATCCTTTGGGGGCGCTCCACTGTTTTGTGGACGGTTGCGAAGAGAAAGCAATTCAGGATGTATATTGCATACATTTCTCTGACATTTAATGTACCTTTGAAACCTTTGTTTCCGATCTGGAGTTATTCCTTTGCACACTTTAGTTAAGGCTTGGACTGATGCAATGTCTTACCGCCTTGCCGTAACCTCGCACCGCTCTCCGCACAGTGGCTTTACTTCAAGGAACGCCGTGAATGTAGATAGGCCGTCGAATTCGAGTTTGAACTCACTGCACTGGGCTTAACTGAGGTCCCAAGGAATACTTCTGTCTGGAGTGGAAACTGTGCTCTGCCTGGCTCGTCAGGTTGGTATGGTAACGTGCCGTGGGGATTTGGTGGGATTCCGCATTTGAACGCCTGACTCTAATCCCTTTGATCCCGACCCATAAATACCACGCAAGTCCACTTCACTACTGGACAGAATTGGCATATAACTACAAGAAACAACGTTCCGTTCGATCGCTCCTTTATCGGAAAGATCTTTACAGGAGTGTTGTTGATCGATACTTGAAGCAGCGCTGAAGAGGAAGTATATACAAGGAGCATTTTAGTGGAGAAGAGAGCGATAGAGAGTTGGTTGGCTAAAGACTCATCAACTAATGGCAGCTCCACAGTGATGGAGGATTGATTTAAACTCAAAGATGATGTTGGCCTCCCCTCTCACTGTGGCAGGAGGGTTACCTCTCTCTCCCTCATTTGTGAGAGAGAGAGAGAGAGAGAGGTTCATGTTTGATGTTTTTCCTTAAACAGGTTCCATGGTTCTTCTTTGTTTCGTCGCTGTCCGTGGAGAAGACGAATTTCAGGGTTGTGTACTACATCCTTACTTTGATAATAAATGTACATTGAATCCTTTGAACGTTGCATGTGTTCCTGGATCCCGGTTACTCTTTTGTTTTGCTGTTTTTGATTGGCTTTATCAGGGCGATCAATGCAGACTGGGGAGCTTCGGCGAAGAACGGGTCTGAGGCAGCGCGGCGCTAAACTGAACAGAATCGAATACTCCTGGTTTGATGTTTGACATTCTATGTGTCGTTCACTTGCTCTTTGCTGTTTGCACTATTTTTTTTTGCCCGTCGGGTATCTGATGTTTCCTTGAGCAGGTTCCGTGGCATTCCTTTATTCCGTGGCTGTCTCTGGGAAGACGAATCTCAGGGTTGTATACTGCATGCATACTTTGATAATAAATGCACTTTGACGCTTTGAAATGTACAAAAGATCCAACCATTGACTTCTGGAAGGGCAACGGGGTGTTGGACATGCTCCTGTGAACATTAATAATGCTGAGGATGAGAAGGTTGAGGGTCTCAAGTTCCAGGCAGTGACTATCACCAATAGTCTATCCTGGTCCAACCGTGCAGCCATGGCCAAGGAAGGTTGCATCTACTTCCTCAGGACTCAGCAAGTCCCCCTCAACTCTTACCAGTCTTTATCGATGCACCATAGAAAGCATTCTGACTCTTGAACCTTCTCTGCAAACATACCTTAGGATAGTGGTGAATATTGGAAGCTCAGGTTGAGGTGTTCGATGTTGGGTGTCCGCTGAGCTTGGCAATTAGTTTGCAGACGTTTCATCACCAGTCAGGGTGACATCCTCAGTGCGTAGTTGTTGGTGTTTCTCTCTGGGAGTGCTTGCGTTTGTATAGCCCCCACCCCTTCGCTTCCCTTGGTACTGATTGGCTACCCTTTCAGTTGACCTTTGAACTCTAATAGCTCTTGTTTCTCTGGCTCTCAGGGGTTCATAGATGTTGTTGATTTTGAGATGTTGTTTACTGTGTGTGCGTGTGTGTGTGTGTGTCTGTCTGTGTGTGCGTGTGTGTGTGTGTGTGTGTGTGTGAGTGCGTGCGTGCGTCTGTGTGTGTGTGTGTTTGGCGGCTTTTGCCTCTGTCTGTATTTGGAGGTGGAGCAGCAGCATCTTATATTCCATCTGGGTAGCCTCCAACCTGATGGCATGAATTATATATTTCTCCTTCTGGTAAACAAATTCCCCCTCCCCTTCCTTCTTCTATTCCCCACTCTAGACCTTTCACTTCTTCTCACCCTTGACTATTACTTCAACTCAGGTCCCCTCCTCCTTCCCTTTCTCCGATGGTCCACTCTCCTCTCCTATCAGATTCCTTCCTCTCCAGCTCTTGACCTTTCCCACCCACCTGGCTTCACCTTTCACCTCCCAGCTAGCCACCTTCCCCTCCCCCACCTCTTTATTCCGGCATCTTCCCCCACGCTTCTCAGTCCAGAAGAAGGGTCTCGGACCGAAACGTCGACTGTTTGTTCATTTCCATAGATGTTGGCTGATCTGCTGAGTTCCTGTTCCTCCAGCAGAGTCTGGGGGTTGGTGTGTGTGTGTGTGTGTGTGTGTGTGTGTGTGTGTGTGTGTGTGTGTGTGTGTGTGTGTGTGTGTGTGTGTGTGTGTGTGTGTGACTGAGTGTGCGTTTGACAGGTTTGACCCCCTCCTCACACCGAGGAGTAATCTTGTGTTGGCAAAACATGGTTGCTGAGGAGTCGCTGAGAGAACGAAAGGGAAGGTCAGGGACGGGGTGGAGGCCAGGAGTGAGGGATGATGTAGGTGATGGTGGAGCTACCTGTCAAAGTCAGTTAGTGACGAGTCTGGCGGGGGCGTAGGGTGGAGACGCTGAATGAAACCTGCAGTTGCCACGAGTGGAGAAATATGAATACTGGAATTGAATCATTATCATTGAATCGTAGATTTGTTCAGCATGGAAAAGGGAGACTGACCCAGCCTGTCCACACCAAAGAGTGGACACCTTTCCACGTTAACCCCTTTCCCCAACACACGGTCTGTGCTGAGGAGATTCAAGTGCTTAAATCCTGTCAGTGAAACAACTTCAACCATTCGGATTCAGATTCGTTTAGAACACAAGACCATAAGAAACCCTCCAAGAGGACCACACCCTTGTCGTAGGGTTTGGAGGCTTGTGTCTCTCTCTGGCCCGGAGGGCTTTGCTGGTTGGAGTCAGGGCTTTATGCTTTGGCTCCTAGTAGGGCTGCCCACACCAGACAGGTCAAAGGGTAGAGGTCAGACTAAGAGTGGTCCACTGGTCCTCCAGGTTCGGGGGTTCAGCTCGGGGCTAACAACTCTGACTGGTAAAACAAAACTGTTATGGAAACAGCAATGAAGAGCCCTTCTACATCTGAGTGTGACGGTATTCCTGAGTCTCCACCTGGGGCTTGCGTGACTGACAGTGGTGAAAACCGAGAGGAAGCTACAGACACGATGAAGGAAGCCCTGAACACCGCCAGAGATGGAGGATCTTCATTGCTGCCCTAAATTCCAGCGGCATAACGGCTAGTAAAGAAAAACACAAGATATAGGAGAATTAGGCCATTGGGTCTGCTCCACCATTTCATCACGGCTGATCCATTTCCCTCTCAGCCCCAGTCTCCTGCCTTCTCCCCGTGTCCCTTCATGCCCTGACTAATCAAGAATCTGTCAACCTCTGCCTTGAATATGCCCAACAGCTTAGCCCCCATAGCCAAGTATTTATCACATGTACATTGAAACATACAGTAAAGTGTGCCACTTGTGTTAACAGCCGACATAACCTCGGTGCCACAGGTTGGCATCCTCACACATTCCGGCGCCAACACAGCGTGCCCTGAATGCTCAGCAGAACAGCACAGAATACAGCAAGCAGCAAAACAACAACAGGAAAACAAGCCCCTTTCCTTCCTCCCACCCACACACAGGCAGCCCTCCAACTACAAGCACAGGCCTCTGGGCCTTCAGGCTTCAGACTTCGACCTCCAGACTACCCTGACGCAGGGTTTCGACCCAAAATATTAGCAGTTCCTTCCCTCTCGCAACTGCTGCTTGACCACTGAGCTTTGTCAGAATATTATTTGTTGCTGACGTGAATCTCTTCTTCAATGGACAGAATATTTGGGCCCTGGGTGATGGCAGGGTCTCTGCGGTAGCCATTTTGCAATAATATGTCCTACAATTCAAACATACAATACCAGACAAAGAGTAGAGGCTCGTGGTGGTGACTGAACACAGCTTAGAACATAGACCACTTCTGCACAGTACAGTAGCATAGTGGTTAGCACAATGCTTTACAGTCCCAGCGAACTGGGTTCAATTCCCACCGCTGCCTGTAAGGAGCTTGTACGTTCCCCCTCTGACCGTATGGGCTTCCTCCCACAGTCCAAAGACCTACTGTTCGGTAGGTTAATCATTGTCAATTGTCCCATGATCAGGCAAGGATTAAATAGGGGGTCGCTGGGTGGCATGGCTCAAAGGGCCAGAAGGGCCTATTCCGTGCAGTATCTCAATAAATAGACGGATCGATAGAGAAGTATCAGAATCAGAATCAGGTTTGTTATCGCTGGCATGTGATGTGAAATTTGTTACCTTAGCAGCAGCAATACATAATCTAGCAGAGAAAAAAAATAATAAATAAACAAGTAAATCAGTTACGTATATTAGAACCATAGAACATTACAGCACAGAAACAGGCCTTCTGGCCCTTCTTGGCTGTGCCGAACCATTTTTCTGCCTAGTCCCACTGACCTGCACCCGGGCCTTATCCCTCCATACACCCCTCATCCATGTACCTGTCCAAGATTTTCTTAAATGTTAAAAGTGAGCCCGCATTCACCACTTCATCTGGCAGATCATTCCACACTCCCACCACTCTCTGTGTGAAGATGCCCCCCCCCATGTTCCCTTTAAACTTTTCCCCCTTCACCCTGAACCCATGTCCTCTGGTTTTTTTCTCCCCTAGCCTAGCCTATTGAATAGATTACAAAAAAGATACAAAAAAAGAAATACCTACTGTATACTGTATTTAAAAAAAAAAGTGAATTAGTGTCCAAAGATTCAATGTCCATTTAGGAATGGGATGGCAGAGGCGAAGAAGCTGTTCTTGAATCACTGATTGTGTGCCTTCAGGCTTCTGTACCTCCTACCTGATGGTAACAGTGAGATAAGGGCTGCCTTTCTGAGCCACCGCTCCCTAAAGATGTCCTGGGTACTTTGTAGGCTAGTACCCAAGATAGATTTACAACTTTCCGCAGCTTCTTTCGGTCCTGTGCAGTAGCCCCCCCATACCAGACAGTGATGCAGCCTGTCAGAATGCTCTCCACGGTACATCTATAGAAGTTTTTGAGTGTATTTGTTGACATGCCAAATTTCTTCAAACTCCTAATAAAGTATAGCCGCTGTCTTGCCTTCTTTATAACTACATCGATATGTTGGGACTAGGTTAGATCCTCAGAGATCTTGACACCCAGGAACTTGAAACTGCTCACTCTCTCTACTTCTGATCCCTCTCTGAGGATCGGTATGTGTTCCTTCGTCTTACCCTTCCGGAAGTCCGCAATCAGTTCTTTCATCTTATTGACTTTGAGTGCCAGGTTGTTGCTGTGGCACCATTCCACTCGTTGGCATATCTCACTCCTGTACTCCCTTTCGTCACCACCTGAGCCTTCCGCATCTTTCTTCCGCATGAGGCAAACAGATCTGAACAGGATATTCCACGTGCGGTCTAACCAGGAGTTTTAACAGACCAGCAGAGGTAGGGCTTGGAACGTTCTGTGAACATGAAGTCCCAGCTCTTCCTGTTCACTCTGTGCCCATCTGCGATCAGTGCCAGCAGCTGCAGATACCTGAAGCTGCCAGTGTGTGTCAGCCCAGCTTGCTGCAGAGACAGCAGCGGCTTTGGATTTCCATCAGATTGAAACTCACGTATTTCCAACCAGGTGTAGTCTGCGTCCCAACAATTGCACGCGCGGGGGAGCTAAGATTTATTGCTGCATGTTCAGAGGTTTTTACAGGTGTGATTTCGCGTGTTTAAAGAAAGTGAATATTCGGTTCATTAACCCCATCACGGCAGCTATAGAATTTATTTAGTCAATGATATAAACGTGGAGTTAAAAATGCAATGTTAACAGTGGAGATAGTGTGAAATAAAACCCATCCGATTTAAGTTTCCATCAGCAAGCCAGCCTCCCCTCCACAGAACAGCGCTCACAAAATTCTGGAGGAAATCAGCTGGTCAGGCAGTATCTCTTTGTTCTCATTTTTGCACTATGTATTTGATTAAATTTTTAAATGTATATTTGTTGTTGTTCCGTCGTTTTTTAGTCAAGTCCGACTCTTCGTGACCTCATGGACCGTAGGGTCCGTGGGGTTTTCATGGCAAGATATGGGAGTAGATTGGCCTTTCTTCCATGGAGATACCGCTACTGCACAGGTTGGGATCTGGCTGGGTTTGAACTCATGACCATCTGCATTGAAGTCCAGGGCTGATGCCACTACACCACCAGACAGCTCTATCTATATAGTGGCAAGCATTTGGTCCATAATGACAAACGAGAAAGCTCGTTAGCTCAGCAACCATTTTATTGTGATAAACAGAGAACCGACCGTTCACCGTGACCCGGAGAGTGAACCCAACCAGTTTCATACAGACCGGGGAGGTGACCGTCACACACCCCGGTTACAGTCAGGGTGACCCACAAACACACAAGCGAATAACTGCATAACCCAAGCTAAAATGTGACAATGAACGAACTGGAACTTCCCACCGTAATCCCACAAAAACATTTTAGCACAAGAACAATAAACAGTACTGGTCATTAGAAATGCAGGGGTGGGCTGTTGACCACGTCCCATCCCCCAGAGTGTCACAATATATATAAAAGCTATAAATGACAGTAAGTATATATATTAACTTATAATATATATACTTATTGTGATTTATAGCTTTTTAAATATATTGTACTATACTGCTACTATAAAACAAATTTCATGACCTACACTCAATGGCCACTTTATTATGTACCTTAATACAAATATCTAATCAGCCAATCATGTGGAAGCATAAAAGCATGCAGACACAGTCAAGAGGTTCAGTTTTTGTTCAGATCAAAAATCAGAATGGAGACGGAAATGTGATCTAAGTGACTTTGACTGTGGAATAATTGCTGGTGCCAGATGGGGTGGTTTGAGTATCTCAGAAACTGCTGATCTCCTGGGATTTTCACACACAACAGTTTCTAGAGTTTATAGAGAATGGTGCAAAAAACAAAAAAAAAAACTTCTGGTGAGTGGCAATTCTGTGGGTGAAAATGCCTTGTTAATGAGAGAGATCAGAGGAGAATGGCCAGACTGGTTCAAGCTGACAGGAAGGCAACAGTAACTTAAATAACCACGTCTTACAACAGCGGTGTGCAGAAGAGCATCTCTGAATGCACAACATATTGAACATTGAAAGGGATGGGCTGCAGCAGCAAAAGACAACAAACATACACTCAGTGGCCTAATAAAGTTCAAAAGATCAAAATTAAAAAGTTCAAAGTAAATTTTATTATCAAAGTGCATATATGTCACCATATACAACCCTGAGATTCATTTTCCTGTGGGCATACTCAGTAAAGCTGTAGAATAGTAACCATAACAGGATCAATGAAAGATCAACCAGAGTGCAGAAGACAACCAACTGTGCAAATGCAAATATAAATAAATAGCAATAAATAACAAGAACATGAAATAACAAGATAAAGAGTCCTTAAAGTGAGATCATTGGTTGTGGGAACATCTCAAAGATGGGGCAAATGGGTGTAGTTATCCCTTTTGTTCAAGAGCTTGATGGTTGTGGGGCAGTAACTGTCCTTGAACCTGGTGGTGTGAGTCCTGAGGCTCTTGTACCTTCTACCTGATGGCAGCAGCGGGAAGAGAGCACGGCCTGGGTGCTGAGGATCTCTGATGATGGATGCTGCTTTTCTACAACAGCGTTTCATATAGATGTGCTCAATGGATGGGAGGGCTTTACCCGTGATGGACTGGGCTGAATCCACTATCTTTTGCAGAATTTTCTGTTCAAACTCTCTGGTGTTTCCATACCGGGCTGTGATGCAGCCAGTCAATATACTCTCCACCACACATCTACAGAAGTTTGTCGTGCTTCTTTGCAATTGCACTAATGTGCTGGGTCCAGACGGATCCTCTGGAATAGTAACATCCAAGAATTTAAAGTGTCCACTAAGTGTATGTCTGTGATTAGAAAAAAAAGCTGATTGTGATTCTAAATGCAGAATATCGTGAAGAGAAAACACGGTCAAGGTAAGTAAAAAGAGTGCGAGAGCCACAGAGAGAAGCCAGGATCAGCTCCATTTTGGGCACTAGCCTACAAAGTACCCAGGACATCTTCAGGGAGCAGTGTCTCAGAAAGGCAGCGTCCATTATTAAGGACCTCCAGAACCCAGGGAATGCCCTTTTCTCACTGTTACCATCAGGTAGGAGGTACAGGAGCCTAAAGGCACACACTCAGCGATTCAGGAACAGCTTCTTCCCCTCTGCCATCAGATTCCTAAATGGACTTCGAACCCTTGGACACTACCTCACTTTTTAACAATATACAGTATTTCTGATTTTTGCATGTTCAATAGTTGTATAGTGTAATTGATTTATTTATTATCATTATTTTATTTCTCTTCTATATTAAGTATTGCATTGAACTGCTGCTGCTAAGATAACAAATTTCACGTCACAAGCCGGTGATAATAAACCTGATTCTCAT
Source organism: Hemitrygon akajei (assembly GCF_048418815.1). Classification (NCBI taxonomy): domain Eukaryota; kingdom Metazoa; phylum Chordata; class Chondrichthyes; order Myliobatiformes; family Dasyatidae; genus Hemitrygon; species Hemitrygon akajei. The sequence continues at coordinate 16,142,012 of NC_133147.1, read as the reverse complement.
TCAGAGCTCCATCTTTGAGCAGATCGGAAGTCCAATAAAGGATCTGATAATCGCAGAGTAGAAAATGTCCTTGAGCAGAGAAGCACTTTTTCAGAGGCGCCTGCAATCTCATCCCCGATGCGAGACAAGTGATTCTCTTCGTTCTAAAATAACCAACATAAAGTAATGAATAATCAGCTACGGGAGCCCCAAGGACGAGTACTAATCCCTCTCCTGCTGCTCAGACTGATTACACTACACTAATGACTGAACCTCTGATCTAGATAATGAAATGGCTGGAAGCAGCGGAGCGGCACCTCAATTAAAGATACGCCGTTACGGCAGTGGCTCTGCTTGGCAAGTGACTGGACTCGTAATTCTGAGGGCTGGATGAGTAACCTGAGGTCAAATCCCACCGGAATTTAAATAATATGGAATTAATTTAGAGAAACAGTCACCAGTGTCATAATAGAGAGATGGAGAGAGAGAGGGATGGAGAGAGAAAGAGAGAGGGAGATGGCAAGACAGAGAAGAGGTAGAGAGAAAGAATGAGAGATGGAGAGTGAAAGAGAGAGGGAGATGGTGAAACAGTGAGAAAGAAAGGGAGAGATGGAGAGAGCAAGAGAGATGGGGAGAGAGGGAGAGAGAAAGAGGGAGATGGCAAGACAGAGGAGAGATGGAGAGAGAGAGGGAGAAATGGAGAGCAAGAGAGATGGGGAGAGAGGGAGAGAGAAAGAGGGAGATGGCAAGACAGAGGAGAGATGGAGAGAGAGAGGGAGAAATGGAGAGCAAGAGAGATGGGGAGAGAGGGAGAGAGAAAGAGGGAGATGGCAAGACAGAGGAGAGATGGAGAGAGAGAGGGAGAAATGGAGAGCAAGAGAGATGGGGAGAGAGGGAGAGAGAAAGAGGGAGATGGCAAGACAGAGGAGAGATGGAGAGAGAGAGGGAGAAATGGAGAGAGCAAGAGAGATGGGGAGAGAGAGAGATGGAGAGAGAGTGAGATACATGATTACAATGCGGAAACAGGCCCTCAGCCCATCTCATCCATGCCAACCAGTGCGCCTACCTGAACTAATCCCGTATGCCTGCATTTGGCCACTTGCCCTCTAAATCTCTCCTATCCATGCATCCATATTAACACATCTTGAATGAATCAGAATTAGAATCAGGTTTAATATCACTGGAATGAAATATTCAAGCATAGAGTCATTGCAAAATGTACGAATAGCAGGAGCCACATTTGATGCAGAACACGGGCTAAATTGTCTGATGCTTTTTGCTGTTTAAGCTTGAAGGTGGCCTTGGATGAATAATCACACATACTGCCTGCTAGGACTGAGTGCTGTCACTGTCAGTGGAATTAGCAGTTCAGGCAAAACAAAATTTTATCTCCCCATGAAGCAAAAATGTTATTGTATTCAAATAGGCTAAGGAGACATGGCCAAGGGGTGTTTCCTCCTTCCATTTGTCCCCATCAGTGGAATTGCAGACCCAAGCTTCATTGTCTTGTCCTCATGATATAAAGCAGGAATTACCAATAACCAATAACCAATCATCAATTTGCTGGCTGTCTACAGACATGGAATGTAGAGTCAGTGGCCACTGTATTAGGTACACCTGTACACCTGCTTGTTAATGCGAACATCTAATCAGCCAATCATGTGGCTGTATTTACTGACCCATTTGGGTCCTCAGCTCCCAGAGGACCATAGACCTTTGATGGTCTCCTGTCTCCTTCGTCCTCTGAAGTCAATGGTATGGTTGGAGTTCATCAACACTTCCATAATCCATTGCATCCAGTGCACAGGGGATTGGCCTATACAGCTCCACCAGAGTCTTGTTGGCCGGATCTGCCCATTTCCACCTCTCACGATAGGGATGTAGGGTTGGAGCTTAAGAAGCATGTGACAGTAACTTAATGCATAGAAACATGCAGGCACAGTCAAGAGGTTCCGTTGTTGTTCAGCCCAAACATCAGAATGGAGAAGAAATGTGATTAAGTGACTTGACCTTGGAATGGTTGCTGGTGCCAGACGGGGTGGTTTGAGTATCTCAGAATCTGCTGATCCCCTGGGATTTTCATGCACAACAGCCTCTAAAGCTTACAGAGAACAAGTACAAAAAAAAAATCCAGTTCTGTGGGGAGAAAGCACCTTGTTAATAGCATTAATGGGTCAGAGGAAGGTCTAGACTGGTTCAAGCTGACAGGAAGGTGACAGTCTCTCAAACAACCACAAGGGTGTACAGAAGAATACCTCTGAATGCACAAGTCAAACCTTGAAGTGTATGAGCTACAGCAGCAGAGGTCCACAAGCGTACACTCAGAGACCAGTTTAATAGGTCAGGAGGTCCCCAATATGGTGGCCATTGTGCATAGAACATAGAACAGTAGAGTGCAGCACAACAAGAAATTGAGTGCAATGGTCTGGAAGTATCTGAGGTGATCTCATGGAAGTGTGCAAGGTCCAGCGATGGCTTGATGATATACATGCAAAGATGTCTTTTCCTCTGGCTAGTGAGTCTAGAACAAGGGGCTGCCTGTGGGAATCTCAGCACACATAACTTTGATAAAAAGTACTTTGGATATCATAGGATAAAAGATTGGAAAAATGGACAGGGAGAAGGAGAAATTTCTTCACTTGCATCTAGAAATCCCTGGAATTCTCTGTTCCCAAGAGACACTGGGTTGCTCGTTGGACATGATGGGAATGAAGGAAAGTGGAGATGTTCAGAAATGGGCAGAGGTTGTACCCTTCCAAGAGAACCACAACCTTATCTTTGGGTTTGGAGTCTTGCGTGCCTCAATGACCTGGAGAGCTATGTTGGGTGGAGTCAGGGGTTTATGCTTTGGTTCTTGTTTGGCTGAACAGGTCAAAGATGTAGAGGTCAGACTAAGAGTGGTCCACTGGACCTCCAGGTTCAGGGGTTCAGCTCAGGTCTGACTGGTCAGACAAAATTGTATGGAAACAGCAATGAAGAATCCTTCTGCATCTGAGCGCGACTGTATTCCTGAGTCTCCACCCAGAACTTGCATGACTGACAGTAGGGAGAACTAGGTGACTGACACAATGAAGGAAGCCCTGAACGTTGCCAGAGATGGAGGACCTTCACTGCTGCCCTAAACGCCAGCGGGGTAAAAGGCAGTAAGTAAGTAAGAGATTGCGCCACGACCTTATGAAAGGATGGATTGTCCTGCCGAATCCACGCAGACTAATCACGCTCTTTTCCCTGAGGTTCTCATATTTAATTCTGCTTTCAGCCAACCACTGTCAGGAGGCCGGGAACAGATGGCAGAGGGTAATTACTGGGAGAGTAACCATGGACTGCAAATTGACTGAAAAAAAAACAGCATTTACTTCCTCTGAATTCCATATTTTGCAATTTGCTATAAATGCAGACAGCCACTACATAGACCTGAATGGTTAATAGATTAACACATGGAGTAATGTGAGGCATCATATATTGGCACTTGTCAGCGCGGGCAACAGATATTGGTTTGTCAACGAACTGACTGGAAGATAACCATTCTTCAGGAAGCTGACTTATTATTTGCTTTCTTATTTGTAACGTCGAAGCTTCTTTCTTCCTCATCCTGAGATCTGTGATAAAGAAGTTTCATTTCCTGTCAGGCAGCGCAAGCCTCACTGAAATATTAAAGATCGCCTCACAAATGGGTTCACGTCATCTCAGTGAACACAAATCAGAGCCTCTCACTGAACCTGCCCTATTGGATTGTTAACATCCCTGCGCAGAAAAGTCATGTGAGGAATTTCAATTCTCTGGGCACTCATCATTTTAGAGGATGTAAAATTTCGTCTCTCTTATTTCTCTGTCGGATACGACATAAAAGAGAAGAGGCAGAGACTGTTCTAAAAGTCTTATTAGAGAAGTTTTTAGTTCGTAACAAAGAGCAAGTTATCTCTATTTTGGTTCTAGGCTTTCTCTTAGAGGAATATCTATTATTGATTCACATTGATTCTCTGTTTTCGTAGATGTTTGTGAAGAAAAAGCATTTCAGGATGTATATTGTATACATTTATCTGACTTTAAATGTACCTTTGAAACATATCGGAGGACCAGAGGTGAAGAGGTTCTGGAACTTTAAATTCCTGGGTGTCACTATCTCAGAGGACCCGTCCTGGACCCACATATTTGCAAAGAAAGCGCAACAGCTCCTCTACTTCCTCAGGAGTCTGCGGAGATCTGACATGTCATCGGAAACCTTGGCAAATTTCTATGGATGTGTGGTGGAAAGTGGTGGTTGCGTTACGGCCTGGTATGGGGACACCAATGCCTCTGAATGGAGAATCCTACAAAAGGTAATGGATTTGGCCCAGTACATCACGGGTAAAGCCCTCCAAACCATTGAGCGCATCTACATGAAATGTTGCCGTAGAAAAGCAGCATCCATCATCAAAGATCCTCACCACCCAGGCCATGCTCTTTTCTTTCTGCTGCCATCTGGTAGCAGGGTTGGTAGCCTGAGCTGAGCCCCTGAACCTGGAGGACCGGTGGGCCACTCTTAGTCTGACCTCTACCCTTTGACCTGTTTGGCATGGGCGATCCTACCAAGAGCCAAAGCCCTGACTCCAACCAGCATAGCTCTCCGGGTCATTAAGGCACACAAGCATCCAAAACATGAGGAGGCTGTGGTCCTCTTGAAGGTGTCTAATCCATGCCAAACTATTATTCTGCCCAGTCCCATCTGGACCAAAGCTCTTCCATCCATGTACTAATCCAAACATAGCTTCAATGTTGAAATCACACCTGCCTCCCGCGTCCACCACCTCCGCAGGCAGCTCGCTCCACTCTCTTGCTACCCTCTGAGTGAAGAAGTTTCCCCTCAGGTTCCCCTTAAATATCTCACCTTTCACTCTTAACCTCTACTTCTACTCTCGCTCAATCTGAGTGGAAAATTCCTGTTTGCATTTACCTGATCTATACCCCTTATAATTTCATTTTCATCTATCAATTCTCCCCTCATTTTCCTACGCTCATGGGATAAAGACTTAATCTATTCAATCATTCCCTAACACTCAGGTCCTCAAGTCCCAGCAACATGCTCATCGACTTTCACAGCATTCTTTCAAACTTATTGAAATCTTCCTGTACATAGGTGACCAGAACTGCATACAAAGCTCTGAATTTATCCTCACCAACATCTTATACAACTTCAGCATTGCATCTCAAGTCCAGTCACTTTTATTGCCATTTTGACCATAACTGCTGGTACAGTACACAGTAAAAATGAGACAACGTTTTTCAGGACCATGGTGTTATATGACACAGTACAAAAACTAGACTGAACTACATTAAAAAAAAACACAGAGAAAAAAAAACACACAACAACTACACTAGACTACAGACTTACCCAGGACTGTTTAAAATGCACAAAACAGTGCAGGCATTACAATAAATAACAAACAGGACAATAGGGCAGTAAGGTGTCAGTCCAGGCTTCGGGTATTGAGGAATCTAATAGCTTGGGGGAAGAAACTGTTACATAGTCTGGTTGTGAGAGCCTGAATACTTCGGAGCCTTTTCCTAGACAGCAGGAGGGAGAAGAGTTTGTATGAGGGGTGCCTGGGGTCCTTCATAATGCTGTTTGCTTTGCGGATGCAGCAGGTAGTGTAAATGTCCGTGATGGCGGGAAGAGAGACCCCGATGATCTTCTCAGCTGACCTCACTATCTGCTGCAGGGTCTTGCGATCTGAGATGGTGCAATTTCCGAACCAGGCAGTGATGCAGCTGCTCAGGATGCTCTCGATACAACCCCTGTAGAATGTGATGAGGATGGGGGGTGGGAGATGGACTTCCCTCAGCATTCACAGAAAGTAGAGACGCTGCTGGGCTTTCTTTGCTATGGAGCTGGTGTTGAGGGACTAGGTGAGATTCTCCACCAGGTGAACACCATGAAATTTGGTGCTCTTTACGATCTCTGCCGAGGAGCCGTCAATGTTCAGCAGGGAGTGGTCGCTCTGTGCCCTCCTGAAGTCAACAACCATCTCTTTTGTTTTGTTCACATTCAGAGACAGGTTGTTGGCTCTGCACCAGTCCGTTAGCTGCTGTAACTCCTCTCTGTATGCTGACTCATTGTTCTTGCTGATGAGACCCACCACGGTCGTGTCATCAGCGAACTTGATGATATGGTTCGAGCTGTGTGTTGCAGCACAGTCGTGGGTCAGCAGAGTGAACAGCAGTGGACTGAGATGACGGCTCTGGGGAGCCCCCGTGCTCAGTGTGATGGTGTTGGAGATGCTGCTCCCGATCCAGACTGACTGAGGTCTCCCAGTCAGGAAGTCTAGGATCCTGTTGCAGAGGGAGGTGTTCAGGTCCAGTAGGCTCAGCTTTCCAATCAGTTTCTGAGGGATGATTGTGTTGAATGCTGAACTGAAGTCTATGAACAGCATCTGAACGTATGTGTGTTTTTTGTCCAGGTGGGTTAGGGCCAGGTGGAGGGTGGTGGCAATGGCGTCATCTGTTGAGTGGTTGGGACGGTACGCAAACTGCAGGGGGTCCAGTGAGGGGGGCAGCAGGGTCTTGATGTGCCTCATGACGAGCCTCTCGAAACACTTCATGATGATGGATGTGAGTGCAACGGGACGGTAGTCATTTAGGCAGGACACTGAAGACTTCTTTGGCATGGGGACGATGATGGCGGCCTTGAAGCACGTTGGAACGGTGGTGCTGCTCAGGGAGATGTTGAAGATGTCAGTGAGAACATCTGCTAGCTGGTCTGGACATCCTCTGAGCACTCTACCAGGGATGTTGTCTGGTCCAGCAGCCTTCCGTGGGTTGACCCTGCACAGGGTTCTTCTCACATCGGCCACGGTGAGACACAGCACCTGGTCATTTGTAGGAGGGGTGGACTTTCTCGCCGCCACGTCATTTTCCGCCTCAAAACGGGTGTAGAAGTTATTCAGCGCATCTGGGAGGGAGGTATCACCCGCAGAGTCAGGTGATGTTGCCCTTTAATTGGTGATGTCCTGGATGCCCTTCCACATGCACTGCGTACTCCTGTATTCAGTATTTTGATTCACGAAGGCCGACGAGCCTTCGCGCAACCTCAGTACTTCACAAAGCCCTTGCAAACAATGACTTGAAGCAATGTTGCTGCTGGGAAATCCAGCGTCCACGAGCAGCAATGCGATAATGTCTGGGTAAACGTTGAAGTGACAGGCACACCTCCGCTGCTGGTGTCCCTATCTGTTACATCTTTTGCATCCGCTGAAGACAGGGTGTCGGCCTATCATCCCATTCGGAGTACTGCAATTCGACAGTGAGACTTCACAAACCTCTACAGCAGAGAGTACCCTGACTGGTTGCTCCATGCCCTGGCATGGAAACACCAATGCCCAGGAATAGAAAAGCCTACAAAAAGTATTGGATGCAGCCCAGCCCCACCACTGAGCACGTCTACAAGGAGCACTGTCAGAAGAAAGCACCAAGAACCCCCAACCATATAGGTAATGTTCCCTTCTTGTTATTTACATTGGGAAGGAGGTACAGGAGCCTTACCAGCAGTTCAGGAACAGTTATACAACAATCAGGCTCCTAAACCAGCGTGGATAACTTCACTCACCTTAACACTGAACTGATTCCACAACCTATGGACTCACTTTTAAGGGCTCTACAACTCATGCTCTTAGAATTAATTAATTGTTTGCTTGTCTGTCTATTCATTTATTTATCATTTATCTATTTATTTATTTAGTTTTTTTGTACTTACACAGTTTTTTTTTGCACATTGATAGTCAGTCTCTGTCTGGAGTTTTTCATTGATTCTATAGCATTCCTTTGTTGTACTGTGAATGCCTGCAAGAAAATGAATCTCGGGGCTGTCTATGGTGACAGATACAGTATGTACTTTGCCGACTAACTTACTTTGAACTACAATCCACTACTGGGCGAGTCCCACCAACCAAACCACATCGGACAACACAGGTGTAGGAATGGATAGGCCTTTAGCCAATTTGGAACAGAAAGCAACCATTAGCGGTTGTAGTTTTTAGCAAAATACATTGTGTCAATTCAATTGGCTCTGAAATTTTTTTTGGAAGCATTTCAGGTGTCCTACTGTCTCAACACAGCAACAGAGAGCAGAGGGCCAGAGAGAAAACCATGACAAAACAATTAGAAAATTGAGCACATCCCAGACATCCCACCTCTCCCGGAAGTCCTGGGAGTTCCCCGCAGCAGCTTCCTGATGCCCGTAAATTCTATACAATATCCCGGAAATTGATTTTTTGAGAGCGAGCGAGAGGGAGAGAGAGACAGGGAGAGCGAGTGACAGACGTAGGCGAGAGATTGACAGAGGGAGCATCCTGATTGGTCTCTCCTTGTGCTAAGTAGACCTATCAGCTTTCTCTGTGGGCGGGCTTTACAGTCGACCTCTCTCTCCCTTTCATTGTCCATCAGTTCAGTTTAGTGTCCTGCGTCGCCATGGCAGAATGTTCCAAAAAAAGAAAATATAAAACGTACTTCACCCCAGACTACACTAAAGTGTACCCCTGCCTAATAGGGGTCAAGAATAATGACAGTGTTGCTCGCTGCACTATTTGCAACAGTGACTTTTCTATCGCCCATGGTGGGTTAAATGACTGTAAAAGACATGTTGAGGTGAGTTTAACAGGTGTCATTCATTCATTAGCATAGCTAACGTTATTTAAACTAGCTGGCTAGCTGCTAAGGAGCTACTCTATTGATGTCCTGCGTGATGAGGCCCTGTAGACTTGCTTAAAGTTGTAATAGAATAAAAGAACGACTCCATGACAATATAATATAAGTACATATTTTAATGTCACATTTTCTGCACAAGACAATATAATAAGGATACACCTATGCTTTTATTTCTTTTAGGGACCGGGGTGGGGGGGATATGGGCTGCCACCACCCTGAAATGAGTTTTTGCAGGGTGGGATGTCTGACACCCCCACCAACTCTTACCAATTTTTACTGATGGATCATAGAAAGATTTCTGTCTGGATACGTAACGGCTTTGCCTGGCAACTGCAGTGCGGTGACCTGAAAGAACAGCAGAGAGTTTTGGGAGCTGCTCAACACAAGACAGCAACAAGCCACTGTAGACTCTGTACTTCTCGCTGCCGCAGTAAAACAACCAGCATAATCACAGACCTCATTCAGCCTGGATATTTTCTCTTCTTCCCTCTCCCATCGGGCAGAAGATACAAAAGCCTTGAAGTACGTACCACCGGGCTCGAGGGCAGTTTCTATCCGGCCGTTATCAGACACTTGAACGGACCCCTTGTATGATAATTTGGACTCTGGTCCTCACAATCTTGCTGTAATGAGTTCTTTGGGCCTGTGTGGGGCACCAGAGAGCTTTGTGCTCCTAGGTTTTTAGAGCACTTGAATTGTTAAGTGTTGTTTAATGACAGCCATTAATCGTTTAGAATTCCTTGTGTTTTCCTTGAATGACTTGTTCTTTGTAATGCAGTGTCCTGGCGCCTTCTGTGTAAGCTTGTTCAGTTTGTATTGACGGGCTCAGGCATTCTGTGTTACTTGCATTATTTAAGTGGATGTCTGATTACCGCTAATTGCGGGGTCCTAGTTTTAAGAATATTACTTCTCGCGGTGTTGCTTAGCCAAGCCGTTGATATTCTTTTGGAATTAATATGAATAAACTCTTGCTGTCGTCCCTACATCGGAGTCTGTCTGTCCTCTACACGTGGGTTCTGATATTGCCCGTGCTCATCGTGACACAAGGACCTGCAATGTTGTGTTTAATATCGAGGGAGAGTGCAGAGCGCACCAGGATGCCAGCATGCAGGATAGTCAACTGAGCCTTATTGATAACTCTGCTTGTAAAGTATGTGAATTCCTCCCGTGTGGGAGCGGCTGAGTGGCATAGGAATGACCGATTAACTACCACTACATCTCCCCTTTTTGAAAAAAAAGAAAAAAAAAACTATGTATGTGTTTCTTGTCTATAGAACTGCATTGAAATTAGTCACTGAAATTCCGTATTTCGGACACTTTACTCATTGCATGTGACTTATGCCCTTACATAAACTTAAAAAAAGAATTGCCAACATTATAACTCTTTCTGTTTGTTTTTAATGGTCTCTCTCTCCTCCTTTCTATAAAAAAAAAGAATTGCCAACATTGTGACAGTCTTTCTACACAAAATGCTGGTGGAACGCAGCAGGCCAGGCAGCATCTATGGGAAGAAGTACAGTCGACGTTTCGAGCCGAGACCCTTCGTCAGGGCTTCTCCCTATAGATGCTGCCTGGCCTGCTGCGTTCCACCAGCATTTTGTGTGTGTTGCTTGAACTTCTAGCGTCTGCAGATTTCCTCTTGTTGACAGTCTTTCTATTTGTTTTTAATGTTCCCTCTCTTTGTCTTATTCTTTTCCTTCACCAATTCTTTTTTTTTAAGAACAGACTCGGTTTGCGAAATGTTTTCAACATTAGAACTCTTTAAAAAAAAATTAACAATTAATTAAGTTCAGGTGCTCTACAAACCTCAGCACCCAATGTTCTTTGGCGCCCTGCACAGGCCAGAAGAGCTCATTACACCTGTACTTTATCATTTACCTGCGCATCACACGACCGGCAGATTTTATACTTTATTCTGCATTGCTTGTGCTTTATCTTGATCATTATTGCGTAATGATTTGATCTGTATGAACAGAATGCAAGACAAGCTTTTCACTGTCTCTCGGTACGTGCGACAATAATCAATCAATTCCAACACCAAAGAGCTGACAAGGAAATTAAGCAGGATATATTCCATCTGAATTGCACTTAGCGATTCTGCTCAGCAAAGCCCCGTGTTATGATTAATTCCTTCCTACGAAGGCTGTCTATTTGCGCTGCTCAACGCAAATTCCTGCTTTGACAAACAGGCATCATCTCCCGGTGATTGAGACTTGACCTTGTTTCACAAAGCCTCCAGGTAAAATCTGAGCACTCTTATAGACTGGAGAGTCATTGTTCAGTGGTACCACTCAAACCACTGCCCTGCTTCTGAAGTGTAATAACAGCGGGGATGCTCCTTTTTATGTAACAGTTGCTACCTGTTAACCAGCCGCCCACTTGCTTCGTGATCAGCGCCTAAGTGGGTGCTTTCATTGGGAGAGGATAGCAACAAAATTGTAAAAAGCAGATGAGCGGGGAGCAAAACTGCGGATGTATCAACAGGCTGTCTGGCCTGAGACGGGGGCGAGCGGCTGCCCATCCTTGAGCAGATCCCACTTCTGCCGGCGACACTCCGGCCGCTGGCTGGACGATCCACGGTGCCGATAGCAGATTGGATGGAAGGTCCAGATTCCCGATGGAAACGTTTACAGCCTTCACTCCTGCAGGGGGAGCACGGCGGCAGCCCACCTGGGGAGGGGTTCCTTTCGTTGGGGTGGTGTATCTGTGGAATTCGTTGCCACAGGCAGAGGCCAAATTGTTACCTTTTGTGATGTCAAGACGTTAAACTAATTCAGAGAAAGACACGGGAGTCCAAAATGTGAGTCTAACTCCAAGTTTAAGTGAGGCGTGCACGTATCACGTGGTAACATGATCACATATGCAATTCACGTATTTATACCTATAGCCCTTAATGAATTAGTTAAACAAACAAGAATGCTTAATCAAACTATATGTATACTATATAGCTCAAATTTTAAAGACACAAGTCACTAGGTGTATTTGAAGTGGAGGTAGACAGGACCTTGATTTGAAAGGGCACCAAAGGTTACATGGAGAAGGCAGGAGAATGGAGTTGAGAGGATAATAATTCTGCCATGATGGAATGGTGGAACAGACTAGATGGGCTGAATGGCCTGGTTCTGCTTTTATGTCTTATGGTCAGTTGGGTGGGCTGATTTTACTGACGGGTGGGTCTCACTTGCTGGCGGGCACGTCTTCAATTGGAAGGTAGGAGTCTCCAGGTAGTTCAGCGATGTGACTGACCCTCCTCTCTCCATGTCGGACAAGCGATAAGTTCAAGCACCAGAGGACTGAATACAAGGTCTATGCTGGTAGAAAATGCTGGAGAGACTCAGCAGGAGTAGATTGGTTCTGCAGAGAGAGCGGAACAGAGTTAATTTTTTTAAAATCCGAACTGGGTAAAGTTAGAAATGAAGCAACTTCTCAGCTTCCTACGTGATTGCTCCACGAGGAATGGCACCTCAGCTTCTGACTGGGTGCACTTCGGTCTTCAGGACTCAGTACCGAGTTCAGCTACTACAGACAATCACCCTCTTTAGACACACAGTGCATCTTTCCAGCATTCACTGCTCTGGAGATCTTCATGAGAATTTCTGTCCACAGGATTCTTTTTTTAGATTATGAGGACACTCAGTCCTCGTTTATTGCCGTTTAGAAATGCATGCATTAAGAAATGATAGAATGTTCCTCCGGAGCGATATCACAAAATAAAAAAAAAGGACAAACCGAAGACTCCCACTGACAAAACCACATCATTATAACATATAGTTACAGCAGTGCAAAGCAATACCGTAATTTGATGAAAGCAGACCATGGGCACAGTTTAAAAAAAAGTCTCAAGTCCCGATCGACTCCAATTGTCCCGATGATATCAGGCAGCAAAGGGAGAAACTCTCCCTGCCGTAAACTTCCAGGCACTGACAGCTGATGCCTCGGAAGCACCCGACGACAGCAGACTCTGAGTCCGTCCAAAAACTTCGAGCCTCCGACCAGCCCCTCCGATACAGCTTCCCGAGCACCGTCCTCTGCGGAGCACCTTCGACCTCGTCCTGGCCGCCGAAACGAGCAAAGCCGAGGTCTCAGAGGCCTTCTCCTCCGGAGATTCCGGACCGCACAGTGGCAGCAGCAGCGAGGCGGGCATTTCAGAAGTTTCTCCAGATGTTCCACCACACTCTCACGTCTGCCTCCGTCAAATCAGGATTGTGCGCGGATCCCTACTTAACACGGAACAGATACCCATCTCCAGAGAGGCCGCGCATGCTGCATCGCGCCGCCATTTTCTCCTCCTCCTCACTGATTTGGGCAGTGATGGACAGCAGAGATCAGGACTGATTGTTAGTCTTTCCATTCCACAAAGTTGTAGTTAATTTTGGATCTGCAATCTCAATTTAAAAATAGAGACTTTTAAAGAAATGTAATATAAAATAGCACAGTGAAATGGTTTATGACTGTACAATTACTTGTGACAACCGGTAGCAAATGGATCAGTGTGTAAATTCAACGTGGTTTAGTTGTGATCCTAGATGATTATGGTTAATTCTTTTCAATATTAGTTTTTTATATAATCATAGGCTATATTAACTGTGTTTTATGACCCTGAAGTATCAACATTTGTACTGCCCTCCACGAGGTGTTGTTACATCAATTAGACAGTCAGCTAAACTTCATTCAAAAATGACACGAGAGTCAGGATGTCGTCTCTCAGCTCCTTGTGTTTACTAGACTCAATGGCATGACTTAGTGAATAAGAAGTAAAACTGAAAAATAACAAAATACAGTGCAATTACAGCATTGTTCCATTCACACAAACTAAATATACACAGATAAGTAAGAGCTTGGTTAAGTTTCCTGCAGGCAAGTATTAGAAAATTCCAACAAGTAAATACTACATGTAAGCAGTATGTGTAAACTATCAGCATCTAGCTTAGTTTCTAATAAACTCAAAAATATTCTATTTTATTCAAGCAAAATCTTATTGATACCTTTAGATTAACTTCTAAAAGATATAACATCGACCTGCAAGCAATGCTTCTGCTGGGAAAACACCAGGATGACTTTAGATAGAAACTTCCTAACTCCAAACATAAACCTCTGGCCTTCTGCCAGCCAATGTGCCTTCCTGCTTACTACTTCCTGGCTGCACAGGAAGTGACCTCATCCAGATCTGGAATTGTTCATTTCAAAATAAAAGATGGATGTGCAAAATCACATAGTAAAAAAAAAATCTACTGCCCAAAGGGTAGAACAATATTAATTCTTGTTTAAAGATTATCTGTCAATGCATGGAGTCACTGTGAGGAAGTATATGGGTTGCTGAAATAATTAAACGATTACACATTGGAATGAAGTATCTCCAATCTTGCTGATATTTACCGGTGATTTCTGAGTAACTGTTCAATGCACTTCACCGCGGTAGTGTGGTGCTTAGCACAATGTGTTACAGGTGACCAGGGTTCAATTCCTGCTGCTGCCTGTAAGGAGTTTACACGTTCTCCCTGTGACCACATGGGATTCCTCCAGAGGCTCCAGTTTCCTCCCACAGTCCAAAGATGGGAGATTAGTTGGTCCTTGTACATTGTCCCATGATAAGGGTAGGACTAAATTGGGGGATTGCCGGCTGTCGCAGCTCGAAGAGCCAGAAGGGCTTATCCATGTTGTATCTCAATAAATGATAAAAATAAAAATAAAACCTTTTGGCCTTAGTCATCTGTTATATGTGTTGGCGCGTGGCCTAGTGGATAAAGCATCGGTCTAGTGATCTGAAGGTCACTGGTTTGAGCCTCAGCTGAGGCAGCGCGTTGTGTCCTTGAGCAAGGCACTGAACAACACATTGCTCTGCGACGACACCGGTGCCAAGCTGCTTGGGTCCTAGTGCCCTTCCCTTGGACAACATCGGTGGCGTGGAGAGGGGAGACTTGCAGCTTGGGCAACTGCCAGTCTCCCTTAAAAAAAACCTTGCCCAGGCCTGCGCCCTGGAAACCTTCCAAGGCGCAAATCCATGGTCTCACGAGACTAACGGACGCCTATTATCATCTGTTATACCCCATTTTAAAAGAGAGAGATTAGCTTTATTTGTCACACGTGCATCAAAATGTTGAAACAAACATACACAAGCATGCATTCTTCGCGTCCACAGCCAACACATTCCAAGGATATGCTGGGGGTGGGGGTTTGGGGGTGCAGCCGCAAGTGTCATCATGCTTCTGTCTCCAATACAGCCTGCCCACACCTCGCTAACCCTAACCTGTACGTCTTTGGAATGTGGGAGGAAACTGGAGCATCCGGAGGAAACCCGGTGAGAACGTACTGACTCCTTACAGACAGTGGCAAGAATTGAACCCTGATCTTAGCAGCTGGATTTGCAAAGTGTTACGCTCACCCCTGTGGCTACACTTGGCACCCATTATGGCTGCAGAATGTCCCAAAACATGTAGCTTTTGCACCATTGCTGGAAGTAACCAAAACATGGCAAAGTGCCAAACAAATCGGCCAGACAATGGTTGAGGAACCCTCCCTACCGTGGATGACATCTTCAGGAGGTGCTGCCTCAAGAAGACGGCAACCATCTCTAAGGCCCCTCACCATCTGGTTCTTGCCCTTTTCTCATTGCTACCATTGTGGAGGAGGTACAGGAGCCTGAAGTCACACTCCAGATGATTCAGAAACCTCTTGCCCACCCCGTCATCAAATCTCTGATCAGTTCATGAACCGATGAATGCTACTTTGAAATTCCTCTTTTCTTGCACGATTTATTTCATTTTGTAACTCTTGCACCTTTGTGGAGGGTTGTCAGAGGTTACAGCGGGACATTGATAGGATGCAAAACTGGGCTGAGAAGTGGCAGATGGAGTTCAACCCAGGTAAGTGTGAGGTGGTTCATTTTGGTAGGTCAAATATGATGGCAGAATATAGTATTAATGGTAAGACTCTTGGCAGTGTGGAGGATCAGAGGGATCTTAGGGTCCAAGGCAATAGGACACTCAAATCTGCTGCACAGGTTGACTCTGTGGTTAAGAAGGCATACGGTCCATTGGCCTTCATCAATTGTAGGATTGAGTTTAAAAGCCGAGAGGTAATGTTACAGCTATACAGGACCCTAGTCAGACCCCACTTGGAGTACTGTGCTCGGTTCTGGTCGCCTCACTACAGGAAGGATGTGGAAACTATAGAAAGGGTGCAGAGGAGATTCACAAGAATGTTGCCTGAATTGGGGAGTATTGCTTATGAGAATATGTTGAGTGAACTCGGCCTTTTCTCCTTGGAGCGACAGAGGATGAGAGGTGACCTGACTGAGGTGTACAAGATGACGAGAGGCATTGATCGTGTGGATAGTCAGAGGTTTTTCCCAGGGCTGAAATGGCTAACACGAGAGGGCACAGTTTTAAGGTGATTGGAAGTAGGTGCAGAGGAGATGTCAGGGGTAAATTTTTCACACAGAGAGTGGTGGGTGTGTGGAATGAGTTGCCGGTGACGGTGGTGGAGGCGGATACGATAGGGTCTTTTAAGAGACTCCTGGGTAGGTACATGGAGCTTAGAAAAATAGAGGGCTATGGGTAACCCTAGGTAACTTCTAAGGTAAGGACATGTTTGGCACAGCTTTGTGGGCTGAAGGGCCTGTATTGTGCTGTAGGTTTTCTATGTTTCTTTCTTTGCACTTTGTACTGTTGCCACAAAACAATAAAATACATGTTATACAAGCTCATGATAAAACACCTGATTGGAATTTTAAGGTTGGCCAGACAACAAAGATAAACGTTCTTGCTTCACTGCAACACTGTGACAATCAGTATCCATCTGAGGGGGTTGAGGGGACATGGGTTCAATGTCTTATTTGAACGTTCCTCTCTCTCAGGGCTGTTCTGAGGAGTCTGTCTAGGTTTTGCACTCTCTGGATCTTAAATCTTCTGGCTTGAAAAATCGCCAATAAAATCTATCTGTTCTCGTAAGATATACAATTTGCCATTTCTCACCCGCTAAGTGTCCGCTAATGTGATGAATTTAAGCCAGTGGATTAGCTTCTCCAGTATTGAGGTGTCCCTTGGCATTGGGAGTGCATTCGGTTCTTATCAAACGCCTCGCTTTATGGGGAGAGACAGGTTTAGTAATGATAATTCATGACCAATAGCCAGGATTTATTTACTTCAGCTAGAAACAATTTACAGCAAAGATCCAGCCACTGAGCCTAAAGACCATAAAATCATACGACATGAGGCCATCACCAGTCACGGTCGAGGTGGATATTGCGTCCTAGCTGTCTCGATACACAAGCCAGGGCAGTACAATATGGAGAGGAAGCTATTGCCCATGTAGCAAGCTCTCCCTCTCCACACATCTGATGAACCCAAAAGGAACGGGAGAGACTAATACAGTTTGGCACCAGGAGTTGCCAGTCAGCGTTGAACTCAGAGTAGGGTCGTCAGCTCTGGGTTTTCCCTCGGGGTTTACTCCCGAAGCCTTCCCCATGAGTGGGTATAACCACGAGGCAGTGGCAGTTTGAGATCAGAGTTTTCGTCCCCCTAACCACGGCTGACAAGCCCCATCTGCCCGAAGTGACTGGTTTTAAGACGACAGTAGCCCGCCTTTGCCCCTTCTCCTGTCAGTAGAGACGGTTCTGCTGGGTTTGGTAGCTAAGCCCCACGTGAAGGCCAGGAGCTGGACTTGCTTGCCAGAGGCTAGTTGAGGCGCACTCCATTGGGAGCATTTAATAGGTAGTGGGAGCTTGTCCCCCATTACCACTCCCTGCTGTAACAACCTCCAGGCAAAGGAGTAGAATTAAGCCATTCAGCCCATTTGGTCACTCCGTAATCGATCATGGTTGATTTATTTTCCGTTTCAACCCTATTCTCCTGCCTTCTCCCCATAAACTTCGACACTCTGACTAAACAACTCAATAATGTCCCTGTCTGCTGTTTCCTTCGATACAGTGATTTCACACAGACAGCCTACGGCAAAGACTGCACTCCATCGCGCACTTCAAGAGGGAGCGCAGCAGTACCGCCAACATCGCCACCTTGCTCACCTTGATGAGCTAAGTGTTTTTTTTTTACGCTCGATTCGAGGTTGATAGGATTGACCCGCCAACAAGGCCTACTCCTTGGCCATCTCCGAGGCTGAGGTACATAGAACATTCCAAAGCTGCGGGGCTGGAAGGCATCCCAGGGCGGGTCCTCAAACTGTGGGCGGAATGGCTGGCTGGTGTGCTTACGGACATTTTGAATCTCTCCCTCTCCCAGTGTGTAACGCCCTCCTGTTTCAAAACTCCCATCGTTGCCCCTGTACCCAAGAAAACTAAGGTAGCATGAACGATTGGCGCCCTGTCGCACTCACCTCAGTTAAAAGCAAATGCTTCGAGAGGCTGGTCAAAGTCTACATCTGCGGCATACTACCGTCCACACTGGAGCCCGTACAATTCACCTTCGAACAGAACCGGTCTACCTGTGACACCATAGCCACAGCACTACACACCGTCCTCACTCACCTGGATAAGAGGGGTGGATACGTTAGACTGCTGTTCCTGGACTACAGTTCAGCATTCAACACCATAATTCCCTCCAGACTTGACAGGAAGCTCAGAGACCTCGGCCTGCACCCCACCTTGTGTGGCTGGATGCTGGACTTTCTAATGGATTGCTGACAGGTGGTAAGGATGGGCTCCCTCGCCTTTGCCCCTCTAACCCTCAATACAGGTGCCCTCTGGTGTTGTGTCCTGAGTCCCCTTCTCTACTCCCTTTACCCCCACGACTGTACTGCCACACTCGGCTCCAATCTGCTGATCAAATTTGCACAACATTGATCGGCCTTATCTCTAGCAGCGATGAGACAGCCTGAGGAGGCGAGGTTAACACCCTGACACAGAGGTGCCAAGATAACAAATGCCCAGAAAACAAAAGAGCTGATCGTGGATTACAGGAGGAATGGAGACAGGCTCGACCGGATCAGCATCAATGGGTCTGCAGTTGAGAGGCTTCAAGTTCCTTCATATGTGCATCACCGAAGATCTCACCTGGACTGTACACACCGGCTGTGTGGCAAAAAACGCACAACAGCATCTCTTCCACCTCATGAGCACCCAAATCCTCAAGACATTCTACTGGGGCACCATTGAGATCACCCTGACTGGCTGCATCACAATCTGGTATGGGCACTGTACCAACCTGGATCGCTGGGCCCTGCAGAGAGTGACACGGACAGCCCAGAGCATCTGTGGACGTGAACTTCCCTCCACTGAGGGCACTTGCAGCCGCAGGTGCAGAAAGAAAGCCCGGAAGATCATCAGGGACACCAGTCACCCCAACCGTAAACCATTTCAGCTGCTTCTGTCTGACAAATGCTACCGCCAGGACCAACGGGCTACGGGCCAACTTCGTTCTACAAGCCATTAGACTTATAAATTCACGTCTGTACATTACGACGGATTCATACCGCAAAGATTTTTTCTCCCTCTCGTTGTGGGATGGATGTAAGATTTAAATAAATTCAAATTCACCTTTTCTTTGGAATGTAAATTGTGCTTCAGTTAGGAGCCATTTTTGAATGCTTTCTCGTAAGATCCCTCAAACTAAACCATCTCTCAGAGCTTCTTTAAGCCCATCACTGAACTGACAATACTTGGACACTATCAAGTCAGCCACAAGCTGAAACGGACTCCCCGTCCTTTTAAAAGCTTATAAAGCCTAAAGCATTCTGTAATCAACAATGGTTTTAGTTCCAGTCAGGAATGAAAGTGAATGTGAACGAAATTGCAATGTCTAAATCAGGGGCTCCCTACCTGGATACCTCGGTTAATGGGAGGGGTCCGTGGCATAAAAAAAGGGCTGGGAACTCCTGGTCTAAACAGAGACCCGCTGGCCACACAAATCACGTTACTGTTGTGGCAGGGGCTCGGATACGCCAGACCAAGGCAGGCTTAAAGGCGAAACTTGCAGAAGCTGCAACTGATAATAAATTTAAAAAGGTACTGGATGATGCCACAGCAGTGCTCAAGGATGGCGTTGGAAAACTCAAAACATATCCAGGGTAAAGTAATGCTAAACGAAGGTGCCATGCACACATTTTACAAAGCCCGTCCAGTTCCTCATACCATCTGGGATAAAGCAGCCAGTGAGCCAGATTACGAGAAGGCTGCAGGAGTTCTTTCCGAGGTTGAGTGGAGTCCATAAAACCAATGGTCCCAGTAGCCAAGAAGGATGGGTCTGTCAGGATCTGTGATAATTTTAAGGTCACCGTCAGTTTAATATCTAAAGTAGATCAATACTGTCTGCCCAGGATAGAGGATGTTTTTGCAAACCTTTCTGGAGGAAAGCACTACAGCAGAGTGGATCTAGCCGGGGCCTACCTACAGATGGAGCTGGAAGAAGAATCATAGTATCATAGAAAACTATAACACAGAAATAAGCCCTTCAGCCCATCTAGTTTGTTCCAAAGCATTTAAACCGTCTAGTCACTGCACCAGTACCATAGTTCTACACACCCCTCCCATCCACTACCTATCCAAACTTCTCTTAAACGTTGAAATCGGAATTGCATTCACCCCTTGCACTTCAGCTCTTTCCACACTCTCACCACCCTCTAAGTGAAGATGTTTTCCCTCTTGTTACATTACCTTCAACCTTTCACATTTTGCCCTAAACCCGTGACCTCTGGCTGTAGTCCCACCCTGCTTGAGTTTACCCTATCTATACCCCATATAATTCTGTATACCTCTAGCAAATCTCTCAATCCTCTGCATTCTAAAAAACACAGTCCTAACCTATTTAGTCTTTCCTTATAACTCAGCTCCTCCAGACCTGGCAACATCCTTGGAAATTTTCTCTGTACCCTTTCAATCTTATTTACATCTTTTCCGTAGGTAGGTGACCAAAACTGCGCACAATACTCCAAATTAGGCCTCACCAATGTCTTATGCAACCTCAACATAACATTCCCAACTCTGGTACTCAATACTGTGATCTATGGGGGGCAATGTGGCATAAACTTTCTTTATCTACCCGTGCCACCAGTTTCAATGGATTATGGACCTGTATTCTCAGATCCCTTTGTTCTACCACATTCCTCAGTGTCCTACTGTTCACTGTGTGAGACCTACCCTCATTGGTCCTTTCCAAAGTAAAATACCTCACACTTGTCCGCATTAAATTCCATCTGCCATTTTTCAGCCCAGTTTTCCAGCTGGTCCAGATCCTGCTGCAAGCTTAGGTAGTCTTTCTCGCTGTCTGCTCCACCCCTAATCTTGGCGTCATCCGCAAATCTGCTGATCCAGTTCACCTCATTATCCTCCAGATCGTAAATGTAGATGACAAACAACAATGGACTCAGCGCCGATCCGTGTGGCACACCTCTAGTCACAGGCCTCCAGCCAGAGAGGCAGCCATCTACTGCCGCTCTCTGGCTTCTCCCACAAAGCCAGTGTCTGATCCAATTTACTAGCTCATCTTGAATGCCAGGAGACCAAAACTTCTTGAACTTCCCATGTAGGACCTTGTCAAATGCTTTGCTAGAGTCCAAGTAGACAAAATCCACTGCCTTGCCTTCATCAACTGTCCTAGTAACATTTTCAGACAAACTCTATAAAATTGGTTAGACACAACCTACCACAATCAAAGCAATGCTGATCAGTCCATGTCTACCAAGTAATCATATAATTTCCTGGTTTCTGTTTAGAGCCTTTCTTGAACAGTGGAACAAATCTGGGTATCCTCCAATCATCTGGTACATAAGAACATAAGAGATAGGAGCAGGAGTAGGCCAATCGGCCCCTCAAGCCTGCTCCGCCATTCAACAAGATCATGGCTGATCCAATCTTAACTCTAGTTTTCACCGAATCCCACAAGGATGATTTAAATATCTCTGCTAGGGCCCCGGCAATTTCTGCACTTGCCTCCCACAGGGTCCGAGGGGATTTGTCCACCCTAATTTGCCTCAAGGCAGCAACCACCTTCTGCTCTGTAATCTGTACAGGGTCTGTGATCTTGCTGTTGCTTTGCCTCACTTCTATAGACTCTGTGTCCTGCTTCCAAGTAAATACAGATGCAAAAAATCTATTTAAGATCTCCCCCATCTCTTTTTGCTCCACACATAGATTACCATTTTGATTTTGCAGAGGATCAATTTTGTCCCTTCTAATCCTTTTGCTCTTATTGTATGTGTAGAAGCCCTCAGGATTCTCCATCACCTCGTCTGCGAGGGCAACCTCATTCCTTCTTTTTGTCATGGTTCCATTTGGCTGTTCCCCTTTAACGCTCCTTTCTCCCTGATTATGCCCTAATTTCAGTCATTAGATTTCCAATTGCTGCTAGTTTACTTAATTACAGTACACCTGGTTTTCATCAGAGACTGTGAAATAAGTCGGATGGTGTCACTATCACAGGTTGTCAGTTTGTTGGTCTATTCTCGTGTGATACTTCGTTCCCTTGTCCGATTAGAACCGTTAGTTCTAAGTCCTGGTCTAGTTTCAAGATAGTCCCTGTAAATCCCATCTCCTTGTCAAGATTCCTCCGGTTTGCTGTTCTACGTTCAGGTCTATGCCAGCCTCCCCAACTCAGTCGACGTGCTGGTGTCCTGCACTTGGGTTCTCCTCAGTCGCCCCGGGCAACACTTTTAGCCCTCCTGATTTTCTTCTTCAGTGTTCTCTTGGATTACTTATATTCCTTGAGTATCTCATTCGTTCCTACCTGCCTGTACCTCCTTTTATTTCTCTTGACCAGGGCATCAATATTTCTCGAAACCCAAGGCTTCCTAAACCTGTTATCCTTGCCTTTTATTCTGACAGGCACAATCAAGCCTTGTCCTCTCAATATTTCACTTTTGAAGGCCTCTCACTTACAAAGCCCACTTTTGCCTGGAGATAGCCTGTCCCAAATCCACACTTGCCAGATCCTTTCTGATACCATCCAAACTGGTCTTTCAAATCTCTTACTACCTCTTCTTTCAGTTAGTCCTGACGAAGGGTCTCGGCCCGAAACGTCGACAGTGCTTCTCCCTGTAGATGCTGCCCGACCTGCTGCGTTCCACCAGCATTTTGTGTGCATTGCTGGTCTTTCCCCAGTTTAGAATCTCAACCCACAGATCAGACTTATCCCTTTTCACAATTACCTTGATACTAACGGTATTATGATCACTTGTTGCAATGTGTTCTCCTGCACAAACTTATGTTGCCTGCTCTGTCTCATTCCCTAGGAGCAGGCCAAGGATTGTGCACTGTCACGTTGGGACTTCTACATACTGATCAAGGAAACTTTCCTGAACACATTTGACAAACTCTGTCCCATCTAGTCCTTTTACAGTATGGGAGTCCCAGTCAATATGCGGAAAGTTAAAATCATCTGCTATAAGAACCTTCAGTTTTTTGCAATTGTCTGCGATCTCTCTACAATTCCGTTCCTCTAAACCCCGTGAATTGTTGGGAAGTCTGTCATGTATCCTATGGTCGTACATTTTTTATTGCTCAGTTCCACCCTTAAAGCCTCACTATATGAGTTCTTCAGTCTGTTCTGACTGAGCACTGCCATGACATGTTCCCTGTAATGCCACCCTTTCCCCTCTTTTAATCCCTCCTGCTCGATCATGTCTAAAACAATGGAACCCTGGAATACTGAGCTGCCGGTCCTGGCCTTCCTTCAACCAAGTCTCACTAATGGCTACAGTAGCATAATTCCACGTGTTGATCCGTGCCCTGAGCTCACCTGCCTTTCCTGCAATACTCCTTGCATTGAAATATATGCAACTCAGAACGTTAGTTCCATCACACTCAACCTTTTGATTCTTGACTTTGTCTGAGGTTTTAACGACATCTGTCTTCATAACTTCTCATTATCTGGCACTCTGGTTCCCAACCCCCTGCAACTCCAGTTCAACCTCTCCCCCCCCACCCATCCCCATCCAGTACTGGCAAACCTTACTGCTAGGATATTAGTCCCCCTCCAGTTTCCAGACCAAACCATCTCTTTTTTTACAGGTCCTACCTTCCCTGGAATGATCCAAAAATCTGGTGCCCTGATCTCCCTTTGAAATCAGGAAATCTGAAGATCTGATCTCACTTTAAGGACTCTTTATCTCATTATCTCATTATTTATTGCTATTTATTTATATTTGCATTTGCACAGTTTGTTGTCTTCTGCACTCTGGTTGATCTTTCATTGATCCGGTTATAGTTACTATTCTATAGATTTGCTGAGTATGCCCGCAGGAAAATGAATCTCTGGGTCGTATATGGTGACATATATGTATTTTGATAATAAAATTTACTTCGAACTTCTGAACTTTGAGCATCATCCAGTGAAGCTTGCCTGTGATGCCTTGCCTTATGATGTAGGTGCAGTCACGTCCCATGCTATGAGTGATGGAGGTGAACGCCCCACACCCTTTGCATCTCGTTCCCTTACCGCTGCAGACAGAAGTTATGCACAGATTGACAGAGAGGCCTTGAATCTGGTTTGGGATTGAAAAACGCTTCAAGCGGTACGTGTATGGGAGGGAGTTCACCCTCATTACTGATCATCAACCACTAGTGTCTATTTTCAATCCACAGAAGGGTGTTCCACTAACGGAAGCACCACAAATGCGAAGATGGGCTCTGTTTCTTGGAGGACAGGATTGAATTTCAAGAGGACAACTAATCATGGAAATTCTGAGGGATTGTCCCGTTCACCCTTGGAAAAAGAAATACCTGAAAAATTTACAAAAGAGGACACCCCTCTTGACGTATTGTCCCTAATTCAAGTCATAAGGCATCCTATTATGGCAAAGAAGATCCAAAAAGGCCCCCACCATCTCTGGTTGACATGGCAACCCAAAATAGTTGGAATGTGAGGCGGAAATTCCAGTTCCCTGATTCCTACAGCGTGAGAATGAACTTGCCCTTGATGAGAGTTGCCCTATGTGGGGATTGAGAATTGTTTTACCATCCAAGCTGAGGGCTAATGCGTCGTAGGAGGTACTTGCTGGTCATCTAGGCATGGTCAAAATGAAAGCACTGGCTCAAAGCTTTGTCTGGTGGCCTGGGATAGATGGGCAGATCAAGCTGCTTGCCACGCGCTGTTCGAATTGCCAACGGGTCCAGAAGATGCCAAGAGCAGTGCCTCTCCATCCCTGGGAATTGCCCTGACAGAGAACTCATGTGGATTTTGTCAGACCAGTCGTGGGCATATATTTCTTGGTAGTGGTGGATGTACCCTCAAACCGGCCAGAAGTATTCCCTGGAGTCTCTACTATAGCCTCGCACACTTCGCAATGACTGGAGTTCCAGACACTTAGTGACAATGGACCACAGTTGGTTCCAGAACAGTTCCTACCATTTCTGAAAATAAATGGAATAAGACATATTACATCTGCACTGTACCACCCAGCTACTAATGGCTTGGCAGAAAGGTTCACCCTGCTTCTAAGTAACGTCCTGTGAGTAACGTCAGTAGAACACACTATCCTAGGGAGTCCCAACTTCTTTTATGCCATGGACTCCTACTGTTAACTGACGGATCTATGGAACCCAGTTTGGGAACCACTGCACTACACTGACACTGAATCAGGATCTCACCAATTTCCTCCTTGTATATCAGAACGCAGCACACTCCACAACCAACAATTCATCGCCTGTGCTGTTCCTGGTTCATCCTTTGCGCTCACGTTTGGGTCCTCTCAAACCCAGTCTCGGAAGGAGAATGCAAGACAAACAGCTGAGACAAATTGGGGGCTTGTCAAACAAGGACGTTCCATTTTCACTCCTGGACAAGCAGTCCTGTTGAGGGACTACAGAGATGATCAAAAGTGGGCGCTTGGAAAGATTAAGGACAGAACTGGACCACTCTCCTATACAGTGGAGATGACACATTGATCAGTTAAGGAGAGCATAGTCAACTGCTAGAGAAGATAAGTGTCCAGAGCTTTCAGGATCACTTCCTGCAATCCCAGAACTCTTACAACCACCATGAAGTAGCCCCAGAATCTGGGATGGTTTCATAGCCACAAATTTCACCTGACAAACAGAATGACCCCCAATCCCTTTGTCAGGAAAGACATTATCCCACATGAGTAAGAAATCCTCCACAATGATTAAATCTTTAGGCCTGAATGGGACAATTTAAAATTTACTATGCTGTGAATGTCTATATAGTCGTTGTAGTATATAGTATACTATGTATATAAGATGTCTAGAGAGCAATACATTACATATTTGAGTTGCAATGCATTCCATAATGAGTAGGAGTTCATAGCTAAGCAGGGATGAGTGTTGTGTATATAATCATTTAGTAATATTTGAGTTATATTATAAATATATTATTTGATTTAGCATTCTTTGCTTGTTTACGTAATTCATTTTGGGTTATATGTAAGAAGTATGTGAATGGCACGTGTCATTATGCCACTGCGCCAGACGTGAGCGCCTCACTAAAACAAAAGAAGAAGAACGAAATAGACCAGCAACCCGGCTCAGTGACTTTTTCTTTTGATTTGTTTTGTTTCAGAGAGCATAACACTACTCTCTGGATGTTTTTCTGTTTTCTTACATCATTCTCTTAAATTCTAGAGCTTGTTGTGCGTGAAAATCCCTGGAGATCAGCAGTTTATGAGATACTCAAACCACCCCATCTGGCAGCAACACGGTCAAAGTCACTTAGATCACATTTAGAAACATAGAAAACCTACAGCACAATACAGGCCCCTTCAGCTCACAAAGTTGTGCTGAACATGTCCCTACCTCAGAAATTACTAGGCTTACCTACAGCCCTCCATTTTACTAAGCTCTATGTACCGATATAAAAGCCTCTTAAAAGACCCTATCGTATCCACCTCCACCACTGTAACCGGCAGCCCATTCCACGCACTCACCACTCTCTGAGTAAAAAACTTACCCCTGACATCTCCTCTGTACCTACTCTCCAGCACCTTAAACCTGTGTCCTCTTGTGGCAACCATTTCAGCCCCGGGAAAAAGCCTCTGACTATCCACACAATCAATGCCTCTCGTCATCTTGTACACCTCAATCAGGTCACCTCTCATCCTCCTTCACTCCAAGGAGAAAAGGCCGAGTTCACTCAACCTATCCTCATAAGGCATGCTCCCCAATCCAGGCAACGTCCTTGTAAATCTCCTCTGCACCCTTTCTATGGTTTCCACATCCTTCCTGTAGTGAGGTGACCAGAACTGAGCACAATACTCCAAGTGGGGCCTAACCAGGGTCCTATATAGCTGCAACATTATCTCTCGCCTCCTAAATTCAATCCCACGGTTGATGAAAGCCAATACACCGTACGCCTTCTTGACCACAGAGTCAACCTGCGCAGCTGCTTTGAGCGTCCTATGGACTCAGACCCCAAGATCCCTCTGGACTTCTGGAATTCTTCCCCATTCCAATGTCCGGTCTGAACAACAACTGAACCACTTGACCATGTCTGCATCCTCTTGTGCAATGGGTTGCTGCCACATGATTGGCTGATTAGATATTTGTATTAACGAGCAGGTGTAACAAGACCGACAAACAAACAATGTGCAAAAGACACAAACCGCGCAAATATAAAATATTAACAAGGAAGTAAATAAAGAGAACTTGATCTGTAGAGTCCCTGAAAGTGACTTGTCTTTAAAGCTAATAGGTTGAGGAATCAGCTTGTAGTTGAGGTGGGTTAACTTATCCACACTAGTTCAGGAGCCTGATGGTTGAAGGGTATTAACTGTTCCTGAACCTGGTGGAATATGTGACCTGAGGCATCTGTACCTCCTTCCCAAAGGCAGCAGCAAGAAGAGAGCACTGCCTGGATAGTGGGGGTCTTTGATGATGGACGCTGCTTTCTTGTGGCAGTGCTCCCTGTAAATGTGCTCAGTGGTGACAACCCTGATGGTAACTGGGCAGCGATTTCTTCAAGGTAGCCCGATTTAGGTCCCTGGCTACATGTGAAAGGCATCAGGGTAGGTTTGTCTGAACTCCTGAACTCAATTATGGCCCTTGTTTGGAATTTCCTGACAAATATAGTCATATTCTTTCTGTACTCTTAGGAATATTGTCAATAGTAATTGCCCACCAATAACAAAAAAATGGTAATAGAGTATATGATACTTCTAGCACTTCAATTATATACAATGTATACATTCAGTCATTCATTCAGCATGGACTAGAAGGGCCGAGATGGCCTGTTTCCGTGCTGTAATTGTTATATGGTTACATGGTTATATTATGTGTTGTGTTCTATGACGTTGGCGATCATGGTCTTCATGACCACAATTGTTCCTGGCAAGATGATGTCTGCGTACAAAGCTTCTTCAGTCAACATCTTCTGGATAGATGATGAAACCATATATTTCACTTCCCTTATGTCTTTAATGTTTGTTTTTCATCTTGAATGTGATTCTGAAACCGTTGGAGCCCGAGTTTTGTGGTTTGGAGATCGTTAGGGCGTTCCAGCGCTCTACAGTCTCCGCGAGGCTTCCGGGAGGCAGAAGCAGCGTGCACGAACCCCGTGGTGAGAAGGCTGTGAACCGACGTTCGACTCCATTTTGACGATTAAAGCTCCCCTTTTCCACTGATTAAAGAGATGAGGGAGATTAAAACATCGAGGCGAATGGGGAAGGTGAGCGTTGGCTGTCTGCCTTTTGATCACTGGTGGGATCACTCTGCTACGGAGAGGGGAGACTGCCTTTTGATCACTGGTGGGATCACTCTGCTACGGAGAGGGGAGACTGCCTTTTGATCACTGGTGGGATCACTCTGCTATGGAGAGGGGAGACTGCCTTTTGATCACTGGTGAGATCACTCTGCTATGGAGAGGGGAGACTGCCTTTTGATCACTGGTGGGATCACTCTGCTACGGAGAGGGGAGACTGCCTTTTGATCACTGGTGGGATCGCTCTGCTACGGAGAGGGGAGACTGCCTTTTGATCACTGGTGGGATCTCTCTGCTACGGAGAGGGGAGACTGGCTTTTGATCTCTGGTGGGATCACTCTGCTACGGAGAGGGGAGACTGCCTTTTGATCACTGGTGGGATCGCTCTGCTACGGAGCAGGGAGACTGCCTTTTGATCGCTGGAGGATTGCACTTCTGTGGAGAGGGAAAGGTCTGCCGCTGTGACCAGAGAATGGTACCCAGGTTTTCTGCATTTTGTATATAGATCTAGACTGTGGATTTTTTCAGTCTTGTAGTTTTTTATATTCTGTGTTTTTCACCCGATCGTTCTCATTTTTTGGGTGTTGGGGAGGTGGGTTTGGGGGTCAATGTGCCAGTTTCATTTTTGTCTGTTTTTTATGGGGGGAGGAGGGATTTGGGGGTTGATAATTGTGCTGCCGTTCTTTTCTTTCTTGGTTTTGTGGCTGTCTGGCGAAGAAGAAGTTCAGAGTTGTGTACTTCGATAATAAATAAACATTTGAACCTTTTAAATTTTTCTACAGAAGTGCTTTGCCATTGCCTTCATCTGGGCCGTGTCTTTACAAGACGGGTGGCCCCAGCCACTATCAATACTCTTCGGAGATTGTCTGCCTGGCGTCAGTGGTCTCATAACCAGGACTTGTGATGAGCACCAGCTGCTCGAATGACCACCCACCACCTGTTCCCATGGCTTTACATGACCCTGATCGGGGGCTAAGCAGGTGCTACACCTTGCCCAAGGGTGACCTGCAGGCTAGCGGAGGGACGGAGTGCTTTACACCTCCTTTGGTAGAGACGTGTCTCCACCCCTCCATCCTAACAATATATGTATACGAGGGGTGATTGATAAGTTTGTGGCCTAAGGTAGAAAGAGTCAATTTTAGAAAACCTAGTACATTTATTTTTCAACATAGTCCCCTCCGACATTTACACACTGAGTCCAGCGGTTGTGGAGCATATGGATCCCTTCTTTGTAGAAGTGGTCCACAGCAGGGGTGATTGATAAGTTTGTGGCCTAAGGTAGAAGGAGATGAGTTATTAACGTCAAACCTTCTGCAAAGAGTTGAACCGCACGTGAATGTAACGAGAACATCTTGGACCTCCAGGTAGTCTGCAGCAGGGGTGATTGATAAGTTCGTGGCCTAAGGTAGAAGGAGATGAGTTATACAGCTCTCCTTATACACACGTGCAGTTTAACTCTGAGTGAAAATGCAGAAAGTTTGAAGTTAATAACTCATCTCCTTCTACCACAGGCCATGAACTTATCAATCACCCCGCTGTGGACCACTTCTGGAGATCCAAGACGCCGACTTCTACAAAGAAGGGATCCGTATGCTCCACGACTGCTGGACCAAGTGTGTAAATGTAGGAAAAATAAATGTGCTAGGTTTTCTAAAATTGACTCCTTCTACTTTTGGCCACAAGCTTATCAATCACCCCTCATACTACATAAATTATACATGGTAATTTATAGTATATATAGTGTTTACACACATGACTGTGTGGCTAGGCACAGTGCAGATGGCATTGCTAAATCTGCCGATGACACAACTGTTGTCAGCAAACTCTCAGATGGTGATGCGGGGGTGTACAGGACTGAGACAGATTGGCTGGTTGAGTAGCATCACAACACCAATGTTGCACTCAACATCAGCAAGACTGAGCAATTGAATGTTGACTTCAGGAAGGGGAAGTCGAAGGAACACACTCCATTCCTCACTGAGAGATCATCAGTGGAAAGGGTGAAGTTCCTGTGTGTCAACACCTCTGAAGATCTAACCTGGGCCCATCATCGCTGTACTTCAGTATGAGGAAACTTTGGATGTCCCAAAGGACCTGAGCAATTTTCTACAGATGTGCCGTGGAGAGCATCCGAACGGGTCGCATCACCGTCTGGTGTGGAGGGGCCACCGCACAGGATCAGAAAAAAACTGCAGAGTGTTAGAACCTCAGCCAGCTCCATCATGGGCACTAGCCACCTCACCATCGAGGACATTTTCAAAAGATAATGCCTCTCAAAGGCAGCATCCACCATTAAGGACCATCAGATTGCTGAATGGACAATGAACTGGTGAAAATTACCTAACCGTTTTTGCTTTTTTCCTTGCAATACTTTTTAAAAAATTTTATATATATTTTTCATAGTAATTTATGGTATATTTTATCTAAAAGAACAATACAGTGTGTCAGTGATAATAAATGTTATTCTGATTTAATATATTATTAATAATTTTGTATTAATATACTAATTAATAGTATTAAAATTAAAGATACATTTTTATTACAGTCTTCATTTCCTTCTTCACAAGGTAACAATGGTAGAAACTTCAAAAACTTTAATTTCTTACGTAGAAACATAGAAATCTGGAGCACATCACAAGTCCTTCGGCCCACAATGGTTGTGCTGACCATGTAGCCTACTCTAGAAACTGCCTAGAATTTCCCTACCGCATAGCCCTCTATTTTTCTAAGCTCCATGTACCTATCTAAAAGTCTCTTAAAAGACCCCATCGTATCCGCCTTCACCACCGTCACCAGCAGTGCATTCCACACACCCACCACTCTCTGTGTGAAAAACTTACCCCTGACATCCTCTCTGTACCTTCTTCCAGGCACTTTAAAACTATGCCCCCACATGTTGGTCTTTTCAGCCCTGGAAAAAAGCCTCTGGCCACCCGCACAACCAATGCCTCTGATCATCTTGTACCCCTCGATCTTACTTTTACTAAGTTTCCTCATAGTGAGCCCTTTTAAACTATTTATGTGCCTGCAACTATTGGACTTCCGGATCGGCTGACGCCTGGCTTTGTGGTGGGGTTTGCTCGCCTCCTACCTGGACTGAACCTGTGACCTGCAGCTGGTGGAATTCCGGATCGGCCACAGTAATGCCTGGCATTGTGAGCTTCGCTTCCCAATGCAATCTGCTTGCTTCTACTGTTTGCACGACTCCTTTTCTCCCTGCGCATTGGGTGTTCGACGGTCTTTTCTTAAGTGGGCTCTTTTGGGATTTCTTTGTTTGATGGCTGCCTGTAAGGAGACGGTTCTCAAGGTTGTATAACGTATACATGGGTTGATAATAATTGTACTTTGAACTTTTGCCTCAGATGGCATATATTTTCCCCCCAGAGAGGTAACAGCCACTGATTTACAGAGAAAAATGATGTGTTATTTAAACAACAACACACACAAAATGCTGATGGAACACAGCAGGCCAGGCAGCATCTATGGGGAGAAGCGCTGTCGACGTTTCGGGCCGAGACCCTTCGTCAGGACTAACCGAAAGGAAAGATAGTAAGAGATTTGAAAGTAGTTTCCTCGTGTTTGATGTGTTATTTATACAGTTTTGCTGCTTGTCATGGTCTGTCTCATTCAGCAGCCAGCCTTTCCACTGGTTCTACGGGGAGACTGGAAAAGTTATGGAAGCTTCCCTTGAAGCAGAAGGCGAACCAACAGAGATTTTCAAAATGGGAGGGAAAATTTACGATAGGAAATCTAAGTGGGTGGTTGGCTCTGTCTGTCTTCAAGGGCAATGGGTGATGATCATCACCACAAGCCTGGGTGGAAGGTGTGGAGATCCTGAGATACCCAGTTGTCAAGATCCCCCTCTTGGCCTCACCAGTGTAGTCCAAAAGAAAGCTTATGAAGCAATACGTCTGACACCAGCTTGGCCGCAGGAGCTGCTGGAAGGATGTTCAATGAAATCCAGCCGTCTGAGAGGCTCCACTCCAGATTTCCTGTCTGGGTTTGCTCCCGTATCCTTCGTCTCTCCCGAGGCTGCCCCAAGGCAGTGGGGCTATTTACCCACAGCTGGGGATCTGGTTCACGAGCACCAGGGCGTGTCCGCACAGCGGTGGGCCCGCGTGCTACGCGTGCAGGGGCCAGACCCCCTCCCCGTCCCCTGTAGCTCAGCCTGAGTCCGAAAGGAGTTCAGTTCTGTGTGTCGCCATGTGAGGCTTGCCGTTGGAGAGGCTGTGTACTGGCAGGGAGAGGCTTACACATTCATCTCTCCTTTTCGCGAGACTGCTAGCCAGTGGCGGAAGCCGAAAGTGAGAGTGACAAGCACTACCCACTACACTACCTCACAATAACCATTTTGAGAGTTTAGTGACACTGTGCTAAACCTTAAAGAAGATTACTTACTGCCCATTATGCCACAGGTGTTTAGGGTAGCAATGAAGATCCTCCATCTCTGGCGGTGTTCAGGGCTTCCTTCATCGTGTCAGTAGCTTCCTCTCGGTTTTCACTACCGTCAGTCATTCTGTCAGGAATACCGTCACACTCAGATGTAGAAGGATTCTTCATTCCTGTTTCTTTTACAATTTTGTTTGACCAGTCAGGGTTGTTAGTCCTGAGCTGAACCCCCAAACCTGGGGGACCGGTGGACCACTCTTAGCCTGGCCTCTACCCTTTGACCTGTTTGGTTTGCGTGACCCTACCAAGAGCCAAAGCATGAAGTGACTCCATCCTACATAGCTTTCCGGGTCTTCGAGGCACACAAGCCTCCTAACCCAACGCAAAGTCTGTGGTCCTCCTTGAGGAAGGAGAGTTAACTTTTACAAATAGCCACTGTGTGATTGATATTAAGTGACATGATGATGCTGGCCACAGCTCCCATTTCTTCAGTTCATTTCCCTTGAACAGGCACAGAAAGTTTCCCTTGCAACAGACACAAAATGTTGGAGGAACTCAGGCAGTGTTTATGTAAAAGAGTACAGCCGTCGTTTCAGACCGAATTTGTGATTGGAAAGCTACAACAGAGTTTACTTTTACAGAAATAAAAGGAGTCCAATTCCATTTCCATTAATGTTACATTTGACAATATAAATAAAGCATTATCGATTGCTACTTGGAGAATTGAACCACTTTACTCCTGGATGGTTATAGGTCCTATAGTAATCTGATGGCTCCCTGAAAGAAGCCCTCAAATCAACGTCCCAACCCTTTTCCAATGTTCTTTGAATCCCTTTTCAATTATTTATCCATTCTTCTTTTGAAATGCCATTAAATGAACTTGTCAAAAGTGAAGAATTGGCTGCGAAGCTCTCTGCACTATATTGCTTATTACACTTCTGGCTCTGATGTATGATCTTGTGACGTTAGGTAGAAAATACACAAACATCTTCCAGGCAACTTGTTTTATCTGTTTAAAAAAAAGCCAATATTTCAGGTTGCTGTGAGCTGTTGATTGTTTCAAACACTTCAGTCAAGACTTTGCTATTTTTCTACCTTCGCACAGGGAGCACAGTCTATTTTTTTATTCAAGATTCAAGATTGAAGATTTTTTTTAATCATCATTTGTCATTTTTCTGTACGTAAGTTTCGAGCCAATTTGGAAAGTTTGGGTACAGGCCGAGTCGAGGTGGTGGGGGTCAGGGCCCGCTGTGTATTGAAGCGATAGAGCCTGACGTCTGGTCGACGATTTAGGTACCGGGCCAGATTGAAAAGGTCAGGGCGCTGGAGCTCGAGTTGAGGGACGGGCCAGTTGAGCTGGCTGCTCTGCGCTGCGCTGAACTCCGTGTCTCAGACTCTCCTTGTGGACTTCAGTTCAGAACACTATTTGCTTGCGTGATTTGTTTCTTTTTCCTTCTGCACGCATGTGGGTCTTTTGGGGGGGGCTTCCTGGTGTCGCGGCTGCCTGTTAGGAGTCAAGTTTCAAGGTTGTATAATGCGTACAGACTTTGATAATAAATATACTTTGAACTTTGAAATGTAAATGAGAACAAATGAATGTTACTCCGGATTCGATGCTGCATTAAAAAATAGAATTAGCATAAACCACACAATAAATATAAATTTAAATGATTACCTTATATAGATAGGCTGATGGTATGTCCATACTATAATACTATGTACAGCAATATCTGTACATAAGGGGACTCTGACAGGAAATGATAAAGTAGTGATGGGGTGGGTTAACGGGTGGGAGTAGTTGTTCAGCCTGACGGCTTGGGGGATGAGTCTGCAAATCGGGCAGGAGCAAAGGATGTTGGGAATGCTGAGGGTGGAGCACCATGGGAGGGGTGTGGGACAGGTGGCAGAGAAGGAGCGCTGGAGCAGGGATGACATGAGTGCCGACACACCCCACCCTGAGGCACCAGGCAAGGGTATTTGGTTCCAAACAATTGGTTTATTGGTCATTACAGAATGTCTCTCTGGTGCTTCCTGCTCCCTCCCCTCTCCCTTCCCCTTTTCCCAACCATGATTCCCCCCTCCCTACCCCCTTCCCAATCTCAGTCCATAACAGAGACCCATATCAGAATCAGGTCTATCATCACTCATGTGTCATGAAATTTGTTTTTTTTTCAGCAGCAGCAATAGAGTGCAGTGCATAAAATTACTACAGTACTGATGTGCCAAAGACTTTTGCATGGTACTGTAAATGTGGCGTATTAATAAATCTGAATCAAAATTCCACTATCAGTGACAGGGAAGAGTGAATTCAGTAGAATAAATATGGATTACAAGCCAATAGCCAGCTGTGGTGATGAAGAAACTATTGGATTTATGGTTGGTTTGGACTTAGTGAGAAGTTAACCATCCAAAATACAGTGCCTATACAAAGTATTCGCCGCCCCATTGGAAGTTTTCATGTTTTATTGTGTTACAACATTGAATCATAGTGGATTTAATTTGGCTTTTTTGACACTGATCAACAGAAAAAGATTCTGGATCAAAGTGAAAACAGATCTCTACAAGGTGATCTAAATTAATCACAAATATAAAACTCTAAAACAATTGATTGTATAAATATTCACCCTGCCCTCTTTAATATGGCTCACCAAATCATCACTGGTGCAGCCAATTGGTTTTAGAAGTCACATAGTTAGTTAAATGGAGATCACCTGTGTGCTGTCGAGGTGTTTCAATTGATTGTAGTAAGAATACACCTGGATCTAGAAGGTCCAACTGCTGGTGAGTCAGTATCCTGGCAGGAAGATCCAAGTACACCCCAAAAAACTCCATGAATAGGTTCTTGAAACGCACAAGCCAGGAGATGGATACAAGAAAAGTTCCAAGTCACTGAACATCCCTTGAAGTACAATTAAGTCGATCATCAAGAAATGTAAAGAATGTGGCACAGCTCTGAATCTGCCCAGAGTAGAATGTCCTCGAAAATGGAGTGACTCGCCAGTCTGATTGTTCAGGGATTCAAGGTAGATTAATTATCAAAGTATGTATGCAGAATAAAACTCTCCGAGGTTCGTCCTCCCACAGGCAGCCACGAAACAAAGAACCACCATAGGACCTCTTCAATAAAACATCAAACACAGAAACATAGAAACATAGGTGCAGGAGTAGGCCATTTGGCCCTTCGAGCCTGCACCGCCATTCAGTCATCCAACGCGCAACGAAAGATGAAATTGCGCAAATGGCAAAAAGCGAATGGACAACGCACGATATATCAGTATCAAACCGGGAGTCCAGTAGTATTCAGTTTACCTCAGTTCAGTACCATGCTGCTAACCCACCATAGGCCGCAGGCCGAAGCATTCTTTGTTGGAGTGCCACAGCCCGCATCGACTGTCACAACCAAACCGCTGAAAACCAGCCAAGAGAGAGAACAAAACGTACAAATGGAAAATAGCAAGTGAACAGCGCTTAGAATATCAAACATCAAACCAGTAGCATTCAGTTCAGTTCGGTACCATGCAGCTAGCCCACTGCAGACTGTAGGGCTGGTATTCGTCACTGAAGGGCTTCAGACCACATTGTTCATCGCCCTGATCAAAACACACAAAAACAGCAAAAAAAAGAGTAACCAGAATCCAGGGACACACTCAACTTGACCCCAGAGTCCCCCAGAACGAGTCCAACAGCCTCGCCGATCATTCCCGGGAATAGATAGATAGATACTTTATTCATCCCCATGGGGAAATTCAACATTTTTTCCAATGTCCCATACACTTATTGTAGCAAAACTAATTACATACAATACTTAACTCAGTAAAAATATGATATGCATCTAAAATCACTCTCTCAAAAAGCAATTAATAATAGCTTTTAAAAAGTTCTTAAGTAGTTTACTTAAATACATTGAGTCCTAACCCTGGCACTTTAACATATCTTACTCCTGGCGGTTGAATTGTAAAGCCGAATGGCATTGGGGAGTATTGACCTCTTCATCCTGTCTGAGGAGCATTGCATCGATAGTAACCTGTCGCTGAAACTGCTTCTCTGTCTCTGGATGGTGCTATGTAGAGGATGTTCAGAGTTATCCATAATTGACCGTAGCCTACTCAGCGCCCTTCGCTCTGCTACCGATGTTAAACTCTCCAGTACTTTGCCCACGACAGAGCCCGCCTTCCTTACCAGCTTATTAAGACGTGAGGCGTCCCTCTTCTTAATGCTGCCTCCCCAACACGCCACCACAAAGAAGAGGGCGCTCTCCACAACTGACCTATAGAACATCTTCAGCATCTCACTACAAACATTGAATGACGCCAACCTGATTCTGAGACTCCACAGCAGCTGGTGAGAGGGAGAGAAGAGCAGTCAGACGACGCCAAATACCCGTCCGTCCTCCACTCTCGGCCTCGTCGACTTCAACCTTGCTCGACACCTCAATCGGAGAGAGGCGACGGAGTTGATCATGGGCTCACACCCTTGATGCCTCAATCGGAGAGAAGCAATGGAGTCAATCATGGGCTCGCACCCTCGATGCCTCGATTGGAGAGAGGCAATGGAGTCAATCATGGGCTCGCACCCTCGATGCCTCGATTGGAGAGAGGCAATGGAGTCAATCATGGGCTCGCACCCTCGATGCCTCAATCAGAGAGAAGCAATGGAGTCAATCATGGGCTCGCACCCTCGATGCCTCGATTGGAGAGAGGCAATGGAGTCAATCATGGGCTCGCACCCTCGATGCCTCGATTGGAGAGAGGCAATGGAGTCAATCATGGGCTCGCACCCTCGATGCCTCGATTGGAGAGAGGCAATGGAGTCAATCATGGGCTCGCACCCTCGATTGGAGAGAGGCAATGGAGTCAATCATGGGCTCGCACCCTCAATGCCTCGATTGGAGAGAGGCAATGGAGTCAATCATGGGCTCGCACCCTCGATGCCTCGATTGGAGAGAGGCAATGGAGTCAATCATGGGCTCGCACCCTCGATGCCTCGATTGGAGAGAGGCAATGGAGTCAATCATGGGCTCGCAACCTCGATTGGAGAGAGGCAATGGAGTCAATCATGGGCTCGCACCCTCGATGCCTCAATTGGAGAGAGGCAATGGAGTCAATCATGGGCTCGCACCCTCGATGCCTCAATTGGAGAGAGGCAATGGAGCTGATCATGAGTTGGAAGTTAGCTAAGGGTTTCATGAATACACCTCTTAGCTTTGCTAAGTGTTATATTTCAAAGTGTCGCTAAGAATTGAACAAACACCTCCCCCCCCTCACCAGAAGAAAAAGTAATCTCATAAGGGAGGAGAGCGGACAATGGGAGAAAGTTTGGAGTGCTCTAGTCCGGGTGCAGGTAGATTGAATGAGACACGAGACGGGCTGAAGGGTTTTGTTTCGATGCTGTAGGGCTCAGCACTCAGTGGCCACTTCATTAGGCACACCTGCTCGTGAATGCAAATATCTAATCGGCCAATCACGTGGCAGCGACTCACTGCATAAAAGCACGCAGACATGGTCAAGAGGTTAGGAGGTGATAGTTGGGGCAGGTAAAGGGCTGAAGAAGAAGGAATCTGGTGTGAGAGGACAGTGGATCATAGGAGAAAGAGATCTTCCACCTGTCACCCACCTACTTCACTATTTTTTCTCTCTTTCAGAACTACTTATTTAACTTACAGTTCTCCCCGTAATTTACAGTTGTTATTATTATGCGTTGCAATGTACTGCTGCTGCATAACAACAAATTTCACGACATACGCAGGTGATTTTAAATCTGATTCTGATCACCTCCCAGCTTCTCACTTCATCCTCCACCCACCCATCTTCTCCCACCCCTGGTCTCACTTGCCAACTTTCCCACCTTCCCCTCCCTTCCCCACCTTCTTATTCTGGCTTCTACCCCACTTCCTTTCAAGTCCTGATGAAGGTCTTGATTGAAAATATTGACTGCTCATTCCTCTCCATAAAGGCTGTCCGACCTGCCGAGTTCCTCCAGCACTTTGTTTGTGTGGCTCTTGTCCATTTTTTATTTCGTGATATATTTATGCTTTTTTTCAATGATGAGCTGCAGATTAATCTATTTGAACATATTTAATCATGTTAAACATTTTCAAAAACTTCCAACATTCCTTTCATTTCATCTGTTTCCAAATATCCAATCAGTAGAGTGGGAGGCATCTGCACTAACTGCTGCAGTGCTCTCTTAGCCTTCCGCGTGAAGAGCAATTTTTCTGCAGAGACAAGCCTAATTCCGTAAATAAAGCAATACCATTTACAGAGGACCAGAACAGAAAAACAAGGATATAATGTTGAGACTTTATAAGGCATTGGTTAGATCAAATTTGGAGCATTGAGAGCGGTTTTGGGCCGCATGTCTAAGAAAGGATTGGTTAAGGTCCACAGGACACTCTCCAGAATGATCCCGGAAATGAGAGGGTTAATGTATGAGGAGCATTTGATGGCTGTGGGCCTGAACTCGCTGGAGTTTAGAAGAATGAGGGGGGATTTTTTTGGAAACCTACCAACTATTTAAAGGCCTAGATAGATTGGACATGGGGAGGATGTTTCCTGTAGTGGAAGAATCTCGGACCAGAGGGTCAAACACTCAGAATAGAAGGACATCCCTTTAGAACAAAGATGAGGAGGAATTTCTTTAGCTAGAGGGTTGTGGAATTCATTGTCATAGATGGCTGTGGAGGCCAAATCATTGGGTATATTGAAAGTTGAGGTTGATAGATTAACATAGAACTGTACAGCATAGGAATGTTGTACCAACTAGCTAAAAAGTAAATTAAAAAAAAACCAAAAACTAATCCCTCCTACTTACACAATGTCCATATCCTTCCATCCTTCTCATTTTCTTGTGCCTATCTACACGCCTCTTAAAAACCTCTGTTGTATTTGCCTCTAGTGTTGGCGCATGGCCTAGTGGATAAGGCATCGGTCTAGTGATCTGAAGGTCACTGGTTCGAGCCTCAGCTGAGGCAGCGTGTTGTGTCCTTAAGCAAGGCACTTAACAACACATTGCTCTGCGACGCCACCGGTGTCCAAGTGCCCTTCCCTTGGACAGCATTGGTGGCTTGGAGAGGGGAAGGCCTGCAGTTGGGCAAATGCCGGTCTCCCATACAACCCTGCCCAGGCCTGCGCCCTGGAAACCTTCCTAGGCGCAAATCCATGGTCTCACGAGACTAACGGATGCCTGTTCCTATATTTGCCTCTACCACCACACCAGGCAGCGCGTTCAAGGCATTCACCACTCTCTGAGTAAAAAAAAACTTACCCCTCACATCCCCCTTGAACCTACCCCCTCCCACCTTCAATGAATGCCCTCTGGTATTAGACATTTCTACCTGGGAATCAGATACTCCCTGTCTACACTATACTTCCCATAATCTTATAAACCTCTACCGGATCTCCCTTCACCCTCCACCGGTCCAGAGAAAACAACCCAATTTTGTCTAACCTCTCCCGATAGCACATGACCTCTTAATTAGCAAGGGCATCAAAGATTACAGGGAGCAGGCAGGAGAATGGAATTGAGAAGGAAAACAAATCAGCTAGAACACCCCAGGTTTTGGGAGTTCAGCTCAGGGCTAGCACCCCTGACTGGTAAAACAAAATTGTTACAGAAACAGCAGTGAAGAATCCTCCTACGTCTGAGTGAGATGATGTTCCTGAGTCTCCACCCGGGACTTGTATGACTGACAGTAGTGAAAACCGAGAGGAAGCTACTGACACGATGATGGAAGCCCTGAACACCGCCAGAGATGGAGGACCTTCACTGCTGCCCCAAATGCCAGCGGTGTAGTGGGCAGCAAGTAATAATTGAATGGTGGAGCGGACTCGATGGGCCGAATTCTGCCCATAATTCTGCTCCTATGTCTGATAGTCTAATAGCCTGAGGAAAAAAAGCTTGTGGGACCAGTTAATGCCCTCTTAGAAGCACACAAGTCAAGAGCAAAAGCATTGTCTGATTGGCACAAGGGAGACGCGTATCAGCCAGCAACTTACAACAAACAGGTTCCGGCAGCTTATTTTGGGAATCCCTGGACACAAGATGAATTGGGGATTGAAACACTCCCTATACATCCAGAGAAATGATCTTGTTCAAGCGAAAACAAACGTCAAGGCAATCTCGGACACTTCAGGCAGCTTTTCACATTTAATAATTCAAAAGACTACTCCAAGAAGTGGTTGCCCTTTGTAAACTATTCAGCATCGCCAGTGATAAATTGATCTTTGCGGCACACCTCAAAGATACAAATGTCACGTTGTTTAGTGCCTTTCGAGGCACTTCACAAGCAATGAAGTATTTTAGGTGTGTATTCGTTTGCACCATGTGATTTGCGGCATAAACCCATACACAAGCTCCCACAGACAGGGATCGTCAGGGTGCTGGAGCAGGGATTCAATCACAGACCCAGTACTGTGCACACAGTGAATTTAATTGAGTAACAAATCCCGAGGTGCAAACAAAGTCAGCGTTAAAGTTCAGGCAGAGTTCAAAACGTCCAGAGAAATCCAAAAACCAGAATCGGGAAACAGGCAGAGTCAATATTGAGACAGACAGAGTACAGATACGAATGCTGGAAAGGCTCAGGAAAACTCACTGGCACAATCTGGCAACAAACAGGTGAAAACACAGGACAGAAATACACTGAGCGATAAACAGAGAGGCAGATGATAGGTGGAGCACAATGAGACCCAGGTGGCAGCAATACAGGTAATAATGAGAAACAGGTGAGGGACGGAGACTCAGGGGTCAGAGTAGAGCAGGAGCGGGGACAGGAGCACATGGCAATACAAAACCACAGACGGACAGCTAGGGGGAAACACACATAAAGACAGTTCAACTGGAGGTACTGACATGGATGCAATAATGAGCATTTAATCTGTTCATGTCAATTAAATTGTTGGACACATATTGAGGTAGTGGCTTTGGGGTGAGAGGTCCAGAGTTCGAATCCGGCCGGCTCCCTTGCACACTCTCCATCCGTGCCTGGGTTGAGTGTCGAGCTAGCAACTTGACCTCGTAAAAAAAAAAAGACCTGGAGAGGGATGGGCTCCGCCAGGTTTTAGATGCCCAAGACACGCCGTACGATGAGCAATCACCAAAAAGGTCGGAGCAAAAAGCTTGTCTTGACGACTCCACCAGGAGTTAAGGGCGCGCGCACACACACACACACTCACACACACACACACACACGCACACGCACACGCACACGCACACGCACACGCACACGCACACACACACACACACACACACACACACACACACCCCAGCACATGCTTTCCCTAAGAATGAGGTCATAGTATGTTTTCCATCTCCCTAAGTGAAGGGAGGTGGGCTTCAATTTAACATCTCGTTTCAGCGGGCGGTGATTCAGTGTCCAGAAAGCCTGTTTGAAGAACTGGAGGTGGACCTGTGGGGATATGTCTGGCACCCTGAAGTGTTTGTGAATTTATAACTTTTGCAAAATGGAATGTGACAAAACGGAGCCTGTGTGATCAGAGAGTGTTTTGCTGCTTTGTTTGGATGGGAGGTTTATTAGAAGTCTGTGTGTAATTTATAGCAGGGTGCGTGTTATGGCAGGGAGTATTTTGACGATGATAAAGATCAGAGGACAACTGTCATGAGGGAAGAAGCCTCAAAAGACAAATGGACTCATTTAAGAAGGATGCAGGTAAGGAAGGAATCCCATTATGGGATTGAATAACTTCAAATACATGAAGAGGATGTAAAAGTATAAAAATAGATTGAGTGGTAAGATTGAAGCTACCAACCAGCTTAATGTATGGATGTAGAACTTCCCTTGCAGGTAATAAATGTACTTATAATTTGATCCACTCTGAATTTGTTATAGTTTGTTACTGTATATTAGAGCACCTAGCTGAAAGATTCGTGACAGACCCAAGCTCGCCATCCTTACGCTAATTGGGGATCATGGGAATTTGAAAAATGGACCAGTTTGGATGTCAGATCTTCGGCTTCAAAGAATTTAAAAGCAATAAGATCTCAAGCTCTTGGACAACCGACAGTGAAAAGAGTATCATGTGATCAACACTGTCCTACTTAAAAGCAGGCAACACCCAGCAAGATTATGCTAGTTGTGGAAGGCCAGATAGTGTGAGAATGTGTAGACTATGTAGACTGGCCAATCAGACAATGCCTCAGTGGACACTTTATTAGGTACAGCTGTATACCTGCTCGTTAATGCAGATATCTAATCAGCCAATTATGTGGCAGCAACTCAATGCATAAGGGTATGCAAACATGGTCAAGAGGATCAGTTGAGCAGTGAGGCAGGATTTGGGATGTACGTGTCTCAACTTGGAGTTGAGATTGGTCACGGGGTTTCAGATGGGGTTTCTGTCTTTGCAACAGAATTATTAGCAATCCGCTGGGCCTTGTGGTAGATAAAAGACTCTCGACCATGCAGGGTTGTCATCTGTTCAGATTCTGCT
Source organism: Hemitrygon akajei (assembly GCF_048418815.1). Classification (NCBI taxonomy): domain Eukaryota; kingdom Metazoa; phylum Chordata; class Chondrichthyes; order Myliobatiformes; family Dasyatidae; genus Hemitrygon; species Hemitrygon akajei. Next base: position 16,098,922 of record NC_133147.1, on the reverse strand, counting down.
GCTGCCCTAGAGGCTATAAAAAGGAATAAATCAAAAGCTATTTTAACATAGTTATTGAGATTCTCTTAGTTTTGTTTAGAATAGGGAAGATGGGTTGTGAAGTCAGATTTACATGGATACCTGGGCATGCTGGGGTGGAGGGAAATGAAATTGTGGATGGCATTGCGAAGTCCTCCTTACAGAGCGGGCAAGTAGGAATTAGAATACCCCCAGGCAGAGCAGAATTGAGAAGTAGGATAAAAAAAAGGCATAGAGAAGAAATGACAAGAGGATTGGAAAAATGAATTAAAGGGAAGGCATTTCTTTCTAGTTAAAAAGGTCTCAGACTGTTACTCTTTAAATCATAGAGATATGGTGAAATTAACAAAACTTAGGTTGGGGGCTAAACTATTACTTAAAGATAACAGGAAAACACCCAACTGGATTATGTGACTGTGGTAGTCCAGAGACAGTTCAGCATATTTTGCTGAGTTGTAATCGATATAAAATTGAAAGAAGAATACTGTTCAAGAGGCTGCCTGACTTAAATGTATTTTGTTTTTCTATTAAATCTTTGTTTGGCCACCAAGAGAATCACCATCTGATTGAAAAGTTTATTATTCTGTTTCTACGTGCGACCAGTTTATATTTGAGAATTTGAGTTTCTTGAGATTCTGTAATTAATTGTACATCCTGCGGAGGGCAGTAACACGCCTAGATGCGTCTAAACTGCCGGAAATAGAAGAAGAAGAAAAGGTTCGGTTGCTGTTTAGACCAAATATCAGAGTGGAGATGAAAGGTGATTGAAGTGATTTTGACTGTAGGATGATTGTTGTGGCAGACAGGGTGGTTCGAGTATCTCAGAAACTGGTGACCTCCTGGGATTTTCACGCACAGCAGTCTCTAGAGGTTACAGGGAATGGTGCGTAAAACAACAAAAAAACATCCAGTGAGCAGCAGTTCTGCGGGCAAAAGCATCTTGTGAGAGAGGTCAGAAGAAAATGGCCAGACTGGTTCAAGCTGACAGGAAGGTGACAGTAACCATGCGGTGTTACAACAGTGGTGTGCAGAAGAGCATCTCTGAACACACAACACATTGAACACAAGTGGATAGACTACAGCAGCAAAAACCATGAACATACACTCAGTGCCCACTGCTTTAGGTCCAGCGGGTGTTAGATGCCCTTTCCTCCGGAGCAAGGGTTCTCACTGGGCGGCCGGTGTGTTCAGCGCGGGGGGCACAGTTGGTTCACTTGCCTCCTCACCGCTCCAGGGTCCCTGTTTCAATTCTGACGGCTGCTGCTGACTGTGGGAGGGTTTCATGCTCTCTCTGTGGCTAAGTGGATTTCTTCCAGATGCTCTCGTTTCCCATCACATTACAACAAGATGCAGGCTGGCAAACTAATTGGTCGTTGTAAATGTCCCCGAGTGTACAGGAGAGTGGTCAATTCTAGGTGGGATTGAGGGGAGGAGAAGTTGATGGGACTGTGGGGAGAATTTTTTTCTCTTAGGGCAGGAGTAGGGTAAAGACGCCCTTCAATGTTCAAACCCTACGTCCCCGTCGTGAGAGGTGGAAACGGGTATGGCCGGCCAACAGGGCTCTGGCGAAGTTGTACAGGCCAATCCCCTGTACTCAGTGGACTGCAGAAACATTGGTGAGCTCCAAACATATCATCGACTTTGGACGATGAAGGTGGGAGGTGTTCTATGTGCCACTGGGAGTTAAGGGAAGAAGGTAGAAGGGAGAAAGGGAGGGAGAAGGAGAAGATGTGTAAAAATGGGAACTTGATGATCAGCACAGACTTGATGGGCCGAGGAGACGGTGGCCTGGTGTATCTCTCTATGGCAGGGGTTCCCAACCTGAGGCCCACAGACCCCTCCGTTAACGGTAAGGGACCATAGCATGCAAATAGGCTGGGGACCCCTGCTCTGAGGAAATGACCCCATGTGACATAGGCTGCTAGTCTGGTCACTTTTAGATTATTTACAAAGTATGGTTATTGAAGATACATTGTCGAAGTGATAAGGCGTCGGAAGAACTCAATGGTTCTTCGGGTTCAATGGTTCAATTTAATGTCAGAGGACGCATACAGTATACAACCTGAAATTCTTACTCTTCACGGATATCCACGAAACAGAGCGAGAAAAAGAAAGCAGGAATGAATGACAAAAAAATGTACGAACCCTAAAGCCAGCCCATCTCCTCCCATGCACAAGCAGCTGTAAAGCATCAACCCTCTTCCCTCCCCACCCCCCAATAATTTCAGTAAAAAGTGTCAGCCCCCCCCACCACCCACCAAGCAATAGCAAGCCCCCAAAGACCATGATCTATAATTAATCAAAAACTACTGTCCATCCGAACATCACGGCATCTCAACATACCCTCTCTCTCACTAACGATGGAGAGAGAGTGACATCACTGCCGCCACAGCGAGAGGGGAGGCTAACAGCTCGCCGTTTCGATGTTACAGTCTTCAACGCCGCTTGTTCGCGTTCTCTTGAGTCGAGAATCAGCAGACTCTCTCTCACCGTCGAGAGAGAGAGAGATCGCTTGAGTGCAGAGGCCTCCAACGGTTGCACCCTCTGTCTCGATGTTTCGATCTCCTGCGACGCTTCCCTCGTGGCATCGGCAAGGAATTAGATAGATAGATAGATAGATAGATACTTTATTCATCCCCATGGGGAAATTCAACTTTTTTTCCAATGTCCCATACACTTGTTGTAGCAAAACTAATTACATACAATACTTAACTCAGTAAAAAATATGATATGCATCTAACTCACTATCTCAAAAAGCATTAATAATAGCTTTTAAAAAGTTCTTAAGTCCTGGCGGTTGAATTGTAAAGCCTAATGGCATTGGGGAGTATTGACCTCTTCATCCTGTCTGAGGAGCATTGCATCGATAGTAACCTGTCGCTGAAACTGCTTCTCTGTCTCTGGATGGTGCTATGTAGAGGATGTTCAGAGTTTTCCATAATTGACCGTAGCCTACTCAGCGCCCTTCGCTCAGCTACCGATGTTAAACTCTCCAGTACTTTGCCCACGACAGAGCCTGCCTTCCTTACCAGCTTATTAAGACGTGAGGTGTCCCTCTTCTTAATGCTTCCTCCCCAACACGCCACCACAAAGAAGAGGGCACTCTCCACAACTGACCTATAGAACATCTTCAGCATCTCACTACAGACATTGAATGACGCCAACCTTCTAAGGAAGTACAGTCGACTCTGTGCCTTCCTGCACAAGGCATCTGTGTTGGCAGTCCAGTCTAGCTTCTCGTCTAACTGTACTCCCAGATACTTGTAGGTCTTAACCTGCTCCACACATTCTCCATTAATGATCACTGGCTCCATATGAGGCCTCGGGGCTGCACCCCAGAGGCGCATGTCTTCCGAGCTGCCCCTGCAGACCCTGAAATGCAGGCCACGTGGAGAGTTCTGAAGAGCGAAAACCCATATTTGAAACCGGACAAAAGCTTTCAGCAGTGGCCAGTGGAGAAGGGTGGGACTGATTGAAACTTGGGTTTACAGTGTTGATGGAGACAAATTGATCAATGCTTGAAGTGTTGTAAAAGCTATGGCCAGAGGCTTTGATAGGAACAAAATGTTGTTTCCAATTTCTCCTCATTGTTAATTAACAAACTTCATTTGAAACAAATGTTATAATGAACCTGGATCTTGTTAACTTGTTGAACCTTTTTAACTGAAGAGGTCACATTAATCAAGACTATACGTACAAAACCTTCCAAGGAAGGTCCCCACTGCTCAGGAGCTGAGAGTGGGAATGGTTTGCAATGTTTTCTCAGCAAGGTTCAAGATACATTTATTATCTAAGTGTGTGTGCAATATACAACTCTGAGATTTACCTTCTCCAGACAGCCACGAAACAAAGAAAAGCTTGGAAGCAGTTCAAGGAAATACATCAACACACACACACACACACACACTCACACTCTCTCTCTCACACACACACACACACACTCACACTCTCTCTCTCTCACACACACACACACACACACACACTCTCTCACACACACACACACACACACACACTCTCTCTCTCACACACACACACACTCTCTCTCACACACACACACACACACTCACACACACACACACACACACACACACACACACACTCTCTCTCTCACACACACACACACACACGCACTCACGCATGCACACACACACTCACACACTCTCTCTCACACACACACACACACACTCACACACTCTCTCTCTCACACACACACACACACTCACACACTCTCTCACACACACACACACACTCACACACACTCTCTCATACACACACACACACACTCACACACTCTCTCACACACACACACACACTCACACACTCTCTCTCTCACACACACATACACTCACACACTCTCTCTCACGCACGCACACACACACACACTCACTCACGCACGCACGCACGCACACACACACTCACTCACACACACACTCACTCACGCACGCACGCACGCACGCACACTCACACACACACACTCACACACTCACTCACACACACACACACACACACACACTCACGCACGCACGCACACACACACACACACACACTCACACGCACGCACGCATGCACGCACGCACACATGCACACACACACATGCACACACACACACACTTTCCACTGGTAGGTGAGACTAGACCTAGAAGATACAGCCTCAAGATTCGGGGGGAGTAAATTTAGGACAGAGGTGAGGAAGAACTTCTTTTCCCAAAGAGTAGCGAATCTGTGGAATTCTCTGCCCAATCAAGCAGTGGAGGCTACCTCAGTAAATATATTTAAAACAAGGTTGGATAGATTTTTGAATAGTAGGGGGACTAAGGGTTCTGGGGAAAAGGCAGGTAGGTGGAGATGAGTCCATGGTCAGATCAGCCACGATCTTATTGAATGGTGGTGCAGGCTCGACGGGCTGGATGGCCGACTCGTGCTTCTATTTCTCATGTTCTTATGAGCTTTATTGACAACCCTCCTTGTACAGTATGTGAACTCCTCCCATGTGGGAGTTGCTAACTGAGTGGCTAACACTATTAACTACCACTACACCCTACAGACAAAACTCTAGAATCAGAATCAGGTTTATTATCACCGGCATGTGACGTGAAATTTGTTAACTTAGCAGCAGCAGTTCAATGCAATACATAATCTAGCAGAGAGAAAAATAATAATAATAAATAAACAAGTAAATCAATTACATATATTGAATAGATTATTTAAAATGTGCAAAAACAGAAATACTGTATATTTAAAAAAGTGAGTTAGTGTCCAAAGCTTCAAAGTCCATTTAGGAATCTGATGGCAGAGGGGAAGAAGCTGTTCCTGAATCGCTGAGTGTGTGTCTTCAGGCTTCTGTACCTCCTACCTGATGATAACAGCGAGAAAGGGGCATGTCCTGGGTGTTGGAGGTCCTTAATAATGGACGCTGCCTTTCTGAGACACCGCTCCCTAAAGATGTCCTGGGTACTTTCTTTGTAAGCTAGTGACCAAGATGGAGCTGACTAGATTACAGGCGATCCTATTTTTAAGTACTTTTTGAGAAACACATGGCGTCCTGCGCCGTTCCTTTCTCTGTATTAACACAAAGTGCCACGGTAGCATAGCGGTTAGCCCAATGCCATTACAGCTCAGGGTGTTCGGAGTTCAATTCCGGCGCCGACGGTAAGGAATTTGTACACGGTTTGTTCCGGTGAACCGCGTGGGTTTCCTCCGGGTGCTCCAGTTTCCCACCTGCAGTCCAAAGATGTACTGGTCAGTAGGTTAATTGATCCTGTGATTAGGCGAGGGTTAAATAGGTGGGTTGATGGGTGGTGCAGCTCGTTGGGCTGGAAGGGCCTGTTCAGCACCATGTCTCCAAATAAATTAAATTAATCATTTGATCTGCTCTTTATCCCCATTTGTGTGGCTCGCTATCTGCCGATTAGTTGCAATGTTTCCTACAAAGCATAAACTAAAATTGATAAATTGGTTTATTACTGTCGCACATACTGAGGTACAGAGAAAAGCCACCGGGAATGGAAACAGATCACGTCATCACACCAGTTCGTCAAGCAAATACGAAGGAAAAGTCAATATTAGGATGTAGAATAAAGTTTTACGGTTCCAGAGAGAGGGTGCAGTGCGGGAAGACAGTAACGTGCAAGGTAGACTGTGAGGCCAAGAGTCTCTCTTATCATACTGTATAAGAGAGGTCTGTGACAGCAGGGTAGAAACTGTCATGGAACCTGGTGGTACGTGCTTTCCGGCTTCTGTCTGACAGGAGAGGGAGAAGAGAGAAAGTCCGGGGTTCGTAAGGAGTTTGATTATGTTGGGTGCTTTACTAAGGAAGTGGGAGGTATCTGACTGTCTCTCTGGTGATCTGGACTGTGTGGCACATCTCCTCAAGGCAATTTCTTGCCTGTTTTTCTCTCTCTTCACATCACAAAGACTTGTCATAAACATACACACCATTGCATTGTACTGTTTATTACACCTTGTCACGAGAAGGTCGAAACGATAATGGAATTAATCTCACTCCAGGCTATCTTTACAACTTCATATTTGGCTGTTTTAATTGCAGGATGCACTATTGAGAAAGGAATTGAAATGATGATGTATATTTATATCTCTTGGAGTTCAGGAACTGAGGCAGGGACAGATCCAGCTAACTAAAATAAGAAAAATAATTAACGGCAGCTATTGAGTTTGCATGGGTGGGGGGTTGGAGATCACTGTGAGCTGTCAGCAGTCGGTCTGATTCAGCATATGTGCAGTGCCCCTGCTTGCCAACGTTTACATTTTTTAATTCTCAGAAACAGATTGTCCCACTAGCGCCAATTGACTGCCATTACGACCCTGCCTCTAGCATTTCAGAGAGTTTTAATTCATTAGAAGCTGAATTTAGACTGATGCATAAACTCTAAGATTTCCCTGTCTGTATCAGCCAAAGAGCAGTTTACCCAATCTAATCCTGCTTTCTGGCTTCATCCCCCTTTCCTTTCCAGTCCGGATAACACAGTTTGGCCTGCAACATATTCCAGCTTCTCCCTGCACTTAATGTATCTATACCAGGGAGCCATTGGGGACTATACTATTTCAGTAGTTGTCAACCTATTTTGTATAATTAACAGTTACTCACTACCCACTTAGCAAGGAGTTTGGACGGTTTTTACGAGGGCACCTTCAAAGCCTCCGGAGGTTTCTCTAGGTTCTGTTCAGACCTAGGAATCTGTAAGTGGCTCCGTTATCCGCACTGTACGGCTCATTATAACCCAGCAGGAAAACGACCGCTCGGTGCATCTACTGGGCCCCTATATCGGTAAGGAAACTCTGAAGTAAACGTGGGTGATTCCGATATTGCGGTGGCAGCGTGACCCCCACTCTGCCCCCGTCACGAGGTTCGCTGGCTGATACAAGATCAGGAGAACAGGGAACCTCACCTGACTCTACTAGTTTCCAGAGGTAAGCTGGCGAAGGAACTTGGTCAAGGCTCTGCAAGAACTGTCACAATGGAAGGTCCTGGAAACGACTGGATGGAATCTGTGTCGTTTGGAAGGAGGTAAGTGTTGTGTATTTAATATTTCAGTTATATTTAAGTATTCTTTTATACATATATATATATATAGTTTGATTAAGCATTCTTGTTCGTTTAAGCAATTAATTATTGAAAGACCCTGCTTTCCTCGGCTGTGTAAGTCTAGGGTGGACAATTCCTTGCCAAACTCGTGAGATTGAGGCGCGAGCTCACCCCGAAGCCCCTGTTTGTGTGGATACCGTGCAATTTGCTACTCTGTTACAAATTAATGCCATGAAATGACGGACAATTCACTGCATACGATTAAAGGAGTTATATTTATGAATCTTAATTCAAGGGTTGGTGAAGAATAACAAAAAGAACAGGGCCCACTCTAATTAAACAGTCAAATGTGCACAAGTTGGAGCTCATCTTGAACTTCTCTGTCACTCACGTGCCGGGCCCTCGGTCAACGTGAAAGCACACGCCACCTTCCGAACGTCGCTCGCAATCCGTCTCGAACAAACGGGTCTCCCACCGGATCGTATGCTATGACCGGGCGACTTCTCTCTTCATCTCCTCTTGGACAAATGCTCCAAACCCAGCCTTAGTGTTCCTCACCAGAGAAACCTCCCCCGACTCTCCAATCTCTTATCTTCAACAGTAACCCAAACCAACGCTGAAAACAAACAGCTCGCACAGAACAGCACAAAATGAAATACGTACATACAGCATAACAATAAAAAATATCATACGTACATATTAATTGCATATGCCATCATGTTACTATGTGCACCCCGCTATAAATAAACTCGAACTACACTCGTATTTTTGGATTCCCACAAGATTCTTAATGTTTTGAAGTTTGATTCTCTAACTTCAGTTAATGCCCCTCCTCCCCCTCTTACCCCATCCCTTATTTATCTATTTAACTATCTATTTATTTATTTACCAATCTATCTATCTATCCATTTATTTATCTATCAATTTATTTATTTATCTATTTATTTATTTATTTATTTATTTATCTATCTATCTATCTATCTATCTATCTATCTATCTATCTATCTATCTATCTATCTATCTATCTATCTCTCTCTCTCTCTCTCTCTCTCTCTCTCTCTCTCTCTCTCTCTCTCTCTCCCCCCCACTTTTTTCTCTCCTTTATTTTTGATTTTTTTTCTCTCTCTGCCCCTCTCACAATCACTCCTTGCCTGTTCTTCATCTCCCTCTGGTGCTCCCCTCCCCCTTTCTTTCTCCCTAGACCTCCCGTCCCATGATCCTTTCCCTTCTCCAGCTGTGTATCCCTTCTGCCAATCAACTTTCAGCTCTTAGTTTCATCCCTCCCCCTCCTGTCTTCTCCTATCATTTCAGATTTCCCCCTCCCCCTCCCATTTACAAATCTCTTACTATCTCTTCTTTCAGTTAGTCCTGACGAAGGGTCTCAGCCCAAAACGTCGACTGTACTTCTTCCTATAGATGCTGCCTGGCCTGCTGCGTTCCACCAGCACTTTGTGTGTGTTGCTTGAACTTCCAGCATCTTCATATTTCTTCGTGTTTGCATTAGTATAGCAGACAGGTTTACATCTACATATTGTAGAAAAGGTTGTCATGTTTTATGAAAACTACCGGTATTTGTTTTTCAGTGTACAATACATGTCAAAAAGTCCAAATGATTAATTTACACCCACCAGAAAGTCCAGGGGCCTTATCGGATATCCAACAAAGTAAAATGTTCTTCCTCGTACAAAAAGTCAGAATGTTAAAAAGTCTTTTCTGATGTGCATTAATAATACGACTACTGGGTAAGCCTCTGGGTCCAGTTCAAGCTCCATCTTCAGAATCTTTTCCATTTCACCCAAAATATCACTCCAGTATGCCTGAAGTTTGGGACAAGTCCAAAAACAGTGGGTGAGAGTTCCAATATTTCCTTTACATTTAGCTGCTGCCTTCTTGATAGTCTTGAAAATGTTCTCGACAGTGGGGAGGGTTGTGCCCATGACGGGACTGGAGGAGCCCACAATCCCCTGCGTCCTCTTGCAATCCAGTGCGTTGGAGCTCCTACGGCAGGTGGTGATACAGCCAGTTATAATGCTCTCCACCGTACCTCTATAGAATTTATAGAAGATTTGTAACAGATGTTCCCTGACTATTTGCGTACTTTCAGCATTTTGCTATATGCTCCAGGTTTCCAGCGTCTATCTGTCTTGTGTCTCAGTCCCAGCACCTACCTCTTTGATCAGCCTTTGTGCTTCTGTCCAACTTGGCACAGCACCAAGTTAACATTTTCTGACAGTGTTTCAGCAGTGTCTTCAGATGTTCTATAATGCAGAAAAAATGTACACTGTAAAATGATCTAGCTCTTGGAGTAGTATTGGCATTTACCTTATATATGTCTGTGTGGGAGTTAAACTTGGAGGGATTGTAACGAGAGAGCTTTGGATGGTGGTGTAATGTGAATGGTTAGTTTAGCTGTCAGTTGAAAGCTGCTTTTGCCACGCCAATCATCAATTGGCCCTTTCGTCGGACGCAGCTGCTTTTTCCTATTGGTTGCCTTGTGCAACATGGCATCGCTGTCTGGTTCTGTGTGCCTCAGGGGTATCAGAATAGCATGTGCAAGAGACTCGTAGGCTTTCCTTTGTCTCCAGGGGACCATCAGGAAAGATGCTGCAGGTATAGGAAGGCCACACGCATACTTAGCTAAGTATCTGTTTGTTGAATGTTTAGACCGTAGGACCATAAGATATAGGAGCAGAATTAAGCCATTTGGCCCGTTGAGCCTGCTCTGCCATTTAATCATGGCTGATCCATTTCCCTCTCAGTCCCAGTCTCCTGCCTCCTCCCCGTGTCCCTTCATGCCCTAACTAATCAAAAATCCACTAACTCAAAAGAGTCCGGGTTGTAGCCAAGGATGGATCCAGCCTTTCTGATGAGTTTATTTAGTCTAGACCATTGCTGCTCCCCCAACATAAAGCCCCAGAGAGGACTGCACTCGCAACAACTGACTGGTAAAAGATCTCCAACATCCTACTCCATGCTCTGAAGGACCTCAACCTCCTTAGAAAATAGAGTCTGCTCATCCCCTTCTTGTAAACAGCCCTGGTGTTGGTTTTCTAGTCAAGTCCGTTGTCGCAGTGAACACCCAAGTATTTGTACTCCTCCACCACCACAACTTCTTCTCCCAGAATCAAAAGATCAAAAACCAGATACCCTCTCCTGATAATTCAAAAGCACTTACCTGGGAGGAGAACCCTTCAACTATAATTCCCAGCTCCAGAGGGGTGCCAAACATCTACTAGAACGTAAACTAGGTAGGGCGCCGAGCCCATGAGCAACACAGGGCAGATTCAGATTAAGCAGTGCCTTACTCCACCATCCCTGGTGACCAAGAGTTTCCCGGCCCCAGCAGGAGATGTGGACAGTTGAATAAATCCAGATGCCACAGCTTCTTGGATGTAGCCCTCCGTGGCTTTTCTCCCTGGGGGCAATAGGGAGCAGAGCTGTCCTCAATGAGGACAAAACCCGGTAGCAGATCTAAGGGGGAGCCCTAGTCCCGTTTTAGGCTCTAAACTTGCCGAAGACCTTCAGCAGGTCGGAATATTCTGGAGGGACTCTAGACAAATCGGATGCACTAGGGTTAGAGGTGGAAGGTTCACCAGGTAACTTGGGAGGCATGTTGGAAGTTGCCTCAGAAGGTATTTTGGGAGGTAACTTGGAAGGTGTTTTAGGCCCCTTTTGGAGACATGTACTTTTGCAATGGTTTGACCAGCCCAGAATGACACCAGTAGTCCAATTGACTCCTGTGTAGCAGAATGACAACCAGGGATGATCCAGGATGAGTGGCATTTCTTGGGAGCAAATGAGATGAAGCTGGATTGATTTGAGAACCTGGCCATTCTTGAGCTTGAGCTGGTTGACCTGCCCCAGCACCCAAGGTCTCTCATCCAGGGCCGTGGCATTGAGCCACTGGTTGAGAGCTTGAAAAGGGGATTTTCAATCTTCTGGCCAGTTGGAGGTCCAAGAAGTTCCTATAATGTCTGGTCTCTCCACAGTAAGTATCACACTTCGCCTAACTTCTTCTCTCATTCAGCTCGAGAGACCCTGTTCCGACCTATTTGCATAGGCTCCTCGGAGGCGGGGATCAGCAGCAGTCGAGGAGGAGTCCTAGCTCGGGGAGTAGGAAAAGACAGAACAGAGTCTCTTTGGTATCAGCTGTCCCTTTTTCTTTCCATTGTATGTGTGTAGGCCTCCGTTAGTCTCATGAGACAATGGATTTGTGCATTGGGAAGTTTCCAGGGCACAAAGGTTGGATGGAAGACCAGCAGTTGCCCAAGCTGCAAGTCTCCCCTCTCCACGCCACTGATGTTGTCCAAGGGAAGGGCACTAGGACCCATACAGCTTGGCACCGGTGTCCTCACAGAGCAATGTGTGGTTTAGTGCCTTGCTCAAGGACACAACACACAGCCTCAGTCAAGGCTCGAACTAGCAACCTTCAGATCACTAGACGAATGCCTTAACCACCTGGCCATGCGCCAACCCTCCTTTCCCTTATTGGGTTATCAAGTCAAATCGCCAGGTCCACAAGACTCTCTAGATCCTCCACCAGGTCTTGGGCACAAAGGCATCTTTTAGCTCGTCACGCAATCACTTGTGGAATAGAGTTGTTAGTGCCTCCCTATCCCAACCCCTCTCTGTGGCCAAGGTACGAAATTCTGTGGGATAATCAGCCACAGACTGAATTCCCTGGCGCAAGCTGAGGAGCTTTATCACAGACCCATGCCCTCGGATGGGTGATAGAACACCCTCCTCAAAGTCTTTGAGAAAAGGCACTGGCACAGATGGGTGACTCCTTTTCCCATAGTGCAGTGGCCCAGGCAAGAGCTCTTCCAGTAAGGAGTGAGATGATATCGGCTCCCTTACTGCGTTCCGACAGGAGCTTGGAAGGCTGTAACTCGAAGGCTAAGGAGCACTGTTCCAGGAATCCTTGGCCTGCGTTGGGATTACCGTCGTACTGCTCGGGAACCGGTAGGTGCAGCGATCCCTCGTGAGTATTGACGGGGTCTCCAGCTTGAGCTTGCCCAGAACTGGCAGCCACTCCGGCCAAACACGGAGGCTGCCTACTGGAGTTGAAGCGTTTCTGCAGAGCGGTGAAGACCTCCTGCAGCACGTTGTCGTGCCTGCCTACAGTTGCTCCCCAGCAGGCCAATGCGGTTTTGCAGACGTTCATGCTCTGCAGGGTTCGTGATGGCTCAATCGTTCTGGATGACGGTCAGCCCAAGTGCAGAGTGAAGTCTAGAACTAACTCCGACTCAGACTAAACAAGACAGCACAAACAAAATCCAAAAGCAAAATCTCAAACAGTTGGACTAAAAATGAACTCCTATGATTGAGCACAGAGTGCTCAGCATGAGGCCTTTAAGCACAGACTTTCCATTAACAAATATGGCAAGCAATAATTGGCAGTACGGGTCTTAAAGGGACAGCGGCAGCTCACCATACTCTGGAGAATGAGAGCACCAAAACTTGGGACCATGACAGAGATGAACTCAGAAACGTCCATTGATCCCTCAAATTTGCCATGCAGGTTGATAGGGTTGCGTTGGCCTTCATTATTAAGGAGACTACATTCAAAGTGAGGTAATGTTGCAGCTCTATAAAACTCTGGTTAGACCACACTTGGGATACTGTGCTCAGTTCTGGTTATTACAGGAAGGATGTGGAAGTTTTAAAGAGGGTGCAGAAGTGATTGGCCAGGATGCTGTCTGTATTAGAGAGCATTTCTTATGAGTGAGCTAGGACTTTTCTTCATGGAGTGAAGGAAGTGTGTGCAGTTTTGGTGTGCAGGAAGGAGGTAAATAAGGTTGAAAGTGTCCAGAGAAAGTTTACAAGGGTGTTGATGGGTCTGGAGGATCTGAGCGATATGGTTAGGACTTTATTTCTTGGAATGGAGAAGATTGAGAGGAGGTTTGACAGAGGTATACAAAATTATGAGGGGTACAGACAGGGTAAATGCAAGCAGACTTTTCCTCATGAGGTTGGGTGGGACTACAACCAGAGGTCATGGGTTAAGGGTGAAAGGTGAAAGATTTAAGGGGAACATGAGGGGAAACTTCTTCACTCAAGGGGGCGTGAAAGTGTGGAACGAGCTGCCAATGCAAGTGGTGTATGTTGGCTTGACTTCAATGTTTAAGAGAAGTTTGGACAGCTACATAGATGGTAGGATATGGAGGGCTATGGTCCTGGTGCAGGTTGATGTGAGTAGGCAGCTTAAACGGCTTGGCATGGACCAGACGAACTGAAGGCCCCGTTTCTCTGTGCGGACTTTTCTATGACTTTATGATTCTATGAAGATGAGAGGTGACTTGATGGAGTTGTACAAAATGATCAGAGGCATCAATGGAGTGGGCAGTCAGAGACCTCCTTCCCAGGGTGGAAGAGGCTAATGTGAGGGGGCATAATTTTAAGGTGATTGGAGGGAAGTATAGGGGGGATGTCAAAGTGAAGATACTTACACAGAGAGTGGTGAGTGCATAGACTGTGCTACTAGAAGGTCATAAAGGCAGATGCAATATGGACATTTAAGAGACTTTTAGACGTAGGATGAAAGAAAAATGGAGATGAATGGATGTTTTGTGCCGAGACCCTTCTTCAGGATTCTCCCCACATCCCCATCAGCTCCTCCCAGAATCAACCACTCACCTACACACTAGGGGCAATCGAGAGTGGGCAGTTAGCTCACCAGCCCTCATGTCTGTGGGATGTGGGATGAAACTGGAGCATCTGGGGGAATCCTCGCGGGTCGCAAGGAGAATGTGCAGCTCCACACAGATAGAACCACAGGTCAGGATTGAACCCAGGGGTATAAGACAACAACAGTACCAGCTGCAGAGGGGGCATAACTGTAAGGTGTTTGGAAGAACGTATTGGGGGGGGGATGTCAGAGGTAAGTTTTCTGGTTGGGTTGACTTGTTCTCCGATCTTGGCAATTTACTTGCAAACGTTTCGTCGCCATACGCAGAGACGTCATCAGTGCACTGTTGATTGTGGTGTGTCCCCCTGAATGCTTGGCCTTTATATACTTCTCAATCAGTTGACAGGTCATTGTTTTGGAAGTGCAACTGTGATGCGGGGAGGAAATCTCGTTGCTGATTTGTTGTGTAGTGAACTTTGTGCGTTGTGGTTTGGAATTTTGCCCGCATCAGCTCATAAATAGGACTGATGCCTTCGTGCTTGTTTACAGAATTGTTTGCTGAAGACTACGCTTCTAGGAATTCTATAGCATGCCGCATGTTTGCTTGTGCCATGACTTACACGGATGCCCAGCTGAATTTGTGCCCCTCTCGATCTTCACAGGTAGAGACTAGGGAGAGTTGGCCATGCCACTTTACAGCCAGTTGATGCTTGTGGATCCTCATGGATAGTTTCCTCCCTGTTTGGCCGATGCAACATTTGCTGCGGTCCCCGCATTGGATTTTGTAGACCATGATGGTCTTGTCCATTGCTGTTGGCTTTCCAAACAGAGAGCAGTGGGCACATGGAATGCACTGCTGGGGTAGCTGTCGAGGCAGATACATTAACGGAGTTAAGAGATCCTTAGATAGGCAGATGGATGAAACAAAGATTTTGCTACAAACTCTCAGCGGGTCAGACATCTATGGAGAGACAAACCAGATTAAAGTTCAGGTTGAGGATCCTTCATCAGAAATACAAACACTTCATGTCTTCAAATATATTGAAATGTCAGAACAGCTAGGCTGACATCAGAACATCTTACAAGAAGGTGAACCCTCACAAGGCGTTAGGCACTGATGATAATACCTGGTAGGACATTAGGGAAAACCTGTGCCAACACCCTGTGTTGTTCAAGGACGTCTTCAATCCCTCACTGCTGCAGTCGAAGGTTTCCACCTGCTTCAAAAGGGCAATAATCATACCAGTGGCCCAAGAGAGCTGGGCGAGATGCCTCAACGTCTATGACCCAGTGGCAATCACATCTTTCCCATAGATGCTGCCTGTCCAGCTGAGAATTTCTTGCAAAATCTTTTTTTCAATCCTTTTTTCTGTTTATATACCCACTATTTTTTCCTACTTTTTTTGACTTCTTAATTAATTTAATTTTTTGTATTTCTTTCTCATTGTAATTTATAGTTTAAAAGATTAATATGTACTGCAATGTACTGCTGCCACAATCAACAAACCTGATTCTGACCGAATTAATAGGTCCAGACTGAATAAAAGTGGCTTGGCCTGGGCTTGAAAGCGGGGAATAAGCCAATGCTTGGCCTTGATGGAATGGGCTTGGAGGTGATTCAATGTGGCAGAGCCGAGGCAAGGTGAACGGAGGCAAAGGAAAATTGAGGCGGCAGGGCCCAAGCTTGGGCCTGAGAGCGAGGAAAGACCGGAGGTTTGATCGACTCAAGTGCTGAGCCGAATTGGAAAGGGCAGGTACGGTCTGAATTGAGGCGATGGGGCCTGGGCTCGAGAATGAAGAACGACCCGTGGCTTGGATGATTTAAGTGTTGGACCAGATTGAAAAAGCCAGGGTGTTGGGGCCCGAGGTGAGGGACAAGCCAGGTTAGCTCACCGCTTCGCAAGGTTTGCTCACCTCTGTGCCTGCGGCCTGCAACCAACAGGCTCCTGAATCAGCTGCAGTGACGACTGGGTTAGTGGCTGTGGACTCACTTTCGCAAACTTCAGTTCGGAATGTCACCAGCTTACCTTTATTGTTTGCACCATTTGTTTCTTTTTCTTTGCACATTGTGTATTTGATGGTCTTTTTTAATGGGTTCTGTTGGGTTTCTTTGTTTTGTGGCTGCCTGTAAGAAGACGAATCTCAAGGTTGTCTATAGTATACATACTTTGATAATAAATTTAATCTGAACTTTGAACTTTGACTCCGATTCTGAGATTTTTTTTTGCAGATAGGGGAATTAAGGGTTATGAGAAACAGGCCGGTAGGCAGTGCTGAGTCCACGGCCAGAGCAGACATGATCTGATTGGATGTTGGTGTCACAACCACGGATTCGCCAGCACAGCGGATTCAGCAATAGCGCTTGTGAATATGCACGCGTCAGCTAATTATTCTTTTTTGTGATAGTATTTAGCTCCATTCATTCCGTTGTAGTACTTGTCGAGACTTGAACTCAGCAACGCTTCGCTGCCTGTTTGCATTCGGCCTTGCCTGAGAAATTGGACTGTCGAGTCAACAGACTCTGAAGACTAGCGGTATTTGTTTTAATTCTCAGTTGTTCTTTTCAGCCGCAGTGTAGGCTTCGTTTTCCATTTGAGGGTTTTAGTTAATGGCCCTGTTTGGCCTGGAGTTTATTGTTTTCTTTTCCCTTTAACACTGTTCTCATTAAAGTCTGTGAACTATCGAGCTGCTTCAGGGTCTTTCAGTCTGCACTTGGGCCGTATCCGAACCCGACGACAGTTGGGACAGACTCGATGGCTGACTCCTGCTTTTATTTCTTATGTTCTTATGTGTTGTAATGTGCAAAATTATAGGCTTGGAATTGGAAGTGAAATTAGATTGGATAACTTTGTTACCTGATGTGCGAACAATAGGCCAAAAGGTACCTCATGAGCCATATATTTGAGTGATTCATTCACTCCACAAAACGGATTGGACATGCTGAGGATATTTCCAATAGTGGGAGAGTGGGTGGCCTGGATGAGGATAGTTAGGACCCAAGGCTAGAATTGAACACGGTTTCAAAACTGAGACAAGAACAGTTTCTTGACTAGATTTTAGACGAGAACTAGACGAGAACTTGACGAGACTAGACAAGAATCCAAACAAGACAGAAACCCTAAACGCAATCGCAGAATGAACCAGTGTTGAGCTGACGACTGACCCTGAACCTGAGTTCAGATGCTCTTTAAATATCCAAATCTTGGCACCAAAACATGGCCGCCAATCAGCGGCGTGGGCCTGAATCTTTAAAGGGACTGCACCAGTTATCCATACCGTAGAGAATCAGAGTGTCTAAACCCCAGAAACTGGCAAGGTTGGGTACGTATCATAACAGAGAGTCTAGAAGCAGAGGGCACAGCCTCAGAATAGGACGTCACATTGGAACAGAGATGAGGAGAAATTCCTTTAGCCAGAGGGTGATGAATCTGTGGAATTCTTTGTCACAGATGGCTGTGGAGACAAGTTATTGGGTATATTTAAAGTGGAGGGCAAAGGTTGCGGGGAAAAGGCAGGATAATTGAGAGGGAAATTATATCAGACATAATTAAATTATAGAACAGACTCAATGGGCTGAATGGCCTAATTCTGCTCCTATGTCATATTCACAGCTGGCCACTTTATATTTCTGCATTCATGTCCCAAAGTATTTTTCTCTGTGGAAGTGCATAACTCGATTTTTGTATCATTGACAAACCTGAATATTTCCATAAAAGTACCCAGAATTTTGTTGAATTTCGGAGTCTTAGAGCAACAGTTTCAGTATAAAAGATGAGCTTATTATCAAATTATAATGAGAACGCTTTCTTGTATGAGGTATGGCATTAGTTCTGGTTAGTTTTAGATTTGATGGATCTCAGTTTAAGTAGATGTTCTAATTTTCCAGGCTATTTGTCAGAATTAATATCTCACTAGTATATTCAGATTTACGCATTTCAGTAAATTAAATATATTTGCTCAATTTAACAAATTGCTCCTTTATATCCATTCAAGCCTGACGGCTCCAGGTTTTAAATATTACAGTTTGTTATCGCAGAGATTTACCCACAGAATGTTAATTGTATTTTTAATTTAATATTTGTGCGATTTGAAAATTTGGAATGAGTTTCCAGTCTTCGTTCTGCAGCTCCCGATAGATAAGTGTTATTGAGATTGGCTGAACGCTTACTGGCATCTGATGTCGCCAAATGAAACGTGCGGGAGACTGAAACGTGGAGACAGTAGGCAGTGTGCGCTGTTGCGGGAAGACGGCCCTCCACTCGAGTGATCCCTCTCTTGCTGCATCTGTCCTCCAGCTTCAACAAAAAATAATTCTTGCAGAAACAGAAATGAAGAATCCTCGTGTGTCTGTGTGTGCTGATGTGGACAGGCAGAGATGGAGGATCGTCATTGCTGCCCCAAACACCAGCGGCATAGCGGTCTGTAAGCATTGGGAAGAAAGCTCCAGTACTTGGATCCAGTGCTGACAAGAAATGCCATGATAACTTAAACATCAGGTTATGCATGAACATGCAGTGGGAGCATTGCGGGATCAGACTTCACTGCAATACCGTGCTCACCATTCCCACGTGTATTTACACACGAGTGTTTGCACTTCTTTTCTCGCTTTATACACATCACCAATAAAAGTGACAAATGGTAAAAGTCTAACGAGTCATGACTCATAAGAACACTGAGATCAGTGAAGTGGACCAGTGTACTTCAGGCCTCTATTTAAAGACGTAACATGGGACATAGAGTATCACAGTACCAGCCATTCAGTCCATGTTGTTGTGCCGACTTTTGAAACCTACTCCAGGATCAATCTAACCCTTCCCCCCTACATCCAGCTCCATTTTCCGTTCATCCATGTGCCTACCTAAGAGTTTCCTAAATGTCTCTAATGTACCATCAACCTAGGCAGCGCATTCCAACCACCCACCACTTTTCATGTAAAAAAGAGTTATCTCTGACATCTACCCTCTACCTTCCTCCAATCGCTTTGAAATTGTGTCCCCTCCTTGTGTTTTTCAAAACTTGTGGATATGGCCCAAGTGCAGCAACAGAGAGAGAGATACTGAAGTGGGTGGACAGTTCACTGACTTTAATGAGAACTGCTGCAGAAATTAAAGGAAAAGAAAAATAATAAACGCTAGGCCAACTAAAACTCTCGGACTGAAAGTTAAATGCCAATGCTATGGCTGGAAACAATAAAAACTAAATTGAGTATCGCTCCTTTCAAGAGTCTGCCAGAATGATAGTCCTCTGTTCCAGACAAGGACGAGGGTAAGCATGGAGTGTAAATGTTGCTGTGCTTTTGGTCAACTGTCAACAAGACTCGAAAGAAAAGAAGGGAGTTAAATACCATCATAATAAAACAGTAATGAGCTGGCATGGGCATTCTCATGTGAGCGATCGCTGAAGCTTTTCAGCAGCCCGCCTGCAGGGGTGTGTAGACCCTGCAACAGAGTTAGTGGTTGTGACAGTGTTAGTCATATCCATCCTGAGAAAAAGGCAATGGCTCTCCACTCAATCTCTGGCCACCTATCATCTTGTAAACTTCTATCAAGTAAACTCTTATCCCCCTTTGCTCCTTTGCTTAACCTTTCCTCATAAGGCATGCTCTCTAATCCAGGCACCATCCTGATAAACCTCCTCTGAACCCATTCTAAAGCCTCCATATCCTTCCTATAAAGAGGTGACCAGAACTGAAGACAATACTCCAAGTATGGTCGAACCAGAGTTTGATAGAGCTTCAACATTTCCTCACGGCTCTTGAACTCAATCCCCCAATAAAGGAAGATAGCTCACCTGCTGAACCAGCTAACTCTGAAATTGGATGGCACTGGAGTGTTGGACCGATGGCAGTTTTTATCTGGTAAAGGTCTCTGTTGGCCTCCATGTGAGGTTGTTCCTCATGAATTCCTAGCCCTTATATCCTTTGCCTCCATTGATAAAACTCAGAATTGTTTGAAGCTTAGAAATAGATAAATTTTATATCTGGATTGCTTTGAAATAATTGCAGTCATGCTTATAATGCTTTGCCTGGTGTGTGTGTGTATTTTTTCCTTCTGTGCCAATGGCTTCAGTGGCAATGTTTGATAAGAAAATTAATAACTGTGTTACTTGGATCAGCAAAGAAATATTTGAGGCAAGACAACATTAGTAAGATTTTAATATTTCACCAGCACCTCAAAGCAACACAGATAACTTGCAGCATTTTTTCCTGCTGATGAAGAACTTGTGTAAAATGATGTCTTCATAAAATTATAGGGCAGTATCACAGGAGGAGGTTTTTTGGCCCATCCTGAATGCACATCTCTTTAAAAGGCCCAAGTCCCTGCTCAGTTCCAGAAGCACTTCAAAATTTTCCCTAGGAAAGTATTCACAATTTTATTTCAAAAATACATCATCACCTCTCTGGTGTTTTTTCTAATTGTTTTAAATCTATATTCTTTTGGTACCAATCTGTCAGTAGCACCTCATAAACACTGTGATAGATATTCGCTTCCTGGCTCATATTTGCTAAGCTGATTTTCTAAATACAGTGTCTGCCACTTGTAAGATCAGAAACAGATGTTAGTAAACTTCCAACTAACAGTTGTTTGGCTTCTGATCATAAGTGAGAGTTTGTCTTCATTTCTTAAAATCTAAATGGCAAGCAGTAATCAGCTTGAAGTTTAAAATACAACTTTATAAACAAGCTCTATATTTTACAGATATTCTGTCTGTGAAAGCAGATGCTAGTCACTACACTTGCTTTATTGTTTTTCAGTGGTCTAGTATTATAAGACAATGGGTCTGTAACAAGCCCTGCGGGCCTTTGTACCTGTATTTGTTAATTGTTGATTTATCGATAAGCCCCTGTGTATTCTGATAATCTTGTCAAGTTTATTTTGACTGGCTTAGGTTTTCATTGTACCTTGCTTATCTAAAGTGGTCTCCTGATTAGTGCTTATCATGGGGTCCTTGTGTTTCAAGAATGATTTATCTTGCGGTGTTGCTCGTTTGAGCCACCAACGTTTTGTTAGAATTCCTACAAATAAACTGTTTCAGTCTCTACATGGGAGTCTGTTGTTCCACCTGGCTTCAGTTGTTTCTCAGTTGTTTGTAGGTGCACACTGTGACAGGGTTCTTTAATTTGGCTTGTTTTAAATAGACAAGCTGACTCCGAAGTTGCTTAGTTCGAGGAAGCTTGCAGAAGAGATGCATAATATTATTTAGTTATATCAATAACTGATGTATTTATAGTTGGAAAAGTTTTATCTGCTCATGAAAGTTAGCTTTATAGCATTTACAACATTAATAGTGAACTGTGAACATTGAGCTGTGGTCTATGTCTCCAAAAATGCTTTTAGACTGTATGTGTTAAAAGGATATCGGAAGAAGTACCATACGCGTATGAAGTTACTCAAGTGGCTGAAATGTAGAGGGCAGTTCAGGTTTATTAGGAACAGTGAAAACAACATCAAGGAGCCATGAAAGAAACAGAGCGTGAACAAGATTCCATTCCCCCAGCTTCAGTTTTTGTGCTAGATGACACATTTGTCTGCAACTTGTAGGCATGTCTTTTCAGTTTTATAGGAATTGTACCTTTTTTTGAAAATCCTTAGAGTTTAAGAAATCCATTATGCTTTGTTTTGGAAATGCTTTATGATTTCGGAAATGGTTTGCATTTTCAAAGTGATTTGTGATTTGGAAATGTTTGATGTAGAAATCACCTGAGAGTTTTAAATGTGTATTTGGAGTGTTCTGTGGATGTAAACATGTATCACTGAAAATAAATGAAACGTGTTTTAAACAGTGTTTTAAAGGGAATTACAGAGGCATGAGAGAGGAGCTTGCCCAGGTGGATTGGAGAGGGATACTGGTGGGGAGGGCCACAGAACAGAGGTGGCTGAAGTTTCTGGGAATATTTCACAAGGTGCAGGATAGATTTGTCCCACAGAAGAAGTAGTTCTCAAATGGCAAAGCTAGGCAACCATGGCTGAGAAGGGAAGTTAAGGACGGCATAAAAGCCAAGGAAAGGGAATATGAGGTAGCAAAAATGAGTAGGAAGTTGGATGTTTGGGAAGTTTTTAAAATACAACAAAAGGCAATAAAAATGCTATAAGAATAGACAAGATGAAATATGAGGGTAAATTAGCTGATAATATAAAGAGGATACTAAAAATTTTTTTTTGGTTAAAGAATAAATGGGAGGTGAGAGGTAGTATTGGAGCACTGGAAAGTGGTGGTGTTGAGGTAGTAATGAGGGATAAAGAAATGGCAGGTGAACTTAAAAAGTACTTTGCTTCAGTCTTTACTGTGGAAGACACTCACTGTATGCCAGAATCCACAGTCACCCCTGACCAACGGAGGCCTCAGAATCACCCAAAAATTTACAATGACCAATGAACTACCAATCGGTACGCCTTTGGACTGTGGGAGGAAACTGGGACACCTGGAGAAAATCCTCACATTCCAGTGGCAAACATACAAACTTCTTACAAAGGATGATGGGATTGAACTCTGAACTCCGACGCCCCAAGCGGTAACTGTGCAGTGCTAACCGCTGTGCTACTGTGAGGCCTGATTTTATAGATGTAGATGAAAGATTAGCTTTACTTGTCATGTGAACATTGAAACATACAGTGCAAAATGTCCTTCATGTTAATGACCCAGACAGTCTGGGGGCAGCTTCCAAGTGACCCTATGATTCTGCTGCCAACATAGTATGTCCAGAGTGTACTAACCTTAACCTTTGGACTGTGGAATGTGGGAGGAAACCGGAGCACTTGGAGGAAACCCGAACATGTCACAAGGGGAACGTACAAACTCCTTTCGGACTGCTGCCGAATTGAACCCTGGTCGCTGGTGCGGCACAGCACCATGCTAACCACTACGCTACCGTGCCACCCCGCGGATGGCATCCACTGCAGCTACACTGAGCTGACGGCGGTGGGAGTGAATATTCCAGGGAGGGTGATGGACTTCCAGGCAAGTGGGCTGCTTTATCCTGGAAGATTTCATCTGAGCTTAAGTCATCCCAGTGAGGGCATCCCGTCAATTCCCAATGCGGATCTTGTAGATACGGAAAGAATTCCAATATCAGGAATTGAATCCCTTGCACTAGGATTCTAGCCTCTGACTCGCTCTTGTGGCCATTTTATATGTAGTTGGCCCAGTTACGCTCCTGACCAGTGGTGACCTCCAGGATATATTGGTGGTGGATCTGACAATGGTTAATGCCATTGAATGTCAAGGATAATTTGTTCCAATCCCCCACAATGCTTCAGTTGCTGACACCAGCGAGGAATTGAGTTGACAGGGCCATGCAAGGCCGCGCCCCGTGGGGCACCTCTTGCAGGCCGCTCCTGGAGATGTCATAAGTGGCTGGTCGGCGAGCTCCAGGACTGGGAACGCATTGCCATTTGAGTGCAGCGGTAGATCACGGACTCCGACAGAACCCCAGTCTCATTGAAAAGGGATAAAAGAGACACTAAAGAGCTGTTTCGCAGATAAGCTTGAAGATGTTGCCCTCTGGTGCCATGTTAGCTCCTTCTTGTCTATTGTCTACTTCTTAGTTAACTACATATCTGTGTTCTTAATGTCTCTAATATGTTTCAAGTTTGTTGATGAGCTTCTGATCTTACCAAAAGACTTCTGGAAGTTCACATGCACTGCAGCACTAGTCTCAACAAATACTACTGTTGTCATAGCAACACCCAGATGTGAGGAAGGGCCTTGGCCCAAAGCATCGGCTGTTTATTCCCCTCCATAGATGCTGACTGGCCTGCTGACTTCCTCCGACATTTTGCTCAGGATTGGCATTGTCTGCAGAATTCCCTGTGACGTGTGTTACCACCTTGTGCTGCGTTGGTTAAACATGAGTCGCCCTTTTCAGTTGGCTTGCCTGCCTTTCAAAGTTCAACGCTATGTCCCTGTCGTGAGAGGTGGAAGTGGGTAAAGGCCGGCCAACAGGGCTCTGGTGAAGCTGTACAGGTCAATCCCCTCTACAGTGGAAGTGGCTGTAGAGACCAATCCAGGATCTACGTATCAGTACACAGTAGACACAAAAATGTTGTGTAAACACAAAGTACACTGCAGATGCTGTGGTCAAATCAAGATGTACAAACAAGCTGGATGAACAACGCAGATTGGGGACCGCTTCGTCGAGCACCTCCGCTCCGTCCGCCACAACAGACAGGATCTCCCGGTTGCCACCCACTTCAACTCTGCTTCACATTCCCATTCGGATATGTCCATACATGGCCTCCTCTACTGCCATGATGAGGCCAAACTCAGGTTGGAGGAGCAAAACCTCATATACCGTCTGGGTAGTCTCCAGCCCCTTGGCATGAACATTGAATTCTCCAATTTCCGGTAATTCCCTCCTTCTCCCTTCCATCATCCCACTTTCACTCTGCCTCCTCTTCTAGCTGCCTATCACCTCTCTCATGATTCTGCCTTCTTCTACTACCCATAGTGCTTTCCCCTTTCATTCCTTCTTCACCTCTCCAGCCTATCCCCTCCCTGCTTCCCATCCCCCACCCCTTGATCTTTCCTCTGATTGGTTTTTCACCTGGCACCTTCCACCCTCTTCCCACCTTCCTTATAGGGCCCCTGCTCCCTCCTTCATCAGTCCTGATGAAGGGTCTCTGCCCGAAACGTTGACTGTTCGTTTCAATGGATGCTGCCCGACCTGCTGAGTTCATCCAGCTTGTTTGTACAAAAATGTTGTGGTTGTGGCTGTGGGTCTTCCCATTATTTCACATCTAACGCTTGCTCTCTGCAGCACAGCCGAGGTGGTGCAGCGCCATCTCGAACAGATCTCCTCCAGCTGCACCTACTGAGTCCAAGCTTTTAGATACAACGTTGAATTTTCTCCAGGCCGATTTTAATCTCATCTTTGGAGCATTTCCTTTGCCCACCAGGGGCTCACTGACCTTCCTTCAACTGGGGGTTGGGGAGACACGAGCGAGGCACCCAGGTGACATGGCCTATCCATTGGAGTTGGTGTTGCTTTATCTTGGAGTGGCCCCCCCTCCAGGACACTGGTGTTAGTGCGTCTGACCTTCCAGCTGATCCTCAAAATCATTGATACGGTTCTTTGGTGGCAGGGGTTCCTAACATGGGGTCCACAGACCCCTCGGTTAATGGTAGCGGTCCATGGCATAAAAATGGTTGGAAAGCCCTGTTCTAGGGCTTTCAGTTGTCTCCTGTAGGTGGTCCATGATCCAGCTCTATACAGTAATGTAGGAAGGACGACTGCTCTTTCAAACAAAAGTTTTGTTCAGACCTGTAGGTCGCGGTCTTGTAAGACTCTTCTCTTTAATCTTGCATGAGGTCCCCGAGCACTACTCAGGCAGAGGTTGTCCTCTGTGTCAATGTCTGCCTTTGAGGAGAGAATGCTGCCAAGGCAGGGAAAGTGGTCGATATTTCTAAGGACAGGATAAATGGCTGGTTGGGTGATGGTTGATACAGGTCCTGTCTCTTTTTTAAATATTCAAATAAAGACCCAGGGCTTTATATACCTTGGTAAAGGCATTCAGGATATATTGCTGCATATGATCAGTTCCTTCCTGTGCACCCCCAGAATCCTAGTATATATCTCACCTGGTCCTGTTGACTTACTGAATGTAAATTCAGCCATCTTTTCTAGTGCTTCCATGCTATCATATAACATATAACCATAAAACAATTACAGCAAGGAAACAGGCCATCTCGGCCCTTCTAGTCCGTGCCGAATGCTTAGTCTCACCTAGTTCCACCTACCTGCACTCAGCCCATAACCCTCCATTCCTTTCCTGTCCATATACCTATCCAATTTTTTTTAAATGACAATATTGAACCTGACTCTACCACTTCTACTGGAAGCTCATTCCACACAGCTACCACTCTCTGAGTAAAGAAGTTCCCCCTCGTGTTACCCCTGAACTTTTGCCCCCTAACTCTCAACTCATGTCCTCTTGTTTGAATCTCCCCTACTCTCAATGGAAAAAGCCTATCCACGTCAACTCTATCTATCCCCCTCATAATTTTAAATACCTCTATCAAGTCCCCCCTCAACCTTCTACGCTCTAAAGAATAAAGACCTAACTTGTTCAACCTTTCTCTGTAACTTAGGTGCTGAAACCCAGGTAACATTTTAATAAATCTCCTCTGTACTCTCTCTATTTTGTTGACTCTATCAACTTACATTTCTACTTTTCTTTCCTTTACTAATACCTCAGAAGCACCCTCTGCCCTGGGGGAGGCAAATGTCACAAGTGCATCAGAAATGCGAAGGCCGAAACCTGGAGGCCAGCCGTGGGGCTGGAGGATGGTCCGTGCGTGCGGGTGAGAGGAAGGGTGGGCAGGAGGAAGGGGGCTTCTTTTTTGCTGCTGCTGCTTGCTGTGTTCTGTGTTGTTCTGTCGAGCACCGCGGGCGTGCTGTGCAGGCACGGGAATGTGTGGCAGCACTTGTGTGGTAGGCTGCCACCAGCACATCCTTAGGTGTGTTGGCTGTTAACACAAACAACGCATCTCGCTGTATGTCTTGACGTGCATGTGATAAGTAAATTTGATTTTGAATCTGCCTCTGAATCTCAGTCATTGTGCCACAGAAAAGTACAGCACAGAAACCGGCCCTTTGGCCCATCTAGTCCATGCCAAACCATTTAAACTGCCCACTCCCGTTGGCCTGCACTGGGACCATAGCCCTCCATACCCCTACCATCCGTGTACCTATCCAAACTTCTCTTAAAGATTGAAATTGAGAAGGCATGCACCACTTGTGTTGGCAGCTCATTCACACTCTCACCACCCTCTGAGTGAAGACGTTTCTCCTCGTGTTCCCCTTAAAATTGTTAGAATCCTTGCGCAACTTTTAGTCTTTAGATGTTAATGCACTGCTATTTCCGGAATTTGTCTGAGATGGCTGTTGTTATCACTTACCAGCCTTTACCAGAAACCTGGCCCCATCTTGCTTCATGCGGACGTATGCTGAACGACCGTGAGTAGAACCGAACTCTGGTCACCTGTGGACATTGTCAATGCCAACGTGAGGGTGGGAGGAAGATCACCGATTTCACAGCTGGAATATGGTTTGGCGTGATTAGTTCAACATTTTCCCTTCGAAGTTCAAAGTGCGTCGATGATCAAAGTATGTATACTACATACAAACTTGAGATTTGTCTCCTTTAGAGCAACCGCAACACAAAGAAACCCAACCGAACCCATTAAAAGAAGAAAACTGTCAAACACCCAACGTGCAGAGAGAAAAACAAATTGTGCAAACAATAAAAGTAAGCAAATAACACTCAGAACTGAAGTTCACGAAACTGAGACCACTGACACGAATCCAGTCATCCCGGCAGCTGATTCAGGAGTCCATTAATTTCAGGCCATTGCCTCAGTTCAGTGCAAGGACGGGTGAACCTTGCTGAGCAGCGACCTGAACACTTGTCTGTCCCTCACCTCCAGCCCTGACACCCTGACCTTTACAATCTGGCCCGGCGCTTATATTAGACATTGGACATTGGACATTCCAAAGCTTGGGTCATTCCTTTTTCTTGTATCCAGGCCTTGCTGCTTCGATATGCTCTTGGAGACAAGCCCTGCTGCCTCGATTCCACCCTGACCCGACCTTTCCAATTCGGCCTGGCATTTAAGTCGGTCAAACCTGGGGTCTTTCCTCACTCTCGGCCCCGCCACCTCGACTCTGCCTCGGCTTCACCCCCATCCCCTTGGTTCTGCCGCATTCACTCGCCTCCTAGTTCACTCCAGCCACGGCCAACCATTGGCCCATACCCTGCTCTCAGGCCCAGGTCCCACCGCCTCGACTCGACCATCCTGGGCCCCGCCCGGGCCGCGCAGCAACTGCACTGCACCTTCGAGACTTCAGTTCACGGCGCAAAAAAGCCAGGTCGTACAGGCGGTTCAAAAGCTCAGCTCCGAAAGGGAAGCTACAGGTTATTGGTTGCTGTGATCATACCCGAGAAAAACTGTGACTAATACAGTAATTTATAGTTTGTTTGGTCTCTTTGCTGTCATCAGCAAAGTCGTCACTGTGCTTCACCAATGCCTTCTTAAACCAGGTATCTAAGATGACGCGGATGAACTTCTTATTTCCAACTTTCAACGCTGACCACACATTGGTCTTTGCAACATTAGTTAACCATAAACTTATTGCTCAGCAATTTAAAGCCTTTCATAGTAATAGGTTAGTACCATACATTTGCATAAGTCTAGATACTTAAGCAAACATTTGGAGATAACATATTACATCGTACACAAGGTAGCGTAGTGGTTAGACCAACACTTTAGAGCACCAATGGCCACCGTTTGGGGTTCAATCGCTGCGCTGTCTGTAAGGAATTTGTATGCTCTCCCCATGACCATGTGTGTTTCCTCCGGGTGCTCCACTTTCCTGCCACATCCAAAAATGTACAGTTAGGGTTAGTGGGTCGTGAGCATGCCCTGTTGGCACCGGAAGCACGAGCACACTTGTGGACAGCCCCAGCACAATCCTCAGATAACGGCGCAAGCTGAAAACAAACAAGAATTCTGCCGAAGGGTCTCGGCCCGAAACGTCGACTGTACGTTTTTCCATAGATGCTACCTGGCCTGCTGAGTTCCTCCAGCATTTTACTCGGAGCAAACTATGCATGCTTCAATGTTTTGAAAACTAAAGCTAAGTTATCTTTTTGTTTTGTGTTTTATCATCTAAGGCTGTAGAATAATCACAAACTGAAATGTATTTCATGAGATGCATGTATTATTAACTTGGATGAATTCACTCAGGTAATTATTTCTTACACCCTAAGGATTTTATGTCAGAAATACCAATAGTCAGAATGTTCTGGCAATAATGGAACAAATTTTATTTTTTAAAATTTTCCCATCTGTCAAATTTTATTGAATTTCTTCGTAATGAAGTGCCTGCTGCTTGACAGAGGGCGAACTGATTGTCAATGTCAGCTGCTACTAAAGACCTCCGAAAAATCAATACAGTTAGTACCGTGGGCATCCCGGTAACAGGAGACATTGTGAAACTGGGAGCTACCTTGGACACAGGGAACAGAGTTTCAGGCAGCAGCTCTTTCATTGAAGTCGTTAGAAATGCATGCTCCAGGGATGCCTCCGGACCAGCTGAGTTTCCTGACGTTCTCATATTTTTCAGATTTCCAGCAACGTCTATATTCTGGTTGACACCATTTCAATATTACCTATCTACCTGTTTATCTATTTTCCATGCGTTTGTCTTTCTTTATACTGTGTCTATCTATCTATCTATCTATCTATCTATCTATCTATCTATCTATCTATCTATCTATCTATCTATCTATCTATCTGTCTGTCTATTTTTCATCCATCTTTCTTTCTGTCTTTTTATCTATTTATCTATCTATTTTCATCCATCTGTTGGTTTGTGGGTCTATCTATCTATCTATCTATCTCTCTAATGTCTATCTATCCATCTATCTATCTATCTATCCATCCATCTATCTATCTATCTATTTATTTTCATTCATCTGAAGGTTTGTGGGTCTGTCTATCTATCTATCTGTCCATCTGTCTATCTGCCTACCTGTCTATCTCTCTATATATCTGTCTATCTGTCTATGTCTATCTCTCTATCTATCTATCTATCTATCTCTCTCTCTATCCCTCTGTTCTCCATTTCCACCTTCAGCACACAGGTAGCTGCTAGTAAGAGCTCAGCTACCCACTCTATCTGTCTACCTGTCTATCTCTCTATATATCTGTCTATGTCTATCTCTCTATCTATCTGTCTATCTCTCTATCCCTCCCTTCAGCACATAGGTAGCTGCTAGTAAGAGCTCAGCTACCCACTCTCAGCCAACGCCAGTCTCCAGGTCTCCACCCTATCACAGAGATTCTCTTTGTTCTCTCCATCCTATGGCTTCTTGATAACGTAAAAAAAAAGATTGTTTCTCAAACTTTCCCGATTCTGGTGAAAGGCCATCAGCTGGAAACTAGGGGCTAAATAGTTTCACGAAAGGGATCACCCATTAAAGACAGAGACGAGGGGTAAATTCTTCTCTCAAAAGACTGATGCTCTTTGGAATTCTTTATCCTAGAGTTGAGGTGGTGCAGTCATTCTAATATTGAAGGTGGAGACTGACAAATAACTATGTGGAAGTGTGAGTGGCATTGATGCCAATATTGAGGGAGACATGAAAGTATAGCTATTAGCATAAGGCTTCAAAGCAAGACTCTTGGAATTTAACGCAGACAAGTGCAAGGTGTTGCACTTTGGTTGGACCAGCCAGGGCAGGTCTTACACAGTTAACGGCAGGGCACCGAGGCATGTGGTAGAACAAAGGTATCTGGGATACAGCTCCATAATTCATTAAAAGTTGCTTTCAAAGTTGATAGGGTCATTAAGGAATCTTTTGGCACATCGACCTTCATTAATCAAAGCATTGAGTACAGGAGATAGGATGTTATGTTGAGGTTGCATAAGGCATTGGTGAGGCCTAATTTGGAGTATTGAGAGCCGTTTTAGTCACCTACCTACAGAAAAGAGGTAAATAAGGTTGAAAGAGCATGGAGAGAATTTACAAGGATGTTGCCTGTGTAATGCCTTGCCTAAGATTTCTACTGCTATACCGTGGGTGTTTTATTTTAGCAGTTTTCTGCAAACGCAATGTGTCCTGCTGGTAGAATGTTTTGGTTTCGGCTAAAGATTAAAGAGCCCTGCTGTTTCAACTTTGGAATGTTGTGTCAACCAATCAGAATGGTGGGATCTGGAGAAAGTTCGAGAGAGAGTGGGATGGAGAGAGATTTGGACACTGGTCTAGTTTGGGGTCATTTGGTGGGAGCTGCAGAGTGGGACAGAAGGGAAGATACCACAGAAAGGCATTGGAAAGGAAGTTGCCATTGCAAGAAGTGCCTTGTGCAGATGAATGGCTCCAAGGAGGAAGGGGCGATACTCTTGAGAAAGAGCCCGTTTATTTGAGATAGTCTTTGAGGGAAGTTCAGACTGTGTTGGGTGCTTTAACGCAGACTGTGCCCGTGCATAATGGTTAAACCCAGCTTTTGAAAGAGATGAGCTCCAACGATCATGTGCACATTTAGACTGCTTTGACTACAATGGGCCCTTTTATTTCTTCTTTCTTTTAACGAAGCTGAAATTGGTAAATATACTTTTAAAAATAATTTATGCAGTGTACGATCTGTTATTTCTTGCCGGCCGATAATTGTGTATGGGCAGTATTTACACAGCATTCACTCAAACTGAAGTTTCTTTAATTGGAACATCCCAACTTTCCTGTTGGGTTGAACCCTAATCATACAGACCCTAGATGTATATTGTTTATGAAAGATGCCCTTCTCTCTGCTGAGTCACTTGGCTCTTGCAGCGATGAGCCAAAGTTTGTATACGAGCCTGGTGGGAGGACTACACCTGTCTGGAGGACCTGAGCTATATGGAAAGATTGAATAGATTAGGACTTTATTCCTTGGAACGTAGAAGATTGAGAGGATATTTGATAGAGGTATACAGAGTTATGAGGGGTATAGATAGGGCAAATGCAAGCAGGCTTTTCCCACTGAGGTTGGGTGGGGCTACAACCTCAGGGTGAAAGGTGAAAAGTTTAAGGGGAAGCTGAGGGGAAACCTCTTCACTCAGAGGGTTGTGAGAGTGTGGAATGAGCTGCCAGCACAGGTGAGCATGCAAGCTCAATTTCAATGTTTGTGAGTTTGGCTAGGAACATGGGTAGTAGGAGTATGGAGGGCTATGGTCCCAGCGAAGGTTGATGGGAGTAGACATTTTAAATGATTCAGCATGGACTAGATGGGATGAAGGGACTACATAGGCTGTACTTTTCTATGGCTCCATGACTGTTTTAAAAGGCATACAGTTTGCCTAGAAGTTTAACTGCTCCAACCAAACCAGCCGAAATGAGCTTTGCTGATTTCTTGAAAGTAATGCAGGAAGATTTCCTTGGGGCTGTTCTTTTCTGCAAGTGAGTTGGTTAGTAATTGTTATGTGTAGAGGGTCAGTGATTGTTATCGTGACTGGTTTTTGCTATGGGGGGTGGATTTTGGAGTCTGTGAGTTTTCCTTCTTTTCTTTTTCACGCTGGGCTGTGAGTTGAAGTCTTTTCTTTCATCAAGACCCATGGTTGTTCTGTATTTAATGGCTATCTGGAGAAGACAAATATCAGAGTTGTGCATGCATACTTTGACAATCAAATGAACCTTCGAACATTAGGAACCAGAAGCATTGTTGATTGCAGAATGCTTTAGGTTTCTTCAGTGAAATCAGAAGGAAGGGGAGTGCATTTCAGTATGCGTGGCTGAATTGAAGAAGTTGTCTGAGCATCGTCAGTTCAGTGATGAGCTTAATGATGCATTGATGGGCTCACTCAGTTTGTGAAACCTTACAAGAAGGCATTCAAAGTTGGCTCCTAACAGAACCACAACTTAAATTTAAAAGAGCAGTTGAAATAGCGGTATCAATGAAAACAGCAGATAGAGACGCAATTGAATTGCAGTCAGGAATGAAAGTGAGCGTGAACAAAATTGCACCGTCCAAACAGAAACTGGGTCGGCTGAGCAATTTGTGTTACTATTGTGGCAGAGGGTCACATACACCAGACCAATACATGTTTAAAGGTGAAACTTGGAGAAAATGCAACGGAGAAGGACACATACAAAGAGCACGTCGGGCAAACAAAAATGAATGGACTGCACAGGGAAGAGAAAAAGATAAAATCTGCATGCTTTAGATGAAGAAGCTGATTATGATGAGAGTGCCACAGGAGATTTACAATTTGAAAACTAACAAGAGACGAGCAATATAGCTTACAGCAGAAGCGAATGGAAAATTAATTAAAATGGAATTGGACACTGGCTCAGCTGTTTCATTCATTCCACAAAATGAATTTCAACGACATTTCAAAGGTACTGAACTGAAGCCTGCAGATATCCAACTAAGAACTTATACTGGAGAAAAGAGAACTCCAGTGGGAATGACATTTGTATAGTGAAATTCAACAATGAACAAGCCACAATGAACTTGTATGTCAATGAACTTGCTGTCACAGACTTTTATCTGGAAATGCACAGAGGATTGTGTGTCTTGCAAGACAATCCGGGTATTCCCTAACTGGAAACCTTGGATGAATTATGAGGTCCAGTCCCTTTTGAAGGCTAGAGCTGCGGCTTTTAGGCCCGGGGATACCAGTCGCTACATGGAATCCAGGCGTGAACTCCGGAAAGCCATTAAGGGCGCCAAGAGGCAATATCGGGCCAAGTTGGAAGCCCAGGCCAACCAGAGGGATGCCAGTTGACTATGGCAGGGTCTAAATGAGACCACTGGGTGCAAAGAAAAGGCTGGGAATATCAATAACTGTAGTGCTTCTCTTCCTGATGAACTTAACGTATTCTACGCAAGATTCGAACAGAAGAGGAGCGTCCCACCCCCTCTGGATGAACCGGACCTGGCGGCATCAAGATTCATCATCACCGAGGAAGATGTTAGAAGAGCCTTCCTGAAGATAAATCCAAGGAAGGTGACGGGCCCAGATGGCGTCCTGGGGACGGGTTCTCTGGGCCTGTGCAAGCGAGCTAGCTGGAGTGTTTACTGACATCTTCAACTGTTCCCTGCTTCAGTCTAAGATCCCCTCGTGTTTTAAGAAGGCAACGATAATCCCGGTGCCAAAGAAAAGCAAGGTGGCATGCCTGAATGACTCCCGACCTGTGGCTCTAACATCAATTGCTATGAAGTGCTTCGAGTGATTGGTTATGGCACACATCAACCATAACCTACTGGTCAAACTGGACACTTTACAATTCGCCTACGGGAGCAATAGGTCAACGGCAGATGCCATCTCTCTGGCACTACATTCCTCCTTAGAACACCTGGAGAATAAAGACGCATCTGTAAGGCTCCTTTTCATTGACTACAGCTCTGCCTTTAATACCATCATTCCAAATAAACTGATTCCTAAGCTCCAGAACCTGGATCTTAGCACTCAGATCTGCAGCTGGATCTTCAACTTCCTCACAGACAGGACCCAGGCTGTAAAAATAGGGGACAAGCTCTCCTCTACAATCACTCTGAGCACCGGTGCCCCACAAGGCTGTGTACTCAGCCCCCTGCTGTACTCACTGTACACCCATGATTGTGTAGCCAAGCTTCCATCGAACTCAATATATGTTTGCTGATGACACCACAATTGTAGGCCGTATCTTGAGTAATGATGAGTCTGAGTACAGAGAGGAAATTAAGAACCTGGTGGCATGGTGCAAAGACAATAACCTATCCCTCAACATCGGCAAGACTAAGGAATTGGTTGTTGACTTCAGAAGGAGTAGCGGACCACACGACCTCATCTACATCGGTGGTGCGCAGGTGGAACAGGTCAAACGTTTTAAGTTCCTCGGGGTGAATATCACAAATGACCTGACTTGGTCGAACCAAGCAGAGTCCACTGCCAAGAAGGCCCACCAGCGCCTTTACTTCCTAAGAAAGCTGAAGAAATTTGGCCTGTCCCCTAAAACCCTCACTAATTTTTATAGGTGCACCGTAGAAAGCATTCTTCTAGGGTGCATCACAACCTGATATGGAAGTTGTCCTGTCCAAGACCGGAAGAAGCTGCAGAAGATCGTGAACATAGCCCAGCACATCACACAAACCAATCTTCCATCCTTGGACTCACTTTACACCACACGCTGTCGGGGCAGTGCTGCCACGATAATCAAGGACACAACCCACCCAGCCAACACACTTTTTGTCCCTCTTCCCTCCGGGAGAAGGTTCAGGAGCTTGAAGATTCATACGGCCAGATTTGGGAACAGCTTCTTTCCAACTGTGATAAGACTGCTGAACGGATCCTGACCCGGATCTGGGCCGTAACTTCCAAATATCTGGACCTGACTTGCACTACCTTACTCTCCCTTTTCTATTTTCTAATTATGATTTATAATTTAAATTTTTATTATATTTACTTCGATTTGTACTCAGGGAGCGCGAAGCGCAGAATCAAATACTGCTGTGATGATTGTACGCTCCAGTATCAATTGTTTGGTGACAATAAAGTAAAGTATGTGGTAAAAACAGGAGAGCCAGCATTGCGTTGTGATTGGCTGATTGGAGTTCCATCCACCACATTTGCATGCCACAACCCCTGCAATAGAGCCAACAGAGAGCAAACCAATCAAAGTGCCGGATGATGCCACAGCAGTGTTTTAGGATGACATTGGAAAACTGAAACATTTCAAGGGGAAAATAGCATTCCATGAAAATGCCACAGCCAAGTTTTGCAAAGCCTGTCCAGTTCCTTATGCCATCCTTGACAAAGTAGCCAGTGAGGTAGATCGCAGGGAGGCTGAAGGAATTCTTTCCAAGTGGAGTCCATGGATAACACCACTGGTCCCAGCAGCCAAGAAGAATGGAGCTGTCAGGAATTGTGGTGATTTTAAGGTCACCATCTACCCAGTAATGAAAGTAGGTCAATACCTTCTGCTCAGGATGGAGGATATCTTTGCAAACCATTCTGAAGGAAAACACTTCAGCAAAGTGAACTTAGCTGAGGCTACCTATAGATGAAATGAAAGAAGAGGCTTTATTGCTACAGTAGGCTTATTTTTGAAGTAGCTCTGCACTTTCACACTGGCAGGAACTTCTGGACCAAGTGCTGCAAAGCTGTCCAGACAATCATTTTTACCAGTAAGGATGACAAGGAATATTCCAAGATTTAGAATATTCTGGGCTCAAACCATGCCGCAACAAGTTTGAATTCTTTAAACCAAGCATCACTTACTGTGGTCACACCATTGACGTACAAGTTTACACTGGCGTGCCAAGAAAATTCAAGCAGTAGTGGATGTCTCAAGGCCAAAACACTTGTCACAGTTGAGGTCCTCTTTTTATGATTTGTCAAATACTATCACAGGTTCTTGCCAAACCTGACTGCTGTGCTTCACCCCCTGAACTCCTTACTATAGATCAGGGAGAAATGGCAATGGACGAAGCAATATGAGGTGGCTTTCAAAAAGGTAAAAGAAATGGTAAAATGGTAAGAGAATCCATGACTCTCTGAGTAAAATGCTTACCTTTCACATCCCCTTGGAACCTACTCCCTCTCACCTTTAATGTATGCCTTCTGGTAAAAGACATTTCAACCCTGGGAAACAGATACTCCCTGTCTACTCTATCTAAATCGCTCATAATCTTGTAAAATCTCTCAGACCTTCCCTCAGCCTCAACCGCCCCAGAGAAAGCAGCCCGTTTGTCCAGCTCTCATGATAGCACATGCCCTCTAAACCAGTCAGCATCCTGGTGAACCTCTTCTGCACCCTCTCCAAAGATTCAACTTTCTTCCTATAGTGAGGTGACCAGACCTGTATGCAATACTCCAGATGTGGCCCATCCAGAGTTCTCTGAAGTCGCAGCATAACCTCTTGGCTTTTGAACTCAATGCCTCGACTAATAAAAGCAAGCATTCTTTGAGCCTTCTTAACCAACCTATTGAGTTGTGTAGCCATGTTCAAGGAGCTATGAACTTGGATCCCAAGATCTTTCCTTTCATGGGTCACCCCCAGTTAGTGAGGACATACGGAAGGGGTACCATTGGCACCAATGACACAGGTAGAAAAAACAAGGAGGTCCTGAAGAGCGAAATTTAGGAATCTAGGTAAAAACTTGAAAAGCAGGACCTCCAGAGTAGCAATCTCTGGATTCCTGCCTGTGTCATGTGCCAGTGAGGGTAAGATCAGATAATGAGGGATATATTGAGGATGATTATGAGGATAAATGCAAGTAGGCTTTTTCCACTGAGGTTGGGCGGGAATACAAGCAGAGCTCATGGGTTAAGGGTGAAAGGTGAGAAGTTTAAGGAGAAAATGAACGGACACTTCTTCACTCAGAGGGTCGTAAAAGTGTGGAATGATCTGCCAGCACAAGTGGTCCATGTGAGCGTGATTTCATTGTTTAAGAGAAGTTTGGATAAGT
Organism: Hemitrygon akajei; assembly: GCF_048418815.1. Taxonomy (NCBI): domain Eukaryota; kingdom Metazoa; phylum Chordata; class Chondrichthyes; order Myliobatiformes; family Dasyatidae; genus Hemitrygon; species Hemitrygon akajei. The sequence goes on along the minus strand of NC_133147.1, from coordinate 16,061,804 downwards.
ACATATATAGTAGGGATATGGAGGGTTATGGTCCCGGTGCAGGTCATTGGGAGTAGGCAGCTTAAATGGTTTAGGCATGGACTAGATGGGCTGAAGGGACTGTTTCTGGGCTGTATTTCTCTATGAATATGATTTGGCAGATGAATGCATCATTCAGAAACTGGCACAGGGGTTAGAGTTTCAGGTTTCTAGATCATTGGGATGTCTTCTGGTGAAGGTATGACTTGTACAAAATGGGACAGGTTACACCTGAAACCAAGGGGCACCAATATCCTTGCAGGCAGGTTTGCTTGAGGGTTTAAACTAATCTGGCAGGGGATTGGATTCAGAGAGCTGTTGGTTTGCGAGCAGAGGCAGTGTGTAGTGAGATTGTCAGGAAGGACAGGTAGATGAAAGGGCAAAATTGCAGTCAGTGCGATGAGTTGCAGTATAACATCCCAAAGAAGAAGTATCCAAAAGGCAGGCTAATGCAACCGAGGTAGCAAGGGAAGTCAAAGCCAACACAAAAGCAAAAGAGAGGGAATATAATACAGCAAATTTAGTGTGAAGTTAGAGGATTGGAAAACTTTTAAAAACTAACGGAAGGCAACTCAAAAAGCCATGGGGGTGGGGGAGGAAGATTAAATACAAAGTTGAGCTAGCTACACAATATCAAAGAGCATACCAAATGTTTTTTTTCAGATATATAAAGAGTAAAAGAGAGGTGAGAGTGGATATTGAACTGCTTGAAAACGACACCGAAGAGGTGGTAATGGAAGACAAGGAAATGGTGAGAGAACTGAATAAGTATTTTGCATCAGTATTCACTGAGTGAATACTCAGTATGCCAGAAGTTTGAGAGTATCGGAGGGCAGAAGTAAGTGAAGATGCTATTGCTAGGGAGAATGTGTTTGGGGAAAGTGAAAGTGAAAGGTCTGAAGTCGCCTGGACCGGATGGACTACGCCCCCTTGCTTTGAAAGAGCTGGCTGAAGAAATTGTGGAGGCATCAGTAATAATCTTTCAAGAATCACCGGAATGGCTCCTGTGAAATGGAGAATTACAAACGGCACTTCACTCTCCAAGAAGAGAGGGCGGCAGTAAAAAGGACACGATAGGCCAGTTAGGCTGATCTCAGTGGTGAGTCGATTGTCAAGTTTGTCGTTTCGGAGAACTTGGAGGTCCACGACAAAATAGGCCAAAGTCAGCATGGTTCCCTTACGGGAAATCTTACCTGACCAATCTGTCGGAATTCCTTGAAGAAATAACAAGCAGGATAGACAAAGGAGAACCAGTAGACGCTGTGTACCTGGATTTTCAGAAGGCCTTCAACAAGGTGCCACACACGGGCTGCTTAACAAGACAGGAGCCTATGATATTACAGGAAAGATACTAGTATGGATAGACCATTGGTTGATTGGCAGGAGGCAAAGAATGGGAATAAAGGGAGCCTTTTCTGATTGTCTGCTGGTGGTTAGTGGTGATCCACAGGGGGTCACTGTTTGGACTGCTCCTTTTTACGGTGTTTGTCAATGATTTGGAAGATAGAATTGATGACCAAGTTTGTGAACGATACGAAGATAAGTGGCAAGTATTTTTGAGGAAGCAGGGAGGCTACAGAGGAACTTGGACAGATTGGGAGAATGGGCAGAGAAGTGACCGATGTTATATAGTGCGGGGAAGTGTAGTTTTGTAGAAGGAGTAAAGGCATGGACTGTTTTCTAAACAGGGAGAAAATTCAAAATCTGAGGTGCAAATGGAGTTGAGAGTCCTTGTGAAAGGTTAATTTGCAGGTTGAGTCGGTGGTGAGGAAGGCAAATGTAACGTTAGCGTCCATGTGATGAGGACTAGAATATAAAAGCAAGAATGTAATGTTGAGAGTATACGGCACTGGTGAGGCCTCTCTGGGAGTGTTGTGTGCAGTTTTGGGCCCCTTATTTAAGAAAGGATGTGCTACCATTGGAGAGGGTTCAGAGGAGGTTCACATGATTCCGGGAATGAACCTCGGATGAGGAACGATTGATGGCTCCAGGCCTTTAGTCGCTGCAGTTTAAAAGAATGGGGGGGGGGGGGGCGTTGGTGGTATCTCGTTGAAACCCATCAAATGTTGATAGGCCTAGAGAGAGAAGATGTGGAAAGGATGTTTCCTATGGTGGGGGAGTCTAGGACCAGAGGACACAGCCTAGAGTACAGGGCCGTCCATTTTGAATGGAAATGAGGAGGAATTTCTTCAGCCAGAGAGTGTTGAATCTGTGGGATTCATTGCTACAGGCGGCTGTGGAAGCCAAGTCATCAGGTGTTCTTAAGGTAGAAGTTGATTGGCTCTTGATCAGTCAGGGAGTGGAAGGTTATGGGGAGAAAGCAGAGCATTGGTTTAAAGGGGGAAATGGATCAGCAATGAGGAAATCATGGAGCAGACTCCATGGGCCAAATGGCCTAATTCTGCTTCTTTCTTATGGTCTTATGGATGTACCACTGAGGCAATATGGGTAGAGTGCCAGCAAATTTCTGCTTTTTGAAAGGACAATGAACACTGCCTTACTATATTTTCTGTTTTTTTGCAATACTTATTATATTTTATACGTGTGTGTGTGTGTGTGTGGCAGGGTGGAGATACGTCTCTACCAAAAGGAGGTGTAAGGAGCTCCATCCCTTCACTAGCCTGCAGGTCACCCTCGGGCAAGGTGTAGCACCTGCTTAGCCCCCCGATCAGGGTGACGTGAAACCACGGCAGAAGGTGTGTATGAGCAGCCGGTGCACATCACAAGTCCTGGTTATGCGACCACGGATGCCAGGCAGTCAATCTCTGAAGAGTTTTGACAATGGCTGGGGTCACCCGTCTTGTTACGACACTGCCCAGAAGAAGGCAATGGTAAACCACTTCTGTAGAAAAATTTGACAAGAACAATCATGCTCATGGAAAGACCATGATCACCTACATCATATGACACAGCACATAATGATGATGGTAATAATGATATATTTTTATATATATTCAGAGAGAGAGAAATTGATAGATTATAATAATTTTTTAATGTATTGCATTGTACTGCTGCTGCAAGACAATAAATTTCATGACATATACAGTGCCATTAAATCTGTTTCTGATCCTGATTCTGGAAATAAAAGGAGTCTGACAGGGTTATACCACAGGCCTCCCAGTAGGCATCAGGAGATAGAGGAACAGACGTGTAGGCAGAGTTTGGGAAGTGTGCAAGTCCAACAGGGGTGTTGTGGTGGGTGAATTTAACTTCAAATGTTGAAAAGGTTTAAAGGTTAATTTATTATCAAAGTATCCAACTCCGAAATTCTTCTTCTCCAGGTCGCCATGGAACCAAAAAAGAAAGGAACGGTGGCACAATCGTCAATCCCCAAATCCCTCCTCCACACACAGAAATGAACAAAAATGGAACAGGAACATCGACCCCCAAAATTTCCCTCCTCTACACATAAAAATAAGAAAGATCGGGTGAAAACCACAGAATATAAAAAACTACAAGACTGAGAAAAAGCCCATATCCAAAACACAGAAAACCTGGGTAGCAGTTTCCTGGCCCAGCTGCAGACCTTTCCCTCTCCGTAGCAGAGTGAACCCACCAGTGATCAAAAGGCAGTCTCCCCTCTCCGTAGCAGAGCGATCCCACCAGTGATCAAAAGGCAGTCTCCCCTCTCCGCAGCAGAGCGATCTCATCGATGATCAAAAGGCAGTCTCCTCTCTCCGTAGCAGAGCGATCCCACCAGTGATCAAAAGGCAGTCTCCCCTCTCCGTAGCAGAGCGATCCCACCAGTGATCAAAAGGCAGTCTCCCCCCTCCGTAGCAGAGCGATCCCACCAGTGATCAAAAGGCAGTCTCCCCTCTCCGTAGCAGAGTGATCTCACGTGTGATCAAAAGGCAGTCCCCCCTCTCCGTAGCAGAGCGATCCCACCAGTGATCAAAAGGCAGTCTCCCCTCTCCGTAGCAGAGTGATCCCACCAGTGATCAAAAGGCAGTCTCCCCTCTCCGTAGCAGAGTGATCCCACCAGTGATCAAAAGGCAGTCTCCCCTCTCCGTAGCAGAGCGATCCCACCAGTGATCAAAAGGCAGTCTCCTCTCTCCGTAGCAGAGTGATCTCACGTGTGATCAAAAGGCAGTCCCCCCTCTCCGTAGCAGAGCGATCCCACCAGTGATCAAAAGGCAGTCTCCCCTCTCCGTAGCAGAGCGATCCCACCAGTGATCAAAAGGCAGTCTCCCCTCTCCGTAGCAGAGCGATCCCACCAGTGATCAAAAGGCAGTCTCCCCTCTCCGTAGCAGAGTGATCCCACCAGTGATCAAAAGGCAGTCTCCCCTCTCCGTAGCAGAGCGATCCCACCAGTGATCAAAAGGCAGTCTCCCCTCTCCGTAGCAGAGCGATCCCACCAGTGATCAAAAGGCAGTCTCCCCTCTCCGTAGCAGTGATCCCACCAGAGATCAAAAGGCAGTCTCCCCTCTCCGTAGCAGAGCGATCCCACCAGTGATCAAAAGGCAGTCTCTCCTCTCTTCGTAACAGAGCGATCCCACCAGTGATCAAAAGGCAGTCTCCCCTCTCCGTAGCAGAGCGATCCTTCAGTGATCAAAAGGCAGTCTCCCCTCTCTGTCGCAGAATGATCTCACCAGTGATCAAAAGGCAGTCTCCCCTCTCCGTAGCAGAGTGATCTCACCAGTGATCGAAAGGCAGTCTCCCCTCTCCGTAGCAGAGCGATCCCACCAGTGATCGAAAGGCAGTCTCCCCTCTCCGTAGCAGAGCGATCCCACCAGTGATCAAAAGGCAGTCTCCCCTCTCCGTAGCAGAGCGATCCCACCAGTGATCAAAAGGCAGTCTCCCCTCTCCGTAGCAGAGTGATCCCACCAGAGATCAAAAGGCAGTCTCCCCTCTCCGTAGCAGAGCGATCCCACCAGTGATCAAAAGGCAGTCTCTCCTCTCTTCGTAACAGAGCGATCCCACCAGTGATCAAAAGGCAGTCTCCCCTCTCCGTAGCAGAGCGATCCTTCAGTGATCAAAAGGCAGTCTCCCCTCTCTGTCGCAGAATGATCTCACCAGTGATCAAAAGGCAGTCTCCCCTCTCCGTAGCAGAGTGATCTCACCAGTGATCGAAAGGCAGTCTCCCCTCTCCGTAGCAGAGCGATCCCACCAGTGATCGAAAGGCAGTCTCCCCTCTCCGTAGCAGAGCGATCCCACCAGTGATCGAAAGGCAGTCTCCCCTCTCCGTAGCAGAGCGATCCCACCAGTGATCGAAAGGCAGTCTCCCCTCTCCGTAGCAGAGTGATCTCACCAGTGATCAAAAGGCAGTCTCCCCTCTCCGTAGCAGAGCGATCCCACCAGTGATCGAAAGGCAGTCTCCTCTCTCCGTAGCAGAGTGATCCCACCAGTGATCGAAAGGCAGTCTCCCCTCTCCGTAGCAGAGCGATCCCACCAGTGATCGAAAGGCAGTCTCCCCTTTCCGCAGCAGAGTGATCCCCCAGTGATCAAAAGGCAGTCTCCCCTCTCCGTAGCAGAGCGATCCCACCAGTGATCAAAAGGCAGTCTCCCCTCTCCGTAACAGAGTGATCAAACCAGCGATCAAAAGGCTGTCTCCCCTCTCCGTAACAGAGTGATCAAACCAGCGATCAAAAGGCAGTCTTCCCTCTCCGTAACAGAGTGATCCCACCAGTGATCAAAAGGCAGTCCCCCCTCTCCGTAGCAGAGTGATCTCACCAGTGATCGAAAGGCAGTCTCCCCTCTCCGTAGCAGAGCGATCCCACCAGTGATCGAAAGGCAGTCTCCCCTCTCCGTAGCAGAGCGATCCCACCAGTGATCGAAAGGCAGTCTCCCCTCTCCGTAGCAGAGCGATCCCACCAGTGATCGAAAGGCGGTGTCCCCTCTCCGTAGCAGAGCGATCCCACCAGTGATCGAAAGGCAGTCTCCCCTCTCCGTAACAGAGCGATCCCACCAGTGATCGAAAGGCAGTCTCCCCTCTCCGTAGCAGAGCGATCCCACCAGCGATCGAAAGGCAGTCTCCCCTCTCCGCAGCAGAGTGATCCCCCAGTGATTAAAAGGCAGTCTCCCCTCTCCGTAGCAGAGCGATCCCACCAGTGATCAAAAGGCAGTCTCCCCTCTCCGTAACAGAGTGATCCCACCAGTGATCAAAAGGCAGTCTCCCCTCTCCGTAGCAGAGCGATCCCACCAGTGATCGAAAGGCAGTCTCCCCTCTCCGTAGCAGAGCGATCCCACCAGTGATCGAAAGGCAGTCTCCCCTCTCCGTAGCAGAGCGATCCCACCAGTGATCGAAAGGCAGTCTCCCCTCTCCGTAGCAGAGTGATCTCACCAGTGATCGAAAGGCAGTCTCCCCTCTCCGTAGCAGAGCGATCCCACCAGTGATCGAAAGGCAGTCTCCCCTCTCCGTAGCAGAGCGATCCCACCAGTGATCGAAAGGCAGTCTCCCCTCTCCGTAGCAGAGTGATCTCACGTGTGATCAAAAGGCAGTCTCCCCTCTCCGTAGCAGAGCCATCCCACCAGTGATCAAAAGGCAGTCTCTCCTCTCTGTAGCAGAGCGATTCCCGAGTGATTGAAAGGCAGATAGCCAGTGCTCACCTTCCGCATTCGCCTCAATGTTTCAATCTCCCTTGTCGGTTTAATTGGCAAACAATGGAAGCTTTAATCGGCAAAATTGAGTCAAATGTCAGCTTTCGCCCTATATTGCAGCCTTCTTGCCATTAGGCCTGCCCTCGCTGCCTCTACCTCCTGAAATCCCTTCAGAGACAGCAGAGCACTGAAATGATCTCTAAGCTGCAAATTACAGGCTCCAGCAGCACAGGGATCACATTCAAGACAAAAAAACAAATGTAAAAGGCATAAAAGAAGCAAAATACATGGTTTCACAATCTATCCAGAAGATGTCGACCGAAGGAACGCTGCACGCAGGCGCCAGCTTATCTGGAAGAGGTCGATTCCCCAATATTGACCGGGATTTCCTTGGCGTGAGAGGCTTAGATGCGGTAGAATTTCATTAGTGCTTCAAACTGGAGACTTCCATCTGTTTTAAACTCATTATTTTACTGAGATCTGATCTCAATCGGTCTCCGGGGATCTGCTTCTTCTGCACGCAGCCTCGTTCACTCACTCACCCTGTGCTCGAGGCGGCCCTGCAGAGAAACCAACCAGAACAAGCCCCATGGGCAGAAATGATCCTCCCCAGTGTAGAATCATCTGATCTTCTGCCATTTTGTGTGTATAACTTACACTAACCATCGAGAGTATTTAGAAATGAATGTATTTGAAGCAATCCATTCTGTGCAGCTGTTATGTATTTATATTTGTCCAGTTAGATGACAATTAAATCTGTCCATAAAATGCAAAAGAATTTCCTTTTCTTTCCCCAGTATACTTCAGTGAATAAATCTATTTAACTGGTTGAATCTTTGCTAATGAAAGCAAAACTTATTTTGATTTCTCCAAGGCCTGAAGATAACTTGAGAGAAAGCAGAATGAAATAGTGTAATTTGAAATAGCGTGATGCACAGAATAATAAAAACTGGGATTCATTTGAGGTGTTCTAAGATTAGAATTTTCCATCGCTCCTGAATATTTGATTAAGGCTGTCAACTGGAAGCTGTCAACTAGCTGTCCGGTGTGTGAAGCTTCTCTGCAAATTTTAGGCAACTCGCTTGAGATGACTGCTGAGATGGCGAGGGCGTGGGCAAGACTGACACGTATTCGCTTTACACGCGAAACAACAAGGTATTTTAAATTGCACCTCTTTAATATATGTACTTCTGAAACATTTTGAGGAACTATCAAAGTTCAAAGTAAATTTATTATCAAAGTGTGTATATGTCTCCATATACAACCCTGGGATTCATTTACTACTTAATAAATCCGTAATAGAATAATAACCATAATAGAATCAATGAAAGACCACACTAACATGGGCATTCAACCAGCGTATGAAAGTTCAAAGTTTATTATCAAAATACATAAGTAAAGAAAAACAAAAAGAAAAGGGCCCATTTTTAGGTCTTTATTCTTTGGAGTGTACAAGGTTGAGGGGGGACTTGATAGAGGTATTTAAAATTATGAGGGGGATAGAGAGAGTTGACGTGGATAGGCTTTTTCCATTGAGAGTAGGGGAGATTCAAACAAGAGGACATGAGTTGAGAGTTAAGGGGCAAAAGTTTAGGGGTAACACAAGGGGGAGCTTCTTTACTCAGAGAGTGGTAGCTGTGTGGAACGAGCTTCCAGTGGAAGTGGTAGAGGCAGGTTCAATTTTGTCATTTAAAAAAAAAATTGGATCGGTATATGGACGGGAAAGGAATGGAGGGTTATGGGCTGAGTGCAGGTCGGTGGGACTAGGTGAGAGTAAGCGTTCGGCACGGACTAGAAGGGCCAAGGTGGCCTGTTTCCGTGCTGTAATTGTTATGTGGTTATATGGTTTTAATAAAACAGTCAAATGTGCACAAGTTGAAGCTCAATGTTTCACCATATTCACGGATACCTTCTCAATCTCTGCACCTGGTCCCACACTGGGTTGAATCCTACGACCTGTTCTCTCTTCATGTCCCACTGAACAACAGCCCCAAGCCAAACCTTAGCGTCCCTCACCAGAACAACCTCCCCCCAGTCCCACCATCCTAATTGGATGGCACACGTTCCTCATCATCCCTTATCTCCAACAATAACCCAAACAGGCTGACAGCAGAACGGACCACTCTTACAGAACTGCTAAGTGAAACACCTGCAGCATAATAGTAAAAATATGAGCCAGGGCATTACACATATATGTCACCATATACATCCCTGTAATTCATTTTCCTGTGGGCATACTCAACAAATCTATAGATTAATAACTATAACAGAATCAATGAAAGACCGTCCATCTAGAGTGTTCAACCAGAGTGCAGGACACAACAAACTGTGAAAATTCAAAGAGAAAGAAAGAATAATAATAAATAAATAACGAGAATATGGGATGAAGAGTCCCTTGAAAGTGAATGCATAGTTTGTGGGAACATTTCAATGATGGGGCAAGAGATGATGAGTGAAATTACCCCCTTTGGTTCAAGAGCCTGATGGTTGAGGGGTAATAACTGTCCCTGAACCTGGTGGTGTGAATCCTGGGGCTCCTGTACCTTCTTCCTGATGGCAGCACTAGGAAGAGAGCATGTCCTGGGTGGTCCTGGGTGATGTCAAGTGATGCACTTCAGAAGGTCAATAAAAGGTTACGTACACACAATAAATGGCAGGGCACCAAGGAATGTTGATAAATGGAAACTGAGGGGTTTCAAGTGCCAAGTACCCAACCCTAGTACTCTAAGGGTAAGATTGAGGTATCGGAGGGAAATGAGGAATTGTTGTGTACTGTTTCGCAGAGTCATGGCTCACTCCGGACGTGTCAGATGCATTGATAAGACCCGAGGGCTTCTCAATACACCAGATGGATCGGATTGCTGATTCAGAGATGGCAAAAGGTGGGGGGGGGGTGTCTGTCTTTTTGTGGTGCTCAGATGCAGTGGTCTTGTGGACCACCTAATCCCCCAACTTGGAACAGCTGATACAATAGACAATAGACAATAGGTGCAGAAGTAGACCATTCGGCCCTTCGAGCCTGCACCACCATTCTGAGATCATGGCTGATCATATACTATCAATACCCGGTTCCTGCCGTGTCCCCATATCCCTTGATTCCCCTATCCATAAGATACCTATCTAGCTCCTTCTTGAAAGCATCCAGAGAATTGGCCTCCACTGCCTTCCGAGGCAGTGCATTCCAGACCCTCACAACTCTCTGGGAGAAGAAGTTTTTCCTTAACTCTGTCCTAAATGACCTACCCCTTATTCTCAAACCATGCCCTCTGGTACTGGACTCTCCCAGCATCTAGACATATTTCCTGCCTCCATCTTGTCCAATCCCTTAATAATCTTATATGTTGCAATCAGATCCCCTCTCAATCTCCTTAATTCCAGCGTGTACAAGCCCAGTCTCTCTAACCTCTTTACGTAAGACAGTCCGGACATCCCAGGAATTAACCTTGTGAATCTACGCTGCACTTCCTCTATAGCCAGGATGTCCTTCCTTAACCCTGGAGACCAAAACTGTACACAATACTCCAGGTGTGGTCTCACCAGGGCCCTGTACAAATGCAAAAGGATTTCCTTGCTCTTGTACTCAATTCCCTTTGTAATAAAGGCCAACATTCTATTAGCCTTCTTCACTGCCTGCTGCACTTGCTCATTCACCTTCAGTAACTGATGAACAAGGACTCCTAGATCTCTTTGTATTTCTCCCTTACCTAACTCTACACCGTTGAGATAATAATCTGCCTTCCTGTTCTTACTCGCAAAGTGGATAACCTCACACTTATTCACATTAAACGTCATCTGCCAAGTATCTGCCCACTCACTCAGCCTATCCAAGTCACCCTGAATTCTCCTAACATCCTCATCACATGTCACACTGCCACCCAGCTTAGTATCATCAGCAAACTTACTGATGTCATTCTCAATGCCTTCATCTAAATCGTTGATGTAAATTGTAAACAGCTGTGGTCCCAATACTGAGCCCTGTGGCACCCCACTAGTCACCACCTGCCATTCCGAGAAACACCCATTCACCGCTACCCTTTGCTTTCTATCTGCCAACCAGTTTTCTATCCATGTCAATATCTTCCCCCCAATGCCATGAGCTTTGATTTTACCCAGCAATCTCCTATGATTAAGTGCTGACTGTTCTACTTACCAAGAGAGCTCCTTTATGATCCTCACCACAGTTTACACATCTGCCAAGGGCAGATGTTAAGCAAGCACTTGATGCATTTAGTGTTGTGATTAGCAAACAAGAAGCAGCCAACCTCAATGCCTTTCAGATCAATGAATTATTTAAACAAACAATATATTTGCAATTTGCTCATATATGAATGAAGTATTAAATACACAACAGACATGTTGACCAGGGTATAAATAATGGCCAGGATACCAAGAGAAGTCTCAGACTCTTCTTCAGCACGATGTAATTGGATGTCATTGGGGCAGCGCAGTAAACATAAAGAAACACAATAGAATCAATGAACAACTGCAGGGTGCAAAAGACAACAAAGTTGGGATTAACGGTCCTGTTATAAATGGGGATGTGGTTAAGAAGGCGTACGGTGTATTGGCCTTCATGAATCGTGGAATTGAATTTAGGAGCCGAGCGGTAATGTTACAGCTGTATAGGACCCTGGTCAGACCCCACTTGGAGTACTGTGCTCAGTTCTGGTCCTTTCACTACAGGAAGGATGTGGAAGCCATAGGAAGGGTGCAGAGGAGATTTACAAGGATGTTGCCTGGATTGGGGAGTGTGCCTTATGAGAATAGGTTGAGTGACTCGGCCTTTTCACCTTGGAGTGACAGAGGATGAGAGGTGACCTGATAGAGGTGTATAAGATGATGAGAGGCATTGATTGTATGGATAGTCAGAGGCTTTTCCCCAGGGCTGAAATGGCTGCCTCAAGAGGGCACAGGTTTAAGGTGCTGGGGAGTAGGTACAGAGGAGATGTCAGGGGTAAGTTTTTTACACAGAGAGTGGTGAGTGTGTGGAATGGGCTGCCGGCAACGGTGGTGGAGGTGAATACGATAGGGTCTTTTAAGAGACTTTTGGATAGGTACATGGAGCTTAGAAAAATAGAGGGTTATGGGAAAGCCTAGTAACTTCTAAGGTAAAGACATGTTCGGCACAACTTTGTGGGCCAAAGGGCCTGTATTGTGCTGTAGGTTTTCTACGTTTCTAGGTTTTTTTGCACAAATACAAATAAATCAATAAATAATATTGAGATCGTGAGTTGTAGAGTCTTCGAAAGTGCGTCAGGAGCCTGATGGTTGATGAGTTAGTAAAGCTCCTGTACCTCCTTCCTGATGGCAGCAGTGAGAAGACAGCGTGACCTGGACGGTGGAGGTCCCTGATGGTGGAAGGTGCTTTCCTGTGACCCCGCTCCTTGCTCAATGGCTCCGTCAGGTAACCCGGTCGGACTCTAATGAACGTGTCTTGCCCTGTGATTGGATGCACTTTCAACACACTTCTCTGGATTTATTATTTCCTAATCTAAACTACTACAAGCCCTAAAAAGAAAAGACAGGTTTAGTGTTCCGTCATGATGCTACACTGTGCATGCTTACAAATGATCTGCCTGATCTAGTCAGGAATGGCATCTCGGCCCTTGGTGCAAGACATCATTTGATGAATGTTTTTCCATATGACTGGTTTATCAGTGTCTGACACATCTGAACACAGAGGGAAAATGGTAAATACTTCAATACCTCAACAAACTTTCAGCATAGTACAAAGCCATTTTATTTAGCCATTGTTATTCCATTAACTCGACACAAAATAATTTCACACTTGGAAACAAACAGTTGTTATTTCAAGCCACAGTGCAGATTTGGTTACTTGTCCATTTTCTTTGGGTCTTTAAATCCACTTCCCTCCTGGGAGCCACAATTACATTCGCGCTGTCAGTCTGAAACATCTTACGCACTTGAGTGTGTCCTTCAAGTTTCACTCCTCTTGTGAATGCCTTGACTCCTTCAAGGTTACCTTTCAGTGGGGGCCTGCAGACACCCAGCCTTCGCAAAGATCTGACAGATTACCCACAGTCGAGGGAATCATAATCGAGGCTGAGAAGCATCTGTGGTCGGCAGGGTGTCACTACCTAGTGCTCCACACTGACGCTGAAGGACGTTGGGATGTCTAATTCTGAAATAGTTCTTTGCACTTACGCAGCAGAAAAGATATCCTTGTTTTTGTTTCCTATCGTTTGCCATCCACAGGTACTGAGGCCAAAACGGCAGATCCCACAAATAACCCAAGGGGAAACTGGGACTTAAATCTGTGACGAGGTTTGAGCCCTGTACGATTCCACACAGGGTACGGTGATTGCAAGGAGCCTGCTGTCGGGGGTGGTGGTGGAGGTAGATACATTAGGGATATTTAAGAGACTCATAGATTGGCACAGGATTGAAAGAAAAATGGAGGACTATTTGGGAGGGAATGAATAAACTGACCTTGGAGTAGGTTGAAGGTTTGACACAACATTGTGGCCTGTATTGTGCTGTCTTCTTCTACGCTCTATTTAATCCCTTGTGTCTGATCATGGCTGATGCTATACTTCTGAGACAGTTTCTTGTACTACCGTTATCCATGAATTTTCTTAATATCCTGAAACCTAGCGTAACCCGTCTTACGTCATTTTGGACCTGGGAGCACAACTTTTGTTTCCACAAACGCAGAAGTACTTTCTTCCTCAAAAACAATACACCCTCAAGGTAGAACTGTCATAGAGTCATAGACAAGTACAGCATAGAAACAGGCTCTTTGGTCCATCTAGTCCATGCTGGACCATTATGCCAATGGCACAATGATTTCCAGTCCTCTGATAGCCCCAGGCATAAACTAGCCCCTGCGTCCTGCCTCTTTGGCTGAAGTCAAACAGCTCTAAACAGGAAGAGCATGGGGCAGCCCGATAATGTAGCATAATTGGACCCGGGTTCAATTCCCACACCTGCCTGTAAGGGGTTTGTACATTCTCCCTGTGACTGTGTGGGAGGTTTCCTCCCACAGTCCAAAGACCTACTGGTTGGTAGGTTCATTGCTCATTGTAAATTGTCCCTTGATTAGTCTAGGGTTAATTCGGGGGTTGCTGGTCGAAGCAGCTCGAAGGGCCGGCAGGGCCTATTGTGCACTGTATCTCAATAAATAAATAAACAAGCAACACACACAAAACACTGGAGGAACTCAGCAGGCCAGGCAGCATCTACGGAAAAGAGTACAGTTGACGTTTCGGGCTGAGAACCCTCGACAGGACTGGAGAAAAAGGCAGATGAGGTGTAGATTTAAAAGGTGGGTGGAGAGGCGGGAGAGACACGAGGTGATAGGTGAAACCGGGAGGGGGAGGTTCCAATAAATAAAGAAAGAGGTAAAAAGGCACCTGTGTCATATTTTTGGAAAATTTAGCTCCTCTTTTTTCCCCGAGTCTGGTGCCAGTGTTTAATTAGGTTCCTGTGCAATGTCACTGATTAGCAGCCTCACTTCACCCTGTCCAACCCTGACTCTAAGGTGGGTTCGAGACCCAAACTGATCCAGCTGTCACCCCACAACCAAGGTCAAGTGACTTTTCCAGCTTGTCATCTAGAATACCATAAGAACATAAATCACCGGCGCAGAATTTGGACATTTGGTCCACTGATGGCTGATTTACCAGCCCATTCCCCTGGCTTTTCCCTGTACCAATACTAGCACCTTTACTAATCAAGAACCTACTAACCTCCGCTTTAAATATACCCAATGACCCGGCCTCCACAGCCGCCTGTGGCAACGAGTTCCACAGACCCACCACCCTCCGGCTGAAGAAATTCCGCCCCATCTCTGTTCTGATGCAAAGTCCTGGAGCAAACCTGGCCAACTCCTCACACGTTTGCTGCCTTCTACCAAACCGTGCAAAAGTCTTAGGCACAGATATACGAGGGGTGATTGATAAGTTTGTGGCCTAAGGTAGAAGGAGATGAGTTATACAGCTCTCGTTACATGCACGTGCAGTTCAACTCTTTGAGTGATTATGCAGAAAGTTTGAAGTTAATAACTCATCAGGGGTGATTGATAAGTTCATGGCCTAAGGTAGAAGGAGATGAGTTATAAAACCCATTTATGGAGCAACACTCATAATGTTCCTCCAAGAGGACCACAACCTTGTTGTAGGGGGTTTGGAGGCTTGAGTGCCTCAATGACTCTGAGAGCTATGCTGGCTGGAGTCAGGGCTTTATGCTTTGGCTCTTGGTAGGGTCACCCATGCCAAACAGGTCAAAGGGTAGAGGCCAGGCTAAGAGTGGCCCACCGGTCCTCCAGGTTCTGTGGTTCAGCTCAGGGTTAACAACACTGACTAGTCAAACAAAATTATTATGGAAACAGCAATGAATAATCCTTCTATGTCGGAATGTGATGGTATTCCTGAATCTCCAGCTGGGTCTTGCATGTCTGTCAGTTGTGAAAACTGAGAGGAAGCTACTGACATGATGAAGGAAGCCCTGAACACCGCCAGAGATGGAGGATCTTCATTGCTGCCCTAAACGCCTGTGGCATAATGGGCAGTAAGAAGATTCACAATCTTGCACGTGAAGTTGGTCTAAGTCAGCCTAGTTAAATGAAGCATCATTGTGCTTTTCCTGCCCGCTGGTCAGTTTGACTGGGACAGCGGACTCGGCCAACGTGTACGTGTGCGACACTGGCTACTCCTCACGTTCTGTCCGCACTCCTGTTCCACCGTCACCTCGTACAGAGGGCGATGGGTCCTGGAGGGCTTGCTCCTAGGCCTGACCAAGCTGACCGTTCACGGGTCCAGGCAGCGCACAGTCCAAGGCTCTCCCAGGGTTATGTCTGTGCCCCTCTTCCAGGGTTATGTCCATGCCCAGGCATCCTTGGAGATGGAGCATGCTGTCTCCATGTGCACGGTAGGGAACTTCTGAGGTCAGAGCACCCCAAACCCTCGAGGGAATTGAGTGTTTTGTGGATAATAGTAATTATATTTCAATTTGATTTATTAATAGAACATAGAAGAATACAACACAGGAACAGGCCATTTGTCCCTCAATGCTTTTTCAAACCCGCTAAAAAGTAAATCAGCAGCGAGAATAGATGGGACTTAATAATAAAAGTAATTTATTTATTAACTATTATTTATCCATTTACAGGATGTGGGTGTTGCCACCTAAGTCAGAATTTATTGCCCATCCCTAGTTGCCCTTGAGAAGGTGGTGATGAGCTGCCTTCTTGAACCGTTGCCGTCCCCGGGGTATAGGTACGCCCACGGTGCTGTTAGGGAGGGAATTCCATGATTTTGACTCAGCAACAATGAAGGAACGGCGATATGTTTCCAAGTCGGGATGGCGAGTGACTTGGAGGGGGATTTCCAAGCGGTGGTGTTCCCAGGTTTCTGCTGTTCTTGCCCCTGTAGATGGCAGTGGTCATGGTTCTGTCTGATATATACTCAGTGGCTGAACTCCCATTGCCCTCTTGTAAAGAGCATTCTAAAGGTTCCCATTTTCTGGATGAGCAAACTCCATTTCACGTCTGAACGAGTGAGACCAGCTTCTCATTCCTTAAACAAGGGAGGCGACCGCGACAAACCTTGCGGGAGCTTCACATGGAAGACCTCTTCCGGCTGGAGGCAGCTTCACCGCGAGTCACAAGAAACGACGTTGTTCTCCGCCGGGGAGCCGGGTTCAGGAGGTGAGCGAGCACTTTGTAGAAAGTTCTGGGCAAGCTGTACAGTTGTAGAATCTTAATCTTGCTGGGGACAACAACTCAGCTAAGCGGATCTCAGCTGAATGTTAGTAGGAGCTACCAGCCTGTCTCACCTTCTCTCTGGAGCTATGCAAATTTTTGTTTCAAGTACTTATGTACTGCATTATTGAAAACCGCAATTAAAATTGAACGAGCACAGTAACGTCATGGTTAGTGGAACGCTAGGGGCAACACAGTAGCGAGGCAGTTAATGTTAAGCTAATTCAGCACCCAGAAAGCCGGTTTAATCCCACCGCTGCCTGTAAGGAGTTTGTACGTTCTCCCCGTGACCGTGTGGGTTTCCTCCAGGTGCTCTGGTTTCCTCCCACAGTCGGAAGAGCTACAGGATCGTAGGCTAATCGGTTTTATGAGTGTAACTGGGTGGTACGGGCGCGTTGGACCAGATATCGTGCCGTGTCTGCAAATAAAACTCAATTTACCTTTCAAAATCCTAACACCATCCTGATACTAACTGTAAATATTAATTCCAATAGGGAATGCTCACTCCTCGCAGGTCCAAGATAGCATTAAGTAGGTTGACTCTCTCTGCAGATGTTGCCTGATTGTTCATAGAGTCACTTAGCATGAAAACAGGCCCTTCGGCCCATCTGGTCCATGCTGACAAAGCTGCTCATCTAGGCTAGTCCCATTTGCCCACTTTTGTCCTACATCCTCGAAACCTTGTGAGACCACGTACCTGTTTGAGTGTTATTAAAATGTACCCGTCTCATCTACTTCCTGCGGCAATTGATTTTGTGTACCCTCAGATTCCTCAGCCAGCAGAGGTGCCAAAAGCTGAAGATTTAGGTCAATGGGATGGGAGTCTGAGGAAGAAATCTTTCACCCAGGGACTGTTTGAAATCTGGAACATGTTGTCGAGTTGTTTGGTGGAGACAGAAACTTCCACAACATTTAATTAGCATTTGGATGAACACTTCGATTGTAAAAGCATGGAGGAAAACGGGGTTAGGGCAGGTAGGTAATTTCTGGTTTGCATGGTACACTGCTGCGAAAGGTGGGGGTAGCCGGCGGCCTCATACCCCGGTGA